>NC_080169.1:24060196-24680441 GCF_950295315.1 Erinaceus europaeus
TTAACAAGATCCCTAGCCAAGAGATTCCTTTGGGCATTAAAGTCTGAAATGAAGGGCTGGGGAGAAAGCATAAAGGTTATGCAAAAGACTTTCATGCCTGAGGTTCTGAAGTCCTAAATTCAATTCCCAGCACCACCAAACCAGAGTTGAGTCTCTTTATCCCTCCATTCCTCTCTCTTTCTCTCTTTTTCTCTGTATTTCTTTCATAAAAATAAATAAGCAAACAAGTATTTGAAAGACAACTGCCAGATGGTTTTATTAATATGTGGATTTTAGAGAACTAAAACACATGAGCTAGCAAAACATAAACAAAACAAAACAAAATAAACAAAAACCACCCAGAATTAAACAAACTGTCTCTCAGACTTTGTGAGAACTATGGTAGTTATCACTGAGAGGGCAGGGGGGACAGAACTTTAGTGGTATATGCAGTAATCTTACAATCATGTCGACCACTACTAATGACAAATAAAAATAAATGGTTTGACCAAAAGAAAAATCTTTCTAAACAAAGTTAAAAGCCTGAGACGAACTGGCATAATATCTTGATAAGGTAAGAACTTGTGTATTTTCTGTGCTCAGCACAGTTAGTGGAACCTCAGTTAGTATTTGTTGGATTGGATGGTTTTTATATGTAAATGCACACATATACAAAGGCATTTGGGGTTTCAGAAGAGCGCAGAATGCCAAACATAGAAGATGCACCAGGAGGTTTCTCTGGTTCGCTCCTTGTCTTGTGTTTGTTGAATACTTACCATGTACTTCTATTGTCCTTGTCATGTGTGGGATAGTGGAGAGCAAGACACTCCTGTGCCTGCCACCAGGGCGATTACATTCCCAGGTGACAAAGGAGCAGTAAGAATTTTTCTCTATTTACCAAAATATTCTCTATTTACCAAAAGTAAATAGGATCGTTTGGTTATTAGATGTTGAAACGTTAACTGTTATTTGCTGAAAATAAGATAGCTACATCATTTTCATCTGTTTCTCATTATTTTCATTGCATAAGAATAGACAAAGGTGCTGGAATCGGGCAGTAGGGCAGAGGGTTAAGCGCAGGTGGCGCAAAGTGCAAGGACCAGTGTAAGGATCCCCAACTGCAGGGGGGTTGCTTCAAAGGCGGTGAAGCAGGTCTGTAGGTGTCTATCTTTATCTCCCTTTCTCTGTCTCCCCCTCCCCTCTCCATTACTCTCTGTCCTATCCAACAATGATGACAACAATAATAACTACAATAAAACAGTAACAAGGGCAACAAAAGGGAATAAATAAATATTTTTTAAAAGTCCTCATCTATAGTTATTATTATTATTTTCACCTCTAGGGCTATTGCTGGGGCTTGGTGTCTGCACTACAAATTCACTGCTCCTAGAGGCTATTATTTTCCCTTTTGTTGCCCTTGTTGTTTATCGTTGTTGTCATTGATGTTGTTGTTGTTGGATAGGACAGAAATAAATCAAGAGAGGAGGGGAAGACAGAGAGGGGGAGAGAAAAATAGATACCTGCAGACCTGCTTCACCGCTGGTGAAGCAACCCCCCTGCAGGTGGGGAGCTGGGGCTTTGAACTGGGATCCTTACAACAGAACTTGAGGTTGGTGCCATGTGCGCTTAACCTGCTGAACTACTGCTTGACCCCGATCTATAGTTATTATCTTTATTTGCAGCATTGCTGAATTTCAGTTGTATTAGAAGTCTAAATCAGGAGTTTATAGTGCCCCCCCTTTTTTCTAATGTTCCTCAGCTTTATAGCTCCACCACTGACTGCCTACCCCAGTTTTGTGTCCTGTAGAACCTAAGAAGATGACCACTGTTGATCTTAACACCTCAGGCTACTCCTCAGGCTAGCAGTTG
Source organism: Erinaceus europaeus (assembly GCF_950295315.1). Classification (NCBI taxonomy): domain Eukaryota; kingdom Metazoa; phylum Chordata; class Mammalia; order Eulipotyphla; family Erinaceidae; genus Erinaceus; species Erinaceus europaeus. The sequence goes on from NC_080169.1 coordinate 24,062,045, forward strand.
GATATCTGTCAATCATCAGCAGGTAGGAATTTGCTGTAAAATATTCCTTCCTTTTCTTAGATAATGTTCCAAATTTTGGGACCCTGAAATATGACACCTGAGTTGAAGCAACATATTTTTAGTGCTGAAAGTATGCCATACTGTTAAAACCACTCCTCAAGTATTTTTTGGGTTGTTTACCATTGTGAGGTATTACCATGATATCTGTGAATATAATAAACAAAGTACTAGCTTTCAAAAACAGGATAGTAGTACAAAACATATTGATGCCTTTAACTTTTTGAGGTCAAGGAGTCTTCCAAAGGGATATATTATGAGATGTACTTTTAGAACACTGTATCACAATTTAATACATTATATCTACATTCATTAAATATAATAGTCATTAAATTAAGAAGGTTTAATAACATACCAAAGTGACACTGATCAGCTAGCTTCAGAAGTTGGAAATGGGGTGTATATCACTGGTCATCTCCATCAGGAACAACACCATAAATCCTCTTGTGGGCCTCTACAGGTCCTTGCCCTCAATGTAGAGCAACCATGGTAGAAACTGCCTCACTCTCCGAAGGGAGGCTGGGTCAACATACTCTGCCATGCCAGGAAGACTGGTCCTGAAATGAGTTCAGCCTGGAATGGCCTGTGACCATGGAATGTGAACTCAGGCTGACAGGGATGCAGAGGTTACATAGGCTTCTGTGCTAAATACGAATAGACATGGGCCCAAGGTCAGATCAATGGGATTTACAGTTAACAGTATTATGTACTTTCCCCATATTTGGGGGCTACTCTCTTCCCTGATCCAGTTTTCTAGTCATATTCCCAACTCTGACACCATCTCCCCAGACAATATTTTTAGTTTGCCTGCATGTTATCTGTGGGGCTCAGGCAAATATTACTAAAGTCATGGGCCCCTTGGAATATACCTAAAATAGACTTCCTAGCTCCTTCCAACATGAAGACCCCCAGTGTCACCTGCTATATTCTTACCTTTAGTTTTCTGATTATTAAATAAATTGTTCTGCTTTACATCTTAATGCTTTTCAGCCACCAAGTTGCAGATGATGCCAACTTGACCTTCCTGGGCAGACGACCTCATCAATGTGTCCTGGAACCCCACCTCCCCAAAGGAGGAAAGACAGAAACCAACTGGGGGTATGGATTCACCTGCCAATGCTCATGTCCAGTTTGAGAAGCAATTACAGAAGCCCGACCTTCCACCTCTTTGATTTATACTCCCAGAGGGATAAAACAATAGGGAAACTTCCAGTAGAAGGAGTAGGATACCAAACTCTGGTGCTGGGAAGAGTTTTTGGTGCTATAGTGTCTCTTTCTCTGTTCTCTCTATCTGAATTTGTTCAGAGACATGAAGCCCCCATGATGACCAAAAAAAAAAGAAAAAGATTTCTTATATTAGTGAGAGAATATGGTATTTGTCTTTCTCTGTGTGATATGTTTCACTTAGCATATCTAAGGTATGAACCTTGGCAAGGTTTCATTCTTTATAATGGTTGAATAAATAGCCTGTTGTGTGTGTGCACACCATAATTATTTAGTAATTCATCTATCAGTGTACCTTAACTATTGTAGATGCTGCTGCTGTGAACATGGCACACAGGTATACCATTTTCAGGTTATCATTTCATTTTCTTCAAAGAAATACCTAAAGAAGAATTGCTGGTAATTCTGCTTTTCATTTTTGAAGATTCTTATGCTGTTCTCTGTTGGTATGCATGAGACCCTTTCTGTTTCATTTGGTTTAAATCCCCCCTGCTTAACACTATTCTATTTACATAACCACTTCATTCTATTTACTGTTAACAAGTTCCACCCTCCCTCCAGGGCATTTGTGGTTCAGTGATAGGATTCTCGCCTAATCTGCCCCCTCCTTGTCACACTCTGGTTTTTACCAGTCACTTTTCTCTCCACCCTCTCTATGTCACATCCTGTTTCCACCCTACTTGGCAAGTATATATAAAGACAGCATTGTGAGTTTTACTGTACTTTGAGTTTAAATTAGCTCATCTTAGATTGTGCTGCGTCCTGCATGAATAAAGAGATACTGCCTACAACCCAGCCATGAGTCCCGGGTTGTCTGTTACCCGCCCGTGAAGCCAGCCTGGCGAAAACAACCTAACCCGTCGAAAACAACAGTTCTCCATTCCAGTTATACCATTTTATATTCCCACTACCAGTCCACAAGGGTTTCTTTTTCTCCACACCTTTGCCAATGATTTCATTTTCTGTTTTCATTATTATCACAGTCTTTCTAACGGTTATATGAAGATATGTCATGCCATCTGGATGTCTTCTTTGGGAAAACATATGTTTGATTTTTTTTTTTTGCACATTTTTTATTTTAACCAGAGCTCTGGCTTATAGTAGTGTGGGGGATTGAACTTGGGGCTTTGTAGCCTCGGGCAGAAGAGTTTCTTTGCATAACCATTATGCTATCTCCCCCCGCCCTTTTTGTCCACTTCTAAATCAGATACTTTTTTTTCCTTTTAAGTTGTATGAGTTCTGTTTACACTTTGGGTATTAATTCATTTCAAATATATGATTTACAAACTTTTTATTGTTGTTTGTAGTTATTATTGTTGTTGTTATTGATGTCATCATTGTTAGATAGGACAGAGAGAAATGGAGAGAGGAGGGAGCCAGGCAGCAGGGCAGTGGGTTAAGCACATGTGGTGCGAAGCGCAAGGACCGGCATAAGGATCCCGGTTCAAGCCCCTGGCTCCCCACCTGTAGGGGAGTCGCTTCACAAGCGGTGAAGCAGGTCTGCAGGTGTCTATCTTTCTCTCCCCTTCTCTGTCTTCCCCTCCTCTCTCTTTCTCTCTGTCCTATCCAACAACGACATCAATAACTACAACAATAAAACAAGGGCAACAAAAGGGAATAAATACAAAAATAAAAACAAACAAAAAAAAGAAATGGAGAGGGGAGGGGAAGACAGAGAGGGGGAGAGAAAAGATATCTGCAGACCTGCTTTACTGCCTGTGAAGCAAATCCCCTGTAGGTGGGGAGCTGGGGGCTTGAACTGGGATCCTTATGCTAGTCCTTGCACTTCTCACCATGTGCACATAACCCACTGCGCTACCACCCGACTCCCTACAAATGTTTTCTTCCATTTGATAGTTGCCTTTTCATTTTGCTTATGACTTTCTTTGCTTTAATGAAAAGCTTTTTTAGTTTTGTGTAGTGGTATTTTTTTTTTTTTTTACTGTTGCTTTTGGTGTCAGATACAAAAAATATTGTTGAGAATAATGTCAAGAAGCTCACCCTATGTTTTCTTTGAGAAGTCTTATGATTTTAGCTCTTGCATCCAAGTCTAATCTATTTATGTTAATCTTTGTGTATGATAAAAGATAATGGCCTAATTTTATTTTTTTGCATGTGTCTTTCTAGTTTGTGCAAGCTGATTTATTAAGAAATAATCCTTCCTGTATTTTGGATTCCTTATCATAATTGATTATATGTACATAGGCTTATTTTTTGGGCTCTGTCCTGTTCCATTGATTTTTGAACTTGTTTTTATGCCAACACTCACTGTTTTGACTACTGTAACTTTCTAAGAACTTTGTTTATCTATCTATTTATTTATTTATTTATTTTCTATAGAGACAGAGAGAAATTGAGAGGGAAGGGGGAGATAGAAAGGGAGAAAAAGAGACACATATACTATTTCACCAATCATGAAGTTCCCCTACTCCTTTGCCTGTGAGAACCAGAGACTTGAACCTGGGTCCTTGAGTATTGTAACACATTTGCTCTACCAGGTGTGCCACCACCCAGACCCTATAGCTTTCAGTTTTATTAGAGCTTTTTAGCAACATATGACTTTAAAACATCACAAGTTGGTCATTTGGAAAAATATACCTTTAACATTCATTACATAGTCACAATAGAATCATACCAGTTTCTACAAGCTATAAATTTAACAGAAAACTCCTTAAGTACTGGGAAGCTGTCAAGCTCCCAGGAGAAAATATAAATTTTCTAAAATTCTAATTTTCACCAGAGAGACCAAGTTTTATCACTGACAACAAACACTGTCACTTTTTTCCCTTGAACTGACAGCCTCACTTTGTTTACATTCAAGAACTCTGTGAAATTCCCAAGGATGACTAAGCATAGTTTATTTATTGGATGGCCTCTTAAGTTTTTTTTTTTTTTTAATGTTACCCCATGAAAAAAGCAACCAGTTCATTTTGCTATTGGATAAAACTTTTCCTCAAGAAAACTGTCATACTTGGTTATGCAGAAGTGCTTTCTGTGAAGCCCTAACCCTTCATGTGTCAGTATTTGCAGATAAGGCAATTTAATGAGGCAATTAAGAAGTAAATGAGCTCATGGGGATGAGATTGTAGACAAATAGGGTTGGTGTCCTTATAAGAAGAGACACCAGAAGTGTACCTACACAGAGGAAAGGTGAAGTGGCAGCATGATGAAAAAGCAGCTGTCAGGCCAGGAGGAATGACCATACCCGAAACCCACCCTCCTAGTATCTTTTTTTCTTAATGTTTTTACTAGTGATTTAACACTACTGTTTTCTTGATCTTGAACTTCAGCCTCCATAACTGAGAGAAAATTAATTTCTGTTGTTTAAACCACGTGGTCTGCAGCATTTTATTATGGTAGCCTGAACAGACTGATATAATTAAACACAGGATTTCCAGTGGTTAAATGGGAAGAGTTTTCCAGCTTGAGCCATCTATACAAACAGTCCCACACTCAATTCCTGTAACATATTGTAGGCTATCTTCACTAACCTGCTGGATTAACTGAAATTGTATCAGTTAGGATCCTTTTAGTCATAAGTAAGAGAAAAATAAAATCTTTTTTTTTTTTTTTTTAATAAAGACTGCGATTAGGGCCAAGGAAATAGCTTACTTGGATAGTGTGTTGTCTTGCCATGTGTACAACCCAGGTTTGACCCACCACACTGACTACAGCTTCAACACTATAGCCTCTTTCATTCTCTCATTCTATACCATTCTGTCTCTATATAAAAAAAATAATAATAAATTGGAAAGATAGAAGAGGAGGAAATATATAATCAGTCTGCAATCCTGTAGCAGATTGTAAATAGCCCAGAAATGATTTTTAAACTGAAAGAAACCCAACCAGAAGAATCTGTCATTATATCGTCCTCATTATGTCAGGGATTTTCTGACATGGTTGGTGAAGTGGGTGTAGAAGTTCCGAGCATCAGAATCAGGCTCTACAATGTCTAACAAAACCAAAAATGATATTCTTATCCAGGCGTCTCTTTTCTTTTTCATATTCCCAACACCCCTAATCCCAACTTCCCTTCAGATTTCATTGGTGGATGAGACCCAAGTCTATGCCTGTGCTAATCATTGCTAAGAGGACTGAAGTTACCAAAGGTGGATACCTACCCTGAGTCTAGGATAGACCCAGCTTCCCCTCACAGATAACCTACAGGCAAAATAGAAGAATGTTTGTACCATCCTCTGCATTCTCCTGTATGTCTGTGATTGTGTTGTAGTAAAAGTCTTTATTTCTGCACCTTTTCAGATATGGGTGTCATATATGACACTGCTCCTGCTACAGTTGCTAAAGGATGGAAGCCAGAGCCCAATTGTCTTTGGAGAATTTTCCAATTTGTATCCTTGGATGTCAGGAAAGCACAAGCAATCCTGACAGCAACAGCATTATTGTCATCCCACCGATAATCCTTAGAAGAAATATTGTATACAGTTGGTCCAGAGATATACTGGCAAAAGTATACATATCAATTAAAAGACAATTGCTGCCCCCTATGACAACCTCTATTATAATTATAAAACAGGAAAAATGAAGTAAAACTTAAGGTTAACTTAGATCCTTTCCTAATTTGAGGCCAGATTCTAAATGATACTCAGTGATCATTTGTCCTTTACTTAGAGGTGAAAGTAGGATAGATACATATAGGTTAAGCCAAATATTTTAGAAGCCTGAAGAACTTAAGAATAAACAAAGGTAAGAGTAGTTCAGTAACTTTGTCCTTAGAACTGTGAACTCTGGATAGAATGAAGTCTTGTATAAGTACTTTAGTGGGTGTTTTCCTGGGCTTTTGACTAATGAAGTGCAAGGAAAAAATATAAAGTCAATAATAGAGTGCTGTAAATGCAGAAGGAAGAAAATCTTTTTGTATTTGTCCAATTTTACATCTTTAAGCCATTGTTTCTTCTGTTTTCATAAAGCTAAGCATACTCATTGTTAGGGAATTTCTTTTACAGCAGTTCCTCACACTCTTAAAGTGTGTTACCATATATATTTTTAACTGTTCTTCCTCAGAGAAGCGGTAGGTGAGGTCAATATCTCTTTCCCTGTTTGAGAAAGGGCAAAGCAAGGCCAGCAAGAGGAGAAATGTCATAGACACAGGTTAAACAGGAAGCTGCTGAGAAATGTTTACTGGCACACCAGTGTATGGACAAGGCACCTCTTGACTTGACCTAATCCTCTGGCAGCCACTTTTTCCTCTTTTTTTTTCTAATTTTTTTTATTAGATAGGACAGAAATTGAGAGAGGACAGAAGATAGAGAGAAGCAAGCTGAGTTGCTTCACTGCTAGTGAGGTGGACCCCCCTGCGGGTGGGGAGTGGGGACTCTGTTTCTTTTTCTTGATAATAGGTGTGCTTAACCTGGTGCACCACTGGCTGCCCCCCTAAACTTAGTTTCCATTCAACAGTTTCATAGCTTGTGCTTCTTCTCATCTCCTAAATCTGTTCTTCCTTTAGGAAGCTCCTCTATCCTCACTCATATTGAGTAAGATAAGGAAATGACTATTCTTGGTGCTTCTCCCCGTGAATGCTTCATTATAATGCAACAGGAAAGAAGTTTAAATTAAACAAATGTTCACTTTCCTTTTCTTTCCCCACCCATCAGTCTCTGTCAGCTTGATGGGAAAAATACGGCTGTTAATAGCCTGCAGTGGAACAAACATTTGCATAACTGTTACCTCAGAGCCCATAACTCTGAGCTAATTGGCTGATGGTGATTAAAATGATTAAGTGATTGTAATTTATATGATTAACCAATTAAACCATTCTCCAGTGATTGGCTCAGGGTGGGCTTTGAGATACAAGCTTGTCTCCCAGCATGAAGGCCAAGGCTGAACAGTGCTAAATGTTCTTTCAAATGCAGAAGTGTTCTTTTCACCAGCAAGCAAATGCTTCATACTGAGTAGCTGAGGTTTATCAAGTGAGTGGTTATCAAAAATCTATTTTTTTTTCCTCCAGGGTTATCACTGGGGTTCAGTGCTGGCACTATGAATCCATTGCTCCTGGTGGCCACCCCCCCATTATTGTTGTTGCTGGATAGCACACAGAGAAACTGAAAGAGAGGGGAAGACAGAAAGGGGGAGAGAAAGACACCTGCAGACCTGCTTCACCACTTGTGAAGCGACCTTCCCTGCAGGTGGGGAGCTGGGGCTTGAACCGGTATCCTTGCGACAGTCCTTTCACTTTGCACTGTGTAGGCTTAACCCAATGCCCGGCCCCCCAAAAGTCTTTTTCTTTAAAGCTAGGCAGAAATAGGAGAGAGAGAAAGAGAGAGAGAGAGAGAGAGAGAGAGAAGGAAGAGGGAGAGAGAGAGAGAACAGAGACTATAGTACAAAAGCTTCCTCCTTCCAGTTCAGTGGGGGCTAGGCTCAACCTGGGTCTTGCATATAGCAAAGCAGCACATGATCCAAATGAGCTATTTTGCTGGCCCAGTTGCCAAATATCTTACTACTAGCATAAGAGGAATCTTAGTCAGACAGTGATTCTTTAAGGAAAATGTGGAGGGGGTTAGGTGGTGGCACAACTAGGAGAGTGCATACATGCCAGAGTACCCCAGTTGTGCCTCGTGCTTTCACCTGCAGAGAAGAAGCTCTCACCTGCAGAGTAGAAGCTCTCACCTTCAGAGGAGAAACTTCACCAGCAGTGGAGCAGTGCTGCAGGTGTCGCTCTTTCTCTCACTCTTTTTTTTTTTTTCTCTCTCTCACTCTTTATCAAAGAAAAAGGAAAAAAAAAGGCTGCCAGTAGCAATGGAGTTTTACAAGCATGTAGCTTCAGTGATAACTCTGGAAGAAAAACAGGAAAGAAGAAAGAAGAAAGGAAAAGAAAACTGAGGAGATGAGGTCAGTATTGTTGGTCTCCAGAAGCATAATTGTGATTGTAAGTGTAGCAGACCCCTTGTCCAGTGGGGGACACATTTCAAGAGTACCAGTGAGTTCTGAAAACCATAGATACTACCAAATTCTATATGTACTTTGTTTTTTCCCCTAAACATACATAGCTGTGATAAAATCTATGCTATAAATTATGCATGGTAAAAACAATACCATTAACAATAACAAAATAGATAATGAAATAATATTGTAATGAAAGTTACATGGTTGTGGTCCCCCTTCTACCCTCCCCCCAAAAAAAATATCTTATTGTAGTCGACGTATTTTCAGACCACAGTTGATCTTGGGTAACTGAAACCTTGAAGAACAAAAGCACAGACAGGATGGGGGTGGGGTGTGGATGTGGGGATGTGGGCTACTATGTTGCCCATATTCCAATAAAGTGAAAGAAAAATGAGTTTAAGACATCGAACTTGGAAGTCATGTAGTCTGGTTCCAGTCCTGGCCCTGTCACGAGCTGTATTGTGTGATTAAGGTACTTAACTAACCCCCTAAGCTTGTGGATTTCTCTTGTATAAATTATGTACTTATCTACCTCTTAGTGTTATTGCGATGATCAAATAAGATTATGCATACTATACCCTTAATAAATGTGAATTAACCACTGTTATTGCTATTTTTGTTATGATTAATTATTACTTCACTGGAATACAAGTTCCAAAGACTTACTCACTTTTCTGTTCCTGGTGATCAGCATGTACCTGGTAAGTACTGAGCTGTCAAAAAAGTCATGACATATTTTTGCATAGAAAAATAGAAAAATATGACAGATATGACTTTTCTGACAATCAAATAAAAGTGTGCTGCTGAGTGAAATAGTCATAGTGAATACAGGGCAATTTTCTGTATGTTCTAGATTCATTAACAGGGACAATCTTTGAAATCACTTCATGAGGGAGGGACAACTATTATCTTTTGTGTTTGAGAGACAGGGGAATTAAGGTAGAAAGAGGTAAAATGAACTTGCTGATGAAAGATGTACTTGAAAGTAAGGTCAATATTATAGTGTAACTATAACTAATAAGTAGGAGGACATTTTCTCCTGTAGGGGAGCAAATATCTCCCTTGGCAAAAAATTAACTTCACAGATTATCTTTGAAAGGAATATTTACATATAAACATCTCTCTTAGAGGGCCAGGTGGTTGAGCACACACAATATCATGCGCAAGGACTGGGGTTCAAGTCACCCACTCTCCATCTGCAAGAGGGAATGCTCCATGAATGGTGAAGCAGTGCAGCAGGTATCTGTCTATCTTTCTCTTTTCTTCTCTATCTCCTCCTCCTCTCTCAATTTCTTTTGGCTCTATCAAATAAAACAGGAAAAAAAAAAGAAAGAAAGAAAAAGAAAAATGGCCACCAGGAATGGTATATTTGTATTGTAGGCACCAAGCCCCAGCTATAAAATCTTTATGGCAATAGAAAATAAACAAACAACTCCCCTAATGCTGCCACCTAGGAAAAATTTTCTTTTTTCCTCTGTGTCTCTCTTTGTATTGAAGAAAAAAAAAAAGCTGTCCTGGAATGGTGAAACTCTAGCAGTGAGTAAATAAATAAGCACTCAAACATCTATAAAGAACTAATACAGTTAACAAACAAACAAACAAAAGAACAACCCAACTAAAAGGTAAGTAGAAGATATTAATAGACGGTTCTCTAAAGAAGAGATACATACACATGACCAACAAACATAGGCAAAAATGTTCTAACTCACTTATCAGAGAAATGCAGATTAAAACCACATTGAGATTCCACCTGTGAGAATGGGCTCCATTAATAAAACAAGAGAAGATAAATGTTGGAGAGGATGTGGAGGGAGAGGAACTCTATTACACTGCTGGTGGGAATGTGAACTGGTACGACTACTATAGAGAACTGTATGGAGAATCCTTAAACAAGTACAAATGGAGATGCCATATGACCCCCAATCCCACTAGTAGGCATACATCTAATAACACTGATTCAAAGGGATACATGCAACCCAATATTTATAGCATCTTTATTCACAATAGCAAAAACCCGGAAACAATCAAAGTGCCCTTTGACAGATGACCAGATAAAAAATGTTATGGAACATAGACTCAAAAGAATATTATATAGTAATAAAAAGGGATAATTTTGTGTCCTTTGAGATAAAGTGGGTAGAATTGGAGAAGATTACGCTTGGTGAAGCAAGTAAGGAGGTGAAGGACAACTATAGCTACAACTACAACTACACACTCATATGTGTAATATAAACAATTGAACATACAAATGTTAAAAAAAAAAGGTGACCAATTTTCAAGACTGTGAGAGAACTATAGTGGTTATCTATCAGTACAGAATGGGGACACAGACCTTTGACTATGGAAATGGTGATATTAAAAAAAAAGAGAAAAAAATGGGCAAAAAATAAATAAATACTCTTTCTTAGAAAGCTATACAAAACTATGAGACATGCTAGATTGGGCCTGCAGGCCATGGTATATTTACCCCCTGAGCTGGGAAAAGGAGGATTCTTTTAAAAACCACACAAACACACACAGACACACAGACACACACAGACACACACACAATTATTGTTGGTATTCTTATTCTTATTACTTATTGGGTTTTTTTTAATCACTGGGGCTTCACTACTCTGGGGGGAATTTTTCAAGTAGAAAGAGACAGAGACACAGAGAGAAGGACAGAGGGAGAGAGGGGAAAAACACCGCAGTACGGAAACTTCTCTCAGTGCGGTCGGGACCAGGCTTAAAACTGGGTCATCTGAGCCACCTTGCCAGGCCAAAATCACTGAATTTTTGCCCCAGGGAAATGTGAAATTAGAGGGAAGACAATCTTTAAAGATTTGTTTTTCACCCATTTTTTCCCATAAATAAAAGGTGTAATTTATTTATTTTAGAAGTTAAATTATTGTAATTTATTTGTTTATAGATTATTGGAATTTATTTATTTATTTTAGAAGTTAAATTATTGGAGCTGGTACAACCAGTTGAGAACACACATTACCATGCATAAATAGCTAAATGCAAGCGTCTGGTCTCTACCAGCAGGGAGGAAGCTTCATGAGTGGTCAAACAGGTCTGCAGGTGTCTCTTTTTCTTACTCTACTTCCCTCTTTATTTCTCTCTGTTTTAGCATATAAAGTGTGTGTGGGGGGAGAACTTAAATTGTTTACCAATTATTTTTTCCCCTTACTGAATTTCCCTTTCTCTTTTCTAATGTCTTCTGCATTAACTGGGTTATTTAAAGCGTGTGTAGGGGCTAGGAGATAGCTTACCCTGTAGAACATGCACTTTGCTATGCGCAAGGGCCAGGGTTCTAGCCTCCTGCACCATGTATGTAGTACAAAGGAAAGTCCCATAAAGGTGGGACTTCATGCAGTGGTGTTGTGTTGTGCCTGCATCTCTCTCTCTCTGACATACTCTTTCTTCCTTTCTATTTTTCTCTGACTGAGGTTGAAAGAAAGAAAACTAAAGGGGCCAGGTGGTGGTGTACTTGGTTGAGTGCATATTACCATGCTCAAAGACCCTGGTTCAAGATCCCTACCTGCAGAAGGAGGTTTCACAAGGGGAACAAAGCTAAAGGTATCTCCTTCTTGCTTTCTACCACCCTTCCTTCTCCATTTATGTCTCTATAAAACACATAGACACATTTTTAAAAAGTTTACAAGGAAAATGAAAGTTTGCTTGAGTTGCACCAGCTTGATGCCCTGATGGGAAAGTCTTTTACTAAATTAAATAAAGATGACTGGTGTCTAACACTATGTTTTAAGTTAGTCTGTTTTTCTGGGTCTCTCCGACATATACAGGAGATAGATAAATTAATAATATGTTTCTCCTTAGTTTTATCAATATGCCTCAATTTTTTCTATTTTATTATTTGCCCATCTTCTTAACAGCATCCCCATCTAAAGTAAAATGTTATTGTAAAATTGAAATAAGAATATAGATGTAGTTCCTTTCACTTAGAAAAACAAAACAAAGCAAAGCAAAACCCTGAGCTGGCTTAATTTGCCTAGTAACACATTTCAGGGGTTTGACACATTTGGCAAATGCAATATGTGAAAAATAACTTGAGTTTTCAAAACTGGGTAGGCAGAACACAGAAACGGAAGATACTCTGTTTTCAAAAATTATTTTATTTTATTTATTATTGGATAGAAACAGAAATTGAGAGGGGAAAGGGATCTAGAGAGGGAGAGGGAGAGAGACAGAGACACACCTGCATCTCTACTTCATCATTTGTGGAATTTTCTCCCTGCATGTGGGGACCAGGGGCTTGTACCCTGGTACTTGTACATTGTAGTGTGTGTGTACTTAGCCAGGTGTGCCACCACCTGGCCCCAAATATATTCTTTGTAAATCAGGTGGGTAAGCTCAGGTTCATTGTGATTCAAATTGGTCTCCCATCACTCCCTGCCCCAGCACCCTCTTGTTCCCCCTGTCCTCTGGGCAAATCATATCACATTCTTTCCAAGACTCCTCAGTCTTTGAGCCTGTAGGAGACCTGAGAAACTGGACTGGTGGCTGGACTCCTGGTTGTTGGTTTTTAGGCTACAGTTTGTTAGAAATAATAAAGACTGGTAGATAATTAGAATCCCTAGTCTGGGAGCTACAGTTAACATGCTAAAGTCAGCTACCTATAGAGTATTCTCTCCAGGCCTCTTCTGATTATTAAGTATTATCATAATAAGATTAGCAAGAGTTCTGCTTTCATTTAAAGACAATCATGAAGTTGTGCCATAAACAATGCTAGAAAGGAGGAGCATTGAACTGATGTCACTGCTGTTTATTGCAATAAACATGGGTGTGGGCACCTGGGGTTTCCTTGCAATAATCAGAATATTTTATGAATTCCACAGTCATCTGATCAAAGTCTTTCTTTTATGATACTTCATCTCTTCTTCTTCTTCTTCTTCTTCTTCTTCTTCTTCTTCTTCTTCTTCTTCTTCTTCTTCTTCTTCTTCTTCTTCTTTTTGCCTTTCTTCCTATTCTATGACTATGTCCTTTTCTTCCCCCATCCATTCCTCTCTTCTGTCCCTACTTAATGTCTATTTTCATATCATTGTTCATTGTGATATTCAAACTACAGCTCATTGTGATGAATATGGCCATTTGGTAGTAATTGATGTAGATATGTTTTTGTTAATAACTCCCATGCTATAGAAGATGGATGTTTATTGTTAAGCTGATGCTGAAATTAATTACAAATTTCACCATAAGTTCTTAGTGTTGTGTTGGTGTGATTCTATATATATTCTTGTTAAAAATTGTTTTTTATAACATTAATACATTTTAAATGTAAGGAATCAAACAGAGAAAAATAACTCAAATTTGCCTCCCAATGCTTCTCTTTCCTTTAAATCCTTCCTACTAGATGTGTAGTAGAGATATTTAATAAAGGAAATTATTTTTAAATTTGAAAGATTTTTCTTTCTGTGTTTGTGCAAGGAGAGATAGGTTTTGGAGGAACCCCTTTCTGATTCAACAAGCTTGAAGGACTATATCAAGATATTCGACAAATTCACTTTATAGTTGGATCCCCACAGTACTAACTTCACGATCCCTGATTATTTTCCCCAGGATTCCTGAGGACCAGTTTCTGGCTATTGCATGAGTGAGAGAGACACAAGCTCTGGACTTGGTAGATCAAAGCTATTCAATTCATCTCTAAATCTTTACAAATCCAAGAATTTCCCTGAAGCCATCATTCACTCTGAACTTGTCCATTGCTTTTTGTGAAGGAGAGGGAAAAGCATTACTTTGCTTAAACATCGGCTTCTATGAAACCAAGCGTTGAAAGAGGGCAGACCCCATAATTGATTTTCTGACAGGTTATAAAGTATTAAAAGATGGGAAAGTTTTAAAACTACTTTTTAGATATCTGTCTGAAGCCATGTCCAGTTGGCCTGAAAGATCAATGAAACAGCATTACATAGAAATGCTGAACTCATACTTTCCTGGCTAATCTATATTTCAAAGAGGAGATTGAGCTCTTAAATGACCTACAGAGAGAGTGAGCTGATGCACAGTTCAAACATCCCATTTGGAACCTTGGTTGAGAGGATTAACTACCCCAAGGAAATGAAAATCAACACACCCCTGGTTCTGTTCATAAGTACTGATTCTGTTCCTTCTTTGTCTGGATATTTCTTCTTGATTTCAATCCTGGCTTTTCTACTTATTTATTTATTTATTTATTTTACATTCAACAGTAAATACAATAGTTTGTACATGCATAACATTTCCCAGTTTTCCATATAACACTACAACTCACACTAGGCCCTCTGTCATCCTTTTTGGACCTGTATTCTACTCCCATACCCACCTCAGAGTCTTTTACTTTGGTGCAATACACCAACTCCAGTTCAGGTTCTACTTGTGTTTTCTCTTCTGATCTTGTTTTTCAACTTCTGCCTGAGAGTGAGATCATCCCATATTCATCCTTCTGTTTCTGAATTATTTCACTTAACACGATTTTTTCAAGCTCCATCCAAGATCAGCTGAAAACGGTGAAGTAGAGTACTGTTGAGCTTCCACATTTTGGGGACTATTGCTAATCTTTTGTTGATTGTTTAGTGTTAGTTTAATTCCACAGTGATCTGAGAAGATGCTTGGGATGATTTCAATGCTCTTGAATTTGCTGATGCTGTCTTTGTGGCCTAACATATGGTCTATCCTTGAGAATGACCCATGTGTACTTGAGTTGAATGTATATTCCAGTTTCTTGGGGTGATGACTCTGAAAATGTCCAATGGCTCTAGTTTATATATCTCTTCATTTAGCTCCCTCATTTCTTTATCGATTTTCTGCCTGGATGATCTGTTAAGTTGAGAGAGTGGGGTGTTGAAGTCCCCGACTATTACTGTGTTGCTGTTAATATACTGCTGTAGCTCTTTCAGTAGATGTTTGGTGTATTTAGATGACTTCTTGTTGGGTGCATAGATGTTAGTAACTGTTAAGTCCTCTTGATTGACTGATCCTTTGAGCATTAAGTAATATCCATCCCTATATTTTTTAATTTTATTGATTTTAAAGTCTGTTGTGTCAGATTTGAGAATAGCTGTTCTTGTTCTTTCTTGTGGGGCACTGGCTTGTATGATAGTTTTCTATCCTTTCACACTGATTCTGTGTTTGTCTTGTTGAGTTAGGTGGTATTCCTGTGGACAACATATTATTGGGTTGTGTTTTCTTTTTGTTTCTTTTCTTTTTTGTGTGGTGGGTTGTGTTTTCTGATCCATCTTCCTACTCTGTGCCTTTTAATAGGTGAATTTAAGCCATTGACATTTATTGATATCATAGATTGAAGATATTTTAACACCATTCTTGTAGATTTTTAGAGTATTCTGATATATGGCCTATTTATGGTGGTCTGACTGTTTATAGGAGACCTTTCAGAACTTCTTTCAGGGAAGGCTTGCTCATAGTTGATTGTTTCAACTATTGCTTGTCTGAGAAGGTTTTTATGCCTCCATCTAGTCTGAATGACAGCCTAGCAGGATACAGTAGTCTTGGTTGAAAGCCTTTCTCATTGAGCACTCAATAGATATCTTGCTATTCTCTTCTGGCCTGCAGTGTTTTTGTGGAGAAGTCTGCTGCTAATCTTATGGGTTTTCCTCTGTAGGTGACTCTTTTGTTTTTCTCTTGTAGCCTTCAGGGTCCATTCTTTATCCTTATTCCTTTCTATTCTAAATATGATGTGTCTTGGTGTCTTTAAGTCTGGGTTAATTCTGTTTGGGACCCTCTGGGCTTCTTGAACCTTTATGTCTTTGATGTTGTCTAGACTAGAGTAGTTCTTACCTATTGTGTCCTGAAGAATGCTTGCTTCCCCTCCCTCTCTTTCTTCCTCTGGTAAACCAATAAGGTGTATATTATTTCTTTTGAAGTCATCCCATAGGTCTCTGTTGTTGTTTTCAGTATCTCTTAATGTCTTTTTGAGATCTCTTACTTTTTTTCAGTTGTCTCTAATTCATCCTCAATCTTGCTAATTCTGTCTTCAGCCTCATTTATTCTATTCTCTCTCCCTTCTACTGTTTTCTGTAGTTCTGCTATTTTGTTACCCTGTTCTTATACTGTTTTAGCTTGTTCAGCTAGTTGTGTTCTTAGTTCAGCTATTTCAGCTTTCAGCTCTCTAATAACCTTGAGATAATTAGTGTTTTCTTCCAGAGTCTCATTGGATGTTTCTGCATTTCTGATGACAATTCTTTCAAACTATTTTCAGTCCTGTGACTATTTCCTTACCTAGTGTTTGGATGTTGACCTCATTATTTTGTGCTGCAAACTTTGGGGGGCTTTTAGCTGGACTCTTGTCCTGGTTATTCTCCAATACTTCTTCTTGTTGGTTTAACCATTTTATATAATATGTTATGAGATCCCTTTCTCAGTACTGTTCAAATTACTGATCACTCTTGACTGGACTGACTTGTGTTTAAGTAAGGTACTTAAAGGGTTCACAGTTGTGGAAATTAACAGTTGTTCAATATTATTTTAATCACTGAGTTGGAGCACAGTGATTTTTAAAACCTCTTTTGTTCTTTTTCTGCCCTATAGGCTATGGGAGCCTGGGGGCCTTTAAACTATAAGTAGGCTTCTTAGCTTAATCCCTCATTCCTGACCAAGAGGTAAAGCAGGGTGGGGGAGATATAATACAGTGGTTATGCAAAGAGACTCTCATACTTCAAGGATCCAAAACTCTAAACTCAGTTCAGCTTATCTGTCAAGCTGGACAGCACTGCTGGGCCCTATGAGTTTCTAAACAAGTCCCATTTATAGTCTGTAGGCTCTGAGGCAATTATTCAGCATGTTTTCATCAGGAGAACAACATGGAAAGGCTCCCACCACACAACCCCACCACTAGGCCACAAAGGTGTAGATCTCCTGAGTTTCCTGGCTAGTTCTCTGTTCCCTGGTGTCAGCACAGGGCCTCCCTGCTGCTGCTCCAGATTCTCAGGGCAGTAGCAATATAGACTCACAGTGAGTCTTAGGGGAGTCCTCTTCTCCCTTCAGCTGTCTATTTGTTGATATAACAGACTGGAGGTGGTGCCTCAACTGGAAAACTACTGGACTGTTACCGGACACTTAATCTCTCCCTAGGTTCCTCTCTGTCCACGAGCCTCACATATTTCACTCACTGGTGATTTGGTGGGTTCCTGAAGTTGTTCTAGCCCTGCCTTGTTGCGGTCCCAGATGATCTCCTTTGGTATTCCTAGATGACCTGGGAGAGGAGAGGAGAGAAGAGAATCACAGCTGCTCCAATCCTGGTTTTTCTAAGAAACACTCCTCAGAAATGCCCCTTCTCAGCATCATCTTTTCTGGATGACCTATTGAAGCCCACCTCCATACAGAATTTCTGTCCTCTTTTCCTAACTTATGTTCCCCATCTGACATACTCACATTTTGCTTATGTGTTTGCATGTTTCTCTCTAGTAAAATGTAAAATCTCTCAAGGTCTTTGTCTGGTTTATTGCCTTGTCTTTAAATATTTGAATGAGCGAGTGAATGAAGCAAACTCCAATTCTCGGTAGCCAGAGAAAGTTTCTATATTATTATATGTGAAAGTCTACCTTTCCCTGTGATTTGGTACACAACAGATGTTGCATGAGTGAGCAGAAGGAAAAGAAAGGAAAAAAGAAAGAGAGAGAGAGAGAGAGAGGAGGAAGAATCCATAAGCTGACAAATTGAAGTCAGTTTTTTCTTGAGAGAAAGCAATTTGGGGGTGGCCTGTATGGCTCCAAATTCTTCTACATATGAGGGAAAGATGGTCAAAGCTGATTTGTCCCCTCTCCTGGCTCTCCCACCAGGAACCCCTCTGCAGGAAGGCAGCCATCAGGTCCTATCAGCACTGCTGTGCTCATAATCAGATTTTAATGCCTGTCTGCTTCCTTTCCTACATGTTTATAGTCCTCTGCACTCTGATTAGGTACTTGGTCCCACAAGATAGTTAAAAGCCCACAATTTGTGCTGGGTGTTTTATTTTTTTTCTAAGTTAAGTAAGTGGGTAAATGTCCCTTTGATCTTCCCGCTATGGATGAGAGCTGTTTGTGTTTTTAAGGCCCTCACCAATTATGGGAAATGGACACAAGTCTAGGTTTGGCCTTCTGGGTGGTTCAGAAGTCCCCCAAAGTTTTTTTTTAATTCTTTCTCCTCCTGTCTCCCCCACATGCCAATTGCCAAAGTACAGAGGAAAAGAAAGCGGTGAGAAGCTTGAGGAAAAAAAATGAACCGATGATATAGGCCAGCCAAAGGGTAGCCTTCAGAGCTGGTGTTCCAGGGGGTCAGAAACATTTCTCTCTGTAGGGTTTCCCTCGCCTTTGATAGGGGAGGTTGCCAGCGGTGGGGAAAGCACAGGGCTTAAGCTGTCATTCCCACAGAGTTCACTGAGCAATCCCAAGGGGACGCCAGCCAAGAGACAGCTTAGACTATTCTCTGAGTTGAATTTGCAGTGGAAATGAGCAGCAGCAGCCCGCTTGTCATTATACGTATTCCAGAAATCACATATAAAAGAGGTAGAAGAACTGTGGGTCTACAAGAGAAATCTGGGGCCCATGGGGATCAGACACAAGGCCTCTGGGGTACTCTGGTTGTTTCAGGACTGAAATATGAATGCCATGCTGGCTAATGAAGTCCTGGTGGGGTATATACTCTGTATCATTTGTGTCACCACTAAGCTGCACGTAAGAGCGCTTCATTGTTTTAATTTAGCATATTGCAACAGTAATCATCATTGCCTTCAGTATCAATCATCAGTCAGTTTTTCCCATCATGGCAGTAAGTAGTAACAGCCAATGTTGACTATAAATAATAAAGCCCCTGACTGGAATTGGCACTTCTGTGGACCTTGTGAGACTGCACTGAAGCCTCCTGGGTTTGCTATGCAAAGAACTATTTATCTATGACAGAAGCTGGAATCTACCTGATATTTGTTTTTGCTTCCCAAATGGACAAGCTCACAATATTTGCAAAACTCATCTGTTAGTAGATGACAGTCACAGAATGCAATACGTTTAGGAAGA
This sequence comes from Erinaceus europaeus, assembly GCF_950295315.1. NCBI lineage: Eukaryota > Metazoa > Chordata > Mammalia > Eulipotyphla > Erinaceidae > Erinaceus > Erinaceus europaeus. Next base: position 24,081,217 of record NC_080169.1, read on the forward strand.
ACCGATATGCTCAAGCTTGGGACTATAATATCATAGCTCTTCCCTAGCCTGCTCTGAGTGTATAGTGGTTGAGTTATGGCTCTGTCTTCCAAATGGGAATGGGGAAATGAAGTTGATTCGACTGCAAAATGACTGTTGACTGTTTCCTATTTCTAAATGGAAGCAGGAGAAAAGAAATTGAAGGAAACTACTCCACTTCCCTTTATAACAGGCCCTTCCTGGCATCTGATATGATTGAAATTTTTTAACATTTAAATAAGGCTTCTCCTGAAGAGCAATAACAGAGAAGCTTATTATTCTTGTTATTGCATTTCCATGGTTTTAAAGCACTCCCTGGTCTCAACCATTTGTGCTACAAATAATTTTAATTGAGTCGAGAAACCTCTGACATTTTAGAAATTACTTTCTATTTATATGACTTTCAGGAGGGATCTTCCTGGCAATTCTGACCTCTGTGTGAATTGGTCTTATTTTTCCTCTTCTGACTCTGAGTTTGGTGTTTTATTTTCATTGAAAATAAAAAATTTCATTCCTAATTTAATTTTTGTTGTAGCAAATAAAAACCCAATTTGATATGTCTATAAAAATCCCACACAAACTACAAAATGCTCAGGCTCTTTCAACTCACACATATACAGACTCTGCTCATAGAAGTCCATTTTGTTTAGTTTGAGAAAATAAATTCTGGAGAGACTACTAAATGATAACATTTGGGGATGTGGGCTTAAAAATGGAGACTATTAAATCCTAAGCTCTCCTTTAGAGCTTAAGAAATTTTTCTAAATAATGTAAAATTAAAAAAAATTATTTTGTCTCCTCCAAGTATCATAAACCTACTGGTGTAGGTGTTGATGTGTGAAGATGTATATTATTTTTAATATTTTTAATAATAAAAAAATTGTACATTTGTACAGTACTCTCAAAGTCACTATTATCTCTCTGACTTTTCAATAAACATTCATTTGACAAACTACTTATCATGTTCCGGGAATTATTCTAGATACTCTGAATATAGCAATGAACACAACAGCTCACACAAATTACACCTTGAGGAAGATTTAAAAAAATATGCTAGATGTTGAATTTTGAGTGGTGCTAACTGCATTGTAATATAATGCATAAATTGAGCAGGGTTGAGGGATAGGGAAAGCTAGGATGGAAAGGCATCCCTGGTCAGATGACATCTGAGCATAGATCTGGAGGAGCTAATAAATGTAGAAACAATCAAACTTCAGAGTAGGAAGAACAAGTTCAAAGTCCCTGAGACTGGAATAGAAAGGAGGCAATTGGGTGTACAGTAGCATTGGCTGTAGGAGACAAACTCAGGTAGTAATAAGAAGCCCATCTTATTACTTGACAGTATGAAGAATTAGCTTTTGAGGGGCCAGGTGGTGACGCACCTGGTTAAGTGCACATGTTGCAATGTACAAGGACCCAGGTTCAAGCCCCCATCCTTCACTTGCAGTGGGAAAGCTTCACAAGTGGTGAAGCAGAGTTGCAGGCCTCTCTCTGTCTCTCTCCCTCTCTCAATTTTTCTCTGTCCTATCAAGCTAAAAATAATTTTAAAAAAATATTTATTTTGTTTATTTATTCCATTTTGTTGCCATTGTTGTTTTTTTATTGTTGTAGTTATTATTGTTGTCGTCATTGTTGGATAGGACAGAGAGAAATGGAGAGAGGAGGGGAAGACAGAGAGATGGAGAGAAAGATAGACACCTGCAGACCTGCTTCACCGCTTGTGAAGTGACTCCCTTGTAGGTGGAGAGCCAGGGGCTTGAACCGGGACTTGAACTGTAATCCTTACTCCGGTCCTTGTGCTTTGTACCACCTGCGCTTAACCCGCTACACTACAGCCCCACTCCCCAAAATGAATTTTAAAAAAGGAATTAGCTTTTGACATTAGCACTACTAGTATTGCTACTGCTACTATTATCATCATTATTATTTTATGCTGTCAGATCACTGGACTGAAGGAATGACAAAGCATGACTTATATCTGATGGTATTGTAACAACAGTCTGGGAAGAGGGCAGGAAAAGGGAGACCGGTCAGGAAGCCATTGCATAGATTAAGGAGAGATGACAGTGACTCAAATTGGGATGGTACCAAAGGAGATACCAATCAGTTTCTGTATATTATATTAGTTAAATAAAATGCTATAAAGATTTTGTCCCTTATTTACTTATCAAATAAGTAAATGTCAAAAAATTGAGATTAATTTAGACCCCACTAAAAACTTAGGTTTGTTACCTCTGCCATTCAAGGTTAGATTCTGTAAATCTAATATTGGCTTGGATATAACAAATGATATTTAAAGCCTTAACATTAAAGGAGGCAATTTAATCTTGTCAGACAAAGAAGGGGCTCTAAAAACTGGAATGGAGGAAGTGACCAAAATCAGGTCACCTTATTACTTGTAGTCCTAGTCAGAAAATCCTTGCATTCTCACATAGATACTACGGGCCTAATCCCCTAGTGGATTCCTCTCTTACTATCACTGGTCACTTCCATCAAGAACATCCTCACTAGCCCTTTTATGGACCTTACCCTCATTGTAAGCTAGCAGTGGTAAGGACCATCCCACTCTTTTTTTGGTCTTTCCCAGTTTGGGAGCCACTCTCAGAATAATGTCTACTCTGACATCATCCTCACAGATGATATTTCTAGTCCATCTTCATGTTAGCTATCAAACTCGATCTCTAGTAGAGGCATACACGGTTATATGATAATTCTATGTTTAACCAACCAGGAGCTGGGGAGATATCTCAGTACATTAGAGCACAGATCTTGCCTACTTGAATCCCCTCCCTTCCCCACCTCCCCCCAGTTCTAGCCCTGACATAGCCATACACCAGAGTTGAGTGGTCTCTGATTTCTCTTCCTCATAAAAGATGTATTAATAATAATTCCTTTTTTAATAAATATAAAGACAGAAAGTGAGAGAGAGAAAGTGAACGAGAGGGCAGTGTGGTGGCGCATCTCTTCTTTATATACATTTTTTTTGTTAAGGGTAAGGGACCAAGCCTGATAGAGAGACAGAGAAAAGAGGAGACATCTGGAGCACTGCTCCACTGCTTATAAAATTACCCCTCTGCAGTAGGGACCTGGGGCTTGAACCTTCTCTCATTTAAAACAATGAGGCAGGGTGGTGGCACACCTGGTTGAGTGTACATATTACCGTGCACAGGGACTGGTTCTAGTCCTCGGTCCTCATGTGTCGGGGGGAGAACGTTTCATGAGCTGCAGTCATCTATTTCTTTTGCCCACTTTATCTCCCCATCCTCTCTCAGTTTCTCTCTGTCTTATCAAATAAAAGGGGAAAAAATGACTCCCAGAAGTGGTGGATTCATCATGCAGGCACCAAGCCCTGGTAATAAACTTGGGGGTAATAATAGGAAAGATAGCAAGCAAGCAAGCAAGCAAGCAAGCAAGCAAAGAAGCAAGCAACAGAGAAGGAAAGAAAGAAAGGAGGAAATAAAGAAAACAAGAAAGGAAGGAGGAAAGAAAGAAAAAGGCATTGGGATCCTGGTGCATGACGGTGGAAAAAGAACTAAATTGGGAGTTTACTTTGCAAACACCAGTCGTGATAAGAGGACAATTTTTACCCATGTGTCAACAACTATATTATAAACCATTAACCCTCCAATAAAATGACATTAAAATAATTTTGAAAGAAAGAACTATAAATGGTAATAATAATAATAAAAGAAGGAAGTAGTCATAGGAGACCATCTGTGAGTTTTTTCTATTTCATGCCAAGCTTTAGGGAAGACAGACTTTATTTCTTTTATTTAGACTTTTTAAAATTTGCTTTTTTCCCCTCTTTTTAAAATATTTGCTTATTTATTTTGGATAGAGTCAAAGAGAAGCTTTGATGAAGGGGGAGGTAGAAAGAGCAAGAGAGAAACACTTGTACTTCTTCATTGCTGATAAAGCCTCCCCTTGGATGTGGAGGCCAGGGGTTTGAACCCTGCTCCTTCAACATGTGTATTCAACCAGATGCACCACCACTCACTCAGTCCCTGGGAAGACAAAATTTTCTAAGTTCAAAGTAAGAAGTAGTAGACTCTTTATAACTTTTGTTATGCTATGCGCCAGACTTCCATTACAAGAGACCCATAAATTAAGTGGCTTAAATCAGAGAGACATTAATTCAATTATCTTGTGTAAAAAAAGAAGGCTTAGCAGTGTCAGGGCTCTAGACTGCTTCTAATGTCTTGTTTGTCATCATTAACACATGGCTTCCATTTATAGACTGAGATTATTATTTCGTCAACCACCATCACATATCAATTCCAACCAGAAGGAAGGGGAAAAGGAAAAGGGAAATTATGCTTCTTCCTGCTAAGGGTACCAGATTTTGCATGTGTCACTTCTTCTCAGTTATTGAGCAGAACTTGGTCACAGGGTCACATTTGGGGTGGCAGGGAAATGTGGTCTTTAATTCAACAGTCATGTGCCCACCTAAAAAATCTCTGTGACTGGGAATTGGGTGGTAGTGCAGCGGGCTAAGCACATGTGGCACAAGGCACAAGGACCTGAGTAAGGATTCCAGTCCGAGCTCCCTGCTCCCCACCTGCAAGGGGAGTCCATTCACAGGCAGTGAAGCAGATCTGCAGGTGTCTTTCTCTCCCCCTCTGTCTTCCCCTCCTCTCTCCATTTCTCTCTGTCCTATCTAACAACGACGACATCAATAACAACCACAATAATAACTATAACAACAACAACAACAACAAAAAGACAACAAAGACAACAAAAGGGAAAATAAATAAATAAATATTTTTTTAAAATAAAAGAAAAGAATCTCTGAGTATAGAAGAGAAAATGCATATTGGGAAACAAACATCCAGTCCTTGACACAGAACCCCACATTTTATTGGCAGCAGTCTCAGTCATGTTGCTAAAGTTAGAGGAGCAAAGAGAAACTTCAATCTGTAGGTATTTTCTCATCTATTAAACAGATGTCTCTGTGTGTGTCTGTGTCTCTCTGTCTCTCTCTTTCTGTCTCTCTCACTCTCTCTCTGTGTCACTTGGGGAGGTGAACCAACATTTCATACTAAGACTAAGACATTAAAGAAAAGTGAAAAGAGAAGGAAAGAATTCACTGATGGTGTATACATGATGAGGTAATAGGGAGGGCTATGTGCTTGTATTGATATTCTTTTATAGTGGAAAGTTTTTTAATCAGATATTTCTATCTGGAACGCAAATCAACAGCAAACAGATGCTATTTTGGTGTTTTGGAGTTTTAAAAGTATTTTAACAGGATAATTTTTCTTTCTTTTTTATTAGTGATTTAATATTGCTTCACATAATTAGAAGACAACAGGGGTATAATTCCTAACCTTTCCCACTACCAGAGTTCCATGAACCCATTTCCTCCATTGGAAACTGCAGTAGTTCTTCCAAGATCAAAGATATGGGCAAATATATATATATGACAAATTTACCTATTGGTACTGCTTTCTCTTCCTTTCTAAGACACACCTACACCTGTCACTACTTATGAGGGTTTTTCCTTTTTTTCCTCTTCTCTCTCTGGGTCCTGATGCAACAGGAGTTCAGAGCCTTCTGGCTATCCTCTGCTAATGCTAACATTTCTCCTCTCTGGGAGCATGGACCAAAATTATTTTGGGGGGTGCAGAAGGTAGGAGTTCTGGCTTCTGTAACTGCATCTCCTCTGGACATGGACATTGGCAGGTCATTCCATACCTCCAGCTTAAAAGGATCATTTTTATCAACCTTAAGTATTAAGAATGGCAGCTAATGTTGCCTCTATTTAGCCTAAATGATAAAATAAAATCTTAGCAGTTACAAGGTTTCTAGTGGGGGTGTCTGGGAGGTGGCACAGTGGACAAGATTTCTAATAGGGGCAGGGAAATGAATGGCACACCTGGCTGAGTGCACACTGTACAGAGAGCAAGGACCTGGATTCAAGCCTCCAGTACCCACATGCAAGGTGAAAGCTCTACAAACGGTGAAATGATGCATCAGGTGTCTCCCTCTTTATCTCCCCCTTTCCTTCTCATTTTTTCTGTCTCAGATATGAATTAATAATTTTAAAAGAGGCTTCTAATTATTAATGGCAGGGTTAGGATTCAAATTCATTTCCCCTGACCCCATCTTGTATGTTATATACAAATCACAGGGCTTTCACATAATATTTGCTCTCAACCAAGTGTACTACAAATGGAGCTATTAAGACTTCCCATCTTTACTGATCTGCTGTTATGCCCAATAGAGTTTTTTTTTTTGGGGGGGGTGGGACGGGGATCTGGGGCACCAGTCCTATTGACTGTCTTTCTGACCTGCTGTAAGGATGATACAATGAAGGCCAGGCCTAGAGTGATGTTGTAATGGATGATGATGGTGACAATGTAATTGGGAACCTCTGTACCAGCTTGAGGATAGTATGAGTTTTGTTTTTGAAAAATTTTCTTGGAATCTTTAAACAGTTTTATATTTAATGCTAATTTACAATATTATAACATTTAAGGGCTATAGTTGGTATTCTGGATTCATGTGGGACACACAATTCACAGTCCCTGGCAGAACTTTGGTGTTTGGGCAGTGGAGAGTTAGAGATGGCTTAGTGTGTATCCTGGCCATTTCATCTCAAGTGGGTCTATTGCCCATTTTAGGAGACATCACAGAATGTCTGTACACTTTGTATTGCAGACAGGAAAAAAATAATGAAGTAATGCCTTTGTCTAATTCTTGTTCAAGTTGATGAGAGTCTTGAAGACAATGATAGGAGGTTATGATCTGAGACTTCTGTTCTGGGTCTAACAATACTTTGGGGAAACAGTTGAATTCTCATGACTAACTGACCTTATATGATTTTGAAAAAGTCATTCAAACTCACTGAACTTTATTTTTTTTTCATGCAAGAAATAGGAGATTGTAGTCATAAGAATAATTAGCACACTTCTTGGGAAGCTCAAAGATAGATGGAATTTCGTGAACTGTTAAATAGAACTTATGTAAACTGTTAAGTGGTATAAATATTAAAATACTAGTTATTATAGTATACACATAACTTTAAATGTTGAGCCAGAATTGGGGATATAATGAAGAGGTACACAAAAGTCTTTTATGCCTAGAGCCTCATAGGTCCCAGCACCACCATAAGTCAGAGTTGAGCATTACTCTGATCTTTCTTCCCGTCTCTCTCTCTCGCTTTTAAAAACTTATTATTTTTTTAATTGCCACCAAAGTTATCCCCAGGGCACTTGGTATCCACTGCTCTCCACAGCAATTTTTTCCCTCTCTCTCTACTTTATTTTTATCTGACAGGACAGAGAGAAATTTGAGAGGGAAGGGGAGATAGAGAGGGAGAGAGAAAGATACCCGAAGACCTGCTTCACAGCTTATAAAGTGTCCCTCTGCTATTGGGGAGTGGAGGCTCCAATATTTCATATGTGCACTTGGCCAACTGAACCACTGCCCTTCCCAATGCTCTCTCTTTTTCTCCCCTTCTCCTCTCTTCTTGCTCTTTCTCCCCCTCTCTATCCTTAAAACAAGTAAATCTTAAAATAAATAAATAAATATATAAATGTCGACAACCCCACCAATGTATCCTGGAGCCCCGCTCCCCCAGATTCCCACCCTAGGAACTAGGGAAGAATAGAAACCGGCTGAGAGTATGGATCAACCTGTCAATGCCCATGTTCATTGGGGAAGCAATTATAGAATCCAGACTTTCCACCTTCTGCACCCCATAATGACCCTGGGTCCATACTCCCAGAGGGATAAAGAATAGGGAAGCTATCAGGGGAGGGGATAGGATATGGAGATCTGGTGGTGGGAATTGTGTGGAGTCGTACCCCTCTTATCCTATGGGGTTTTTTTTGTCAGTTACCTTTTTATAAATAAATAAATAAATAAATAAAAATAAACATCAAGCCAGCACAGGGTTAAGAAGAAATTTAAGTGAGAGAGAAGGATAAGGAAAGACATCAGATTTTTGACTGGGCTTTAGTTCTGACTTGCTGACTTGCCTTTCTTTTGGAGGGTCTGATGATAATCATGGTTAAAAATCATTAGAATAGTAGAGATTAACTGATAATCTCAGTTCCTTATATCTAGTGACACAAAGGTTGTCAAAGTGTTTTACTAAACCTTTCACAAAATGTCCCTATATTGGGAAAGTTTTGTAAAAAAAAAAAATAATAATAATAGGGGCCTATTTGCTAGTTCTCATACAAATAGACTTTTAGGATTTCAGTTTCAAGATGTGAAGAAATGTAAAGGGACAAAAATACATAGCATGGGAAAATCAGTTATTGTACAAATCACAGCAATTTAAAATAATTATTTTTCCCATAGAGGGATTTCTATTATATGGTTGTAATTCAAATTATTTTTAGGATATGTTTTAAACTATTTTCCCAGCAACTCTGGATCATACCAAGATTTAGACCTTTGCTTATTTTAAGCTGTTTTGAAAATGAGACATCCACAAAGAAATTTGAAAGGAGGAAACACAGACCAAATTTAGCAGTGATTACCTCTTGGAGTTGGGGGGTAGAACTGAGAAGGTTCTTTCTGATTATATTGTAATGAGCATGCAATATAGTGAAATAAAAATATATGCTCAGTTATATTAATGACACAAATGGAAATTATTTCAGAAAAATAGACATTCATTTGGCTTACATGAGTCCTCATGTTATCTGGCAAAAAGCAGTTTTAACTTTGAGTTTCATTTTGTTTCCCAAGCCTTTCTTCATAACTTTACCTGTCTTCCTTCACAACAAATGATTGACATGGTGAATCATTGGCAGTTGTTGGAATTTTGAGGAGGAAAGCATATCAACTTTGGTGTAAATAGATATATAACAATTCTAAAATAAAAAAAAGGTGCACTAGGCTATAAGATCCTAAAGAGCAGCAGATTTTGAGTTTTATCCTTTAATTCAGTCATTCATTTACACCATTCATTCATTCATTCATTCATTTGGTAAATGTTCATTTAGTGCCAAGTCCTGCAAAGCAATATAATGGCTAGCAAATTAGATACAAATCTTTGTCTGAAACTAATTTACTGTCTAGTACTGGTGTAAATAAATGTGTGTTAAATAAGTGGATTTGTTAATAAAATTTATTATACACTATGGCTCAGGAATTTAAAAAATAATTTATTAATTTAATTCATGAAAGGAAAAGAGAGAGTGAGTACCCTTCTGTCACATGCCATGTTGGGAATTGAACCTGGACCCTCAAACAGATTGTGTGGATTTTACCACTGAGCCACCTCCCCAGTTCACTAGTTTAAGTCTTTGAGCCATGACAAAACAGAACTAAATTTTCCCACTGATACCATGTCATCGGGTCAAACCTTTCACTTTTTTGCTCACAGCGGTAACTTGCTTAGGAAGCAATATATTAGTTTTTCATTACTGGCATAATAAATTACCACAAAGATAGTGACTTAAATAATACAAATATATTAGCTTATCATTCTGGGGCTCAGAAGTCTAAAATGAGTCTCACAAAGTTAAAATTAAGGTGTTGGTAGGATTGCTTTCATGCTAGAGGTTCTGGAAGAAGATTTATATATATAGTTTCTAGGGGCTGGCATATGTAATATACCTATCTTCTTGTCCCATTCCTTCATCTTCAAGTCATCAACTTTGGGTTGAATCTTTCTTCTAATTCTCCCTCTTCCAGTTTTTTTTTTTTTAACACATTATTTACTTATATTATTGGATAGAGACAGAGAGAAATTAAAAGGGGAGAGGGTGATAGGGAGAAAGAAAGGGAAACACCTACAGCCCGGCTTCACCATTCATGAAGCTCTCCCCTTGCATATGGGGAACTAGGGACTTGAACCTGTGTCCTTGCACACTATAATGTGAGTGCTTAATCAGGTACAGAACCATCTGCCCCCCCTTCCAGTTTTCAGAACCACTTTAATTAAACTGGACATAGTTCAGTATAAAATCCCCATTTCAAGATCAACTGATTTACAACCATAATTCTACCTATCACCTTAATTCCTTGCCATATAATGTAACATATTCATAAATTCTAGGAATTATGGCATGTGCATCATTGGAGAACTATTTATTATTTAGCTTCAATGGGAAGGCTTGAAAGGACGGAACTAGTTTTTCTTTCTTCTCCAGCCTAATTTTTAGTGTCTGGAATGTCTAGGAAATATTAACTGCTTCATATATGATACTGGTAAACAGAATAGAAAATGCCACACTCTCTGGACATCTTGAAATATAAAATTCATGTTTCCTTGATGAGCCACATAACCTTATTCTTCTAGAGTAGTAATGCCCACAAACTTAAAAACTTCTTGCAGAAAGGCAGAAAGGTTTTTAATCATCTGCTCTGTGTTTTCTCAGAACTGCTTAACTACATGAAAGAGATCTTTTAGCAACAATTTCATATCTCTTATCTTAATAGTCTTCCCTTTCACGTAGAACTTTACAGCTTACAGAGCACTTTCACAAACTCTTAATTGACCTCATGAAAACTTCATCAAGGGGAAGGGTAAGAAGTACAATGATTGCCATTTTATCATTTAAGAAACTGAACTCCAGTAAAGAATCATGACTTGTCCAAGAGTATGGATACAGAACTTGAGCTGGATTTTCTGATGCCAATGCTTGTATTTTCTTCACTACCATGTTATCTCCACAATCATTTCTCATGTTGCAGGATTCTAGCTTGCCTGGACCAGTCCCATTCGTACTCTACAACTAACTTTGTCATTGTTTATCATCTTCCTCCTCCTTATATCATCATCATCATCATCATCATAATCATAATCATTATAAATTTCCTAAGTTATTCATTGGAAGACATCTTCAAGTGTCAATAACCAACTTTGACTCTGTCCACAAGGGAAAAATCACAATGTGACTCTCTGAAGAGGAAGTCATTTCAACTTTGTTGTAAATGGACATAAAACAATTCTAAAACCAAGGTACACTGGACTATGGAATCCTAAACAGAAGGAGAGTATGTATTTTATCCTTTAATGCAATCATTTATTTGTACCACTCACTCATTCATTTGGTAAATGTTCATTTAGTTCCAGGTACTATAAAGCAATATAATAATAAAATAGATACAATCACTTTCTAAACAGAACCAGCAACATGTTAAGGAATTAGTCATTTTAATCTCTGTTCCAGTGAGTAATCCCTTTCTCTCCTACTCACTGAGATCAGATTAAGTTCCCATATGGGAAGAAAGGGGAAACAAACCTTGAGTGACCCACAATGTCACCAATACCACCAGCGCCAACCTGGATCCATGAGGTCTTTACCAATTATGTCTGCAAAATCCAAGCTCAGTAGTAGATAAATCTGAGCTATGTTTGGCTGTATAATTTTCCCTCAGTCCTACTGGTGGTCAACCATGTGAGAAAGGGAATGAAAAAAGACAGCATACATTGATATTATTATGAAAATAATTTTGATATTATATACTATCTGGAAAGATATCAATGAATATCCCTTGTAGGCCCCTGGGACACACATTGAGAACTATTGTTTTACTTACTTTTGGCTTTTCATTTTCAGACTGAATCATAGCTTGTCTAGGAGGATAGATACCACCTAGCTTGGGGGAATTTTATGACATCTGGAGAGTCCTGGGGAAACTTTTCTAATTGTCAAAAATTTGTGCCTAGTCTATTTACCATCACTGAGTTCAATGTCTAATCTTTGGAGCTACTATTTTCCTCATAAAGCCTTACATATAGACTCTGGCTTAAATGGCTTCTAAGAAGGCAGAATATGTATTATTTTGTATGTGGTATTGGGGGGGAGCTAATTGTTTTTTCTCATTAGAATTTAAAATGTTAACTATCCAGGCTGTTCTTGCTGCAGGTTATATGTTCTATAACATTTGTCATATTTTCAAATTTCTCTGTGGTATCATCCTTACATTTGTTAAAAGAAGGAAGAATTGAAAGATGTAAAAAAAAAAAAAAAAAAAAAAAAAAAAGAAAGATGTAGACCTTATTAAAGTCCATGGCAGTAACATTGCTTTGAAAATATAGTGATTAGCTAATATAAAAGTCATAAAAGGCTTGGGGTTCTGAGGATTTCTGTAAACTTAGAATTTTAGGTGCTCAGAGATGCAATTTCTAAGTAATTTCTTTGATCTGGACTGCACTGGTAAATCATTTACTAGGGTTGCCTTTTTAAACAAAATTGTCTCAACCTAGCGTGATCTGCAAACATTCATCAACCTGCTGTATTTACTGTACTCAGTGATTACAAAGTAATGGAGAGCTTAGAAGTGTTTGCCTTTCTTTTCTTTCTCTTTCTTTCTTTCTTTCTTTCTTTCTTTCTTTCTTTCTTTCTTTCTTTCTTTCTTTCTTTCTTTTTCTTTCTTTCTTTCTTTCTTTTTCTTTCTTCCTTTCTTCCTTTTCCATTATTATTATTGTCAGAAATGTGTAGATGAGACTGTGATAATACTCCACATGATGCCAGGTTGTAGGTGCCTAAAATTTCCTGAATCAGACATGTCACACTAAGAATATTTCAACTGTAGGGCTGGGAAGATAGCATAATAGTTATGCAAAAAGTTTTCATGCTTGAGGCACCAATGGTCCAAGGTTCAATTCACAAAACTACCATAAACTAGAGATAAGCAGTGCCCTGGAAAAGAAGAAAAAAAAAAAGTTCAACTTTACTCTTTTTTTTTTTACTGTGTTGTTTAACTACCAGAGTTCCAACTTTTATTGGGTAGATCTACAAGTCATTCAACTCAAACAGTTTCTTAGCATCTTTCTGTTTTCCTTTCTTTTTTCCCTAACTTGCTCAGTAATCTATCAAGTGTTTTTTTTTTTTCTTTATTGGGAGGGGGGTTAATGTTTTGCAGTTGACAGTAAGTACAATAGTTTGTACATGCATAAGATTTCTTATCTGTCAGGTTTTTTAGGGACTCTGGGTGGTAAGCAGGTAGCTCAGCAGGGGGAACACAGGACTTGCATGTGTGAGGCACTGGGGTCAATTACCATCGCCACGTACACTGGAGTGGTGCTCTTTCATAGAAATAAATAAATATTTTTTTAAAAAAATACCTATCTTCGGATGTATAAATCTTTAAAAAAATCTACTTACTGTCTTTATGAGAGAGGGAGATATAGATAACAGAGTTCTATTCTAGCACATATGATTCTAGAGTTTGAACCTCTAGGACAAGCTTACAAGTCCTTTTCTATAGTCAGGATATATCCTGAGTAACACACCCAGCTAAAAAGACTTGTGTATACCTATGTTCATAGTTATACAGTTTATAATAGTCCTGGTCTCTTGGATCTGTAAGACTCAAAGTAAAGACACAAGACAAGAAACCATAAACAAAAGACTCATCAGTTTGATGTATACAAATCTAGAATCACTGCAGAGCAAGGCACTTGAGATAAATCAGAACAAATGACTAATTCAAAAAGCATTTACAATATATGATAGAGGGTGGATTTCCTTAAAATTAAAAGGTTCTTATTAATCAGCAAGGCAGGAAAATGGATAATGAAGCTAATCAAGCAGTCGATGGCAAAATTAATATGAGTGATAAATTAACACACAAAGATTCAGGAATAAAAACAACAATGAGGAGGCCTGGCAGTGACACACCAGGTTAAGTGCACATATTACCAGGTGCAAGAACCCTGGTTGGAGCTCCCAACCCCCACCTGCAGGGGTCCACTTCATGAGTGGTGAAACAGGTCTGCAAGTGTCTATCTTTCTCTCCATCTCTCTATCTTCCTGTCCTCTCTCAATTTCTGTTTTATATCATAACACTAACAACAATGATAACAATAAAAACTAGAAAGAGGAAAAATGTCAGCCAGGAGCGATGGATTCACAGTGCTGGCACTAAGCCCCAATGATGGCCTTAGTGGCAAAATAAGTAAATATCAACTACTATGCACTAAAAATTCTAAGGTTAGAATTTTGAAGCCCAAATATCCTTCACCTTGCAGTAAGCTCATATTTAGAAGTGGGATTTCTGGGAGGTGACCATGAAGAGGAAGCTTCCTTACAAGAAGAAAAACCAAAATGTCTCCTCTCTTTCCTCTCTCTCTCTCTCTCTCTCTCCTTCTCTCTCCTTCTCTCTCCTTCTCTCTTTCCCCACCCATCACCCATCACACAGGGAGAAAAAACAAATGAGGTGATGAAGGGGAAGCTTTGTCAATTTAACTTGTATGTGCCTTGATAAACTTGGGTTTTGAATCCACTTTTTAAAAAAATTCTTTCCAGTCTCCTGAATCTGAGAATCCATTCACCTCTAACTTGGAAAAGGGGTGGGTTCTCAGCTAGAATTTCTTCAAATATGAATTCTGTCTCTTGCTTTCTCTTTTCTGCTCCTATTATGTAAATGTTGATCCTTTAAATGCTGTCTCATGATTCTCTTAGTTTACCTTAATTTATTTTAGTGGTTTTTTTTTGGGGGGGGGTGATTTTATTACTTTAACTCCTTGCTCTCTACTTTGACCTTTGTTTTCCCACAGGTGTTTTCCTGTGCTATGATTTTTGTTGTTGTTGTTGTTGTTTTTAATATTTATTTATTTATTTATTCCATTTTGTTGCCATTGTTTTATTGTTGTAGTTATTATTGTTGTCATTATTGTTGGACAGGACAGAGAGACATGGAGAGAGGAGGGGAAGACAGAGGGGGAGAGAGAAAGATAGACACCTGCAGCCCTGTTTTAGCACTTGTGAAGCAACTCCTCTGTAGGTGGGGAGCCAGGGGCTCAAACCGGGATCCTTATGCCATTCCTTGCGCTTTGCACCATCTGCACTTAATCTGCTGTGCTACCACCCGACTCCCACTGTTGTTGTTTTTAAACCTGTCATATCATTCTTCATTCCTCTGAGAATATTTTATCAATATATGTCCCCATTATTTCTCTGAGTTTGTTGCTGTCCTCTATATTTCTCAATTTTGTGAGCATCTCTAGAACCACAGCATTAAGGTTTATATAATTCTGTTGAATTTGGAGTTTTTGAGTTGTTGCCTTGGGCCACCATTGCAGCTGAATTACACTGTCTTCTCATTAGGTTTGATTCTCTACAAAAGTGGCAAAGGCAGTGGGTGACAGGGTCCTAACTGAAACTGGATGCTGATCCCAGAAGCTGGGGTTCTAGCCAGAACTGTGAACTGTATTAGGGACAGGTTGAACCAGGCAGCAAGAAGCTTAGCTGGAAGGTGGGAGGGAGCCACAGGACAAGTTGGAATTGTTTGGACTGGGGATGGGTAAAGTAGAGCTGTGTGGAATGAACCAGCCTTTGATTTGGAGCTAGCAGCAGAGGGCTTAGCTAAAAGATGGATGACACACCTTGGATGTTAGACCAGAAACTATCAAATACTTATGAGGAAAATATTGGCAGAACTCCTTTCCATCTAAATTTTAAAGGCATTTTCAATGAAACTAATCCAATTACAAAGAAGAGTGAATAAAAAAATAAACCAATGGGACTATATCAAATTGAAAAGCTTCTGCACAGCCAAAGAAACTACCACCCAAACAAAGAGACCTCCCACAGATTGGGAGATGTCATTTGCATGCCATACATCAGACAAGAGGCTAATAATAAAAATATATAAAGAGCTTACCAAACTTAGCAACAAGAAAGCAAATGACCCCATCCAAATATGGGGAGAGGATATGAATAGAATATTCACCACAAAAGAGATCCAAAAGGCCAGGAAATATATGAAACAATGCTTCAAGTCATTGATTGTCAGAGAAATGCAAATAAAGACAACAATGAGATATCACTTCACTCCTGTGAGAATATCATACAGCAGAAAAGGTAGTAGCAACAAATGCTGGAGAGGTTGTGGGGTCAAAGGAACCCTCCTGCACTGCTGGTGGGAATATCAGCTGGTCCAACCCCTGTGGACAGCAATCTGGAGAACTCTTAGAAGGCTAGAAGTGCACCCACCCTATGACTCTGCAATTCCTCTAGTGGGGACATATCCTGAGTAACACACCCATCCAAAAAGACTTGTATATACCTATGTTCATAGTTGTACAGTTTGTAATAGCCAAAACCTGGAAGCAACCCAGGTGTCTTAACAATGGATGAGTGGCTGAGTAAGTTGTGGTCTATATATACAATGGAATACTACTCAACTATTACAAATGGTGAATTCACCTTATTCACTCCATCTTGGATGGAGCTTGAAGAAATCATGTTAAGTGAGTTAAGTTGAAAGAGAAGGATGAATATGGAATGATCTCACTCACAGGCAGAAGTTGAAAAAGAAAAACAAAAAAAGGATAAAAGAGCATCAGAAGGGAATACATTAAGCAGAACTTGGACTGGAGTTGGTATATTGTACCAAAGTAAGTGTCTCTGGGGTGGAAGGGGAGTGTTCAGGTCCTGGAACACAGGCAAAGGAGGACCTAGCAGGGTTATGTGGAAAATTGTTATGTGGAAAACTAGGAAATGTGATGCATGTACAAACTATTGCATTTACTGTCAATTGTAAACCATTAATCCCCCAATAAAGAAATTTAAAAACAAAGAAGAAGAATTTAGTGGGCTTATATGTAGTGTTAAGAAAATGGACCAAGATAGATTAAGTGGGGGAAAGGTAAAGGACATTGGACATTGAGAGTTTTCTAGTCAGTCACTCATTGTTTATGGCCTTACCTGAATTCAATCTTCTTTTTTGTTTTCATTGTTACAAATAATTCCATAAAGAACATCTTTGAGGCTGGGGATATAGATCAACATGCCAATGCCCATGCCCATCAGAGGAGTAATAACAGAAACCAAAACTCCCACCTTCTGTACCCCAAAAAAGAACTTTGGTCCATACTCCCAGAAGGGTAAACAATAGGGGAACTACTCTGTATCCTCATACCACCAGGACCTGAAGCATTTGTCACCAGGAATCTTGTTTATTGACTTTTTAGGAATCTTGGTTTTTTAAATTTTTTTTTTTTTAACCATCAATGAAAGACAAGTGAATCTGGTAAATGTCAGAGGAAGCCGGACACAGTTTTGCTTATCTGAAAGAGAAGGGGGAAAAAAAAAAGAAAGAAAAGACACTTACTTGGAAGTACTAATAGGTATAAGGTGACCTAGAAAGGAATTGAAGACAGGACAGTTGAAAAATGGGGGAAATATACATATACATATATACACTGATATAGACAGATAGTTATAGAATCAGCCCATATTGGTGACCTTTGGAGAACTACAGCAATTTCCACTGGAGGGGATATGCACAGAACTCTGGTGATGGGAACTGTATGAAATTATACCCCCCAATTATCTTACAGTTTTATAAATCAATACTAAATCACTAACAAAAATAAACTTTTTGAATTTTTATTTATTTATTATTGGATAGAGACAGAGAGAATTTAAGAGGGAAGAGATAGAGAGGGAGAAAGATAAAGAGATACTCGTGAAGCCTTCCCCCTGCTTGTGGGGACCAGGGGCTTGAACTGGGGTCCTTGAGCACTGCAGTATTTGCTTTGGTGCAGAATGTCACCACCTGGTCCCACTAAAAAAACAAAAAAGGATAAAAGAACATTTTTGCTTGTAATATCTCTGTACATCTTTCATTTTTCAGACTGAAATCATAGGTGCTTAGAATTGAAGTTTATAAGTAATAGTATGGGCATGGATATGCATATAAACAGAAATTTTAAATTTTTCTGGAAATGTTCTTCTATATTATTTTCTTTACCAGAAATTTCACAATTTAATAAATATCTATTCTGTGTTCCATATTATTAAAAATTCTACAGGGGATCGGGAGGTAGTGCAGCGGGGTTAAGCGCACATGGCACGAAGCGCAAGGACCAGCATAAGGATGCTGGTTCAAGCCCCCAGCTCCCCACCTGCAGGGAAGTCATTTCACAGGCGGTGAAGCAGGTCTACAGGTGTCTATCTTTCTCTCTCCTTCTCTGTCTCCCCCTCCTCTCTCCATTTCTCTCTGTCCTATCCAGTAATGATAACATCAATAGCAGCAACAATAATAACTACAACAACAATTAAAAACAACAAAGGCAACAAAAGGGAAAATAAATATATATCTAAAAAAAATTCTACAGAGAACACCATATCAGAATTTCTAAACACTTTTCTTAAGTCACTAGTATAATAACTACAAATTATTGGGTACTGCTGTATGCAAGGCCCATGCTGGGTACTTTATAGTCCATGTTCACTGCCAAATTCTGATTTGCCACTGGAGGCTATATCTGAGTTATTTCTTTAGGGAACTAATTTGTAAAAGAGAAGTTAATCTCTCTGGCCCTCCCAATGCTCCACTCCCATCATAGTTTTAAACAGAGAGAAAAGAAAAGGATGAGCTCATTCCTCTGCATATACTTTGCCCTCCTTTTTGAAAGGGAACTATTTTTCCCTGTGGTTAACATTTCAGCACCAAGGCAGATGTCTGTTGGGGCTTTCTGCTGGAGGAGCAGTGAAGCCTTTCCACCTAATTGGTACAAAGGTGGAAAGTCAGAGACAGCTCTGAAATTGCTGGGTCTAACTCAGAATGAATTAGCAAACTGAGATAGTGAAAAATTGCAGAATGTCATTGATGTGGAAATAGGATGTGGATCTTGTCAAGATAATGCTAGTGGAACAACTTATAAAATAAAATTCAACTGTTCTTTTTCCTAATTTTTTTTTGATAGTCTGAGAGATACAGAAAGGAAGACTAAAAGCCATCATATCACCAAAGATTCTTGGATGCAGTGGGGCTGGGCTTGAACCTGAATCTTTTCCTTTCCTTCCCTTCCCTACCTCCCCATCCTCTTTTCTTTTCTCTTTTCTTTTCTTCTCTTTTTTTTTCTTTTCTCTTTTCTCTTTTCTTTTCTTCTCTCTTCACCTCCTCTGGATCTTGGTGCCTGAACTACAAATCCACTCATGGCTCCTGATGGCCATTTCCCCCCTCCATTTTATTGGATAGGGCAGAAAGAAATTGAGAGAAAAGGGGGAGATAGAGAGGAAAGAGAAAAACAGACACTTGCAGACCTGCTTCATCACTTGTGAAGCTTGCTCCCACTTGAACCTGAATCCTTGCACAGATCCTTGTGTTTTGTACTATGTGCACTTGACAGGGTGTGCCACCGCCCAATACCCCCTGATTTTCTATTAATTTCTTTTGCTGATGATATTGTGCAGATGTAATTTAATATATTTTGTTTCAAATCATTTTTAGAAAGGAGCATAAGATGTAAAAATTATCTAGGGCTAGTTGCATAGCATTAGATCTGTACCTGCATTTGGATAGCATGTGGAATAACATGCTTGTCTTTCCATCATACATTCATTTAACAGAGTTTTACACAGATAGTAAGATAGTGGGAAAGGATCAGGTCCCAGACTCTAGCAAACCCTACCACTCATAATATGTGATCTCCAAGAAAGTTACCTAATTTCTATGGGCCTCTCAGCTTCCTCAGAATAATAGTAGTGACATTTTTAAGAGGGTATCTGTGAAGATTAACGAAGATAATATAGAAAATAAGTTTGGGAAAATATGCAGTGCACAACATCTCAATATTATTAGCATTCTTCATAATCTCTATTTTTATTAGGTGCTACTATGGTCAAGCTGTGGTTTCCATCCAACCCTCAAATCCATATGATGAGGCTTTAATCTCCAGTGGCTCATCTACAACCATATCTGGAGATTGGACCTTTAAAGAAGTAATTCAAGTGAATGGGTCATCAGAGTGGCTCTTCATCCAATGTAGTTGGTGTCCTCACAAGAAGAGGGTTTGTCTGAACCTGGACAAGTGCAGAGGGAAGCCCACAAGAGGACACAGGTGGAAAGGTGAGTGTCTACAAGCCAAAGAGAGAGGTTGCAGGAAAAAAAAAATAAATAACCCTGCCAACTACTTGGATTCTGATTTCTAGCCTCCAGAAGCTAGAGAAAGCACATTTCTGTTGTTGAAGCCTTCAAGTCCATGACACTTCGTTCAGCCCCAGACAATAGATATCCATGCCTACTGTGTACCTAGCTATTTTCTAGGCTATAGTGATGACAGACAAGGTCTCTGTTTTTAGGAGAATTCCATTCTAGGGAGGGAAATGTAATAAACATGTAGCAAAATCTATGAACAACATAATTTTAGGGAGTGGCCGGGGATAGCCTGGAGAAATAGTTGCCTGATTGAGATGCCTGTACGTCATGTGCATGACCAAGTTTCAACCTCCAGTAACACATGGGAGGTGCTATCATGGCACTGGGAGAGCTCTAGTGCTGTGGTCTCTCCCCCTTGTGTCTGTCTCTCTGTCTGAATGAAAAAGCTGGCCTAAGTGGTGAAACCATGCACACATAAGGTTCCAATGTGACTATAGTTACACACACACACACACACACACACACACACACACACACACACACACACACCATGGTGGGGGGAGAGGACACAAGAATGTGAAGAATGGGGGCCAGGCAGTGGTGCACCTTGTTAAGCGCTCACATTACAGTATGCAAGGACCTAGATTCAAGCCCCTGGTCCCCACCTGCAGGGGAAAAGCTTTATGAGTGGTGAAGCAGGCCTGCAGGTGTCTTTCTGTCTCTTTCCCTCTCTATCTTCTCCACCCCCTTCAATTTCTTGCTGTCTCTATGCAATAATAAATAAATAGAATGTCAAGAATATCACAAGGGTAGGTGAGATGTATTTTGACTGAATAATTGAAAAACTGGGGAGGGAGGGAAGGAGGGAAGAAAAGCCTGTTTGTGGAATAAGAGGAAGATAGCATGGAAACATCATTCTATAACATTCCAGAAAGAAGGAATGTGCTTAATATGTCTGAGGAATAAAGACATGTTCACTCTGACTAGAGAGTAATGAAGGAAGAGAGAAGGTGAGAGAGAGGGACAGGGTCAACTCATATGGACATTTGGATTCACTTTTTTCTTGGAAAGTGTTATATTTTTATTTGCTAGGACAGAGAGAAATTGAGAGGGGAGAGGGAGACAGAGGTGTAGAGAAAGATAGGCATCTGCAGGCCTGCTTCATCACTTGAAAAGCACACGCCCCACGCCATGTAGATGGGCAGCAGGAGCCCAAATCTGGTCCTGTGCATGGTAAAGTGTACCCTCAACTGGCTGCACTACCACCCAGCCACACTGGATTCGTATTTTAACATCTGTGCTGGGAGGAGAATGAATGGCGACTCTGGAATGGAAGCTGGGAAAGTGGTCAGAAAGATGGTAACGTTGGACTAGGAGATAGTAGTGGGGATGAAATGAAGAAGACACACGAACGAATTCCAGATGTATCCCAGAGGAAAGTCTGCACAACTTGCTTGTGGCTTAAATATAAATGGCAGTTTCTAGGGGCTAGCCAGATAGGTCCCTTGGATAATGTACTTGCTTTTGTCCTGTGGATGGCCCAGATTAGAGCCTAGCCTCTACCATACTGACTGAAGCGTGAGTGTGGTCTCTTAATCTCTGTCCTTCTTTCTCTCTGTCTCTCTCTTTCTACCTGAAAATTTTGGCTTTGGAGTCCAGTGGTGGCACATTTGGTTGAGCACATATATTACACTGCTCAACAATCTAGGTTCAAGGCCCCAGTCTACACCTGCAAGGGGAAAGGCTTGTGAGTGGTGAAGTAAGACTGCAGGTGTCTCTCTGTCTCTCTGCCTCTGCATCTCTCTATTCATCTCAATTTCTGGGTGTCTCTATCAAATAAAATAAAATAAAATAAAATGGTTTGGAGCAATGTTACACACACACAAACACACACACACAGACACACTAAGTGCTAAGTCATTTATTTATTTATTTATTTATTTATTTTTTACCAGAGTACTGCTCAGCTCTGACCTATGATGATGATGATGATGGGAATTGAACCTGTGACCTCAGAGATTCAGGCATGAAACCTTTTTTTGTGCTAGCTTCATGCTGTCTCCCTGACCCAAGGTGCTAGACTTGGTCTTAGGAAAGAAGTGGTTCAGTTATCTCATTAATTTGGAGGAAAAGGTAAACTATCTTCCCAGAATCATAACATAAAAGCTGGAGTTTAGTGTTTTGGGTCTCAGCTTCAAGACTATATTTGTAATCATAACAATTTATCTCCCTACTTCTAGATTCTTTTTAGATTCTAGATTTAACTTGCTAGGTAAGAGAGACAGTGGGAAAACTCAACATTGTAAGCTTGAGTTCATCAGCACGTTGAGTTCATTGACAGAACACCTCATCACAGACCCCTGCAAGCGTCAACCCGGCTTTGACCTAGCATGTTATGATTGGGCCCTCCTCAATCGCTATCGAATAGGCCATGGCCGGTGCGCCCCTATGTTCCATCGCTGGGGAGCCAGAGACGACCCGAACTGCCCCTGCGGCTCCAGACAGACTATGACCCACATAGTCAACGACTGCCACCTCTCCAGATTCAAAGGAGGTCTCAAAACTTTACATCAGGCTCAACCTGACGCTGTTGACTGGCTACGGAAGAAGGGCAAATGCTAGAAGAAGAAGAAATTGACAGAACAAGCCCCAAACTTTTTCCTACTCACATGCTCTAGCGTGTACTCCTCTTGCCCTTAGCAGGGATATTGGCCCCTTCTATTTCTGTCCTGCTAGAAGCCTTAGGCCGGAACACCTTCAACTTCCACATACACAGCCACAGCAGGGCATTAACTCTGCCTTAATTTCCTCTAGGAATGAGCAATAGTTCATTGAAGTGCTTTCTATCAGCTCCACATGACTCCAAATCACAGCCTGTGGCCAAGGGAGTTGCCGACTCCCTCAACAAAATTGGGGATTTTGTGGACCCCAGGAGAGACCTTATTTATGACTTCTTCCAGAGAAAGCAGACTGGGACAGTAATCGTCAAAGTAATATTTACCCCTTAATAACTGCCTATTTTTATACCGGTGTTAGAGGTTAATAGCAATGTTATTTACTTTTCTGCCCAAAAGAACTGAAGGATGTGAAATGTAGCAGTCAATAAAGCTGAACAGTCAGATAAATAACATTCATATTATTTCCTGACAAATCCTTCTGTGGGCAACCCAGAGATATAAATAACCCTAAGAAAGCAGTTTCTGCATTACAAGTTTACTGATGTGTAAAATGTAATTTTAAAAGAGCTTAGAACCCCAGAAGCCTTGGCTTCTGTAACTATATGCACCAACAGACAGTCCCCATGATATGCACACACATGTGTAAGTGAGCTCTCCGGAAACACATGTTCATTCTCAGGCGCACTTACCATCACGAGTGCATTCAAATGTGGTGTCAGTGTGTGTGATCACTGTCTGTCGTTTCCTCTTTACTTCTCAGTTTTTCTTTTCTCACCAACAACTCTTTGTCTCTTCTTTTTGTGCTCCTTCGTTGGAGCACCTGAGATTTTTGCCCTAGTCCCCGGCTTTCTGCTCTAGCACTTTCCTAGGTGATCCCATCATCCCCAGGCTGACTCACAAATATTTGGCCTAAACCTCCTCTGAGCTTTCACTCATACAAACAGATTACTTGACATTTTCACTTGAGTGTGTAACAGGCATCTAGTTATGGTCTGACCATGATCTGGATCGAAATTCAACTTTCTACTCTCCACAGCCTGTGTTCTTTCCCAAATCAACAAATGGCACAAGATGAATTGTTATGTTAACTGGTGGAACTCAGTGCTAGATGCCTGCAAGATGAATCAACACTCTCAACAGCCATTTTTTTTTCTCTCCTTCCCCCCTCTCTCCCTCCCTTCCTCCCTCCCTCCCTCCCTCCTTCCTTCCTTCCTTCCTTCTTTTTTTTTTTTTTTAATAATTTATTTCTTTATTGGGGAATTAATCCTTTACATTCAACAGTAAATACAATAGTTTGTACATGCAGAACATTCCCCAGTTTCCCATATAACAGATTCCCATTTCCTTCTTTCCTTCCTTCCTTCCGTCCTTCCTTCCTTCCTTCCTTCATTCCTTCCTTCCTTTTTTGCATCCATGGTTATTGCTGGGGCTCATTGCAGGCACTACAAATCCACTGTTCTTGGAGGCCTTTTTTTTTTTTTTTTCCTTTTTTTACTGGATAGGACAGAGAGAAATTGAGAGGGTGAGAAAGAGGCATAGAGAAAGAGAGACACCTGCAGACCTGCTTCACCACTTGTGAAGCGACCCCTTCGCAGGTACGGAGCTGGGGGCTCTAACCTGGATCCTTGTGCGAGCCCTTGAGCAT
The DNA here is from genome assembly GCF_950295315.1 of Erinaceus europaeus. Lineage (NCBI taxonomy): Eukaryota > Metazoa > Chordata > Mammalia > Eulipotyphla > Erinaceidae > Erinaceus > Erinaceus europaeus. Next base: position 24,105,361 of record NC_080169.1, read on the forward strand.
TGTACTGTTTGCTTAACCACTGGGCCACTGCTGGGCCCCCATCCTTCCTTCCTTCCTTCTTTCCTTCCTTCCTTCCTTTTTCCTTCCTTTCTTTCTTCCTTCTTTCCATCCATCCATCCATCCATCCTTCCTTCTTTCCTTTCTTCCTTCCTTTTTCCTTCTTTTCTTCCTTTCTTTCTTCCGTCTTTCCATCCATCCTTCCTTCCTTCCTCCTTCCTTCCTTCCTTTCTCTCTTTATGTCTGTCTTTATTTATTTATTATTATTATTTTGCCTTCAGGGTTATTGCTGGGGCTTGGTGCCAGCACTATGAATCCACTGCTCCTGGAGGCTATTTTTCCCCCTTTTGTTGCCCTTGTTGTTTATCATTGTTGTTGTTATTATTGTTGTTCTTATTGCTACCATTATTGTTGGATAGGACAGAGGGAAATGGAGAGAGATAGGGAAGATAGAGAGGTGGAGACAAAGACAGACACCTGCAGACCTGCTTCACTGCTTGTGAGGCGACCTTCCCTGCAGGTGGGGAGCTGGGGGCTCCAACCGGGATCCTTATGCCAGTCCATATGCTTTGCTCCATGTGTACTTAACCGGCTGTGCTACTGCTTGCCCCTCCCCTTTTTTTCTTCTTATATTTGAAAGGACAGAGAAATTGAGGGAAGGGGTGGCAGGACAGGAAAAGACATACCTGCACTACTCTTCACTGTTCATGAACCCAGGTCCTTGGGCATGGTAATTGATGTGTACACAACTGCCCTGAACACGAAAGTGTAGTCTCAACTTTAGTTTTTTTTTATGTTATGATCTGGGGCAGATAATTTGCTTTTTCCTCCAAAGCAAATGAGAGAGAGAAACTACCTCTTTTCTAAGACCCTTTATGCAAAATGCTTTGTCAGCTTTGTCAACTGCTTAGTTGGGCCTGGGTGAACAAAAACAAGGTCTGGGGCTGGGTGGTGGCACACCTGGTTGAGAGCATATGTTAAAATGCACAAGGACCCAGGTTTAAGCTCCTGGTCCCTACCTACAGGGGGAAAGCTTTTGCAAGTGGTAAAGTAGGGCTGCAGGTGTCTCTCTCTCCTTCTCCTTCTCTCTCTCTCTCTCTCTCTTCTGTTGTTGAGGTGGTCTGGTGTCGGGCTGCACCCCGGAGAAGAGAGCGGACGTCCAGAGCAAAGGGGTACACAGATCTTTATTATAGGATGGGGGGGAGGTTTGGTTCAGACCACGTGGAGCCAGCCAGCAATGGCCAACCACGGGGGGAGAGCAGGGAGCGAGACCTCAGAGAGGGAGAGCCGAGAGCCCAGAGAGAGAGAGGGGAGGGGTGAGGGGGCTTTTTATTGGGCGACAACCAGGGGTGACGTGTAGGTCCAGGATTGGTTGAAAGGGGGCACTCTAGGATTTAGCGAGGCATAGAAAAACCTGGGGGCGGAGACTGCATCAGAATAAGTCCTCAGCAACACTCTTCCCTCTCAAATTCTGGCTGTCTCTATCCAATAAATAAATAATTAAAAAATAAACAAGGTCTGTGTGGTATTGTAGTAAGCAAGGAATCATCTGGTAGTGATGCCACAGCCGCACGGAAGAGAGTCAAGTGCCACAATCAGCAACCTGCTTGTCCCATGATGGAAAGCCCCAGCATTAGTGGGACCAATGTGCTCTACCAGTCAACTGAATCAAGAAACACTTGGCTTTGTTGCTTTGTCAAGGTCTACTAGAACACTGTCAATTATTGTAAGCTTTTGTTTTTTCTCCAAGACTACTTTATTTCCAAAAAAAAAATTTTTTTTACCTTATTTTATTCTCACATTGCAAATGTAAAAATGAGTGCTTTTTTTCTCTCTCCTTGAAAAGCTCTTAAATCCAAACTACATGATTTGAAATTAGTTGGACTGTTTCATGCAGAGTAAGAGGTATGCATGGTTCATTTTGTGCAGGAGATATAACTTCTGAAAGGCATCCTTTATGTCAAGGCATCTAGGAACCTACTGTTCAAAGGGAGAAAAGCGTAAAATGAAAAGGCCAACTTGAATTTGTATGCTTAAAAAGTCTGGATTTTTCACACATCAGCAGTGGTAGAGGAAGTGCTTTGCAGGAAGGCATATTTCTGTCTTCCTATATCTAAACTATGCTGAAATAATTGAACATAATGTCACTCAAGTTACTTGCTTTCCATAAGACAAAGCTTGAGAAGTTATGACCATTTTGGCATCTTCATTATACTTCAAACTAAGCAGAACATAGTTATTACTAACTCTCTTCACTCAAGAGAACTTTATTTATGAAATAATAAACGTAAACACAAGGGTCCAGCTCTCCAGGTTCCTGTGTGCAAAGTTCCTGGTCCCCACCTGTAGGGGAAGCTTCATCAGCAGTACAACAAACAGTGTTTCAGGTATCTTTACCCCTCTCTCTCTTTCTTTCATTCTCTATCTCTCTCTGCCTCCCGCCTTCTATCAATAAAAAAGAAAAAGGGGGAAATGGCTGCCAGAAATAGCAGAACCTTGCAGACACTGAGCCCTAGTGACAACCTGGTGACAAAAAGCAAAACAAACAAACAAAACATAAAAATTAAACAATAAGCACAAAACAGTAAAATATGTAATGTTACAGTCCAATTAAGTATAAACATTAGCAAAACAGTTAAAGTTTAAAACTTCATTTCATTATGCAAATACTTTCATGTTTTGCTAAGTTTAGTACCTGGCACCCCCATAAACTAGAACTGAGGTGTGTTCTGGTCACTCTCTGTACCCCCTTTTTATCTCTCTCATTAAAATAAAATAAAATTTTAAATGAAAATAAAATACATTTTATTTCTCCAGAATCTTCTTTTCTCTGCAGTGTTAACAGACATGGTACCTGTATTTCCTGAAGATTGTAAACTGTTGCAAGGACACTATGAGTATCATATTGACTGGTCAACAGTTTATCAAATATACAAGAAATAAGTGCATTTTGGCAAGTAAAAGGATAATTGTATATTTAACAATAGTATAAGTTATAGCTACATATCCTATCTAATGCTTGTATGCTAGGAATAAAGCAAATAAAGAACAGAATTTGGAAAGTGATGAGATCATTAAGGGATTGATACAAAAGTGGGAGAAAAGAGTACTTCTCCAATCACACAACTCCCCAATGTCAATGAGCCCTGCCCCCTTTACAATCAATTTTGGTTCACACCAGAACTATCAAAGGAGTCTTTAAAACTACTGGGTCCTTTGGATAGATTTTGTGCGTTCTTTCAGTAGACCTCCACGAGAAGTTTTTTTTAAAATATTTATTTATTTATTTATTCCTTTTTGTTGCCCTTGTTGTTTTATTGTTGTAGTTATTGTTGTTGTCGTCATTATTGGATAGGACAGAGAGAAAATGGAGAGAGGAGGGGAAGACAGAGAAGGGGAGAGAAAGATAGACACCTGCAGACCTGCTTCACCACTTGTGAGGTGACTTCCCACAAGGTGGGGAGCCGGGGGCTCGAAATGGGATCCTTTTGCAGGTCCTTGTGCTTTGTGCCATCTGTGCTTAACCCGCTGCGCTACCGCCTGACTCCCAGGAGAAGAATTTGCCTGTGTTCATAGCAGCACAATTTGTAATAGCTCAAATTTGGAAACAACCCATATATCTGCCCAACAACAGATGAATGACTAAGATAGCTGAGGTATATATACACAGTGGAATACTACTCAGGCAAAAAAGGATGAGATCATCATCTTTATCTCATTTTGGAGAGAACTTGAAGGAACCATGTTAAATGAGATAAGCCAGAAGGAGAAGAATGGATACCACCAGGTGATTTCACTTATAGGTGGAACCTAAGAAACAAGCAACCATAGGCGAAACACAGCGTGAAACCTGAGCTGGATGTGTGTATTTCAACAAAGCAAATAACTTTGTGGGAGGAAGGGGAACTATAAGAATCTGAGAGCCTACTACCAAGCTCGAGAACTCTGGTTTGAGCTCCAGCTCCCCATCTACAGGGGTCCGCTTCACAAGCAGTGAAGCAGGTCTGCAGGTATCTATCTTTTTCTCCTCCTCTCTACCTCCCCCTCTTCTTTCAATTTCTCTCTGTCCTAACATTAGAAAGAAAAAGTGGAAAAAAAAAGAAAAAAAGGAACCATGGATTCATAGTGCCTGCACTGAGCCCTCGCAATACCCTGGTGGCAATAATTAAAAATTGATAAATAAGAGAGGGAGAACTACCAGATGATTTCATTGATTTGCGGAATATAGATGGCTAAAGCAAGTAAACTTGCAAAAAGGAAAAAAAAGTAGGGGGAGGAGAAAGAACAACTAAGCTCTTTCAGACTCTGTGAGAACTATAGGGATTATCACTGGTAAAAGGCGAAAGATCTATGCAATCTGAAGAGAAACCAGAGTATAGTGGTTATCACTGGTAGGGATGTGTGACGTTAGTGGAGGGTGCAGTGACTTCTACCATGTATGAAGGTAAAATTAAACCCCTGAAATTGGATACACCACTAAAAAAAAAAACTTAAAAACAAAGACCAAGATTCAAATCCCTGGTTCCCACAAGCAGGCGGGAAGCTTCACAAGTGGTAAGGTAGTGCTGCAGGTGTCTTTCTCCATCTCCATCTCCATCTCCCCCTTCCCTTTCAATTTCTGTGTCTATTGTAACTGAATAAGTCACAAAGAAAAGAAAACTTGAAAAGTATTACTAACAATAAATAAATAAATAGATGTATCTTCCTCAAGGAATTTTTTTTTTACCTCCCATATGGACCAGACACCCTAGTTATACTACACAGAACAACCTGTATTACTTTCTCCTCGCAATAATGACACTTGATATTCACGGAGTCACTGATGAGTTCATTTTTTATATGTAATGAACATTTTGCTCACGAGATCCCAAGTCTCTTTAGTGGCAAAGTTTGTGTCTCTCTTGCTTAACATCATAAACCTAGTATAAAAATGGCTGCATTGTAGACACACCATGAATTTGTTGTTGCTTCATAAATAAGCGAATACAATGTTAGTTTAATCCCAAGGCTAGTCTCCAACAGAACCCATGAGGGTCAGTGGGCTCCATCTTTTAGGATATAAATATTATTCTCTGATCATTTGCTCTGGAAAGAAAAAAAAAAGCAACTATGATGAAAAGGGAAAAATTAAGGCTGTCAGGAAAAGTCAGAGCCTTTGTATACAGCAGAAATAATAGCAATAACTTTTTCTTTTTCCAGAATGAATTGTAGGAAAGTAATGACTTCTCTTAAAAACATTACGAAGGAGCTGAGAAATATCAAGTGTAGAATTTGAGGAACACAGTCCCCTAGTTCTGTTATTATAGCTGAGTCTCTGGAAACAACTAGTAGGAGTTGGAAAATGGAGGTATGGGGGTATCAGGGCAGGCTTTAATGGTGGCAGAGGGATGGCTGTTTGCCACTGCCACTGGCTAAGCAAATGTACTCATCCAGATTAGTTAAGTGAAGCCTGGAGCCACATGAGTAGGCTACAGAAAGGGAGACTTCTAATACCAGGAACTTCTAGAAGAACACATGATGAAGAGAGTTAATACCAGATTTTAAAGAAGAGAGAGCAAGAGAGAGAGAAAGTCAGAAATGTAACTAATTTGACTAAAAGGCCAGCTAAGGCATAAATGTTAAAAGGCCATTTGTTTTTCCATATCGCAATGCGACTCACTCAATTTGCAATATGAATGCTTTATTATACTTTAAAAATTCTGAATTATTTAGCCTGTTCTTTTCCTGTTCCCAAAAAGCCATTTTAAAAGCTCACATTAGAATATTTTATAACTCTTTTATCCCTCCTGAACATCTGTGAACTGGAAAAAAATATAGTATATTACAGAAACAATCTATTTAAAGAAAAACAATTAAAATGAAAACTACTTCCATTTCTGTGGCATAAAACTCTAATTCTCTCCCCTTTCAATTTTATTACCACCCTGACATGATATAGTCACAGCTTCACTTATATACAATGTTAATTTCACTCATACTCTACTTAATCTTCAAAACATTGCCGAGTAACATTTTTCCTTAGTAATTTATCATTTGCTATGATAAGGCAATGTGTTTATAGGGTGTTAGAAAATTTTTTAAGTTTGCATTTATCTCAATGCTGAAATGTGCTCTGAATGCTATTAAAATATATCATTTATACACTTTCACATTTAACTATATTAACTATACCTTAACTAGACATTTATTAAGAGCAGCATATTTATTTCCCATTCAGGACTTTTTAAATCTGTGGAGTCAGCTCTATGGAAATGAGCAATTTTTGCCAGCCTTACACTATGTAATAGGTTAAACTGAGCAGAAACCCCAGGGCTCCATTGTGGTGGGGTACAGAATTACACATCCTTTCTGAGCTTCCTTAAATTATGTCCTGATGTAGAACCTTTCATCATTCCACCTGCTGCAAGCAATTTGTTTGCAACTCTAAATAAGCTCATGGCAGCTTTCAGTCATTCATCTATCCATTAATCATCTAACAAATATCTTCTATGTATAGATATTCAAAATTTCTCCCTGAGTTAAACCTATAATTAAAACCTATATTCCTCTTGTCAAAACATGACATGGGAACATAGCTTTACAATAAAAGAGCTACAATTCTGTCCTACTCTACCCTACTCTTAGTTCCTATTTCCAGAGATCACAATTTTCAGATTTTAGCCATTTCTTCTTGATAGTTCTAAATAATATATTTCTAATTTTTGGATATATATTTTATTGAACAATATTATTCACAGTTGAGGCAATCATGGATCACAATTTCATTTTCTTTTAAATTTGGCTTTCTCTTTTCCCTGAAGTTAATCATTGCTTTTTCTTACTTGCTTAATTTTCCATGTCCTTCTAACTCATTGAAGCCTAACTCCTTTGTCACAGCTCCAAACTCCTCTCTTCTCTGTATATTCAAACACACTAGGTTGTAATCAGTGTCTTCTTTCTTTTCTCCTTTCTTTCTCCCTTTCTTTTCCTTCCTTCTCTCTATCTCTTTCTTTCTTTCATTTACTCATTTATTATTTGATAGGACAAAGAGAAATTGATAGGGGAAGGAATATAGAGAAGAAGAGAGACATTTGTAGCACTGCTTCACCACTCATGAAGCTTCCCTCCTGCAGGTGAGGACTATGGGCTTGAACTCAAGTCCTTGCACATTATAATGTGTGAACTCAACCAGATGCACTGCCAGCCAGCCTCATTCTCTCTCTCTCCCTCTCTCTCTCTCTCTTCTCTTCTCCTCTTCCTCTTCCTCTTCTTCTTCTTTCTCCTCTTCTTTCTTCCTATGCCACTAACCTTAAAGTCTTTAATCCTGCTGTAATCTCACTGGCCCTGCTAGCTGTCTGTCCCTTCACTCTCATTCTGGAAGTTCTTTTATTTCTCTCCTGTGTTGGATCCCTGTTCCCTCAGTCTTAAGTCTTTTTCTAAGATTCCTCTCTCTTTCTCAAATCCTCTTTGTTCAAATACCTGCACAATTAACTCCATCTGAATTAGCTCTTTTCTCTATTATGTACTTCTCAGATTTCATTACCCCAAGTCCCTAGACATTCTCTATCATGTCCCTCCATCTTCATTTTTCATAGAGCTTACTATGCTTTAAAATTATTTTATTTGCTCACTTGTTTTTGGTTTCTACCCATTAGAAGAAATGTTCCTGGGAGAGACAATATCTAACTAGCTTGCTACACCTTCCACCCCCTAAACCCCCTCCTGTGCCCAGCTGATGAGTAGATAGATGGACAGACGGATGGGGATGACATGGGTAAACCTTGGAATGTGTGATAATTACATGAAGTTGTCTTTTAAAACATCCTCTTTTTATTCTATTGTTTTATTTATCTTATGATCTTAGTCACAAAAAGACTAATAAAAATAATTGAGATGTGTTGAAGGACCGCTTTGGACGTAGCCTCAAATAGCATTTCCTTCCTTCTTTGTATTTTGAAGGTTTCATCTACTAATTATACAACATGAACCCATAAACTGAGCTTAGCTAAGTTACAACTTAATTGAATATAATAGCTTTCAAGAGAAAAATTTCAATCCAATATGTGAAATTTCCCTTCTTTTTTATTAGTTTTATGGGGGGGGGGGTGTAGTGGTTTAACAGTCTTTAACACACAGGCCTCTTATCTTTCCCCATCAGTGTTTAGGAGATTTAAGAAGACTCCAGTGTCCCTTCATCCCCTTCCCTCCCCCTTCTTCCCCAGTCTTTCACTTTGGTGCAGTACCCCTTCCCTAATAGTCAAAAACAACAACAACAAAACTCTAAGTTTTTAGCACATTAGAGTCCACTACATCATTACTTACTCATCTTTAACATTTAAGATTGTGGAAGAGGGAGTAGGGGATGGGGGGACAGGGAGAAAAGTGGCAGTGAGTAGGAAAAAATCATTCATTATTAATATCCCCCCATAAAGAGTGAGAGATGAGGTCCCAGATGAGGGAGGAGGAAGACAAAGCAGCAAGAGTTATAGGAATTTTGGCCAGAGATCGACTGAAGCTGCTGAGCCCCCTTGAAAACAATGATATGCTAAAGTCCATGTGAGAACTTGATGGATGATCTAAGGGTCAAATAAATGTAAATTATATGCTTTTACTCGCATAGTAAACAATATAAAGGAATCAGCAGGCATCAAGAGAAAGAAAAACTCTATACGGAAAACTCTAAGGTGTGACAAGCCTGAAAGAACAAAAAGAAAAAGGAAAGACAGCTGACACTCTTGGGTCTTTTCCATAATGTCTCCTAAATGTTGAGCCAAAGTGGAATTCTTGATGAAGTCTCCACTATTGGTTCAATCTAAATCTATTTAGAGATGAAATGAAGATGTTCTAAAGTCATTTGTAGTGTTTGTGTTTCTTACTAGAGTATTCTGTCATTTTGGTTTTGTTTTTGTTCTTAGAGGCAGAAAGACCAAGAATTAGTGTAAGAGACCACAGCACGAAAGATTTCTTCAATGTAGTGGGGGCTGGGCTTGAACCTAGGTCACACACATGGCAAAGCAGCACACTATCCAAATGAGCTATCTAGGTCTCATTTTTAAAAGAATTTAAAATTTCACATCAAAGGAATGAAAACGGTTAAATAGATCTTGGAGAGTCACCTGCCCCAGGCCTCCATTTTAAAAGTTTGTTTGTTAACATGAAAAAAAAAAAAAAAAACAAGAAGAGAAAGAACCAGAGCATCACCCTGGCACAAGTGCTGCTAGACATCAAACCCAAGGTTTGAGCCCCAGCACTACATGGGAGCCTCATAAGGAGCTCCCAGGGGAGTTCCATGGATGGTGGAGCACTTATGGTGGCTCTGCTTTCTGTTTCTCCTTGCTTTTTCCACTCTCTAAATAAAAAAATAAAACATTGGGTATGGGAAACTGCACGGTGGTACTGCTCATGCAGAAGACACTGGGTTCATTCTCCTCTAAGCTCCAAGGATCATGGAATCCTCTCCACAATTACACAGATGGCACTTGTGGTACCACAGATGCCTTGGGAGAGCTGCTCACACGCAGAGCTACCCATTGAGTTATATAACTTGAAACCTGTGCCCTCACATCTTGATGACACCACTTTTCCTTCTCTTAACTGAAAATTCAAGTTTCCATTTCATGAGTATCTATTTATTACATATGCTTAGTATAGAGTTTCAAGAACTGACAGAGAACCTAATGCTTCTAATTTAATGCAATAACGTGATAGCATTAGTTAGCTCTCTTTTCTCCTGGTGCTAGTCTTAGACAAACAGTAAGGTGGTGTGGTCAGGAGGAGAGTGATATACATATCAAATGATAGATGCCTGCAAGTGGTTTACTGATGTGTCAAGTCCATCCTCAGAAGTAGAATTATTCTTCTCTGTTCACATCTAAAGAAATCAAAGCTTGACAAAGTTAAGTGTTTTTCTCAAGGCCATACAAAAGCAGCCCAGACTCAAGCCAAGGACTGTCTGACTTTATCTCATTAGTTTCCACTAGTGAGATTTCAGTCAGATTGAAAAAATAATCAGGTCCAAGCTGGTGGTGCTAAGGTCAGGAGAAAGATTTACTAACCTGTTATATAAGCTGGTCTTTGGAATTGGCAAGATCTGTACAGAGCTTATCTTGGATGTCTTACCAACTATATATATATTACTATGTAATCTTATGAAGTGGTGTTTTAACAGACAGAGCTCTTACCTATAATAATTTTCTTTAAGCTCATATGCTCTAAGAAATGTCAATAAACCCAGCTGAGATAATTTCTTTCCAATAGCACATGAATTTGCATAGAAGGACCCTAGATCTCTCACAAACAAGTGAATAGTCCATAAAGTTTGCACACAGCTGCCATTACATGCAAAATGGATGTTTGAAAAAGAAAACATTTGACCCTTCCATTGATTGAACTTTCCTTCAAAGTGTCCTTTAGGGAGTACTGGGTTGGTTGCCAGGAAACAGATTCTTTTCTGGAATCAATTCTTGCCATTCTAAATGTCTTTGAGTGTGTCACTTATTAGAATCTTGTTTTGCAACATAAAATTGGGAAGGGGGGGAGTACTGTCTTTCTCCAGCTTCCTCAATCAAGAACTGTCCAGAAGACATAAAAGATAGCTTACCAGGTAGGGTATGTGCATTGCCAAGCACGTGGTGCACTTTAAACCCCAGCATCACATGGAAGGTGCCATGACACTGAAGAAATTCTTGTGCTACGGTGTCTCTCCTTCTCTGTCTCTATTAGAATGAAAAAGTGGACTAGAGTATGTGTGAGGCTCCAGTTCATAAAGAAAGGAAGAAAAGAAAGGACAAAAGAAAGGGACAAGAAATTCAGATTTTGTATGTAGAGTTATTAAATTATTATGAACAAAGTGAAAATCCTTTTAATTGGTACATTATAATAGAGCTATTTTCAGATATTATGTCAGTTAAAAGGCACTGAGGGATAGTAACTGAAATAACAAAAATGGTTAGTTCTATGTAAGTATAGACACAGAAATAAGATTATATATATGCATATATATATGAAAATAATATCAGTTTGCAGTAAAGGTTAAAAAATCTAGGCATGAATTGAACAAGAGATTTTAAAGATATATAAAAGGACAACTTTGTGCAGGAGATAGCATAATGGTGATGCAATAAGATCTTTATGCTTAAGTCTCTAAACTCTCAGTTCAATTCCCCATATTACCATAAACCAGAACTGAGCAGTGCTCTGGTAAGAAAAAAAAAATCTAACAAGACAACTTTATGATGCTACTAAAGGATACAAAAGAAACCTATTTAGTGATGTTAACCCTTTTTTCTATTAACAAGGAAGACAATAATCATTAAAGTGTTAATCAATATAGTGATCTCTAGATATATCTGTTTAAAGATATCTTAGTAGAAATACCAGCAAGATAACTTTCAAATACAGGTACATTTTCAAGTTTCTATGGGAAATTAAATATGCAAGTATAATATGAGAACTCTGGAAAAAAAGAGTAATAAAAGATATCCATTAAAAAAAAAAAGATATCCATCTTAATAGACATTAAAATGTACGGTAATGGTAGATTATTTGTTATCGTAGATTCTGGCAAATGAATATACCTAACAGTGGAATGAATACAGTCCACACAACTAAGGTGCCCAACTTCAAGTGGGAATTTAGATCATTATAATAGTGACACTGCATATTGGCAAAGAAAAAGAGTAACACTGGGGCAAATGAGGAGGCATGGAGAAGCAAAATAAAGTTATACCTCTTTCCTTAAGCCAAAATAAACATAAAAGGAAACCACAACTCCTTAAAACACAAAGCTACTAGAGGAAAGAACTCTTAAAAACTAGCTTTGGGGGCAGTGAACAGCATAATGACTATGCCAGAGGCATCAATGCAGGCACCACCAAAAGTCAGAGTAGAGCATTGCTCTGGTTAAAAAAATAGTATTGGGTTAGACAAAGCTCCCCCTCACCAACTTTAAATTTAGCATAAATCCAGTAAGTCCACTAATATAAAGGAAAAGATGACATTTAACCCTATACTTTTTAAAAATTGCCTCATGACTTTAAACAGTTTACACTAAATCAAAGGAAAAATTACAAATACTTTAAATGTCTACAACAAGGCTGGAGAAATAGCTTAATGGCTATGTACAAGGCTTTCGTGACAGAGACTCTGAGGGCCCATCATAAGCCAGAGCTGAGCAGTGCTTTGGTCTTTCTCTGTGTGTATTTCCCTCCATCTCATTTAAAAAAAAAAAAGACTAATGTATATGTCAGCTTTTACATGTAAGAAGAAAATGGTCAATTATATTAGAATAACCTACAAACTATAGGGAAAATTCAGTTACAGGAAAATAGATAAATATACATGAAAGTATGAGCAAACATCAAAGAATGAGATACAACTAAAAATTCACATGAAAAGGACAAGCCAAAGGTGTCAGGTTTAACCCCCAGCACTACCATAAACCAGAATTTAGCGGTGCTCTGATATAAAGGAAAGGAAAAGAAAGGGAAGGAAAGGAAAGGAAAAAAAAAGGAAAAGAGAGGAGAGGAGGGGAGAAGAGGGGAGGGGAGGGGAAAGGAGGGAAGGGAGGGGAAGGGAGGGGAAGGGAAGGGAAAAAGAGGAGAAAAAAGAGGAAAAGAAAAGAGAGGAAAAGAAGGGAAGGGGGAGGTGAAAACAAATCCATGTGAAAACATACTTAATGACACTTAGGGAGAAGCGGATTCTAGGATTGAAGTAGCATTATTTTTGCCTATTAGGTAAAAAATTTAAATTGTCAACATGCCATATAGAATATAGCCAAACACTTATACATTTGCAAATTGTTGAAAGGAATGAAATTTAGTATAACCTCTACAGAATGTCATCTGCCAAAATTAAATATACATAAGCCCTTGGACCCAGAAACTCTGCTTTAGGAAATCTTGTATTAGTCAACATAATCAAAGATGTATATACAAAAGGAAGCATACAACTAAGTAACAGCCCAAAGACAGAAATAGAGGATTTATTAAATATATAGTACAGTATATTCTTACAAAGAAGTGTATATACTAATGTGAAGTGATTCCAAGATATTTCATGGAGAAAAAGGTGAGTACACATGTATATACACAAATATATGTTATGTTAGGCACATTTCTGGAAGTACTGTTGGAATTTAATTCTGGGAAATCAGCTCAGGGATTTGGGTTGGGAAGAAAAATCACTTTTATTTCCATACCATTTTATGCAACATATTTTTTTCTTTTATGCTACATTGTGTTTGTTTGTTTTTAATACTACCAGAGTGCCAGTGTTATCTGAGTAATAATAAATGTATGATTAAAACAACATGAAGGTGCCAAGATTCTTGGGGAGAAAGTGAACATAGTTAAGATATTGGTCCTTCACTTGAGGTCACCCACATCCTCTTGGAAGGAACAGGAGGAGTCAAAATGTCACCTGAGGTTAGCACTTGCTCTACAGTACCTCCAGCTAGTTGCTAGCACTTGAAAAGCATCCAGGAAGCAGTGGAGATAGGAATGATTTAAGACTTTTAGAAAATGTGGATTTATACCCCTGTTGACATGTAATTTTGTAAATCAATATTAAATCACTAATAAAATTTAAACACACACACACATACACACACACACAAAGAATTTTAAAATGTCTCCTATGCTGTGTAAGTAAACCTTCTCCTTTGCACAAATGATTACAGATCTTAAAGGTTTTGGGGAACAAACTCATTTGTATGATTTAAAATTTTTCCAACATTAAAACAGAAAGAAGAGAGAGAGAGAGGGAGAGGGAGAGGGAGAGAGAGAGAGAGACAGAGAGACTTATAAGGGATGTTGCTTAAGTATATGTAGAACTGTTCTTCCACAGTCTATGGCTAATTATTTTGTTTTCATATAAATATTTGTTCTCTAGCAAGAAAAATAGCAGATCTAAAATGAATGTACATGTTGGATGGAAGGAAAGGGAATGATTTCCCTGAGGGGGCTGGAGGAGAGTTGTAAAATTCTCCGAGGGGGCCTTGGGAAGAGGATTTGAGACTTGGGTAGGGTGAGTCATGGGGGAAGGCAGGACCCAGTGGCCTTCGGAGGCTTCTTTCCATCCCAGGATATTGTGACCTTTCTCCCAGGAGCAACACCCCTCTGCTAGCTGACAGTTTAATGAGCATTTTACTCAAGGCATTCACACCGGTAGGAAATCCTGTTAGGTTTACAAGTGCCCATTAGTTAAAAATTCTCCAGAGCCCCCTGCATAAGGTTTCTTTTGGGGTGACTTCCTTGTCCTTCTCAGGGTTGAATATCTAGTACAAAGTGGGCAGCACCTCTGGGAATTTGGTTCTTCTTTTCTATATAGTACAGTCATGAGTACAAGATCTTGTTCTCCTCAGAGCGGACAGGCTACAGACCCTACCATGTTCCTGCAAGGAGCTCCAGTCTATAAGATAAAAAATATATATATCTTTTAATTTTTTAATTTTATTAGTGATTTAATATTGATCTACAAAATTATGAGATAACAGGGGTTTAATTCCACACTTTTTCCACCACTAGAGTTCTGTGTCCCTATTCCCTCCATTGGAAAATGCAGTAGTTCTCCCTAGGTCACAGATATAGGTTGACTATTGTTTCTATAACTATCTATATATATTATCTTTGCTCATTTATTGGGTAGAGACAGCCATAAATTGAGAGGAAAGGGGGATGATAAAGAGACAGATACCTGCAATACTGCTTCACCACTTCTGAAGATTTCCCTCTGCAGTTGGGGACTGGGGGGCTCGAACCTGGTTCCTTGCACATTGTAACCTGTGCTTAACCAAGTGCTCCACCACCTGGCTCCTTCTATAATATATATATTTGTCCATTTTTTTTTTTTCCAATGATCTTGCCTGCTTTTCCATTCTAAGTCACACCTCCATCTACTTCTATTTCCTGATATTCTTCCTTTCTATCTTCTTCTCTCCCCAGGTCTCAAAGGAATTGGAATTCAGAGTCCTCTGGTCATCTTCTGCTAACATTTCTCCCACTCTGAGGGTATAGCCCAAAATTCTTTATGGGGTGCAGAAGGTGGGAATTCTGGCTTCTGTAGCTGCTTCTCCCCTGGACATGGATGCTGGCAGACCATCCATATCCCCAGCCTGTTTCTATCTTTCCCCAGTGGGGTAGGGCTTTGGAAAGCTGAGGTTCTGGGACACACTGGTGAAGTCATCTAGCCCAGGGAGTTCAATATGGAATCACAGTAGCATCTGCAACTTGGTGGCTGTACCTTGGTGAGTTTCTGAAGAAATTCCACCTGCACCTGTGTGTTTTGTTGTTGTTGTTGTTTGCTTGTTTGTTTTGAGTATTTGGGTGATTTTTTCATTGTTTTTTCTAGTTTAACAGCACTGAGTTCTGAAATGGCTACTCTATATCCATGCTTCCAGAAGTCAAAGAATATATATATATTTCATGAATGAATAACCCAGAAGACTTCAATGAATGGAAGCAAATGTTGAAAATAAATGGACTAAGAGAAGAGAAGGAGAGATGGAGGCAATTGAATTTGGTTAGTAGTTTTCTCTTTGTGCAAAACGTGCTTTTCATAGCCCCCTGTTTCCCCACCTCCTAACGATCCTCAGATCCTCAGTGTCGTCCTGAGACCAGGGACAGCAGCATCACCTAAAAACTTGTTAGAGGTACAAATCATGCCAGACCTTCTGGCTCAGAAATACCTGGAGTGTGATCCAGCAATGTATGGCATGCAGAAAAGTCCCCCCACCCTCAACCTGCGCCCCCACTAGCAAGCCGGAAAACTGTTCTACTCTGCATTCTTTTCACCAATGGATCAGGAAGTGTCTTGTTACATTGCAACCTCTGGACGCCTCTCTAGCTCTGGACACTGAGCACCCCATTTCTCTGCGAGGAGCATCATCTGAAGCTATAGCCAGGGCAGCTCCTGTGCTCTGTTGTGATCATGTCCTAGAATGCCGAGGGAAGCAAGAATTGGCCCTGTGCTCTTTGACAAACTATGAAAGGCAGATACTGAAAGTTTAGTTCATAACATAGAGAACTGAAACACATAAACTGGTAAAAAGAAGAAAAAATATATATAATTATCCCATATTTATGATGTTGGGAGAACTATGGTGGTTACTATTGGATAGGTATGGGGGGTACAGAACTTAGGTGGTGTGAATTTGTACTTCTATTATTTTATAATGTTATAAATCACTAATAAAGATATACTTTTAAAAATGTTTTTATTTATTTGTTATTGAGATACAGAGAGAAGTTGAGAAAGGAAGGGCAGATAGAGAGAGACACACACAGAGAGATATCTGCAGCCATGCTTCACCACTCATGAAGCTTTCCTCCTGCAGATGGGGACCAGGGACTTAAACCTGGGTCCTTGCACACTTTAGTGTGTGCACTTAACCAGGTGCACCACCATCTGGCCCCCAAAGACACACATTTTTTAAAAAGATGGATTTCAGTAGCTCAAAGTAGAATTTTAGAGCAATAAAAGAATAAAAACCCACTAAACTTTGCTGATATCATTTAAACTGCTCAAATAAAGTATTCTAGGAAGAAAAAAAAAGAAAAAAAAATCTCAGTTCATACCCAAACATACGCTAGCGATGGTAAGGGTTGCAGGGATGACCAGAGACGTGGTAGGCAAAAAGTCTCTCCTTGATTAGGATATTTTCTTATATGAAGTCACGTAAAGTGTGGGGCAGGTGGTAGTGCACCCAACTGAGCACACACGTTCCAGTGAATAAGGGTGAGGATTCAACCCTCAACTCCCCACCTGCATAGGGGAAACTTCACAAGCAGGGAAGCAGGGTTTCAGGTGGCTCTTTCTAGGGCTGGGAAGTGGCACGACCCACAGAGCACACATGTTATAATCCACAAGGACCCTGGGTCAAGCCCCTGGTCCCCCACCTACATGGACGATGCTTCATAAGTGGTGAACCATACTGCAGGTCTCTCTCTCTCTCTCTCTCCTCCTTCCCTCTCAATTTCTGTGTTTTTTAAAATATTTACTTATTCCCTTTTGTTGCCCTTGTTGTTTTATTGTTGTAGTTATTATTGTCGTTGTTGGGTAGGACAGAGAGAAATGGAGAGAGGAGGGGAAGACAGAGAGGGGGAGAGAGAGATAGACACCTTCAGACCTGCTTCATCACTTGTGAAGTGACTCCCCTGCAGGTGGGGAGCCAGAGGCTCCAATTGGGATCCTTAAGCCTGTCCTTTGCGCCACATGTGCTTAACCAGCTGTGCTACCGCCTGACTACCCCCTCTCAATTTCTTTCTGTCTCTATTCAAAATAAATAAAATTTTTTAAATAAGTAAAATTTTTTAAAAAATATTTATTTATTCCCTTTGTTGCCCTTGTTGTTTTATTGTTGTAAGTTATTATTGTTGCTGTCATTGTTGGATAGGACAGAGAGAAATGGAGAGAGGAGGGGAAGACAGAGAGGAGGAGAGAAAGATAGACACCTGCAGACCTGCTTCACTGCCTGTGAAGCGACTCCCCTGCAGGTGGGGAGCCGGGGCTTGAACCGGGATCCTTATGCCGGTCCTTGTGCTTTGCGCCACCTGCGCTTAACCCGCTGTGCTACAGCCCGACTCTCCCAAATAAGTAAAATTTTAAAATAAATTATGGCAAGTTTAGCTTTTAACAGTACTTTATGCTAATTTAATGTTCCCAGGTTCCCATGTGTGTTTTCATGCCTAAATCACTAATAAAAATAAAAGAAGTTGAAAAATAAGAAAATGCAAAGCACTTGGACTGAGTTTGGTGTATTGCACCAAAGTAAAGGACTCTGGGGTGAGGTGGGGGTTCAGATCCTGGAACATGATGGCAGAGGAGGATCTAGAGGAGGTTGAATTGTTATGTGGGAAACTGAGAAATTCTACATATGTACAAACGACTGTATTTTACTGTTGATTGTAAACCATCAATCCCCAATAAAGAAAAATAAATACATAAATGAAAATATCCTAGTGGGGAAGGAAGATTGTTACGGGGAAACTGAGGTTCAGACTTCCTGATACTTGTTATTAGAGTTCTTACTGAATTGCAACCTTTGCCTTATGCTCACAAAGTATATGTTTTGCTTGTTATTTGTTTAAAAGGTCCATTCTTTTGACTAATATATACCATGAGGCCTGTATTTCAGGATCTGTCCCAATATTACAAAATCCTGCTCTAAGGCAAAGTCTGGCTATTTCAGATATTCCTGCCTGCAGGCAGTAGAGGGTTATAGTGGTCACCCACAAATCTGAGTGTCTGGCTGCTGCCCTTCAGGTCTGGAGATTGTGCATAGGATAGCTGGAATAAATCAATATCTTATGGTATCAAAAGAATGTATGTGACATCATAATAATATTTAGATAATGACAGTTTTAGACACTTGTACTGTGATGTTTTCTCCCTTAGAAATGTATTCTGGGGAGTCGGGCTGTAGCGCAGCGGGTTAAGCGCAGGTGGCACAAAGCACAAGGACCGGCATAAGGATCCCGGTTCGAACCCCGGCTCCCCACCTGCAGGGGAGTCGCTTCACAAGCGGTGAAGCAGGTCTGCAGGTGTCTAGCTTTCTCTCCTCCTCTCTGTCTTCCCCTCCTCTCTCCATTTCTCTCTGTCCTATCCAAAAACGACAACAACAATAATAACTACAACAATTAAAAAAGGGCAACAAAAGGGAATAAATAAATAAAATAAATATATATATAAAAAAGAAGTGTATTCTGGTCTTTGTCTATGTCACAATGCTATGCATAAGTTTTTACAAATAGAAACTCCTTTAATATTGGGATGAGAAGGGCATACTTGTCACTGTCCAAGCTAGGGATGTCATATGTGAGTGTTCCCACCTGACCTCTCCTGATCATATAGTTATATGGTGACTGAATGTGGTAACTTTCTTCCACCTTGGGACTCATTTAATCTCAGGCCCCTGACAACTGGCTACTGTTCTCCACCTGTGAATTCTCCAGACTGCTGGCTATACCACTGGCAAGCTATGCCACAACTTTGTTTTGGTATGCCCAGGTGTAATGACTGGGGTATAGGAATGTGAGAAAGAAGAAATGATGGAGAAGGGAAATGGCCATTGTTGTAGAAACATAAAGATGACCCCCCAAAAATGTATTGGATTAATAGACAGCTTACTCAGTACAGCATACATCTTGCCATGAAGGAGGACCTGAATTTGAGCCTCTGGCCCCACAGAAGAATTTTGTAAGCAGGGCTAACTTCATGAGCAGTGGAACAGTATTGTGGCATCTCTGCTCTGTCTGTTTCTCTCTTGTTTCTCTCTGATGCTGAAAGAAGGGCAAGGAGCTAGGTGATGACACACCAGGTAGAGCACACAAATTATTATGTGCAAGGATCTAGGTTCAAGTCCCCAGTCTCCACTTACAGGGTGGATGTTTCACAAGTGGTGAGGCTGTGCTGCAGGTGTTTCTCCTTCTATCCCCCACGCCCCCGTGTGTGTATCCTCTATTTAGCTCTGTTTCTTACCCTATATGTAAAAACAAAACAAAAAAAAAAGGACTGCTGCTTCTTGGTCTGGTGGAGTGGTGTCTTGCAGGCACTGAACCCCAGCAATAACCTTGGTGGGAAAAAAGAAATGGAAGTGGGGAGAGGGATTGGGGAAGGGAAGGAGTAAGGAAGGAAGAAGGAAAGAGTACAGAAACAGAAATAGAATCACACAGGTTTGAAAAGCCTTCTCGGGAGTCAGGTGGTAGCACAGTGGGTCAAGCCCAGGTGGCACAAAGCACAAGGACCAGCCTAAGGATCCTGGTTCGAGTCCCTGCTCCCCACCTACAGGGGAGTCGCTTTACAAGCGGTGAAGCAGGTCTGCAGGTGTCTATCTTTCTCTCCCCCTCTCTGTCTTCCCCTCCTCTCTCCATCTCTCTCTGTCTTATCCAACAACGACAACATCAACAATAATAGCAACAACAATAATAATGACAACATCAACAACAATGATAGCAACAACAATAATAACTAAAACAACAAGGGCAACAAAAAAGGAAATAAATATTTAAAAAAAGAAAAATAAATAAAAGCTTTCTCATCAAAAAGGAAAATGTGACTGTATTTTAGCAGTTGGGCAAAAATTTGTCTTCTACGAGAAAGCTACTAACTCTCTTACTTACCTCTTTAAGGACGTTTCTGTGAGTTTACCACTGATGCACTCAGGGAACCAGCCTCTTATTTGCCCAGGAAATACGGACTGCCATTCTGTCTTACTTTCTCACTCAGCCACTCAACACCTTTGTCACAGCCAGCCACCACTCCTCAGGGCAGTCGCCAGTTTTTCTCAACAGAAATGCACAGACTGAGGTTGAGTGGGGTCATTCACCCACTTGGGGACTGGTAATAGCATCCACAAAAGCCTAGCCTTGAGTAGTGCCCAGAGAGGACCTACTCAGAGCTTCCTTGGGTAGACAGTCCTCAGACTGCAAACGCCCTCCTTCCCTATTCCAGCCTTGTCAAACTGTACATCAGTATTGCCCGATGGCTAGAAAATCAAATTTCAGGGTTATGGGCAACAGAGAAAGGGAAAAGGTACATGGGAAGTCATTTATCAAGACCATTTTTAAGGGGGAAAAATTTAGGTCAAAGATAAAAACCAATCTTTTAGTTATATCCCCCACTTGGGCTGGGAGAATCTCAAGGTGCTGTGAGATTTAACTGTCATTTGGATGGGTTTTGTGATTTGAGTCAGAGGAGTCTTAAATGTTTCCAGTCACAGAATTTAATGTATTTTTATCCTCAAACTGAAAGGGATTCAGAAGGGTTGCTTGATTTCCAATGTGAGGACATTAACAACCCTAAGCTACACCTTTACTTACTTCTCAGGAGATCACCTTTTAGATTAAAGCCATATGTTTGCTCTTCTAAGAATTTGATGGTGGAAAGAACTGGTGGAATCTGGGAAGAGATGCATAAGACACCGCTCTGTGAGGCTGAGAATCAAGTAAAGCAAGGTTCAGAAAGGTTAAGAAAATCATCTAGGATCAAAGTTTGTGTCTTTTTGTTTGTTTGGTTTTTTTCTATCACTCAGACTTCAGCCTCTCAGAGCCAACTTTTTTCAGATAGAGACAGATAAAGGGAAGGAGAAGAAGTTTACCACAGTACTGAAGCTTCCTCTAGTACAGTGGGGCCTGGCTTGAATCTAGGACATGCAGATGAACCAGCCAGCATATTTTAGGGTGTAAAGGGCTAATTTAGGCCACTGAAGCAAAATGCTGGGGAGGGGGTTGTTGGTTTGTTTGTTTTTGTTTTACTATAAGAAATGGTTTAGCAATTGTTATTTGTTCTTTTCTATTAGTTATTTAACATTGTTTTGCAAAATTATAAGATTTCAGAGGTATAATTTCACATCACACTCTCCACCGAAGTTGTGTGGCCCTCCCCTATGTTTCTCACAAAGTCTAAGAGGAAGTTTTGGTTATATATTTTTTCCTGAGTTCATTTGTTTTTGTCATCTATATTCCATATAAGTAGTTAACTTTTACCTCTTATTTCACTTAGCATAATCACCCTCCGTTTGGGGAGACAAATCGTAGTGCACCTGAATGCACACGTTACCATGTACAAGGACCTGGGTTCAAGCCCCCAATCCCAACCTGCAATATCTCTCTCCATATATATATTATTTTATAACAGAAAGATAAAACAGACTTCCCTGAAATATATCTGTGGTATTTAAAATAAAAAAAACTTGGCTGTGGTGCATTATGGCCTTGGCTGTGGCATGGCTGCAAGTGGGTTTAAACAATAAAAGCTTTATATTATGTCAGTACAGTAGTAGGAGACATAATATATTAGATACCACAAAGTTAGAAGTTCTAGGCAGAGGTAAATAAGCCAGTCTCCTAAGTCCATGAATTAGTTACTCAAAGTGAAGTCCCACAAGATAAACGAGATCAGCAGAGGTACAGGTTACTCATATAGTTGTAAAGGTGTCTTCAAGTTTACTGGCTAGCTGAGTCACATGTGTTCAGTTCCCAGGAGAGGTAGCCATGGTGGGTACCTCGAGCATCCTCAGCCGAGACCTGTCTGAACAGGAGAAGAAACGGGGCAAAAGGACCAGACTTCTGGCTTTCTGTGCTTAAATCCATTTGATCCACCCACAGTCCCTGTGCATTTGTGCAGACTATGTTGTCTGCTCTGTCACCAGGCTGACATCAGCCATTCTGTGCTGTGTCCAACTTCCTCTTGTCATCCAGTATATTGTGTCACAACAGTATCATCATTCAAAGCCATACTAAAGTCATCATACTCTTTATATTAGCAAGTGGAGATATTACACTTTATATTACCGCAAGAGAGTCCATCCTGGTATTTGAACAGTAATCTTCAATTTTGGAATCAGAAAATACTTCTGATAACTGTATGTTCAAACATTTGTTTGCCCTGAAAGATTGATAGAGACATGCAGAGTAGAAAACCATGACAACATCACTGTTAATTCGTCTTCTACATGTGAATTTCTCTTAATCAAACAACTCTTCACTTTGGTGCTAGTTGAGGGAATGCTACTTATGCTTAGCATTTTAGTATGTGTTGCTTTATTCTGACTCTCCACCATTTTAATATGAAATGAAACTTTACATATTGCATCAAGCTCTTTTCTCATGGAGGTTGGGCAGTGGCATACCCAGTAAACTGCACACGTTACAATGTGCAAAGACCCAGATTCAAGGCTCTGGATCTCACCTGCAGGGGGAAAGATTCACAATCAGTGAAGTAGTGTTACAGGCTTGTCTCTCTTTTTCCTCCCTATCCACCTTTCTCTTTCCCTCTCAATTTCTTTCTATCTCTATCCAATAATAAATAAATAAATTGAACAAAGAATGCTCCTCCCATTTAACAAATGTTCACCACTCAAAAGAAAAATTTAAACGATGAATACGAATTTGTTGAAAAAAAGTCACAACCAAGTCATTCCACTCGGAGAGATCATCAGGATGGAAAGGAAGGCAGTTTAACACTCTGCCTTTGATTTTAGGCTAGCTGCTGATGCTCATGTACAGAGAAGGAGAATTAGTCCTATCTTCCCTTACCTCCCTAAGGGAGGGGAAGAATATATTTCTGCAGGTTATCTGTCTTTCTTTCAGCGAAAAGAGAAGCCCATACAGGCTCGCATAAAGATTCAAAGCTGTGAAGCTAAGATGCAAGTACACATGCCTACAAGACCATTAACCTCTTTGTACTTGCAGCCAGAGTTTTTGGATCCTAAGAACTAATTTAAAATCCATTTGTCCTTCATGTTTGGACTATGAGTCTCCAGGGGCTTAATCAGAATGAAAAAAGAATCAAATACCCTATCAGTTCTGGTGCCCAGCTCTTGCCTGTTGACCAGCAGGAGATTGGGATTTCCTCATATTCCCTAAAAATCGCCTCAGAGGCAGAAAAGAAAAGGAGATTGCAAAATTGTAGCTCCTTAATGGAGGGAAGGTCATAGCGAGCTGGTGAACTTTGTATGGTTCTAAAGAACCACCAAACGGAGGCATAGGACTTAAGTTTTCGGAGTCCTTAACTGAGCTGGGTGGGATGGGCACTCCGAGGGTGTAGCGTGCCAATTTAAAATGAAACATGTGCAAGGCATCGCTTCAAGGGTAACAACTAGGATAGGTAAGAGTGAAAGTTAAGGGCTGTGATGGGAGAGGGTCTGTGTGCCTCCAACCAAGTGTGGTCATGGAGGCAAAGCCTTCTTTTTTTTTTTTTTTTTTTTTTTTTTATGGGCTGCATGAAACAAAAGACATCAAAACCAGGGCTTTCTTCCTTGTCTGGCCCAGAGCCACAGTAACATTCTCATAATAAGGAACTGCTTGTGGAATGTGTGGCTCCAGCCCCCTCAATTTAAGGGCGGCCTCAAGCTACTGAACAGGCAGCTGTTAATCTGCATGATTACTGAAGAACAGTAAAACCATCAGCCCCCATTCCAGCCTAGCAGGGGGGCAGGAAGCAGCCACAGGCTTGATCTCTGGGAAACTTAGAGCAAAAAGCCTGCCTGGGCACCTGGGACTTGAAAAGACAGTTCTGGCAGCACACCTCACTCTTTTTCCTTTAGAGGATCCAAGGAGCCCACACTCTGGAAACATTGGTGAAGGAAGGGGAGGTGTGCGGGCGGAAATACTTTGTAGAATCCTTGGGAACTGCTAATAACTGGGAGGGATGCTCCAAACCAGCTCATTTTCTGTAGATTCTTGGTGATCTTTCATGATCCACAGAGAAGTGTGTGTGTGTGTGTGTGTGTGTGTGTGTGCAGGGGGTAGGTGGTGACTTCTTCACTCTAATAGTGTTCACCTACATAGAAAAGTCAGGGTTTCCTAAAGAATAGGAAAGCTTTTGTGGTCCGGGAGATGGCGCAGTGGATAAATCATTAGACTCTCAAGTGTGAGGTCCTGAGTTCAATCCCTGGCAGCACATGTACCACAGTGATGGCTGGTTCTTTCTCTCTCCTCCTATATTTCTCATTAATAAATAAATAAAATATTTTAAAAAAAGTAATAGAAAAGCTTTGGGAGGCAGATGGGAAAGAGAGTTCTGGTGGGGGGAATTGTGTGGAATTGTACCCCTCTAATTATAATAACCACAACACAATATTTTAAAAAACAAATAAAAAAGAATTCCTTTTTTTCTCTAATATATGTAAACTAAAGATCTACTCAACAGCAGTAGACAACAATAAATACAAACTGCAGTTCCTTTTATTAAATAGTAGATGCTAACTAGATTTTTTTTTTTTTACCAGAGCAACTACTCAACTCTGGTTTATGGTGGTTCAGGGAGTTGAACCTGGGACATCGAAGCCTTAGGCTTGAGAATCTCTTTGCATAACTATTATGCTATCTCCCCTGCCAGAATTTCTTTTTCTTTTTTTTTTTTAATTTTCAATTTTTTTTATTTATAAAGAGGAAGCACTGACAGAACCATAGGATAAGAGGGGTACAACTCCACACAATTCCCACCACTAGATCTCCATATCCTATCCCCTCTCCTGATAGCTTTCCTATTCTTTAACCGTCTGGGAGTATGGACCCAAGGTTATTGTGGGATGCAGAAGGTAGAAGGTCTGGCTTCTGTAATTGCTTCCCCGCTAAGCATGGGCATTGACAGGTCAATCCATAGTCCCAGCCTGTCTCTTTCTTTCCCTAATAGGGTGGGTCTCTGGAGAAGCCGAGCTCCAGGACACATTGGTGGGGTTGTCTGTCTGTTGAGGGAAGTCTGGTTGGCATCATGCTAGCCTCTGGAACCTGGTGGCTGAAAAGAGAGTTAACATACAAAGCCAAACAAATTGTTGACTAGTCATGAACCTAAAGGCTGGAATAGTACAGATGAAGAGTTGGGGAGTGACCTCCATTTTGTAGATAGCTAGTAGGCATATTTTAGTTAAATTCCAAAGGGCCTGTGGCTATACTAGTTTTTTTTTTTTTTTCCCCTGAGCCTAAAATCTGACATGCAGGTGGATCTAAGTTATTGTCTCGGGAGATGATTTATGAATTACTAAATAAAGCCAGTAAGTCTTTAAATCTTAGTTGATTTTTTTTTCTTTTCTTTTTTTTTTGTAACAGTGAATCAAGGGCTAGGGGGATAACATAATGACTATGCCAAAGATTCTCATGCCTGAGGCCCTGAAATCTCAAGTTCAATCCCCAGCACCACCAAAAGCCAGAGCTGAGCAGTGCTATGGTGTTTCTCTCCCTCTCTGTGTCTTACTCTGTATCTGTCTCATTAAAATAAAGTAAATAATTTAAAAAAAAACAATAAATCAAGCCCATACTGCTTTTCATAAAAGATATACAAGTTTACATGCTCAGCAGTATAATACAGAAGGGAGCCATTTCTTTACTGTTCATAGGTAGCTGAGATGTCACTTCTAACAGCTTTTAGGCTAGGGACAGATAGATGTCAACCCTAATGTCATATATGCAAAAGAGACTTTTGTCACTATTTTGAAAGTCTTGCTATGAAAAAAAAAAACTTAAATGAATTAAAAGCTTAGTTACATTAATATGTGAAATTTCAAAAGAAGTTGCCAGGCAGCTCTAAGCCAATCGCAGAATTTCATTCTCTATCAAGTAGATATTTGGTTGGTTGCAGGCAATAAGCCATAAGAGGGAAAATTCCAGAGTGGGGCAGACAATGGGACTTCTGGAAAGTTTTCTACCTCTTTAACAGAAACATAAAAAGGGTTATTCTGGGGGCTGAGCAATAGTGCAGTGGGTTATGCTCACATAGAGCAAAGCACAAGGAGCCCTGCAAGGATCCATGTGTGAGCCCCATGGCTCCCCACCTACAGGGGGGTCGCTTCACAGGCGGTGAAACAGGTCTGCAGGAGTCTATCTTTCTCTCCCCTTCTCTGTCTCCCCTCCTCTCTCCATTTCTCTCTGTTCTATCCAACAACAATGACAGCAATGATAACAATAATAACAATGATAAACAAGGGCAACAAAAGGGAAAAAATAGCCTCCAGGAGGCAACAACAACAACAAAAAAAGTGGTGGGGGCATTCTTTCAGTCTTTAGACGATAAGAGAGTATCTGTGATACTTGAAATTGCTACAAACTTCATGTGCAATAAGGAATTCATTATGAGAATATTCCTGACATATTTTATAAGATTTACTATGAGAGAGAAGGGAGAAGAAAGAGAACAGCAGAAAGAGCAGTTTTGGCATAGGGTGGTATAGAAGATTTGAACCTGTGACCACCTGTGGGGCCTCAGGCATGTCAGCTGATTCTCTAACAGGATGGGTTATCTCCCTGGCCCACATCCCCAACATGTTAAGGATAGCAGAGTAAAAAGACACAGGGGACATTGAGCCCTGAAAAATACTGAGTCACCCTATCAGCCACTTCCAGATTGAGTGATTGATTGATCGATTGATTTTTATTAGCTCTGACTTATGATGGTGCAAGGACTTAGGATGGTGAACTTGGGACTTTGGAGCCTCAGCCATAAGAGTCTCTTTGTATAATCATTATGCTGTCTATCCCCACACTGTACCTTTCTTTCATTTTGACATCTTGGTACAAGAGACAATGAATTTCCTCTTTCCTAATTCATGTTTCCCTATTTTCTATTATTTCTAGCTAAAAATTTCTTCGCTGATTACGTACAATAGGTTTGATGATCAAAGTTTGCATTGTTAATTTACCGTCCAGATTCATATTACATTGGGAGACTATGAGAATGTGTCCCCTGCCCCCGTTTAACCAGTATTAGAACATTACAATTTGATAAACAACTTTTAGTATGATTGGTAGGGTCTGCCTGTCTGCCTGGGAGAAAGAGTTGGTTTAAGGATCTCAGTCTCCTGATTGTAGTCATGGGCCTTTGCCTTAATCACATTGGGTCTGTTGGTCCACTTAGAAGACCCAGCAGGACCTCTGCATTCTAATGCCTAATTTTAGTCATGCAGTATGCTTAAGGTGAATATATTTATAGCTGAAGGAAACACATTATTTACTTCACACTTTGCATTGATTACTATCAATTTTCTTCTGATTGGTTGCCCCAACCCTATTTGTTGCTACAACCATATATTGTAGAATGAGAAACAGTTGAAAATAAGAAACTAATATAGACTCTCCATCATAGTCAGCGGCCTCTTGGAATTAAAGAGAGTGTGGTATGTGAGATGGGAAAGGAAGTGAGCCTAGGCAAGACTTGAGGACAGACAGAGACATGTTCCCACACAGTGGCACTAGACCTCTTCTGTGAGAACAGTAGCATGTGCTAACTTTATATGATAATCAATTAGATAAGCAGGCGCGCTCACAATAAAATTTACCTTGACACTCTTTGCCAAGGACGAATGAATAACAGACATAAAATAAGAGCTCTGTAGTTTGATTTTGAGTGCTGTTTTTCATTCAAGGAGGTTCTATAACTAGCTCATTTACTTCTCACATGGTTTTATTGTGAGATATTAGTCTCCATTTTAAAGAAACAAAGTTGAAACACATGTTGATGTTCAGGATCTTGCCACCAAAGTGAGGTCATGGACTTGACCTCAGATATAGTTAACAATAGTCTGTGATGGAATTTCAAAACTTACTACAAAGTTATAATAATGAGAACAGTTTGATATTGCCACAGAGACAGACAAATGGGGTGATGGAAGAATAGAGAGAGCAGAAATAAACCCTCATGAATTAATCACCTACTGAATTCTCCTAAATAATGAAAACACCAATAAATCAAAGAAGAATATGTTGCTTTTTCCTGCCTTTGGAAACATCCAGTTGAAGAGAGAGGCCACAGAAAAATGAGATTTCCAGATATCAGTTGACAAATCATAATTAATACAACCATCATTTAAAAATCTATAAGTGTTCAAATTGAAAAACACTGAGGAACCACAATAAAGACTCCTAAGTAATTTTTAAATTTTATTGAAAGGGTTCAATATAGAAATATATGTGCACTAACAGAAAGCCAAAGAGACCATTACCAGCTGAATATTTTAATTTCTATTACCTTTATTTGTTGGATAGAGACAGTCAGAAATCAAGAGGGAAGGGGGTGATAGAGAAGGAGAGAGACAAAGACACCTGCAACACCGATTCACCACCCACAAAGCTTTCCCCCTGCAGGTGGAAAACTTCAGTCCCTACACATTGTAACATGTGCGCTCAGCCAAGTACACCACCACCCAGCCCCTGAATATCTGATACTGAAATATGAAAGGACAAGAAAGGGCATTGAACTTGGAATCAGAAAGCCTAGACTGAACCAGTTCTGCTTCTTGCCAACTCTTTGAATTGGGGAAAAGTAAATCTTTTAATTTTTATTTTTTATATTTATTTATTTTCCCTTTTAATACTCTTGTTTTTAATTGTTGTAGTAGTTATTATTGTCATCATTGTTGGATAGGACAGAGAGAAATGGAGAGAGGAGGGGAAGAGAAAATAGACACCTGCGGACCTGCTTCACTGCCTGTGAAGGGACTCCCCTGCAGGTGGGGAGCCAGGGCCTCAAACCGGGATCTTTATGCCAGTCCTTGCGCTTCTGCCACCTGCGCTTAACCTGCTGTGCTACCTTCCGACTCCCGGAAAAGTAAATCTAACCTGTTACTTCCAGGTAGTAAAATCAAAATGATAAACCCAATTCACGACTTGGTAAAAATTAAGTTAATAGAAGCCAGGCAGTGATGCACCCAGCTGAGCTCATGTTACCATATACAGGGATCTGGATTCAAGCCTCTGGTCCCCATTTGCAGAGGGAAAGCTTCTCAAATGATAAGTTATTGCTGCAGATGCTTCTCTTTCTCTCTCCATACCTCCCCCTTCTCCCTCCCTAACGATTTATTAGATATGATACCAAACACAGGTAACAAAAGGGAAAGACAGACATATTGGATTTCATGACTATTTAGAAATATTGTGTGTTAGAAGATAATAGACAGGGGCTTTGGAGGTAGCTCAGCAGTACTGTATATGCCTGAAGTCGTGGGTTCAGTATCAGCACTACACAAAAGCAAGAAAGAGATAACACAATGGTTATATACCAAAAGTCTTTCATGCCTGAGGCACCAGTCCCAGGTTTAATCCTCCAACTCACCATAAACCATAACTGAGCAGTGCTCTGGCAAGTCAAACAAACAAAAGACAAAAGCAAATACAACATTATAATGATAGAGTAATATGCTGTTCTCTTTCTCTCATGATTTTTTTTAAAGTTAATATATAGCCAGAATAAAAGTCAGCCCAAAGAATCAGATAAAAAATATTTATAAATCTTATATCTGATAAAGAATTAATATCCAGAATAAAAAAGACAGACTTCTAAAACTCAACAGTAACAACAACAACAAATTAAAAATGGGTAAAGGACTTGCCTGGACATTCCTCCAAAACAGACAAATGAAGTGGCCAGGAAGTATACAACATGCATAGTTATTAGGAAAAGGTGAATAAAAATAGAAAGAGATAATACCTCACACCCATTAAGATAGTTATTATTAAAAACAATATCTATAGTAGAGAGGGGGTTTCAGGTCCTTCTTCTTCTTCTTCTTCTTCTTCTTCTTCTTCTTCTTCTTCTTCTTCTTCTTCTTCTTCTTCTTCTTCTTCTTCTTCTAGCGTTTGCCCTTCTTCCGTAGCCAGTCAACAGCATCAGGTTGAGCCTGATGTAAAGTTTTGAGACCTCCTTTGAATCTGGAGAGGTGGCAGTCGTTGACTATGTGGGTCATAGTCTGTCTGGAGCCGCAGGGGCAGTTCGGGTCGTCTCTGGCTCCCCAGCGATGGAACATAGTGGCGCACCGGCCATGGCCTGTTCGATAGCGATTGAGGAGGGCCCAATCATAACGTGCTAGGTCAAAACCGGGTTGACGCTTGCAGGGGTCTGTGATGAGGTGTTTGTTCTTGACCTCAGCTGACTGCCAACTCTGTTTCCAAGAGACTGGAACAGAGAAGTTCAGTGTAGGCGTAGGGGACCAGATTGGGTGACGAGACGTCAAGCGTTGAACAGGGTGGGCGAAGATATCCGCATATATTGGCAGGTCCGGTCGAGCGTAGACGTGGGAAATGAACTTAGATGATGCCGCATCCCGACGAAAATCTGGACGGGCGATGTTGCTAAGAACTGGCAGCCATGGAACCGGGGTGGAACGGATGGTTCCAGAAATTATCCTCATGGAGGAATATAATTTGGAATCGACCAAGTGGACATGGGGGCTACGGAACCATACTGGGGCACAGTATTCTGCAGTGGAATAGCATAATGCCAGAGAGGATGATCGTAGTGTGGAAGCGCTCGCGCCCCATGAGGAGCTGGCCAGTCTTGCAATGATGTGATTCCCCGCGCCCACCTTCGCTGCAGTTTTTATGAGATGTTCGTGAAATGACAGGGTGCGATCGAGAGTAACGCCAAGATAGACTGGCTGGGCTTCATGCCGGATTCTCGTATCGCCAAGCTGCACATTAAGCTCACGCGAGGCCGAGGCATGGTGTAGATGGAAAACAGATGATACCGTTTTTTGCAGTGCTAGGGATTAGTCGCCATTTTTTACAGTAATCAGATATCAGAGACATGTCTTTCGTGAGTGTTTCCTCGAGGATGTTGAACTTTGATGCCTGAGTTGCACAGCAGATGTCATCGGCGTAGATGAACTTCCTTGAAGAAGTTTCAGGGAGGTCATTGATGTAAATATTAAATAGCGTAGGAGCCAGAACAGAGCCCTGGGGGAGGCCACTTGAGACAAGTCTCCATCTGCTAGACTTGTCACCCAGATGTACCCGGAATCTTCTGTTTTGGAGAAGAAACGATATAGTGTTGGCCATCCATGGAGGCAGGCATCTTGAGATCTTGACCAGGAGACCACGGTGCCAGACTGTGTCATAGGCTGCTGTGAGATCAACAAAGACAGCACCCATCTTTAAATTCTTCTGGAATCCATTTTCAATGTAAGTTGAGAGGGCCAGGGCTTGTTCTCAGGTAGATCTTCCTGGGCGGAAACCAGCCTGGGCGGGTGATAGGAATTTCTCTGTAAGATGAGAAATACGTGACAGAAGCAGCCTCTCAAGGAGTTTGTAACACACGGAGAGGAGAGAAATTGGTCTATAGCTGGTGGCCAGTGTTGGGTCTTTCTTTGGTTTCAAAACCGCTATAATCTTCGCAGGACGCCAAACTTTGGGCATAGACTCAGATTCCAAGATGTAGGACAGGAATGAAGCGAGCCACTTCTTTGCCGCGGGGCCCAGGTTAAGAATGAGTTCTGGGGTGATGTTATCATAGCCAGCAGCTGTTCCCGGTTTAACTCTCTCTCTCTCTTTCAGGTCCTGATGCTGCACAATAGTGGAGGAGGACCTAGGTTGAGAGTGAGAGTGTTTTGCGGAAAATTGAGAAATTCTACACATGCATCAACAACTGTATTTGTAAGCCATCAGTCCCCCGCAATTAAAAAAAAAAAAAACAGAGCACGTGTTGGCAATGATGTGAAGGAATTGAAACTTTTGTACACTGTTGATGGGAATATAAAGTGGTACAGTCATTGTGGAGAATAGTATGGTAGTTTCTAAAAAAAATTGAAAATAAAATTACTATATGATCCAGAAATTTCAGCTCTTGGTATATGCCCCCCCCCCCAATCTAAATCAGGATCTTGAAGAGATATTTGAACACCCTTATTAATGACAGTATTATAGTAATTTACAGTATGGATAAAAAAAATCCATTAAATAGTGAATGGATAAACTAAATAGTATATTCATACAGCCAGATGTTACTCAGCCTTAAGAAGAAAAAAAAAGGAAATTTTGCAATATGCTATAACATGGATGAACCTTAAGAACATTATGCTAAGTGAAGTAAGCCACTCACCAAAAAAGACATATACTATATGATCCCACTCATAAGAAGTACACAAAGTAGTCAAACTCATAATGATAGAACACATACTGGTTGATGCCTGGGGCTGGAGGAAGGAATAATGGGGAATTAAATAGTACAGAGGTTCAATTCTAGGAGATGAAGAGAGATATAGGGATGGAAGTTGGCAATGGCTGTTCAACATTGTGAAATTCGATTAGTACTATGGAGCCGCACACTTAAACATGCATGGTCAGGAAAGCAAACTTCTGTTACGTGTATTTTATGCACACACTAAGAAAACCTGTGATGATACTCACTGCATCACATCCCTCTGTAGGAGGGATTTTCTGGGGGGACAATTTCTTTTTTTTTTTTTTTCAGTCAATTTCTGCTTTGCGTTTCTACTTTTTTTTTTTTTTCTGCATGCATAACATTCCCCAGATTCCCATTTAGCAATACAACCCCCACTATTTCATTCATCATTTTTCATGGACCTGTATTCTCCCCACCCACCCACCCCAGAGTCTTTTACTTTGGTGTAATACTCCAATTCCATTTCAGGATCGACTTGTGTTTTCTTTTCTAATCTTGTTTTTCAACTTCGGCCTGAGAGTGAGATCATCCCATATTCATCCTTCTGTTTCTGACTTATTTCACTCAACATGATTTTTTCAAGGTCCATCCAAGATCGGCTGAAAACGGTGAAGTCACCATTTTTTACAGCTGAGTAGTATTCCATTGTGTATATATACCACAACTTGCTCAGCCACTCATCTGTTGTTGGACACCTGGGTTGTTTCCAGGTTTTGGCTATTACAAATTGTGCTGCCAAGAACATATGTGCTGGGGGGACAATTTCAGACTCTGACTACAAAAAAGACTAAAAGGGGATTAGGTTAAAGGAACTCAAGTCTAAGTTGTAAAATAATTAGCTGACATAAAATTTCAGTTCTATTTTTCCTTTTCTTTTCTCAATCTATCTAATCTGTGTGATGTTGGGGTCTCTGGCATGCAAAATACCACAACATGAAAACATTCTCCAATGCTCAGATGGCCAGAGTTGAACCTAGATTATGTGCATGATAAAGCAGATGCACTATTCAGGCAAGCTATTTTGTTGGCCCACTTTCAAACGAGTAATCCAGGACTGGAGTATGTCATTTAGAATCCTTTTCTAGGACGGGAGAGGTAACTCACAAGGTAGGATGTGCCCCCAGTCATGAGCACAGTTCACTTCAAATCCAGGTACCCCATGGGAGAGTGTGTTGGGATAAAGGAAGATCTGACACTGTGGCATCTTTCTATCTGAATGAAAAAATGTCAGTCTAGAGAGTCGGGCAGTTAAGCGCACGTGGCACAAAATGCAAGGACCAAGGACCGGTGTAAGGATCCGGGTTTGAGCCCCCAGCTCCCCACCTGCAGGGGAATTGCTTCACAAGCGGTGAAGCAGGTCTGCAGGTGTCTATCTTTCTCTCCCCCTCTCTGTCTTCCCCTCCTCTATCCATTTCTCTCTGTCCTATCCAACAATGACAACATCAACAATAACTACAACAATAAAACAACAAGGGCAACAAAAGGGAATAAATAATAAAAATAAATTTTAAAATGTCAGTCTAGGAGAACTAAAGTTGTGCATGCAAGAAATCCAGCTTTGTGGGGAAATTAATAAAATTAATCTTTTTCTAAGGTTTTTTTTTTTTTTTTTTTACAAATAAGCACATTTAACTGGTAAATAGGTATAGAAAAACAACACAACTTAAGTCTTTTCATTGTAAATCATCTTTGGAGGAATCCCAGTTCTCAAACTGCCACTCTCCCTGGGAACTGGGAATAATTCTGACAGCAGTTGTTAATATTTATTGAGATTATTCTGAATCAAGGATTATCTAAAGTCTTCACATTTAATATTGTTTTTAAAATAATTTTTAACTTGGTTTATTTGTTTTCTTATTATTTATTTTGGATAGAGACAGAGAGAAGCTGAAAAGGAAGGAAGAGAAAGAGAGAGAAAGAATCACCAGCAGTACCTTATGAAGCTTCTCCCCTACAGGTAGGGAGTGGCGACTTGAACTCTGGTCCTTGGGCATTGTAACATCTGCACTGTATTGGGTGTGCCACTGTCTAGCCCCTATGAGAAAAGTATTCTTCTTCAGAGCTTTATGCAATCTGTAAGTTTTCATTTTATATTAAGAGTCAGAATAAAGCAGCATATACTGTTAAGCATAAGTAGCATTTCTTCAGCTATCACCAAAAGGAAAAGTTAATAGTTATTCGATTAAGAGATATTCAGATGTAGAAGATAAATGTGTGTGCTTGACCAGTTGTGACATCACTTGACTCCTTAATATTGTTTTTAATTCTTATAGCAGTCTGACAAAAATAGAAAGTGAGACTCTGAGACTTAATTTACTTAAGGTCATGTAGAGGTTAAAATAGAGCAAAGCCTGTGCGTAAAAAGCAAAGAAGCACAGAGAAGACAGAATCAGGTAATGAAACCAGACAGGACTACAGCTGAATCATCTTGATTGCTGACTGGCTTTAGATAAGTTGAGAACTACCTTAAACTTTAGTTTCCTCATTCATAAAATGGGGATGGAAATGCACCATGAGTTTATCTGCTAAACGTCAACAATTAGTCAGTTAACATCATTTGTTGCAAAAGAATGTTTTTAGGGGAATGGAGGGGAGATATTCCTTAAATAAGCCCCTCCCCCCATGATTGGGCTTAATTTTTCTGGGCTGGGAAGTGGGGCTGCAGATCAGATGCTACTCCAGGTGTCCCTAATTTCTCCCTAAGATTTTTTTCCAAATCATTTTATTGGGAAATAATAATTAACAGTACAGTTGTTGATGCATGGGTACTCTTTCTTTCATCTCACCCATGATAAGTGTCTGCATAGTATTTCCACCATCATGCTTTAGTAAACCCCTCTCTACTCCCTCCAGGGTCACCTTCTCTCTCAGAATCCTTTGCTTTGGTACAATACCCCACAACCAGCCCAAGTTTTTCTTTGTATGTTGGAATCCTGTTAAGTGAGATAAACCAAAAAGGGGAGAGCAAATATGGAATGGCCTCACTTGTAGGTAGAATTTAAGAAGCAAGGACAGAAAGGGAAAACATAAACTGAACTTATATAAGCCCATGCAATTTTTTATTGTTTGTTTGAGTTGACCTTTCTGTTGCTTGTAGGTGAAAGCACAGACTGAACCTTCATATTGGATCTAGACTGGGGATTTTAGAGATCTGAACTCTCTGCTTCAGCCTAATTACTTACTGTGCAAGTTACTTCGACAGCTTCAACTTTCCCAGGCCCCAGTTTTCCTGTCCAATAAAGTCTGGGCATCAAGATACTTGTCCTGTTTACTTTAGGGTAGCATCATTTGGGTTGAAGAGATAAAAGGTACAAAAGCCTTTCTGAAATGTGTGACTGTGGGCCAGTGAAATATTTCACTTGGCTAATGCACTGCTTTGCCATGTGCATGGTGTGATTAGAGCCAAGCCCCACTGAATTAAGTAGGGCTGGGGGGACAGCATAATGACTGTGTAAAAGACTTTCATGTCAGAGACTCTGAGATACCATGTTCAATCCTCAGCACCAACATAAGCCAGAGCTGAACAGAGCTCTGCTCTATCTTTCTATCTGCATATATATGTATTATATATATATGTATATATATATATTAAAGAATGAATACTAAAGAAAGGTGGTTTTGTTTTGTTTTGTTTTGTTTTGTTTTGTTTTACCAGAGCAGATATCATCTGTTTTCCATCTACACCATGCCTCGGCCTCGCGTGAGCTTAATGTGCAGCTTGGCGGTACGAGAATCCGGCATGAAGCCCAGCCAGTCTATCTTGGCGTTACTCTCGATCGCACCCTGTCATTTCACGAACATCTCATAAAAACTGCAGCAAAGGTGGGCGCGAGGAATCACATCATTGCAAGACTGGCCAGCTCCTCATGGGGCGCGAGCGCTTCCACACTACGATCATCATCTCTGGCATTATGCTATTCCACTGCAGAATACTGTGCCCCAGTATGGTTCCGTAGCCCCCATGTCCACTTGGTCGATTCCAAATTATATTCCTCCATGAGGATAATTTCTGGAACCATCCGTTCCACCCCGGTTCCATGGCTGCCAGTTCTTAGCAACATCGCCCGTCCAGATTTTCGTCGGGATGTGGCATCATCTAAGTTCATTTCCCACGTCTACGCTGGACCGGACCTGCCAATATACGCGGATATCTTCGCCCACCCTGTCCAACGCTTGACATCTCGTCACCCAATCTGGTCCCCTACGCCTACACTGAACTTCTCTGTTCCAGACTCTTGGAAACAGAGTTGGCAGTCAGCTGAGGTAAAGAACAAACACCTCATCACAGACCCCTGCAAGCGTCAACCCGGCTTTGACCTAGCACGTTATGATTGGGCCCTCCTCAATCGCTATTGAACAGGCCATGGCCGGTGCGCAGCTATGTTCCATCGCTGGGGAGCCAGAGATGACCCGAACTGCCCCTGCGGCTCCAGACAGACTATGACCCACATAGTCAACGACTGCCACCTCTCCAGATTCAAAGGAGGTCTCAAAACTTTACATCAGGCTCAACCTGATGCTGTTGACTGGCTACGGAAGAAGGGCAAACGCTAGAAGAAGACCAGAGCAGAGTACTGCTCAGCTCTAGTTTATGGTGGTGCAGAGGGACTGAACCTGGGACTTTGGAGTCTAAGGCATTAGAGTCTCTTTGCATAACCATTATGCTATCTACCCCAGACCATTAAAGATATATATTTAAATATTTTAATATTTATCTATTTATTCCCTTTTGTTACCCTTGTTGTTTTATTGTTGTAGTTATTATTAATGTTGTGATGTCATTGTTGTTGGATAGGACAGAGAAAAATGGAGGGGGGGGAAGACAGAGAAGGGGAGAGAAGGAGAGACACCTGCAAATCTACTTCATCGACTGTGAAGCGATTCCCCTTCAGGTGGGGAGCCAGGAGTTCAAACTAGGGTCCTTATGCCAGTGCTTGCGCTTTGCGCCTCATGTGCTTAACCAACCACCCAACTCCCTAAAGATATATTTTTTTAAAAAGAAGAAAATGGGAAAGAAATGTATATGTTACAAATGTACAAGATATGGTCACATTTAAGGAAACTAAATATAGAATGTTCTCAGGAAATCTATTTGCTTGTCTGGATCCATATACATAAATATATAAACCTTAGTTTGAGTTTTCCTATTTGCTTTCTCTTCCCCAACAATACTTAGTACCTTGTACATGTATGGAAGGCAGTGACAGAGTTTCTAGCCTCAATTTTCTCCATATTCAGCAGATTTCCAAAATATCAAACAAAAGAATATAGTAAATTAGCCAAAGTATCTCACTGAAACTTCTGTTCTGTGCTCAAAGCATGAATCCATGCTGTACTAAAGAGGCTTTTGGGAGGCAAGATAGAATTTGTCTCTTTCCAGAACAAAGTGTGTGGTGCATTTATCTTCCTAAAAGGTAAATGAAATTGTCAAAGGTATGTAATGGATTGGCAGAATTTTAAATGAAAACTCTTGTGTGTTTTCAGAAATGTACTAACTTGTGATCATTCACTGCAAAGGGAAATTAAATTGAAGTGAGGAAAAGAAAAATCTAGCCTGAGAAGAACACACAAATGCAAAGCAAGGAGCTATCGAGACTCCAGGAGACCAACTGGTCAATTAAGTACCATGTAAAGATTTCCAATTTTCTTGTAGTAAATTATTTATTTAGCTCTTACATACCATCAATATATTTTACAAGTTTAATACCCAAATTATGGCTGGTCCACCCATTTATGGCCCCATAAATGAATCTTGACTTACCAATGTGAATTCTTGTTCCTGGCAGTGTCAGATTTAGATTGGATTTGAATCTATTGCTTTTATCCTTATCAGACATTTTGAAGCTGATATTTTATTGCTATATTTAAAATGGAAAGTGCTTTAAAATAGACTTGGGAGGGAGCAATACTGATTCCTGCCCTGATATGTCATCCCTGGTTTAACAAACTACCATAATCTAGGTTAAAGTGTTGGAAGTCCACATAGAATGCTTCTCCACTAAAGATAATCCTCCTCCATACACACACACACACACACACACACACACACACACACACACACACACACACACACACACGTGGAATTTTCTTGGGAGAGAGTGAGTGATTATAAAAAGAATTACTTTAATCTTAAGAAAGAGTAGCTAAAGCTATCAATGGTAAAAAGGACAGGCAATTTCTCCGCTTACATACTTTGTAAGTCAAATGAATAATAAAGAATATAAATGAGGGAGTTGGGTGGTAGCGCAGTGGGTTAAGCGCAGGTGGTACAAAGCTCAAGGACTGGCAAAAGGATCCCTGTTTGAGCCTCCAGCTCCCCATCTGCAGGTGAAACAGGTCTGCAAGTGTCTATCTTTCTCTCCCCCTCTCTGTCTTCCCCTCCTCTCTCCATTTCTCTCTGTCCTATTCAACAATGATGACAACAATAATAACTACAACAATAAAACAACAAGGGCAACAAAAGGGAGTAAATAAATAAGCAAATAAATAAAGACTAGAAAAAATATAAATGAAACACAGTTAACTATTTCTTAAGTTTTAAAGAATATATGGAACTAAATTGCTAAGACTGTTTTTCAAGGGTTACATTTTCTAAAAATCTGTAGAACAAACCAATTCACTAATAGTACAAGAGGAGACTAACAAATAAAACCCAGTGAACAGCTTCCACCTATAGTTATACAAAATATTACAACTAGTAATTATACAAAATATTATAGTTAGTAAATCCCACTGAGTTACAAATATGAAAACAAATGCAGTGTATGATTAATGATTCCCAACTTATGATAATATTCAAGTGTGAATATTAGTGAAAAAAAATAAGCAAAAAAATGTTTTTAACTGCTCAGCCCTGGCTCATGGTGGCACAGGGGAGTGAACCTGGGATTTTGGAGCCTCAGGCATGAGAATCTCTTTGCATAATAATTATGCTATCTACCCCCATCCCAATATTTTAAAATATATATTTATCAGAGAGAGAGAAGGAGACAGATAGAGGACAGAGAATTACTCTGGCACACACAATCCTTCGGCCTGAACTCAGGACTTCATGCTTTTAAATTAAATACTCTAACCTCTATGCCACCTCCCAGGTCACAGTGATTACTTTTACCTTTTTGCATTATTTTTTAAAATATGTTGGTTTTGTACTTTTAAAGACTTTTTTGATGTTCTTCTTTTTGTTTTTTGACTGTTTAGTAGAGCACAAAATAACAAGATTGAGACTCACAGAAACTAGCCACACTTGGTAAGAAGAACAGAGGGGCCTGAGTTCTCAGCCCTTGCACCCACTCCAGGAGAGACACAGTCAGCCAGCCACTCCTTGTTGGAGCTTCCTGTAACTGAAAAATAGGTCCAACTCCTGAAAATATAACATGGACAAAACACTTTGAGGGAAAAAATATATTTGATATTAGAAGAAATTACTTTAAAATATTAAAAATAGGGGAGTCGGCGGTAGTGCAGTGGGTTAAGCTCAAGGACCAGCATAAGGATCCCAGTTCGAGCCCCTGGCTCCCTACCTGCAGGGAAGTCGCTTCACAAGGGGTGAAGCGGTCTGCAGCGTCTTTATCTCCCCCTTGCTGTCTTCCCCTCCTCTCTCCATTTCTCTCTGTCCTAACCAACAACGATGACATCAATAACAATAATAACTACAACAATAAAGAGGAGTCGCTTCACACAGGCGGTGAAGCAGGCCTGCAGGTGTCTATCTTTCCCCCTCTCTATCTTCCCCTCCTCTCTTCATTTCTCTCTGTCTTACCCAACAACAGTGACATCCATAACAACAACAATAATAACTACAACAATAAAACAACAAGGGCAACAAAAGGGAATAAATAAATATTTTTAAAAAGAAACTGCAATGCAGTTGCATGCAGAATTACTAAAATCATACAATTTTTATTTTTTAAATGTTTATCATTTTTTAAACTTTTGCTATACATATACATACATTTGGACAATGTTTGCATATAAGACTGTATATTTTAGGGGTATAATTTCATGCTGGTTCATGATATGTGTTGCCTCATTGCTTACTTTCTCAATTAATTTACTTTTTACCAGATTTGGTGATGTGAGGGATTGAACCTGGGACTTTGGAGTCTTAGGCACGAGAGTCTCTTTGCATAACCATTATGCTATCTGTCCCCACCATGTTATCATATTATTCTCATGATCAAAATGCCAATGTCCCTTCACAATCTTAAAAGGTACCCTCCTGATTCCAACTCACCTCTCTCTACCCCATTGGTAACCTCAGTTCTGTAGTCAGAGTTTTCATATGACTTTGTTCCCTTGCTTTGTTTCTTTATATACCACATGTGAATGAGATCATTTGATATTTTCCTTCTGTAGAAATTCCTTTAGTATATCTTGCTGGATAAATTCAGTGGCAATAAATTCCTAGAACTGGTGTTTATCTGAAAATTTCCTTATCAGTCTTTCAAATCTATGTGATAAGCTAGTTGAATAAAATATTTTTGGTTATATTGTTTTTACTTTGCTTTGTTTGTTTGTTTTTTCCATTCAACACTTTGAATAGGGTTTCTGTTGAGAAATCTGCTGGCAATTTTTGGGAATTTCACTTTTTGCTTTTCTTTGCTGCTATTTTTTTTTTTAACCAAGCCTTTAGTATATTTGATTTCATTTTTCCAAATGAACTTCTTCATTCAAATACAATGAAGGGGACAAAGAAAGAGGGACAACATATATCTCTCTTGTAGTGTCAGGGCTCAAACTTATGTTACATGTAATGCAGTGTAGGTACCCTACCTTGGGACCTATCACTCCAATATAGGATTCTACCACAATATAACTATTACACAAGGAATTAACACAAGAAAGATAATGTACAACAGGGTTTGAGGGTTGCTCATGTTTCTTAAATCTCTACTATGTTCTCTCTTGCATTCAAAGCAAACTCTGGAAAATGCTTTCCTGTGGAAAGCATGACATTTGGGGGTTTTCAGCCCCCTCACCTCCCTTCTCAGTGCTAAGCATAATATGCTTACCTCTGTATACACATTGAGTTTTGTGAGCACACATACACTGTGAGTAAGTCAGAATCTTGTGAAGCATCATGAGTGTTCTGTGTAATGGTAAGGAGCATATATTACATGTATTACAAATATTACACTGGGTGGTCCAGTAGGTGGTATAGTGATAAAAGTGTTGGACTTTTTTTTATTGAGATAGAAAGAGAGAGAAACAGAGGCACTTCTGCAATACTTGCTTCGCTATTCATGAAGCTTTCCCCTGCGGTGGGAAGTGGGGGCTGGAAGCTAGGTCTTTGCACATGGTAACATGTGCACTTAGTTCAGTACATCATGTTACCATGTGCCTGTCCCCCAATAAATCTAAATCTTTAAAAATGAAACAAAATTTTAAGCACCTTAAGTTGTCAGCAGAGATTTAAAAAAATATGAACCTTCTGAGCGTA
This sequence comes from Erinaceus europaeus, assembly GCF_950295315.1. NCBI lineage: Eukaryota > Metazoa > Chordata > Mammalia > Eulipotyphla > Erinaceidae > Erinaceus > Erinaceus europaeus. The sequence goes on from NC_080169.1 coordinate 24,147,164, forward strand.
TGACCTTGTGCCACTTCACAAGTCACATGGCCATGAATCTATCTCTGCCTACCACCAAAATCCTACCTGGGCTTTTTTTAGGAGTCCAAGTGGTAGCTGTAGAAGCAATGACACACTCGAACAAACTCTTCTCTATTCAGATTCTTATTACATGTCCTGTGCTACCTAGCCCACCTTAGGGAAGTTCCTATAGACAACCTTCTCCTTCAATCTTCCCTTTGTCTTTTCCATTCTCTCTCCATCTCTCCTTCTCTCCTCCTCCTCCCCTTCCTGCTCTTATTCATCCTCTGGACCTTAACTGCTTGCCCCAGGTCTGAGGATATGCAATCTATCTCTAAATCAAAAGTTGGAAAGCAAAATACACTCCCATGAAATTATAACTTCCCTTCAGTGTTTAGGTCCTCACACAATAGAGCCAATTTCAGTGAATGCCTACTGTTACCAACTTCTTAAAAGTGAGGAGATAAAGAATAGAGTCTAGTGGAGAAGCAATTACAGAAGTTAGACCTTTCGCCTTCTGCATCCCATAATGATCTGGGGGTCCATGCTCCCAGAGGGATAAACAATAGGAAATCTCACAGCTATTAAGAACAATGAGCCCACTTTTTCTGATCCATCTTGGATGGAGCTAGAAGGAATTATGTGAAGTGACCTAAGTCAGAAAGACAGAGGAGAATATGGGATGATCCCACTCATAAACAGAAATTGAGAAAGAAGAACAGAAAGGGAAACTTAAAGCAGAATTTGACTGAATTTGGAGTAGGGCACCAAAATAAAAATCTCTGGTTGAGGGTGAGGGTGGATGTTTGGCTTCACTGGGAGGGGGTAGGGGATGGGATGGGACACATTTTTTTGGTGGTGGGAATGGTGTTTATGTACATTCCTACCTTGTAGTCATATAAACCACTATTTAAATAATATGAGAGGGAAGAAATTGATTGACTCTCTCAAACTTTTAAATGCACAGACCATAGGCTGAGTCTTTGATATACTGACTCTCTTAAAAGCTTAGACCAGGGACAACAGAAGCAACAGGTGGCACAGTTATATACAAATAATATCAAAGGACATAAATTATGGTGATGTTTGGTATTATACAGAAAATCCTAACAAGGGATTTTCAAAGTTAACCTAATTGCCAAATAATTTGATTACAGCAATTGTGGTGACGCTATATGCCCTGACACAGCGGTGACGTCAGCTTTGGCGACAGAAGGCTGACAGAGTATGCAGTGATCTGCGTAGGTGCATGGTGGACTGTAGGTGAATCCAGGCTGCTGGTGTGCAAAGCATTGTGGGTAGGTTGAATAGACTTAAAAGGACAGCAGCCGGAACTCTGGGCACTCTGGCTGTGGCTTCTTCTGGTCAATTGCCTCTCAATGGAGGTGCTCTAGGCACCCATCCGCCATATCTATTTCTCCTGGGAACTGACTCTGCTAGCCGGTAAACTTTTAGACCCCTCTACAGCCATGAACAACCTTTACCAAAGCTTATAATTGTTTATCTTATGGGATTAAACTTTGATAACCATAGTCAGACTTTATAGACCTAGTGTACGCTTAACCCTTGATGATAACTGCTTATTTTGCCTTTTACCTGTTTCACCCTAATAAACCGTGTATTGATTAAACCAGTTCCCAGTTCCCACTGTGAATTCTTCTATATGCGCCACAGCAGCCCCAACCTCCATTCCTCTTTTAAGTTAATTTACAACAAGCAATAATTGTCTATTGCCTTCTTAAACTCTAAGACAGCAGAAACATCTAGCTTCCTCTATAGAGCCTATATTGCCTCCAGTCCTGGAACCTCTACAGTGGGGCTCACTTTCCTGCATGCCTCTCTCAATTCATACCAAATGATATTACATCTGCTGATCCCAACCCAATCAACTTAACAAGTATCACCTCAGCGTGCTTCTCTTCAGACTGTGTCCAGAGATGTCAGGTGTGGAATATAAACTCTTCAACCTCATTACTTGGGTCAGACCTTTCCTTTCATAGGATTCTCTAATTCCATTTCAGGGGGTTCACTTCCTAACAAAGTCCCAAAACCTAGATATAGGCCAAGTCCCATGAGATAGAGCATATGTTCACATGTATCCATAAATCAGGGCAAAATATATACCTGAAAGCAAAAGTGCACAATAGTCTGCAGTGAGTCAGTATATGCAGCAAGCAAGTAGAAAGACCTAAAAAGACACCATAAAGTTCCTAATGAAATAGTGTCTACTTAGACTTAGAAACCTTCCTCACCTACTTCCTATTATACTTCCCTCACTCACTCCAAAGCTAACCTTATTCAAGTAAGGACTACAAAAGCTGAATAAGGGCAAGAGACTGGCATACTTTAATGATGACTCTTTAGTCACTATCAGGCCACCCCATCAGCTGGGTCCCTAGTCGTGGAGTTCTGGGATTCCCACACAAACACTATGAGCCTAGATCTCGAACAGATCCCTCTCTCCATTATCACTGGTCATCTCCATCAGGAACAACATAATGGACCCCTTTGGGTGCCCCCATAGGACTTTGCCCTCAATGTGGATTAACAATTGTAGAGAATGTTTTATCCTCCGAAGAGAGGCTGGACAATATACTCTATGTTCCACCTGAGGAGGATGGGTCCTGATATTGGGGCAGCTTGCAATGTTCCTACTCATGATCACAGACTGTGAGCTCAGATCTACAGGGATGCAGAGGTCACATAGGCTCTAAAGCTGAATATGGGCCCTGGATAAGATCGATGAGGTTTATAGTCAACAATATTTATACACCTTTCCCAGATTTGGGAGCTAGTCTCTTCCCTGATCCAGCTTTCTGGTCCTTTTTCCAACCATGACACCATCTCCCCAGATAATAACTTGAGTCCACCTGCATATCAGATGTCAGGCTCAGGAAAAAAAAATTAGTATAGCTACAGGCCCTTTGGAATATAACTAAAATATGCGTACTAGCTATCTACAAGATGGAGTACTCCCCAACTCTTCATATGAACTTTTCCAGCATTTAGGTTCATGATTAGTTAACAATTTGTTTGGCTTTATATATTAACACTTTTTTCAGCCACTAGGTTCCAGATGCTAACATGATGCCAACCAGACTTCCCTGGGCAGATGACCCCACCAATGTGTCCTGGAGCCCCACTTTCCTAGAACCCTGCCCCACTAGGGAACGAGACAGACAGGCTGGGAGTATGTATCCATCCGTCAATGCCCATGTTCAGCAGGGAAGCAATTACAGAAGACAGAGAGACAGAAAGACACCTACAGCCCTGCTTCACCACTTATGAAAGCTTTCTCTGTGCAGGTGGAAATTGAGGGCTCAAACCGAGGTACTTGTGCTCTGTAATGTGTGTGCTCAACCAGGTATGCCACCACCTAACCCATGAATACATTGTTAATTGTTAGTTTAGGATTTTTAAAAGAAAAGTAAGTGGCTTTCCCTTCTAAATCTCTAAAGTCCCAGAATATAGCAAATGAAAATGCTATTTTATTTATTTATTTTATTGATTCAATAATGATCAACAAGACTGTAGGACAAGAGGGGTACAATTCCACACAATTCCCACCATTGGAGTTTGTATCCCATCCTTTCCAAAGGAAGCTTTCCTATTTTTTTTTAAAATTTTTATTTATGAAAAGGAAACTCTGGCAAAAACCGCAGGATAAGAGGGGTACAATTACACACAGTTCCTACCACCAGAACTCCGTATCCTATCCCCTTTCCTGATAGCTTTCCTATTCTTTATCCCTCTGGGAGTATGGAGCCAGGGTGATTAGGGGGAGGCAGAAGGTGGAAGGTCTGGCTTCTGTAATTGCTTCCCCACTGAACATGGGTGTTGACTGGTCGATTCATACTCCCAGCCTGCTTCTCTCTTTCCCTAGTAGGGTGGGACTCTGGGGAAGCTGAGCTCCAGGACACATTGGTGGGGTTGTCTGTCCAGGGAAGTCTGGTTGGCATCATGCTAGCATCTGGAACCTGGTGGCTGAAAAGAGAGTTAACATACAAAGCCAAACAAATTGTTGAGCAATCATGGACCTAAAGGCTGGAATAGTGCAGATGAATTGTTGGGGGGTACTCACTGCAGACTATTGTGTACTTTTGCTTTCAGGTATATATTTTGTCCTAGTTTATGGATACGTGTGAACATATGCTTTATCTCATGGGACCTGGTCTATATCTAGGTTTTGGGACTTTGTTAGGAAGTGAACTGCCTGGAATGGAATTAGAAAATAGTATGCAAGGAAAGATCTCACCTGAGTAATGAAGCTGAAGGGTTGTCATTCCACACCTGGAGTCTCTGGACACAGTCTGAAGAGAAGCATGCTGAAGTGGTACTTGTTGCGTTGATTAGGTTGTGATCGGCAGATGCAATATTATTTGGTATGAATTGAGAGAAGCATGCAAGAAAGTGTGCCCCACTTTAAGGTTCCAAGACTGAGGGAAATATAGGCTCTATAGTGAGGCTCCTGCTATCTTAGGGTTCAAGAAGACAATAGATATTTATTATTATAATCACATTATTTGGTAATTGGGTTAACTCTGAAAAATCCCTTTGTTAGCATTTGCTGTATAATACCCAACATCACCATAATTCATGTCCTTTGATATTATTTGTATATAGATGTGCCATCTCTCTTCCACCTTTCTGTCTCCCCTCCTCTCTCAATTTCTCTCTGTTCTATCCAACAACAACGACAGCAATAACAGCAACAAGTCAACAGTAATAATAACAGTAACAATGATAACAAGGGCAACAAAAGGTAAAAAAATGGTTTCCAGGAGCAGTGGATTCGTAGTGCAGGCAATGACCCTGGAGGCACAAATATATTCACATTTCATGTTAATAGAGCCCACATTCAAAAACATAGGCTTTTTTAAAAAATTAATAACGATTAACAAAATTGTAATACAAGAAGTTTACAATTCCATTCAGTTCCCACCACCAGAGTTCTGTGTTACATCCCCTCCATTGGAAACTTCCCTATTCTTTATCCCTCTGGGATTATGGACTAAAATTATTTATGGGGTGTAGAAAGTGGGGAGTTCTGGCTTCTGTAATTGCTTTTCCACTGGACACAGACATTGGCAGGTTGACCCATATCCCCAGCCTTTTTCTATTTTTCCCTAGTGGGCTAGAGTTCTGGAAAAATGAGACTTTGGGACACATTGATGAGACCATCTGCCCAGTAGAGTCAGGATGGAATCCTTGAAGCATCTGCAACTTGGTGGCTGGAAGATGATGAGATATAAAGCAGGAAAAATTATTTAATTAACAGGAATCCAAAGGTAGGAATAAAGCAGATGAAACTAAGGGTTTTCCTGTGAGAAGAAGCTAGGAAGTCTATTTTAGATATGTTCCAAGGGACCCATGACTTTAGTAATTTTTGTCTGAGCTCAAAAGCTAACATGTAGGTGGGCTACAAGTGTTATCTGGGAAGATGTGTCAGAGTTGAGAATAGGCCTAGAAAGCTAGATTAGGGCAGAGAAGAAAGTATATATGTGATTAACTATAGACTCCATCCAACTGATCTAGGGCCCATATCTATTCATATTTAGCACCCTGCGATACTGCTTCTGCTGACCTCAACTAAATCAGTACAGCCAGTACCACTATGCCATGTGTCACTTCAAACTGTATCCAGGGATGCCAAGCCTGTGATGTCAACCCTCCAACTCCAATATTCTGGTGAGACTTTTCCTAACACATGGGGCTACATAGCTCCATTTCAAATGGTGCATTCCCTAACAAAGTTAGAGACCTAAATATAGACCACGGCCTTATGGACAGGGTACATGTGCACATGTATCCATAAGTTAGGGGAAAATGTATACCTCGATGTAAAAGCGCCCAATAGTCTGCTGTGAGTAGACTTAGACTCACCAAGTTCAGCTAGTAAGTAGAAAGACCTAAAGAAGACACCATAACGTACCTAGTCAAATATTTACTATTTAGGCCTAGACACCCTCCTCTCCTACCCCCTACTTCACTTTCCTCAATCACTTAAAGTCTAACTTCATCAAAGAAAGTATGGACTACAAAAGCTGGATAAGGGCAAGTGACTGGCACAATTTAATGATGGCCTTTGTGGTCACTACCAGGCTACCCCATCATCTGGAGCTTTGATTAGAGAATCCTTGGATTTCCACATAAACATAATACACATAGACCTATGATGAATCTCTCTCTCCACCATCACTGGTCACTTTCATCAGGAATGTCACCATAAACCCTCCTGTGGGCCTCTCTAAGTCCTTGCCCTCACTGTAGAGTAGCAATGGTAGAGACTGCCCCAGTCACTGAAGGAGGCTGGGTCATCTTACTCTGCCACTTGAGGAAGAATGGTTCTGAAATGAGTGCAGCCTAGAATGTCCCCTGCTGTGACCACTTCCCAAGAGTGTGAGTTTTTTTTAATTTAATTTAATTTAATTTTTTAAATGAAATCCAGGCAATGAAACTTGGTATTAAATGCTGAAGTAGGAAAGACTAAGCCAAGTATTAAGAAGGAAACAGGGGTGAGTTTATAAAGATACTTAAATTATCCAGGAATATAAGCAGGCATTTGGAAAATTTTATTCACTTACCAAAGAATGATTCATGAAAGAACAAAAACCTTTCTCTATCTTTTATTATTTTCTTCCTCTTCTCAATCTAGCATTCACAGAACATCCAGGTTTATAAAATACTTAATGGGGGAAAAAAAAACTGTAGAGCTGATTTCTGTCCAAATCCCACCCCCCACATTCTCATCTTATATCAGTATAGAAATATTTTCATAAACAACAAGGGCAACAAAAGGGAAAAAAATAAATATTAAACATTTTAAAAAATAAATATTTTCCATTCAGCTGTAGGAATTGATAAATATGAATTCAGAGAGGGAAGGGATAGATTATTTCTCCTTTTCCTTTTTGAAGCCTCATGATTGGCATCATAACAGAGCCTGCTTTGCCGAGCCATTTCCTTCGAGATTTAAGATCAAAAGAGTCACATGTCTGAGTCCCCCCAGATTTAAGCACCAACCTCTCAGCAAGTGAATAAAAAGCTACACATCTTTTTAAGAGTGCAGTTTCCCTGAGCACTTAAAAGATTCAATATGTTGGATGGAGGACAAGGGCATCCTTCTACAGAGGTTAGGAAACTTGCAGACCATATTTTACTACGTTGATAGCTTGGTGGCAGCCAGGAGCACTTTCCTCATTTTGTCCATAATCCCCATTAATTAGCCCTTGAATGTGGCCAAATTCCAAGTAAAATCATTTTATTCAGTTCTACTTAGGCCTTTCCTGGAACTCTAAATGGACATCATTCTTCCCTCCTGGTGGCTGGCAGTCTGTTGTACACTGAAGGTGACTATAATTTAAGAAGAAGAATGTTGGAGGTCCTAACAGGTAAATATTTAATAATCATAGGCTCAATCTCTCTCTCTTTTTCCTGGATCCATGTGCTGATTTCCTCCCTACTGTATGGGAGCTGTGCTTTTTTGGAATAGAAGCAATTCCTCAAAACTTAAAACACATTCAGAATAGGCAAATCCATGGAGACAGAAAGTAGAGCAGTAGTTGCCAGGAGATGGGGAAAGGAAGAATGCAGAGTTGTAACTTAATAAGTACTGGATGTTCTTTTGGCAAAATGAAAATGTTGTGTAACTGGAAAGAGGTAGTGATTGTACAACAACATGGTGGCTATACTGTGTGCCATTGTACTATACACTTTAAAATCCTTAACTAGCACCAAAGCAAAAGACTCTGGGGAAGGAGAGCAAGGAGGGATTCCTAGTGGATGGTGGAGGGGACCTTAGTTGCAGATATCTACCACAGAGAAATGATAAATTGTACCCACAGTTCAACAACTGTGCTGTAAACCACTAGCCCCTCAGTAAAATAAAATGTGTGACATCCCTAAAAAACAAACAAACAAAAACAGTTAACTGACTCTTGTATGAATTACATCTCAGTTGCTCAAAAGTATCAAAGCAAAATGTAAAAATGTTCTCATTAACCTCTTTCACTTTTCATTCTATAGTCAATTCTCTTGTGAGCCAGAGTTTCAGGCAGACATTGTAAGAGAAATTTCATATCACTAAGTGGACTGTACGAAGAGAGTTTTCCCTCCATATCAAACTCCGTGCCACAAGGGGAAACAGGACCAAGACACCTGGAACCTGGGTTTGGGGCCCAGTCAGCCCTCAGAGTCCTGTCCCATTCAGGAATGAAAATTGGGCAGATTGAGGATGTCACCCCCACCCTTTCCGACAGCACTCACAGAAAGGGGGGTCACCATGGTCTGTGAAAAGGGCTCTTCAAGTTATTGTTTTCTGTTAATAAATCATTTTTATATAAGCAAGAAGAAGAAGAAGAAGGAGGAGGAGGAGGAGTTTAATAGTTAACAATGATTCTGTACAACAAGTATTGTTCAAGATAAAGTGGGCTGTCCCAGTTAACTGAAAAGACTTCATCTCAGCTTCCTTAAGAAAAAGACTATACCTATGTCTCTCTAGCTGAGGCTGTTTTCCCATACAGTGAGAACAACATCAATTAGGATGCATTGTCAGATGTAGAAGCACCACGGCATGCCATGAACCTCTTTGTTCAAAACTCAGGTGTGAATGGCCTTAGCTGTTGAAGAAACACCTTATGGGTTGGACTATCAAGTTCCAGAATGATGCTCAGTGCTCTAGCACTCACTGACTGATTGGTTTGCTTGTTCAACAAATCAGGCAGTAGACATGAGCGACCCACCTCCTTCCCTTCAGCAGGAGGTAGGCTTTCTAGATCTCTCTTGCTTGACTTATAATACAGGTGCTGCAAGAACCAGTGATTAAAAAAATATAGACATCACATATGCCAGACTATTACACAATCCGGCCCTGACGGAGGTTTAAATATACCCATTCATGAATGTCCCACCCCATAAATGCATGCAAAGCTGAACCAGTAAAGTATGAGCTAATTAATTTGATCAGTGCTTCTAGTTCTCCCCAAGACTTAATTTAAAAAATATGTTTGAAGTGTTTTAGAAGTGCATATTTGGTTTCATTCTTTTGTCACACCAGTTGTGACAGGTGAGAAAAGCCAGCTGACTTACTGTTCTAACTGCACAAACTTCCAAGTGTCCAAAAGCTTTTATTTGCTAACTCATGACTGCCCAGTTCCCAAGTTTTAGGTTTGTTTTATTTATTTATTTATTTATTTATTTATTTATTTATTTATTGCCATCAGAGTTGTTGTTGGGGGTTGGTGCCAGTAATACAAAACCACCACTCCCAGTGGCTCTTTCTCTCTTTCTCTTTTTTCTTTCTATTTTATTTGATAGGACAAAGAGAGAAGTTGAGAGGGGAGATGGGATAAAGAGAGAGAAAGACTTTCAGATCTGCTTTAGTACTCATGAAGAAGCATCCTCCTGAAGATGGGGCTTGATCCATGGTCCTTGCACATGATAAGTGTACACTCAAACAGATGTGCCACCAGCTGCCCCCCAAAACCCTTATTTTAATACCCATATTTGAATCCTGGCACCACACAGGAGCACCACACACAGCAGTGGGGGGAGTTCCACAACAGTGGTTCAGGACTCAGGTATCTCATCTGTCTCTCTCTCCTTCACTACACTTGATCTTTGTCAAAAGACCTAGAAGTGATCTCTCTCTCCTTCTCTGTCTCTATCTAAAAATGAAAGGAGAATGAAGGGGAAAAAAAAAAGTCTACAAGGAGTAGTAGAGTAGAGCATGTATAGGGCAAAAGATACCAAAAAAAAAAAAAATCCCAAATCTCCTGATTTTAGAAATAAAGTCTAGGAACATGGCAGTGGCATGCGACTTACCATGCATAAAGAGCAGGGTTCAAGCTCCTTGTCCCCACCTGCAATGGGAAGCTTCATGAGCAGTGAAACAGTGCCACCTTATTTTCTCTCCTTCTCTCTGTGCCTTTCTTCCTCTCTCTCTCCCTCTTCCCTCTCAATTTCTGTCTCTATTTAAAAAAATAGAAAGAAAGGGGAGAGAGAGAGAAAGAGAGAGAGAGAATGCCGATAGAGGTTAAATGACTTGCCCAAAGTCCCAGAGAGGGTTAGTAATAGTGTAGGGTTAGAAACTAGATCTCTGATCCCACCTTATTGGTTGTGATCTACCACTTTACCCCCCTATCACTTTAGAAGTTCTGAAGCCAAGAGGTGATGCAATTCCCAAAATAAACCATGATATCACTTCAAAAACTATTTTTCCCCACAGAGTACAATAATTTAAAAAAATATACCACAACAGTGTGTTCAAATCGACATCATGTCTCACACATGTCTCTCCCTGGCATTAGGCAAATGCAGCAGACCAGGAGTTTCTTGAAACCTTAAAACAAACCAGGCCAATTCTGAGGTCTAGACAGGTCCCAGACAGAGTTTCCAGAAGCTTTGAAATGCGATTTGAAAACTGGGTAATTTAGAGGCAATTTAAACTCAGAAACCAAATTGACATTCAGAGCCTTTATTTTGAAAATATTTTTAAAGCATCTACTCACTCCTTTAAAAAGAAAAATACAATTCTGTGTTGACTTAGGGAAGACCAACTGGAATTGCACTGATTAAGGCTCAGTCAAATTTGCTAACTCTTAGTAAGTTCTGAATACAGAAAATATCTTTCCTAAATGTACTTACCCAGGACCTAGAAGCAACTGTTATGTCAAAATGGATATGTGGAAAATCATCTTTAATTTTCACATTGCTGGTGCAGCATAGAGGGTTGTACTTTCAGGTTATGCTTGCACACTGAAGAGTTCCAAGAACACTTTTGGTTGCAGCATACTCCAGACAGCTGAATTATTCATTCTTGCAAAAGTATTGTTCATAGAGTCAGTCTTGCAATTAGGAGGTACTTAACAATTGTTTCATTTTAGTGGGGGAGGAGGGAAGCGCGTCTTCTCCAAGTACCTCTGTTGTAAGGTCCTCAGACTGGGCCATAAACTTTCTTATAACCCTAATCTGGGGAGATGGCATAATGGTTATGCATAAGACTCTTATGCTTCATCTGTACTATTCCAGTCTTTAGGTCCATGATTGTTCAACAATTTGTTTGGCTTTGTATGTTAACTCTCTTTTTCAGCCACCAGGTTCCAGATGTCAGCATGGTGCCAACTAGACTTCCCTGGACTGACAACCCCACCAATGTGTCCTGGAGCTCAGCTTCCCCAGAGTCCCACCCTACTAGGGAAAGAGAGAGGCAGACTGGGAGTATGGATCGACCAGTCAACGCCCATGTTCAACAGGGAAGCAATTACAGAAGCCAGACCTTCCACCTTCTGCATCCCACAATGACCCAGGGTCCATACTCCCAGAGGGATAGAGAATGGGAAAGCTATCAGGGGAGGGGATGGGATATGGAGATCAGGTGGTGGGAATTGTGTGGAGTTGTACCCCTTCTATCCTATGGTTTTGTTAATGTCTCCTTTCTTAAATTAAAAAAAAAAAAAGACTCTTAATGCTTGAGTCTCCAAGGTCCCAGGTTCAATCCCCAGCACAATGATAAGCCAGACCTGAACAGTTCTCTGGTTTAAAAAAAAAAAAAATCTAGTATGACAACTAGGAAAATGCCAGAGTGTTAGGAAGATAGTTCATTGGATAGTATGTTTGTGTGTGTGTTTGTATTTGTTTTGTCATGAACACAACACAGGTTTGAGGCCACAGCACTGAAGGAAACTTTGATGTTGTGTTGTCTTTTTCTTTCTTTTTTTAATTTAATTTTATTTATTTATTCCCTTTTGTTGCCCTTGTTGTTTTTTTTATTGTTGTAGTTATTATTGTTGTTGTTGTCGCTGTTGGATAGGACAGAGAGAAATGGAGAGAGGAGGGGAAGACAGAGAGGAGGAGAGAAAGATAGACACCTGCAGACCTGCTTCACCGCCTGTGAAGCAACTCCCCTGCAGGTGGGGAGCCAGGGTTCGAACCGGGATCCTTATGCCAGTCCTTGTGCTTTGTGCCACCTGCGCTTAACCCGCTGCGCTACAGCCCGACTCCCGTCTTTTTCTTTCTATCTCTTGCTCAGCTTTTCTATCTAAAAAAGTTAGCCCAGAGAGGTGAAGCCCCAGTGATGATGAGAGAAAAAGGATAAAAGGAAAAGCAAGAATGCAAGAAAGTAAGCAAGCAGCCAGAAATCATATCACATTTTGCAGGTAGCATAGAAAGTAAATCCTCAGTAACTGGAGAAGTTACTGATTCAACTGCAGACTCAGTTTTCTTTATGAATCCTGATCAGTACTGGAGTATGTTTATGTCTGAAGTGAAAGACAATATAGAGTGGGAAAGTCTGTCCAAAGTTTACCAGAAATGATCAAAATATCTTATATTAGAAATAAAGGGAAATATATGATTCTTAAAAATGTAGGTCTTGAGAAAGCACAGTTACTTATTAATGTGTGGCTGTTGTTAACTACTCTCATATACAACTATAAGAAATAGCATCAGGCTGCCATTTCTGGGTTCCTTCTTCTAATCCTTATTAGTCATTTTAAATTCAGCTTTTTAAAAGTCTTAGTCCAATTGCCCTTCGGGAACAATAAAGTGGCAATTAGGTATGACAAAGGCATGGAATAGACACAGTTACTTATTGCCATAGTAAAAGAAAAAGGATGGGTCTATGAACCTATCAAGAAAACCTGTGAAATGGAATGGGCCATTGAATCTTGTGAAAAATGTATCCAAATATTTGCAGAATGTATTTTTTGCTACCTCCCTACAGAGATATTAAACTATTTTCTTTTATCAGAGAATTTATTGCCATTGTGTTTTATATTAATTGAACAACTTTGATCAAGCAATCATCATTTATTTGCCTTAAATTACCAGTCCCTTAATACTTCATCAGAAAGTGGAAATATTTCACAGAACATGAGACAAAGCCTCTAATTACTATTAGAGCATAATTTAAAGTAACTTCAACAGGTATAATATTGACCAATCAGTTACTAATTTGGCGAATCAGTTATCTCCTGGACCCCTTTAATTTGCTACCTTTTTTAATTGGTAGTGGCTGTCCAATTACACATCTGGCATAATAGTACTATTTCCATCTGCAAATCTTCAACCACTCAGTCAGCTGAACTGATTAAATAATAATTAAACAGATCAAATAATAATCTGGTTGTCAGATTATAGTTGTGTGGATTTGAAGAATTTGATATATTTACACATGAAATTACATTTTTACAATTTATTAAATTAGTTTAATTATATACACAATTTCCCCTCTCATTTATCTTTCCCCTTTCACCTTAAAGATTTTTAAAAAAGCAACTCTGTTCATATAGTTTGCCTAGTTTTCCTACTTCTCCTGTTCAGTTTCAAAAAGACATTGGATTTCAAACAAACAAAAAAGACAGAGGGGTAGCAAACTAGATAGCAAAAAGAAAAAATTAAATAGCATCATGTAATGCTACAAAGTGAAATTGGTACAATCCTGTACTGGTGATTACAATGCCGATTACGCCAACCTTTGACAAACAATAAGGCTGTATGAATCATGAAAATGCACTTGGTTACCACTGTACTACTTCTGGAGTTCCAGCCTGAAGAAGTGATCCAATACTGAAAGAAATCTGTATTCAACAAACTATTCTTTCCGAAACTTATTTTAACAGTAACAAACAACAATAAAAAATTCGGTAAGCCCTGGAACAAAAATGTCTATCAAGAACTACTTAGGGCGGGTCGGGCTGTAGCACAGCAGGTTAAGTGCACATGGCGCAAAGCGCAAGGATCTTCGTAAGAATCTCAGTTCGAGCCCCCCGGCTCCCCACCTGCAGGGGAGTCGCTTCACAGACAGTGAAACTGGTCTGCAGGTGTCTATCTTACTCTCCCCTCTCTGTCTTCCCCTCCTCTCTCCTTTTCTCTCTGGCCTATCCAACAATGACAACATCAATAACAACAATAATAATTATGACAACAATAAAACAAGGGCAACAAAAGGGAAAAATTAAAAAAAAAAAAAGAACTACTTAGGGGCTAGGCAGTGGTACACCTGGTGATCATGTATGTTAGAGTGTGCACAGATCTGGGTTCAAGTCCTTGGGCCACACCTGCAGGAGTGGAAGGGGCAAAAGGTGGGAGTAGGGGAGAAGTTTCATGAGTGGTGAAGCAGTGCCACAAGTGTCTCTCTTTCTCTCTCCCTCTCTATTTCCCCACTTCCTTTCAATTTCTCACTGTCTTTATCAAAAAGGAAAAAAAAAAAAGTCCCTTAGTAGCAGTGGATTTATAGTGCAGGAATGCCAACAATAACTGTGGTAGGAAAAAAAAAAAGCAGTGTCACACCTGGGTGAGTACACATGTGCAATGACCTGAGTTTGAGCCCCCTGGTCCCCACCAGCAGAAGAGAAGCTTCATGAGTGGTAAAGCAGTGTTGTAGGTCTCTCTCTCTCTCTTTCTCTCTCATCTTCTCCTTCATTCTCAATCTTTCTCTCTGTCTGGATCTAATAAATAAATAAATAATAACAAAGAAAGTAATACTTAAATGATTTTATATAAAAAATAGCATGTAGACATCAAACATGAGAATATATGGTAAATATCTACGATTCCAAATGAAATAAACAAACTATTAAATGAAATGGTTGCAGTAATATACAGGTGAATACCAATGTCCCCAGCGTAAGAGAAAGCACAGTAAGTGCAGCATAACTGAAGTACATTAGAAGCTAACAAGAAGTTGTCACCCCTATTTGGGAGGGTGTGGAGATAGCATGTGAAATTGGTATTCAAATATTCCAGAAAATTCAAGAAACAGTTAATGTGAAGGCAATTAGATTATACTTAGAAGCTGTCCTTTACATTGGAAAAATGATTAAATGTAAACATAAGTGCCTCCAAAAGCAGATAAATAATATCCCACTAAAGCCTAAAAACATATCCCCAAACTCAGTTCAACATCCCTTTAACCCAGTCTCCAAAAAGGTACTTGACAGAGGGAAAATCTGTCTGAGAAATTAGAATGGAAATCGACATCAGCTGAAATATCTTATTTACAAAAAACACATTACAAAAATCCTGGAGATGGAAGACACTTATGCATAGAAAAGTGCTGAAATTAAGAATTATCTGTTTCTTGGTATGTTTGCCTCTGTCAGCAATGATCTAACAGTAAGTAGACAGAGGAAACCGGAAGTAAGAGTATATATAGTGTCAATGAAGCAATAAAATGAATCAAGGTGAAAAGGAATGGGGTTAGTTTTGCTGTGCTATAGGATAGTTAGGGAAGACTATAATCGTAAACCTTACCCTAAATTTGACGAGTTTATGATGCCTGTGGAACCTCCAAGTGGAGATAGATGTCAAGCAGGCAATATTATTTAAAATCAGAGAGTTTTGTGATTAACTGAAAATACTTCTCCAAATTCTTAGCCTAGATGTGCATTATTTATTTCCATCCTTAGCCCTCTCATTAATTTCTGACTGGGCCATTCTACCTTTTACTAAAAGTAAATGTGATAGTTATTATATGACAACAGAAAAGTAATATCCTTATCTGGAGATTACTGTGTTTAGAGTGCGGTAAGCAACATGACATAAAGGTTCAGTAAAATCGTAAAGTCCTACTTTCTATTCTGTCTTAAATAATTCACAGTGCCTTCAGTGTTTTGAGAGTCCTGTGACACAGAACCAGCAGGAATCTTCATTTACTGTTCTCTTTCTGCCGATTCGCCTAGCTAGGACTAAAAATAAAAGAGATGATAGATAGTTCACTTATTATTGTGGTCTTCATTTAGATCATTTTGTCTACAGTGCAAACAGAGTAATCAGAGGATGAATCAACAATGAGAGCCATTGTGGTTACTGTAGCTGACTGTAAATTCATGCTCATTGAGGCTGGCATTGCTTGACAGACTATTTTTCATGTATATTACTTTTGCTATCTGTGTCTTTGTCTATCAATAGTTAGCGCATTGTCTGTTATTGTTCTATGTAGCAATTATGGTTATCCAGGAATAATACAACGATATAAGAAATTAAGTACTAATGGGGAATTTATAAAAGGATTGAAATTTTATATTCCAATAGATAAAACTGAAAAATGGATCATGTAAAAAGGCTATAAGGATTGAAAGGCTGTGTCTCACTACAGGTGTAAATCAGAGGCTCTGGATCGTTAGAGCCTAAATGTCTCCAACAGAAACTTGGAAGCACCAGATAACATCAAAAATTGACCAAAATGACAGAAAGAGTAGAGATGGGGTGAGGGACAGCAAGGTGGCTCAGGGGTCTAGTGCCTGTTTTGCAGGTGTAAGGCTCTGGGTTCAGTCTCTGCCATCACATGAGAACAACAAAAGCCAAAAATAGTGTAAAACTCTATGGACAGTGGGGACAATGCTTTCTTTACCTTCTTTCTCTCTCTTCTTCACTTTCTCTCACTAGAGAAAATTATCCATATGCCAAAAGCTGAACTGTACATCATTTACACCCCAATAAGATGATAAAATGACATAAAAAATTAGGGAGAAAGTAATATGAACCAACTCTAAACAAATCATCTTTGTCAGATTGGATAATGCTCATTTTGTAATACCTTTTTTCTTACCTTTCATTGTTACATTTCTGACGGATGCATCCTCATTTCTGGACTCATCTGGGTCATAGATCAACAGTTTTATAAGGAAGGGAGAAATCTATTGTCATGAGATTCTGACCTAACTATATTTAAGCTCCTAAACTCTCCCACAAAGCTCATTTTTGTAAAGTTGACTGTAGTTTAGCCCTAAATGCTGATCAGATTTTCTGTGGCAATAATAAGGGGTAGGGATGGATTATAAGTGTTCTAGTTACTTTTCTATGTTACAATTTGCCCCAGAACTTAGAGGTTTTAAAAAACAACAATTTTTATCATTTCTGTAGTTTTTGTGAGGTGGGACTTAATTTATTAGGGGCCTCAGCTAGGCAGTTTGACTAGGAGGAGCTATTCTAGCTGTGGTGAAAGAGTATTTAAAGCCTAAAAAGCAGATGGTTGGACAGCTTGGAGTTATTGTGGCTTCTCTCTCTCTCCCCTTCCTCCCCCCCTCTCTCCCCTCCCCCTCTCTTCCTCTCTCCATGTAGTTTCAGGTCCTCTTTATGTGGTTCCTTGATATGTTCTAGCTTGGACTTCCCTATAACATAAAGGCATATTTCAGATGAGTCTTGAAGATACAGATGGGTGTGAGGGATACTGTTCACACAGAAGGGCATGTTCTTTGTCATGTTCAGACCCTGGGTATTAGCCCCTATAATACATCGGAGCAACACAGACAACACAAAGGATGGCAGAGCAGTGTTGTGATGTCTTTCCCTTTCCTCCTGAGTGGGAAGTCACTAGGACATGTGCACATCTCTAAATTAATCTGAAGAAAAAAAAGTACAAAGTACAAAGGGAGTTGGAAGCAAAATCTTCTTTTATAAATTAACCTCAAGAGTCATATAGTGTCACTTTGACCACTGTTGGTCCAAACAGTCAAAGAAGTCAAGTTTTAAAAGGGAGACATGTAGTCCCACCTCACATAGAAAGGTATGTCAAAGTAATTAAAACCACTACAGTAAGGAAGTAGAGTTGGCAGGACTTAATGACTGATTAGTTGTGGATAGTGAGGAACCTGGAGAAGAAAAAGATTGCCAAGTTAGTCACCTGGTATCTTAATCTGTTTGAGCTGCTATAACAAAAAAAAAAATAAAATAATAAGGGCAAGTGGAACAACAAACACCTATTTCTCATAAATTGTGGAGGCTGGAAAGTCTAAGATAGAGGTGCACTTTTGATGTTCATTGAAGTTCTTCTATATAGTTTAGAGATGTGGCTTTGTCACTGTGCCCTCACAGGGCAATTGGGACAAAAGAGATCTCTGAATCCTTTATTACATGAACACTATAATCCCATTCATGCAGACTCCATTCTTATGATCTTATCACTACAAAAGGCTGTATGTTCCTCTTAAGACCATTTTATAGGGGAGGGGAGGAGGGTCTTTCTAAAAATAATTACTGACTTTTTTTATTGCCACCAAGATTATTGCTGGGGCTTGGTGGCTAGCAGTTATATCCCACCCCAACCCACCCCCCTTTCTTTTCTTTTTACTTGAAAGAACAGAGAGAAATTGAAAGGGGAGTAGGAGATAGAAAAAGAAAGATGTCTACAGCCATACCACCCTGAACACACCCGATCTCATCTGATCTCGGAAGCTAAGCAGGGTCGGGCCTGATTAGTACTTGGATGGAGAAAAAGAAAGATAAGGGGCCAGGTGGCAGCGCACCTGTTGAGCACATGTATTACAATGCACAGGCACACAGGTTCGAGCCCCTGGTCCCCACCTGCAGGGAGAAAGCTTTGCAAGTGGTGAAGTAGTGCTGTCTCTCTGTCTCTCTCCCTCTCTATCGCCCCCTCCCCTCTTGATCTCTGGCTGTCTTTATGCAATAAATAAAGATTTTTTTTAATTTAAAAAAAAAAAGAAAAAGAAAGATACCTGAAGTTATGCTTCACTTCTCATGAAGCTTCTCCCCTACAGGTGGAGAGTGGGGCTTGAACCTGGGTCCCTGTGCATGGTAATGTGTGTATTCAACTGTGTGCCACCACTCAGCCCCAAGAATTATTTACTTATTAATGAGAAAGACAGAAAGAGGCAGATAATGTGTATGGAAGAGAGTGAGAGAGAAGCAGAGTACCATTCTGGGATATTCAACGGTGGGAATCAAACCTGGGATCTCATGCTTACAAGTATAGCTCTCTAGGCACTGCACTACCTCCTGGGCTTCTGAAGTCAGGATTTTAACATATGCCTATGGGGTGCAAGAGATGGGACAGCAGGATCATTACCAATTAAGATATGGAATTCAGGTGAAAGAACAAGTTAGATGACAAAGAAGTAGATTTTGGACAGACACATCTAAGCAAAGGTGACCTGCAAGGCAGTTACAAAGTTATGTCTGTGCCCCAAAAGAAAGTTGGAACAAGGAAGAAACTCGAGATAATTGGTAGATAGTAAAACTATAGACATGGAATTTCCCAGAAAGAGTTTATAGACTAAGAGTAGAAATCTATAGTCAATAAAAATGAAATTTTGAGGCAGTTTGAATGTCCTCAGCCATTGAGTAGTCTATTGATAAATTGACTCTAAGCAGATGATTCTCTTGTAAATGAATGAGTATTGTATAAGTCAGCAACTGATGTCCATAGTGACAGTGATAGAGAATAGCGGGAGGGACCTATGGAAGGCATGGCCATGGAATAACAGGGAACAGAAATGATCCCCCCCCAAAAGAACAAATATCTTCAACTATAGATCTTAACAAAGTCCACCAACTATAACTAAGACATCTGCAGCCTCAGTTACCAAGTTGCAGATGCTATCATAATTCCATCTGGACTTCTCGGGTAGATGACCTTACCAATGTGTCCCAGCACTCATCTCTCCAGAGCTCTACCCCACTAAGAAAAAGTAGAAACAAGCTGGGGGTACAGATCGACCTGCCAATGCCTATGTCCAGCGGAGAAGCAGTTACAGAAGCCAGAACTCCCACTTTCTGCACCCCAAAACTAGTTTTGATCCATAATCCCAATAGGGGAGAAATGATAGTGGGAAGATGGCCAGAGGGCTCTGAACTCCAACCCCATCAGGACCCAGAGAGTGAAGAGGAAAAAGGGAGGGACATTTGGATGTAGTAATAGGTTTATGGGAAGGAAGAGAAGATGGAACCACAGAAAAAAAAATGTGTGGAGGGGTGGGCAAATATATACAAATATAGACAGTTATAGAAATAATAGTTGGGAGTCTGGCTGTAGCACAGCGGGTTAAGCGCAGGTGGCGCAAAGCACAAGGACCGGCATAAGAATCCCGGTTCGAACCCCAGCTCCCCACCTGCAGGGGAGTCGCTTCACAGGCGGTGAAGCAGGTCTGCAGGTGTCTATCTTTCTCTCCTCCTCTCTGTCTTCCCCTCCTCTCTCCATTTCTCTCTGTCCTATCCAACAACGACAACAACAATAATAACTACAACAATAAAACAACAAGGGCAACAAAAGGGAATAAATAAATAAAATTAAAAAATAAATAAAAGAAAAAAGAAAGAAATAATAGTTAACCCTTACTGCAACTTTAGGAGAACTGCTGTAGCTTGCAATGGAGGGATTGGAGCTTCAGAACTCCGGTGGTGGGAATGATGTGGAGTTGTACCCCTGCTACCTTGTAACTTTGTAAATCAATATTAAGTCACTAATAAAAAAATCATTTGAAAGAAAAGAGAGAAGAATTGGACTGAGGTTGTTTGATCTCATGTCCCATATTTTTTCCCTATTACACTGCCTTCTTGCTAAGTGTTTCCTTTCCTTACAACACTGAACTGATTTCAGCAAACTGCTGCTTGTCAGCTGCCCACACTTCTAATTCCTAATTCCTTTCTCTCTTACTAAAGTCTAGACTAATTCTCCGCTCTACCCATTTCATAGATGGAGATAGACTTCCATTTCCTGAATCATTCCTAATGGCTTACATTATCATCTTTTAAAATTTTTTAGTATTTATTCATTTTCCCTTTTGTTGCTCTTGTTGTTTTTTATTGTTGTTGTAGTTATTATTGTTGTTGTTGATGATGTCATTGTTGTTGGATAGGACAGAAAGAAATGGAGAGAGAAGGGGAAGACAGAGAGGAGGATAGACACCGGCAGACCTAGTTCACCGCCTGTGAAGTGACTTCCCTGCAGGTGTGGAGCCGTGGACTCAAACCGGGATCCTTAAGCCTATCTTTGAGCTTCGCACCAAGTGCACTTAACCCACTGTACTACTGCCCGACTCCCTATCATTAAAAAAAAAAAAAAAAAAAAAAGACAGAGCATTGCTCAGCTCTAGGTTACAGTGGTGCTGGGTATTGAATCTGTGACTTCCAAGCTGTAGGCATCTCCCCAGATGTACTAACTAATCTTTTGAAAATATTTACCTCCTGTCCCTTCAGAAGTGGGGAAAGAAGCTCTTCTTAAGTCCTTTTGACTTTAATTTTTTTTATTCAAATGATATATCTCTTGAAGTTTTCAGAATTTGATTTTTCCAGTTTCTCATCAAATCACTTACTATTTTTCTTTTTTTTTTCCTCCAGAGTTATTGCTAGGGCTTGGTGCTGGCACTACAAATCAATAGCTCTGGTGACCCTTTTCCCCTTCTTACTGGATAGAACAGAGAGAAATTGAGAGGGGGAGGGGAACTTCACCACTTTCCCACTGAAAAGAGGGGGCTGGAACCCTGATCCTCAAGAGAGTCCTTGAGCTTTGTACTATGTGTGCTTAACCCGGTGCACCTCCACCTGACCTGCCATCAATGACTATTTTTCTATCTGTGAAGAACCTTGTTGAAAAATCAGGTCAACTGGCCCTTTGATCTCAGTGGAAATCTAAAATTGACATGAAAGAAGCACAAAGGTGCACTAATTTTGCTCTCATGTTGTCTCTTGTGAAGGAGATGAATAAAGCAAGTATTATGATCTATCTCTATCTCTCTTAATGAAGCAAGTCACTGCTATAGGATGAAGTCAAATACAACCAGGTTTCTTGCTGTGACACTTCTAGATCTGTTACATATGACTTCCATCACAGAAAAATATTTAGGGTAATTTTAGAATGGTTTACAATGCCAATAAACATACTGAAGAAGCTATACGAAATTAAGAGGTCAGGAGGCAGGCAGTAGTGCAGTGGTTAAGCGCAGGTGGCGCAAAGCACAAGGATCGGATTAAGGATCCCGGTTCAAGCCCCCAGCTCCCCACCTGCAAGGGAGTCGCTTCACAAGTGGTGAAACAGGTCTGCAGGTGTTTATCTTTCTCTCCCCTTCTCTGTCTCCCCCTCCTCTCTCCATTTCTCTCTGTCCTATCCAACAATGAAGACATCAATAACAACAACAATAATAACTACAACAATAAAACAACAAGGGCAAAAACAACAGGAAAATGAATAAATAAATATTTTTTAAAATTAAATTAAGAGGTTATTATTAATACCTCAATGGTATTATGATCCTAGTCCCAGGTCTTAATTTTTTTGGATTCTGTTGTTAGAAACAACATGACACCTTTGTTTTTTAATGTATATGTTAGGATGGTAATGTCTTGGGTTAATTTCTCTGAAGTAGCACCTTATTAATAACTAATGGAAATCTGGCTTTCATTTTAATCATGTGTCCAGACATGGAGGGAAAGGCAGAATTGAAACCTCCTGTTTCTTTCTTTTTTAAAAAAATGGAAATATTGACGAGACTATAGGATAAGAGGGATGCATTTCCACACAATTCCCAACCCCAGAACTCTGTATCCAATTCCCTCCCTTGATAGCTTTCCTATTTTTTATCCCTCTGGGAGTATGAACCCAGGATCATTATGGGGTACAGAAGGTGGAAGGTCTGGCTTCTGAAATTGTTTCTCTGCTGAACATGGGCTTTGGCAGGTCATCCATACTCCCAGCCTGTTTCTCTCTTTCCCTAGTGGGGCAGGGCTCTGGGGAGGTGGGACACATGGTGGGGTCGTCTGCCCAGGGAAGTCAGGTTGGCATCACGGTAGCATCTGAAACCTGGTGGCTGAAAAAGAGTTAAGATATAAAGCAGAACAAATTGTTGACTAACCATGAACTTAAACTTCCTGTTTCTTTTTTTTTTTTTTTCTCCTCCTCCAGGGTTATTGCTGGGCTCGGTGCCTGCACCATGAATCCACCGCTCCTGGAGGCCATTTTTCCCCCTTTTGTTGCCCTTGTTGTAGCTTCGTTGTGGTTATTATTATTGCCCTTGTTGACACAATTCGTTGTTGGATAGGACAGAGAGAAATGGAGAGAGGAGGGGAAGATAGAGAAGGGGAGAGAAAGATAGACACCTGCAGACCTGCTTCACCGCCTGTGAAGCGACTCCCCTGCAGGTGGGGAGCCGGGGGCTCGAACTGGGATCCTTACGCCGGTCCCTGTGCTTTGCGCCACATGCGCTTAACCCACTGCGCCACCGCCCAACCCCCCAAACTTCCTGTTTCTTATGGCCTGTTATTAAAATAACTTTTTGGGGGAAGAACCATCAAGTCAGAAAGAGGACTCTGCTGGCTGCAAAATGAGGTAGAGGAACTTAAGCCATGTTTACCGGAGGTCTTTCTGGCCCTACCTCTTTTAAGCACACACAGACACTCACTCCTGACCATCCTGATTTACACTGCTACAGCTCAACTGTTTTGAAAAGCTGATGTTGTGGAATCTTTAAGTCATTGGTGACCCAGGTCACTAAAGACAGGAGAAATTTAGTAAAAGTATTAATTGAAATTCTCCTGACAAGCCTGACTCCTCCAGATAAAGTTACACATCAAACCCACACAGGCCGCTGGGCTATTCTGAGCAGCCTGAGATTTTCAATATCTCATAAACAGGCCCCTCAATCACTACAATCTAATAAGGCTATAATCATCATTGACACTATAATGATTAAAATGAATAAAACCCATTAAGAAAAGTCATGTTGAGTTATTAAAAGTTTCGCTCTGTGTGATATGTAATCTTTTATCCATTTTTTATGATGAAATCTGTAACCATCTATCCACAAAAGACCATTAATTTACTGCTCTGTGGATGTTACCATGCTCTTTAGTTTAACAGCTTATCATTGATTTCTTGAGGGAGATATTATATTTGGAGAAATACACATGGAACAAAAGCCCGAATGTTGTTGTAAATTTCCCACTGACAGGATGATCAAAGTATTTTGGCCTGGTCTGCAACCCGGGGTTGACGAACAAGTTTTCTAGAGCAGAAAAAGCCCTCTGGCTACTGGGCAGCAGATGCATGTTTTGGGTGTTGCAAATGCTTCTAAAGAAAGGTCATGTGCATGGTGGGGGAAAAAAACAATAAAATCTCCATTAACTGGAGCCTAGTTAACCGGCTTATTGGCATCTATTAGAAACAAATTGCAAACAAAACTGATCCTATTATAAACTTTTCCTTATCCCCCTCCATCGAGCACAGCCCCTGATTGGCTCTAAAAACAGTTCCAACAAATACAATGCTAGGAGATGACTCCTTTATTTGCAAGAGGATTGGGTTTCAGCCAGCAGTGGCCTACAACCCTGACCAGCAGAGAGATACAAATTCAGCAGGGATCCATGGCCCTGCTAGAGAGAAAAAGCACTGGAAAGCAATTAATGTATTCCTGTAGCCATTCTTCCCTCAAGGACTTTTTTCCCTAAACAAACAGCAATAAAAGGACAAGTAAAAAAAAAACCTGAATAGAAGATTGTGTACAGAGAGCTGAACTAAGTGATGGGGAAGCCTGATTCTCAATGTGTATTTTTTCTCATAATAAACCCTGTTCCAATATCATTACTGCCTATCTCATATTGGATCTTATTAACAGTAAAACCCAAAAAGGATTCTGTGAAGTCAAAGAGAGGGTGTTGACTTTGAAGGCACTCTTCACTTTTTCTGACATCATTAAGGAATCCATTTGCTAGTCTCTGTCTGAACACACTTGCTCGGGTTCTCCAGCAGATAAGGACAGTACCCACAAAGCAAGATGAAAACGAGAGCCTTAGGTTTTATCACATTTCCTTATTTTCCAGAGTTGCATTCCTCATGGAGTTTCTGCTTCCCCCCCTTCATATTACCTATCATTAAATTACAGATATCATTTCATAGCATGGCTTTTTTTTTTTTTTTACTAAGAGAAGCCTACCTTTACCAACATTATCAAATATCCTTTATGATCTTCCCTTAAAAAGAAAAAAAAAACAGGTTCCATTTATAAAGTTGAAGTGTAGTTCAAAAGATGGCAAAAAAATAAATAAATAAACATGGATTTTTATCAATTTAAAGATGAATTTATGCCAACATATCATGTAAGATAAAGTGATTGGTAAATGAAATTAAGAGGCAAATTCACTACAGAATAAAAAGATCTCTCTTTATATAACACGCCATTAACCTGTGGAAATAACTACTTCGGGGCATCATGAGGCTAACAGCTTAGTAAAATTAATTAAATGTAAAACTGATGTAAAACTTGTGCCAATCACAATGACATTAGTGACTCACTGTTCTATCTATCAGTCTTGACACTTCTGTACACACACATATACCAGTTGAAGTCCATTTCTCGTGCCCTTTACATACTAATAAATTGATAAGATATAAATACACCAGTAAACAAAACTGATCCTATTAAAATTTTCTGCTGTTCTCAGACCTTAACCTCACCTTAATTATATCAATGTCAATTGTAGTTCAAAGTGGGAATGAGACTGGTGAACTTTCTGACCATTTCTACATAGCAAATCATTGTTCTTCCGCCCTTTTTGATAAAGGGAATCAAAATGTACAAATAGTCATTTGACAGTATTTAAAGTCCTTTAAGAGAAATATGAAATAAATTAAATATCCCACTAAAAGGGACCAACATTTACGGGGAAAGTACGTTTGTGATAAAATAGAATAAATAAGCCAAAGTAGAGGATAGGAAAATAAGGAAGAAATCACTTCAGTACATCATGAAAGCTTCCTTTAGTATATCTGCAAGAAAGTGAAATGAACTGTTAAAATACCTATAAAAAATTTTAAAACATTTGTGAATTTTAATTTATCATCACAGTATTAAAAATATAGCCCTGTCTAATCAAGGAGACAGTAAAGAATTCTTGACATGAGAGTTTTCCTTGTGTTAATTTGAGCCTTTAATTAATTATAACCTTTTAGAAGGGGGTTGTTTGACTGCTAGGAAAAAATAAAATAAAAAAGGTTACACTGAAATGAAGAAAAAGCAGGACTCTTGCAGGTTTCAGTGAAGCTGCACATCCCTAACTATGATTCCAGACTGATGAGTCAGCACTTCTGTGATTACAGGTGGAGAGAGCAATAAAATCTTGCTGAGTTCAGTTATTGAAATTATATGGTTTCATAAATAGTATAATGTTGTTCTCAGCGGGTAAATGTTATATTTTAATGACATCCGCATTACAACACATACAAATTCTTGAGCTCAAGGTCGACAGAGCTTCCTTCAACGTGAGCAGCTGGAGTCCAGCTTTAAGCTTGGAGATGAATGTTTCAAACTCTGAAGGATTGAGAGTATGGAGAGAAAAACTGAGATTACAATAATTTACTAGTTGGGGAAAAAATTTTTTTTTCTGGTAGGACCATTTGGAGATAGAGAAAATTCATGAAGGTTTGAATCAGTGAGAACATGTACAGATGGGCAAACTCTTAAGAAGTATTGGAAACCAGTGGAAACTTTGTCAGAAAGAAGGGAGTTAACCTGCTGCTGTGGTAACAACCTTTGTTCTTAATGTTAAAATGCAGTTTAATGTGTTCCTTCCTTACTGGTAGACCAGTGAAGGGTAGATCTCCCAGAGACTTGCTTTCTCAAGACATGTCATTTTGGCATGTGGATTATTTTGAGGTCTTACAAAATTAAGAGAAATTTACCACTCCCTCCCTTCAGTAGAACGCAGACTGGGAGTTGGGGGTTGCTATCCAGAATTAGTACTTTTATCATAATCTGCCTAGTTGGAGAGATGTATCCATATGGCAGAACAAACATGTAATTAAGAGCATCTGGTTTTTGACATAAGAATGACTCTCTCCTCACCTCTCATTAATAAAATTATGTCCTGTTCTCTAGTTTTGGACAAATGCCCTCATTTTTTCCCATGTGCTTTAGAATCTATACCCATTCAAATTCTCCATATGTATGTAATTGAAACTGTCTTGTTATCCTCCCAATCTGTCTGATGTAGATTTGATTACTCAACCAGCCAGAGAAGAATGCAGAAGGATGGGGGGGGTTCCTCTCCACCCCTACAAGAGTTTAGGCCCAAAAGCTTGAAGGACTTAACCTTCCTCCTAAATTTATTAATTGGTTAAAGTTTGAAGAGACTTTGCTTGAGTTACTAATGAATCTGCTTATTATTGAAACCTACTGGGCTCCGGGAGGTGGCGCACCTGGTTAAATGTACATGTTACAATGCACAAGGACCTGGGTTCGAGCACCTGGTCCCCACATGCAGGGGGAAAGCTTTGCGAGTGGTGAAGCAGTGCTACAGGTGTCTCTCTGTCTCTCCCCCTATTTCCCCTTGCCCTCTTGATTTCTGGCTTTCTATATGCAATAAATAAAGATAATAAAAATTTTTTAAAAAATTTAAAAAGAGTTAATACTCTTTAAAAAAAAGAAACCTATTATTACTAAAACCTATTTCTATGCTGCAATCTTCCTAGGTATTTTCTTTCAGTCTCATTAAGTCTATTGCCAAACTGCTATGGCCATTCTCCAATGTATAAAAATGGTATATTATTGCTACTTTTTTTTTATTTCTTTGTTTTTTTATTTATTTTATTTTTTTTTAATTTTTTATTTAAGAAAGGATTAATGAACAAAAACATAAGGTAGGAGGGGTACAGCTCCACACAATTCCCACCACCCAATCTCCATAACCCACCCCCTCCCATGATAGCTTTCCCATTCTCTAGCCCTCTGGGAGCATGGACCCAGGGTCGTTGAGGGTTGCAGAAGGTAGAAGGTCTGGCTTCTGTAATTGCTTCCCCGCTGAACATGGGCGTTGAGCTGAACATGGGCGTTGACTTGTCAGTCCATACTCCCAGTCTGCCTCTATCTTTCCCTAGTAAGGTGTGTCTCTGGGGAAGCAGAGCTCCAGGACACATTGGTGGGGTCTTCAATCCAGGGAAGCCTGGCCAGCATCCTGGTGGCATCTGGAACCTGGTGATTGAAAAGAGAGTTAACATACGAAGCCAAACAATTTGTTGAGCAATCATGGATCCCAAGCTTGGAATAGTGGAGAGGAAGTGTTAGGGAGGTACTCACTGAAAACTCTAGTGTACTTCTGCTTTCAGGTATATATTTTGCAGTAGTTTATGGGTACGTGTGAACATAAGCTCTCTCTCACAGAAACTGGTGTATATCTAGGTTATGGGACTTTGTTAGAAAGTGAACTACCTGAGATGAAATTAGAGTGTACTATAAAAGGAAAGGTCTCACCCGAGTAATGAAGCTGAAGGGTTGTCATTCCACACGTGAAGTCTCTGGACACAGTCTGAGGTGAAGCATGTTGAGGTGGCAATCGTTGCGTTGGTTAGGTTGTGATCGGCGGATGCAATATTATTTGGTTTGGATTGGGAGATGCATATGGGAAAGTGGGCCCTATCCAAGGGTTCTAGGACTGGGAGAAGTAGGGGCTCTATAGTGGAGATGTGAGGTTCCTGCTGTCTTAGGGTTCAAAAAGACAATCGATAGTTAATGTTATCATCACATTATTTGGTAATTGGGCTAACTTTGAAAAGTCCTTTTGTTATGGTTTGCTGTACAGTATCCAGTATCTTGTATATAGCTGTGTTATTGGATGCTTCTCATCTACTTGGTCTAGGCTTTCAAGAGAGTCCGCATATCAAATATACAGCCTATATATTAAAAAGATTCAGTCTGTGTTTTGAGAAACTTTGAGACATACAATTGATTTTCCCCCTCTCATATTAATTAACTACTGATTTATATGTCTACATTTTGCTAGGAGTGTACATAAACACCATTCCCACCACCAAAGGACTGTGACCCAAAAAGAGGTGTGTACTCCTATGTTCATAGCAGCACAATTCATAATAGCTAAAACCTGGAAGCAACCCAGGTGCCCAACAACAGATGAGTGGCTGAGAAAGCTGTGGTATATATACACAATGGAATACTATGCAGCTATCAAGAACAATGAACCCACCTTCTCTGACCCATCTTGGACAGAGCTAGAAGGAATTATGTTAAGTTAACTAAGTCAGAAAGATAAAGATGAGTATGGGATGATCCCACTCATCAACAGAAGTTGACTAAGAAGATCTGAAAGGGAAACTAAAAGCAGGACCTGATCAAATTGTAAGTAGGGCACCAAAGTAAAAACCCTGTGGTGAGGGGTAGACATGCAGCTTCCTGGGCCAGTGGGGGGTGGGAGTGGGTGGGAGGGATGGGTCACAGTTCTATTGCTACTTTTTTTGAGAGACCACTCATATATGAATGACATATAGTTTAGAAAGAACAATCCCTTTCTTCACATTTTATTTAATCACCACACTGAGTTTTGAGGTACTGTGAGATGATTAATATCTCTATTAAATATACAGAGATGGGAGCCCGGAGGTAGCACAGAGGGTTAAGCACACGTGACACAAAGCACAAGGATAGGCATTAAGGAACCCGGTTTAAGCCCCTCGGCTCCCCACCTGCAGTGGAGTCATTTCTCAGTTGGTGAAGCAGGTCCGCAGGTTTCTATCTTTCTCTCCCCCTTTCTGTCTTCCCCTCCTCTCTCCATTTCTCTCTGTCCTATCCAACAATGAGGACATCAATAATAATTACAACAATAACAGAAAAAACAACAAGGGCAACAAAAGGGAATAAATAAGTATTAAAAAAGAAAAAATATATACAGAGATGAGGTTAAGGTTCAGAAAAGCTAACTCATTACCTAATATCAAACTGGTAATTGTTCAAGTTTGGGAACAAATTTAGTTTTCCGTTAGATTCACATTATTCATACAATTTGTTCATTCTTAACTGAAGGCAAGACTTAAATCTAATTCATCCAGTGTATTTGGTTGGGTGAACATGAAAATGAAAAATATGGACATTGAAAGATAAGTTTATAAGAATAACCTCAAATGCTGAGGTGAGATGATCCTACAACGTGCTTTTTAAAGGTACTTTACATACAGGTCAATTAACAGACAACTTCTCAGTAGCAGTGGTCCAGCGTAGTCAAGAGTCAGTAGAATGGAGAAATAGATGTACTGTGGAAATTCCCAGAAATGTATGCGTATCTATCTATCTATCTATCTATCTATCTATCTATCTATCTATCTATCTGTCTGTCTATCATCTACTGAGTGGAAAGATGAAAAACTACAAGCATTTTCTTGAGGACATACACCTTAATTATTATGAATTTAACAGAATTAAAAAATTATATACAGGCTGGCACAGCTGGTTGAGCATACATGTTAAAATGCTTGAGGACCCAGGTATGAGCCCCCAGTTCCCTTCTGGAGGAGGAAAGCTTCACAAGTGATGAAACAGGGCTGCAGATGTCTCTTTGTCTCTCTCTCCCTTTCTGTCTCCCCCTTCCCTCTCAATTTCTGGCTGTCTCTAACCAATAAACAAAGATAATAAAAAAAAATAAAAAGCTTTTTAAAAATATGCCATCTCAAGCAAAAGAATTCCGACACAAAGTTGTTGATACACATTGTTGACATTAAAGTAAACCAGTAGAAAGGTGGGAAGTCCTAATAACTTATGTATGCAGTGCATGTATGCAGTCTAGGACATGGCATAGTGATTGGACTCATAAGTATGTGGTCCTGAGTCCCATGTGCCAGAGTGATAATATGCCTCTTTTATAAATAAATAAATAAGCACTCAAATAGTTGCACATGCACTCAAGAAAGTGCAAGTATATGCAAATTGACGGTGAATCTTCATTTTCATTCATCTCACAAATAGCCAAAGATTTATTTGCAATATATATATATATATATATATATATATATATATACACAAACTTCTTGGTAGACAACATTATAGCAATGTTAGAAAAATTCCATTTGTACTCATCGACATGGAAGGTATTGTACATCCGTAAAGGATTTTTATTGTGCTGCTTAAGTTTTTGTTTTGATTATGTAAGCAGAAAATCAAAGACTCAATCTTTTTTCTTAGCCTTTTTTGCCTTCTTTTCCTCTTCAGCTATTCCCCTCCTTTGCAATTAATGTGCCCATCACTTCAAAAAGAAAGAACAAAAAAACTTGAAGTAAGAAGATTTTCTGTTCACTTGGGTTGCTCTACAACCCATTAGCTTTCAATTGACCACTGGAGACTCTGCTACCATATATTTAAATCACCCTAGACATTAGCTAGAGATGGATTTATCATGAAACTTTTACAATAGAGAGGGCCACAAGGAATATAATGCTTTTAAATGTCTTCTCTCTTGCAGGCAGGTGATAACTTCATTCATTGGTGAGTCCCTGATGCTTTACTGTTATACTCAGATGTTTTTATGCTAAGAGGGACATATTATGGATGGACATAAAGTTTTAGTGTTTGGGGTAGTTGGATTGCACACCAGACAGTTGGATCTTGGGTTTTTTTTTTCAATCTTCAATACATTTTGAGATCAGTTATATTTAATGCTTCTAGTTCCAAATGGTTCCCAAGTTAAACAAACATACAAGTGAAAAACAGCAAATCTAAATAAGTGTGAAGAAACTGTGTTGCTAAAACTCCCACCCATTCGAGGAAGACTGGTCCTGAAATGAGTGCAGCCTAGCATGTTCCTAGCTGCAATCACGTACTGTGAGTTCAAACTGACAGGGTTGCAGAGGTTGCACAGGCTCCTGTGCTAAATAGGAATAGACATGGGCCCTAGGTCAGATTGATGTAGTAAACAGTTAATGGTATTTATATACTTTCCTCATATTTGGGGGCTACTCTCTGCCATCGTCCAGCTTTATAGTTCTATTCTCAATTCTAAAAGGTGATGGTACACCTGGTGAAGTGCACACATTATAGTGCATAAAGACCCAGGTTCAAAACCCTGGTCCCTACCTGCAGTGGGAAAGCTTTATGAGTGCTAAAATAGGGCTGCAGGTGTTTCTCTGTCTTTCCCTCTCTATCTCCTTCCCCTTAATTTCTCTCTATCTCTATCCAATTGAAAACAACAACTCTGACACCATCTTTCCAGACAATACTTTTAGCCCACCTGCATGTTAACTATAAGGTTCGGGCAAAAATTATTAAAGTCATGTGCCCCATAGGACATACGTAAAGTAGACTCTAGTTTCTTCCCACAAGAAGATCCTTAGTTCCATCTGCTCTGTTCTTAGATTTAATTTCCTGATTATTAAACAGTTTGTCCTGCTTTATATCTTAATGCTTTTCAGCCACCAAGCTGCAGAAACTACCATGACACCATTCTGACTTCCCTGGGCAGATGACCTCACCAATGTGTCCTGTAACCTCACCTCCCCAGAGCCCTACCCCACTACGGAAAGATAGAAACAGGCTGAGTGTATGGATCTACCTGCCAACACTCATGTCCTTCAGAGAAGCAACTACAGAAGCCTGAATTCCTACCTTCTGCACGCCATAAAGAATTTTGGTCCATACTCCCAGTGGGGTAAAGAATAGGGAACCTTCCAATGCAGGAGATGAAACACAGAACGCTGGTGGTGGGAATTGTATGGAATTGTACCCTTCTTATCCTACAATCTTGTTAATCATCATTAAATAATTAAATAATAAAAATAATAATAACAATGTAAGCCATTCTTTGTCAATTTCTCTTGTTCAAGAAAGTATTTGCCATAAAAATATTATTCATACTAACATGTAGTAAACTTATTATTTTTAATGATTAATAAATTAAAAACTCCCATCTAGAACATAAATCTCTCCTGTTGCTTCCTTCATAGCACCATCTTTCTCAAGCATATGGGAATATTTGGGGGGCTTATATGAAAAGAGAATCCATATAAAATTGAGAATCAAGGGCTTTTCTAAGTAGTAAGGGCAATATCACAAGAGATTGGTAAGAGTAAGGTAACTGGCAAGAGTTAGGAAGGTTTTGCACTACCTAAGTCATAAACTAAAATGAATGATGTCCCCTAGAACTCACAGTGCATAACCAGAGCAAAATACATGGCATCTGGGGGGAGGGGGCGTTGGGTACAGCTCATGGATACAGCAATTAAAACACAGTAATGAACCTGATCATAGCATTAAAGTTTCAAATAAACAACCTAGGCAAGAGTCAGTTATAATTTGACTGTGGGAATGGTGTGACAGCTTACTTTTTAAGAGATTAAGAAAAAGTCATTCCTGAAACATGTACAATGATGTATACCAATGGTGCCTCCATAAAAATAAAATAATAAATAAACATAAACAAAAGATGCTGAAGGGTCAGAGAAAAAGGGATCACTGAGTAGGCTGGGTTCATGCCCTGACACCATATGTCATTGATACTGGAGAAAGTGCTCTATTTCTCTTTACATAAATTTTGTAATGCAGCTGGAGAGGTAAAATCAGGCATGTGTTAAAGAATATATATTGGTCCATACTCCCAGAGAGATAAAGAATAGGGATTCTGGTGGTGGGATCTGTATGGAATTATACCCCTGTTGTCACTAATAAAATCACTAATAAAAAACTTTTTAAAAAAATCAGGCATGTGTGAAGCCCTATCCTGCCCCCCCCAAAAAAAGTAAGATTAAGGCAGGTCAGATAACATAATGTCTACACAAATGCCGGTCTAGCTTCGTAGGCGGGAGACAGACGACAGGAACTCATGGCTGAGCTGGACACAGTTCAATCTTTTTTGATGAGCGAGAACGCAGTGTGATCTATCTAATCTCTCTTCATTAGAAAATCCTGTCCTTTATATCTCCTGAGGCTGAAGTGTCAGGAAGAGGAAGTACGTTGGATAGGGGGTGGGGAGAAGGAAAAAAGCACGAACCAGTAGGGATTAAACAGTAGAAAACAGGATGTGACTAGGAGAGGGGGCGGAGTGAAAAAAGAGCTTGAACCAGTGGGGATTAAACCAATGCGGGTCTCAAACAAAACAATGATTATGTAAATAGCCCACAGCATTAAGCAATGCAGGGGAACCTGGCGTGACACAGATAGAAACAGAAGCAGAACTAGCCAAAGGAGAAATGTTGACCAACACACAAAGACCCTTTTTTTTCTTTTGCTCTATAATCCAGTTGTACTTTATTTGACACAGAATACAATATGGGCTGCAGAAGGAGCAAATTGAAAACATGAAGTGGAGAAAACACCATACTATCTAATGTATGATTGAGTAACAGGAGGGTAAGTTGATAAATGAATAGCAAAACAGTTAACCTTGATGCAGAGTTCTCTTATGTCTCCAATGTCTCAGGTTCAATCCTTGCACCACCATTAGACAGAGCTGAGCAGTGCTCTAGTCTCTATCTCTGTATTTCTCTCATTAAAATAACAATAAAAAGTTAAAACAAAGAAGAATTTTTTTTATTTGGGATGATGGGTCTTTAATAGGAACATAACTTTGCCTCATCTTGGTCTGTTATGTCTTTATACTGTATCATCTTAGTATAGTTTATAAGACTCATTACCCAAAACAAACCTGTGGTCCTCTATAACCATATAATTGCATTGTTGGAGAGGTCTTGATATATTTTTCTATGTTTTTTCAAAGCAAAAAAATGTGTCATGACTTTACTGACAACCCAATATTTTCTTCCTGTTCCTCACACTAGTGAAGAAAGTATGAGAAATATTTTGGTCATTCAGTTGGCCAAACTAAGTATTTTTTTTAATTTTTTTATTTTTGTTATATTTATTTATTTAGTCCCTTTTGTTGCCCTTATTGTTTCGTTGTTGTAATTATTATTTTTGTTGTTACTGATGTCGTTGTTGTTGGATAGGACAGAGAGAAATGGAGAGAGGAGGGGAAGACAGAGAGGGGGAGAGAAAGACAGACACCTGCAGACCTGCTTCACCGCCTGTGAAGCGACTCCCCTGCAGGTGGGGAGCCGGGGCTTGAACCGGGATCCTTACGCCGGTCCTTGCGCTTTGCGCCACGTGCGCTTAACCCGCTGCGCTACCACCCGACTCCCCAAACTAAGTATTTTCTATAAATTGCAATATCATAGTAAGTCATCAGATGGCTGTCTGGTCCTGGTAGGCATAACAATGTCCCTCTATCTGACTAGAATGCCACTCCCAGGGACAAGCCAGAACAAAAATGAGTCAGAATCCTGTTACATGAGTGAAGAAGGCAAGGGAGAGCTTTGTGGTAAAGAAAGGCAGCCAGAATTTGTCCTACACAGCACTTGGTTGGCTATGAAGACATGTAATCAATCACTCTTGGAGTCAGCAAAGATTTTTTTGTTTTGTTTTGTTTCTCACATGTATTAGGCATGGTACTAGGTGCTAGAAACACAAGAAAATGTATAGAAATAACTGGAAAATAGATCTTAAGCTAATATGAGAGTCATATAAACACAGCAACAGAGCACATTCCAAAGGAAAATTGAAATACTCATGGTCCGCATTGGATTCTCAACCATGTGGTCCTGAGTTCAATCCCCAGCAGCGCATGTACCAGAGTGATGTCTGGTTCTTTTTCTTTCTCTCCTATCTTTCTCATGAATAAATAAATTCTTTAAAGAAAAAAGAAAATTGAAATACTCTTAACATACCTTAGGGGTACAAAGTTAAAAAAAAGATATTTAAGACTAAAGTGATTCTAAGACTCACAGGCTGAATGTGAATTAGGTAAGTAAAGATCGGGAGGGAAAATATTTCCCAAAGAGAAGTAGTATGGGTGAGAAGTCTCAGGTCTTCATAATTCTTAACAGCTGAGTAAACACCTATTATGGTAACATGAGAAATTTTTCCATGTCTCAACAACTTTACTATAAACCATTAACTTCTTCCAATAAAATGATAAAGAAAGAAGTCTCAGAACATAGTAAGTATGGACACACAAAAGTTCCCAAACCAGTTAAGACTGATTATGATTGACCACCCAACCCATGCTCACAGACTAGACTTAGCCCTTAGCCCCGCTAAAGAGTATGTCCAGAGGCACAGTACAACTTCCGTGGACTCCATGTACTTTTGCTCCTTTGATAATATCATAGGTTATTTCTCCCACATATATTTAGTTGTTATGAAAATGAATATATTCCAGGTGGAATTATATTCATTATATATACCTGGCCCTAAAGAATGAAATGTTTTTGTTAGCCAATAGAAATATCATAGACCTTAACCATTGTGCCCACTGTACTAAATAAATAAACTGGTCTTAGCTAAGGAAAGTGGAAGTATAAGAAACAAAGTGGCCTGTTATATGACCCTAGAGAAGGAATTATTAAAAAAAAAAAATAGGGGCTAGACAGTGACTCACTCAGTTGAGTACACATGTCATAATGTAAAGACCCAAATTCAAGGCTCTAACTTTCTATCTCCTCATCCTTCTCAATTTCTCTCTGTCTCGATCAAATAAATAAATTTAAAAAGAAAGAATTTTCTAGAAGTCTTTCAGGGATGTCAGGAAATATTTGGGTCTTTTGTTGACCTTCAAACAAATGACAAATAATCACTTCACATAACAAAAAATAAGAATTCACATATTAGTGATATGCACTTATAATTCTATGGTACTTTTTTGCATTTTATTTATTTATTTATTTTATTTTATTCTCTTTTCCTTTTTTTTTTCCTCCAGAATACTATTCAATTCTGGCTGAATAGTGGTGTGGGGGATTGAACCTGGGACTTTGATGTCACAGATATAAAAGTCTTTGCATAACCATTATGCTATCTGCCCTCCATCCACTTTTTTTATTTACATTTTATAATGCCTATTTACACTCAAATTTTCATTCGACTAAGTAGGGGATGGTTATATCCATTCACAAAGTGAACTAAGATTAAAATAAGTGTCCAGTTATCTACTTCCCCCTACAAGCAAATATCTGAAGTCAAGTCATATGGGTTCAAAAGGTATCATTTACCAAATCTCAGTTGTGTGACCTTAAGCAAGTTGCTTAATTTTGCTAAGCTTCAATTTCTTCTATGAAAGAATGCAATATTCAACTCAAAGTAGCATTTTCAAACTTAAGTGAAATAATAGATTCGAAGCTCTCTAACTAAAAAAGAGTTTAGGAATGTTTAAGAACTTTTAAAAAGCTTCACACAGAGAACTAGGGTTTGGGGCATTAACAAAACTGGAGCATCTTCTGTTCATGTGTAGAAAAAGAAGAAGGAGGAGGAGGAGGAGGAGGAGAAGAAGAAGAAAGGAGAAGGAGGAGGAGGAGAAGGAGAAGGAGAAGAAGAAGAAGGAGAAGGAGAAGGAGAAGGAGAAGGAGAAGGGGAAGGGGAAGGGGAAGGAGAAGAGAAAGAAGGAAAAGAAGAAGGAGGAGGAGGAGAAGGAAGAGAAGGAGAAGAAGAAATATTAGTGTGTAGTTTTTAGAGGAGAGACAAAAAAAGAAAAGTAGCAATTCTGAACTGGAATAACTGTGTCAGTGAGTATTCCTGTAAAAGCTGAGGCATATGGATAATTGTAAGCTGGCTGCAGACCCTCGGGTGTTGGTTAGGTTGTAGATGGATCTAACTGTCCTATAATCTTAAGGAGTTTTCACTGGTTGCAGATGAAAATAAATTCTGAATCTCTCTGTGAAGATTTCATTAAGTATATCTGGTAAATTACCAATAAAACTTAACATCTCATGTTAAGAGACCCTTAAATCCACTATCATCAAACTCTACTGATGAAAGACTTCTTATTGATTGCAATCATTATTGGCTCAGCCTGACCCACTGAAAGCAAATATATATTATACCCCTTGAGAAAACACATTTCAGAGCCACACCAATGTTAGGAGACAGATGAAAGCCTTTATTCAAA
This sequence comes from Erinaceus europaeus, assembly GCF_950295315.1. Classification (NCBI taxonomy): domain Eukaryota; kingdom Metazoa; phylum Chordata; class Mammalia; order Eulipotyphla; family Erinaceidae; genus Erinaceus; species Erinaceus europaeus. The sequence goes on from NC_080169.1 coordinate 24,184,598, forward strand.
GTCCCCTTGTGATTTTTCAGGAGACCTGTCTCAACCAGCAAAGTCTAATAAAGAAACCTCTACACAGCGGACTGTTGTAATTCATGCAATCTGGCCACAGTCATGTGGTCTTATTAGAAAAATGGTCCCAGACTCCAGCAGCCTGACTTGCTGTTTGATACTATATTATTATTTCACATCTATTAACACAGTACATCAATTATTGATCTGAAATAAAACTGTTTCTTGCTCTCACATAACAAAGAGTTGCAGTTTTTAATGAATGAAATGCTCATATCTGATTGCATATGGAAATTATTATTTTTCCTTATTAAAAAAGTACTTAATTAGCAAAGATCTTCATCTCTCCCAGTTGTGTAGGGTGGTAGAGGTAATCACTATTCTAAGCACGTAGCTGTCCCTTAAGTGAGTAAAAATTTGTGTCTTGTAAGTTTCTTTCTAGACAATGCCTTAGAACTAAGAAAACAAGGGAGTCGGGTGGAAGCACAGCAGGTTAAGCGCACATGGTGAAAAGCGTAAAGATCCGGGTTTGAGTCCCTCTCTCCCCAACTGCAGAGTAGTTGCTTCACAAGTGGTGAAGCAGGTCTGCAGGTGTCTATCTTCCTCTCCCCCTCTCTATCTTTCCCTCCTCTCTCCGTTTTTTTCTGTCCTATCCAACAATAACATCAATAACAAAAAATCAACAATAAAACAACAAGGGCAACAAAAGGGAATAAATAAATATTAAAAAAAAAAAACTAAGAAAACAAATAGAGGTCTGGTATAGAGTTTTGAAGAGGAGAAACTAGAGTGGCCTACCTAGTGGCCACTGTGTTCCTCAGTAGTCAGCCAGGGAATTTTTTAGTCTCCCTAGATTTTATCCACAAGATTTCACGATGGCTACATAAAATTCTCATCATAACAAATAATTCATTTCATAGATCTCCCTAATACTCTGGAGGTCTTACGATAGATAAAAAATAAAAAGAGGAACCAACAGATAGCTCACTTAGTAGAGCACACATTTTACCATCAGTGAGGACCTGGATTAGAGCTACCAGCCATTACATCTACATGGGGAAGCTTCTCCAGTGGTAGAGGACCTTCTGCTGTCTCTTCTTCTTTCTCTCTGTCTCCCTCTCCCCTTCTCTATCTTTTATCAGCCCTTTTGCCCTCACCCTTTATCTAAAAAATTGTCAGAATATACTGGGAGTAATGGAGTCATACAGGTATGGAGTCCCAGCAGTAACCCTGGCAGTAAATACATATATATACATATACATATACATATACATATACATATACATATACATATACATATACATATACATATACATATACATATACATATACATATACATATACATATACATATACATATACATATATATGTATATATATAATATGTATATACTAAATATAACCCTGGTACTTCTATATCCTCAGGTAGCCTATTATGTTCCTTCTCCAGGAAATGGTTACCATGCTATGACCAACCAAGCAGGAGGCCCACGCTGGTGGGCTATCTCTTCAAAGTTTTTGTCAGGAAGAATCAATAACTGTCATTTTATTTTACAAGCTCCACTCAGATTCAGATTCCCAAGAGAATCTTTTATTCCTCCTCTACTGGAGGGATTAGTGGTTTACAGTTGACAGTAAAATACAGTAGTTTGTACATGTGTAACATTTCTCAGTTTTCCACAAAACAATTCAACCCCCCACCACCATCACCACCTATGTCATTCTCTGCCATCATGTTCCAGGACCTGAAGACTCTCCCACACCCCAAAGTTTATTTTATTTTATGTCTTTATTGGGGGATTAATGGTTTACATTCGACAATAAAATACAATAGTTTGTACATGCATAACATTTCCCAGTTTTCCACATCACAATAGAAGCCCCACTAGGTCCTCCTCTGCCATCATGATCCAGGACCTGAGCCTCCCTCCCACCCCAGAGTCTTACTTTGGTGAAAACACCAACTCCAGTCCAAGTTCTGCTTAGTGTTTTCCCTTCTGATCTTGTTTTTCAACTTTGTCTATAAGTGAGATCATCCCATATTCATCCTTCTCTTTCTGACTTATGTCACTTAATATGATTCCTTCAAGCTCCATCCAAGATGAAATGGAGAAGATGAATTTACCATTTTTAATAGCTGCGCGTAGTACTATTTTGTGTATATATACCACAACTTACTCAGCCACTCACCTGTTCTTGGACACCTGGGTTGCTTCCAGGTTTTGACAATTACAAATTGTTCTTATATGAACATGGGTATACACAGATAATTTTTTTTTTTGGATGGATGTGTTTGGTTATTTAGGATATATTCCCGAGAGAGGTAATCATGATTCTAAGCACATAGAATTTCAGGGTCAAAGGGAAGGTCCACTTCTAGCCTTCTAAGAGTTCTCCCAAAAGAATCTTGACTTTGCCATCTTTTAAACAGGGGATAGAAGTTTCACTGAAATGGCATACAATATAGGAAAAGGAATTTATCTAGAACAATATGATCATGATAAAAGAAGGGTATGAATACTGGGCACACAGAAACAGTAAATATCCACTATATGCTGGGAAGGGTTTCCTGAATGGCAGGCCTGTGCAGGAATGTGCAGAGGACTTACCACAAGCCTTGCATAGTACTCCAGGCAAGGAGTGGAAAAGTGACTCCCCACTACTCCTCATCAACTCTAGATTCACTTATAATCATATGTTACAGTATCATTAGGCACATAGCGCATGAAATCAACTAGGAGCATTTCATTTTAAACTTTGCTGATTTTTCAGATTTGCTTTGCATTCTTGGTAATGATTTCTTGCTCTATTTTTATGTCTCCTTAGATAAAGTGTCCACATACATGGTATTAGCTCCATTAGACATGAAATAAGCATTATTTATGATTGTAATCAAGGTTATGAAGCATTAAGATAGGAGAGAAAACTGTTTCCATGGATTTTTTTTCCAAGCTTTGAGAGTTAGGGTTTAATTTGACAGACTTTTGCTTTCTTCGTGCTATAGGGTGGTGAGGAGAATTGGAGCAAAATTGGTCAGTGGCACAAGAGTCTTTCACTCACTTGAAAGTGCTTGGGTATTTCACCCTATAAAGATGGGATCCTAGCTGAACTTGGTCTTCTTTAACCAGTTGAGTAGAAGTGAAACTTCTCATGTGTGGACTTTAACCTTATAAGGAGGTTGGATGAGTCCACAATGGCAAATGGAATTCAAATATAGCTCAGGGTACTAACCAGGTGGCAGATGCCTGCAAAGAGACTCAATATAAGCTCAATGCAATAGTGGGGATGTAATCCACATGTGCAAAACAACCACTGGGGGAGTATGCTTCTTTCCTTGTGGCAAGTTGGCCAATCATCTCTACTGACAAATATGGCACAAAAATACTTTGCAGAAGTTGCATTCATACAGAAGTGAGAAGAGAGGAAAAAAGTAAAATAGGAATGGGAGAAATGAAACTAATTTTAGGTTCAGAAAAACTGAGATAATTTTTAGGTGTGCATTGACAATGAGATAAAAAGCCCAATTAACTAAAAACTTTGAGGTTCAAATAATAGGCATGTTTAATTAGCTTTATTGTTGCTTTATGCGTTTCCAAATAATCACAGAAAGTACTACTTAACTGACTATAATATTCATTTAAGACATTTTTTTAAGTCTGGGAGTGAATCTTTCTCTGCTCTTAGGCAGATAGTACTGGTGATCATTAAGATAAATACTTTATATGCTGTGGCCTTTGTCATACACAATTCTTATTGACTATGGGGCCAAGAAAACATGATAAGCAATAGCAGAAGCACGGGAGACAGTCACATCTTCAGTGCTTCCTTTTTCACATTTGACATTCGCATGATGTTGACAAGGAAAAGATAATTTACAGCATTTACAAATATTTCTGTTTAAGTGTTTTGACTAACTCATTCGATAGTTCTTCCCCTCTCCCCTGCCCTCAATACTTTTAGCCCTTCTTGGGCTGGAATACTTGATATAAAGAAATTGTCTTTTGTCCTTTAACTACTGTTGGTAGTCATAGCTAACCACTGCCAACATTTACAAGTTAAAAAGTTTGTTTGGCTTTGTATGTTAACTCTTTTTTCAGCCACCAGGTTCCAGATGCCAGCATGATGTCGACCAGACTTCCTTGGACAGATGACCCCACCAATATGTCCTGGAGCTCCGCTTCTCCAGAGACCCACCCTACTAGGGAAAGAGAGGCAGACTGGGAGTATGGACTGACCAGTCAGCCCATGTTCAGTGGGGAAGCAATTACAGAAGCCAGTCCTTCCACCTTCTGCAACCCACAATGACCTTGGGTCCATACTCCCAGAGGGATAAAGAATAGGAAAGCTATCAGGGGAGTGGATGGGATATATAGATCTGGTGGTGGGAATTATGTGGAGTTGTACCCCTCCTATCCTACGGTTTTGTTAATGTCTCCCTTTTAAAATAAATAAATAAATAAATTTTTAAAAAATTTCACAGAGGGGGAAAAAATAAAAGGTAGGGAGCATTTTATTAAAAAAAGTAGATAACTGGGAGTCTGGCAGGTTAAGCACAGGTGGCACAAAGTGCAAGGACCGGCCTGAGGATCCTGGTTCAAGCCCCCGGCTCCCCACCTGCAGGCAAGTCACTTCACAAGTGGTGAAGCAGGTCTGCAAGTGTCTTATCTTTCTTTCCCCCTCTCTGTCTTCCCCTTCTCTCTCCATTTCTCTCTGACCTATCCAACAATGACAACATCAATAACAATAATAGTGGCCACAACAGTAAAACAAGGGCAACGAAAGGGAATAAATAAATAAATAAAAAATTTTAAAGTAGATAAATAGTATATTCACTTTACAATTAAGAAACACGGGCTCAGAAAAGCTTAATAACTCTAATAAAGGAGTCAGTCAAAATTTGAACCCAAAGTCAGAATTTGAACCCAGGCAGTCTAACTCCAGGATATATTCCTCACTGCCTTGTCCTTTTACTGGTTAAAAAAATTCTTCCTATTTAATTAAAAAATAAAGTTAGGTAATTCTACAATCAAAAAATAGATGTCAAGTCTTCCTGAAGTACATGCCATAAAGTCAAAACGTAACAAATGGTTCAAAACTGGCAAACTCAATAACATCTAAGCAGGAGAAGCTACAGAGCAACTCAGATAGTGAGTGCACCTGCTCTACCATGTACATGACCCATGATCCCCACTGCACTGGAAGTGTTGATGCTATAGTCTCCCTCTCTCTCTCTCTCTCTCTCTCTCTCTCTCTCCTCTCTCCTCTCTCCTCTCTCCTCTCTCCTCTCTCTCCTCTCTCTCTTCTCTCTGTCTCTCCTCTTTCTCTCTCTCCTCTCTCTCTCTCTTCTCTCTCTCTCCTCTTTCTCTCTCTTCTCTCTCTCTCCTTTCTCTCCTCTCTCTTCTCTCTCCTCTCTCTTCTCTCTCTCTCCTCTCTCCTCTCTCTCCTCTCTCTCTTCTCTCTCTCCTCTCTATCTCTCCTCTCTCTTCTCTCTCTCTCATCTCTCTCTCTTCTCTCTCCTCTCTCTCCTCTCTCTTCTCTCTCTCTCGTCTCTCTCTTTTCTCTCTCCTCTCTCTCTCATCTCTCTCTCCTCTCTCTTCTCTCTCTCTCCTCTCTCCTCTCTCTCTTCTGTCTCTCTCCTCTCTTCTTTCTCTCTCTCTCTCTCCTCTCTCTCTCTCTTTCTTCTTTCTCTCTCTCCCTCTCCCTCCCACTCTTTAAAAATGTCAGCCCAGGGCAGTGAAGCCCTAGTAACAACCAAAAAAGTGAAAATAATCCAAATACCTATCAACTCTTTCAGCTGATGAATGGACAAATAAAATGTAGTATAACTATGCAATGAACTATTTCTCAGTTATAAAAAGGAATGAAATACTGAAATGTGCAACAACATGGATAAACCATGAAAACATGCCAAATAAAAAAAAAATCAGCTAGAATACTACATACTGAGTGATTTCATTTACATGAACTAGTCAAAATAAATAAATACAAAGACAGAAAGTAGATTAAGTTTTCCCAAGAAATGATGGAGTGGGGGCAAGTGAAGGAATAACTACTTATAAACACAGGATTTCTTTTGTTTGCTTTTGTTTTTGTTTTTGCTTTCAAAGGACTTCCTAATGGGATGATGAACATATTCTGTGACTGATGAGCAACTCTGTTAACACACTAAAAAGCTGGGAGTCGGGTAGTAGCACAGTGGGCTAAGCGCAAGTGGCACAAAGCACAAGGACCAGCATAAGGATTCCCGTTCGAGTCCCCGGCTCCACACCTGCAGGGGAGTCACTTCACAAGCGGTGAAGCAGGTCTGCAGGTGTCTAATATCTTTCTCTCCCCCTCTGTTACTCCCCCATTTCTCTCTGTCCTATCCAATAACAACAATAATAATTACAACAAGGACAACAAAAGGGAATAAATAAATAAATAAATATTTAAAAATAAAATAAAAAACTAGTGCATTAGGGCCAGGGATAAGGCTAAGTGGTAAGGCACATGATTCACATGCTTGAAGCCCCAGTTTTGATCCCTATCTCACTAGATCTCCCCCTCTCTCATTAAAACAAATAAGTCTTTACAAAAATTATTGAATCATATACTTTTAATAGTTGAGCTATTGAGCATTTGAATTATCCCATAATAAATCTGGTTTTTATTTTTAGTGAATTTTAATTTTTTATTTTATTGGGAGGTAATGGTTTACAGTGCAGTTGTTGACATATGGGAACAGTTGTTTTGGTTTTTTTTATTTCCCCATGAATGTCCTTTGCAGAACACTCTCACCCACAACTTAGGTCCCTTTATAGCATTATAATCATGCAACAGGAGAGTCTATTCAACAAGTGGTGTTGGGAAAATTGGGTTGAAACATGCAAATAAATGAAATTGGACCACCACAAGTGACAATTCCAAATGGATCAAAGGCATGGGCATTAGATCAGGAACTATCAAATACATAGAAAAAAACATTACAGAATAAATCTTTTTTTTTTTAAGTTCCTTTAAGTGGGGGCTGGGCAGTAATGCAGCAGGTTAAGCGCACATGGCACAAAGTGCAACTTAAAGATCCTGGTTTGAGCTCCCAGCTCCCCACTTGCAGGGGGTGGAGGGGTTGCTTGGCAAGTGGTGAAGCAGGTCTGCAGGTATCTGTCTATCTTTCTCTCCTCCTCTCTGTATTCCCCTCCTCTCCATTTCTTTCAGTCCTATCCAACAACAGCTATAACACAATAACAACCACAAAAAGGCAACAAAATGAGGACAAATAGCCTCCAGGAGCAGTGGATTCGTGGTGCTGGTACAGAGCCCCAGTGATAACCCTGGAGGCAAAAAAAAAAAAAAAAGTACCTAAGTCTGAGTAATAACTCATGGGGGAAGGAAGGTGCATGCCTCACTGCCGGGCTGGGCTAGCTTCACGGGCAGTAGAGAGACCAGGGACTCATGGCTGAGCTGGGAAGCAGTATCTCGTTTATTAATCAGATACATTGCCTTTTTCATGCATCTCCTCACTGGAAGTGGCAAGCAAAAGGAAATGACTAGGAGAGGGGGTGGAGCAAAAAAAAGAGCACGAACAGAACATAGAAAGCTTCCATCTAACCAGTGGGGATTAAACCGATACCCTGCAGGCAGGGCGGGACCCAGGTAAAACAGTGATTATGTAAATAGACCACATCGTGAGTAATACAAGCAAACCTAATGTGATGATCAAAACAGAAGGTCTTATAAGCAGAATTTAGAAGCATACCAACACCTCACTATGTGTGTCACCCAGGTTCAAGCCCCAGCACCACACAAGAGATACCTAACATTGGAGGATACATTGGGATGCATTGGATCGACCTTCTCATGGTGCATCCCGTGAGTACCCATTCATTGGGGAAACTGATGATCCTTCCTAGCTGACTGAATCCACATGGATCCCAGTCACTTTCAAAGCCAGCAACAAGCAGCTCCTGACACCTTTCAACCTGACGCTGTTGACTGGCTATGGAAGAAGGGCAAACGCTAGAAGAAGGAGGATACTGATATTGTAGTGTCTCTTCCTCCCTGTCTTTCTATCTATCTAAATGAAAAAGCAGCCACTGAGTGGTGGAATCAGCATGTTTGAAGCCCCAGTTCTACAAAAAAATAAAAAGAACAAAATGCCTGAACTTCTCCCCAAACCATGCACAATGATTAAAGATCAAATTACAGAAGTAAATAGAAGATTATTCCCAAGTGTGAAACAAATGATAGTAGTGTGGGGAAACTAACTCATGCTGTGAGAACACCAGTTAGTATGCTTGAGGCCCCAGAAGTCTCAGGTTCAATCCCTGGCACCATCTTGAGTCAGAGCAGAGTGGTGTTCTAGTCCTCTGACACTCTTCCTGTCAGTCTCTATGATATTTTCATAGCAAACAAATTAATTACTTTAGAAGATAGAACAATACTAATATTTAAAGAATATTAAAAAGAAAGACCTCAACTGCTGGATACTTCTCTTCCCAGCAAATCATAACTAAAGAGAGAGCAGGGGGCTGGGCGGTAGCGCAGTGGGTTAAGCACACATGGCCTAAGGATCCAGGTTGGAGCCCCCAGCTCCCTACCAGCAGGGGGGGTCACTTCACAAGCGGTGAAGCAGGTCTGCATGTGTCTATCTTTCTCTCCTCCTCTCTGTTTTCCCCTCCTCCATTTCTCTCTGTCCTATACAACAGTGACAATGGCTATAACAACAACAATAACAACAACAATAGCAATAACAACCACAACAAGGGCAACAAAATGGGAAAAATAGCCTCCAGGAGCAGTGGATTCATAGTGCTGGCACCAAGCCCTGGTGATAACCCTGGAGTCAAAAAAAGAGGGAGTCGTGCAGTAGCGCAGAGGGTTAAGCGCAGGTGGCGCTAAGTACAAGGACCAGTGTAAGGATCCCAGTTCGAACCCCCGGCTCCCCACCTGCAGGGGAGTCACTTCACAGGTGGTGAACCAGGTCTGCAGGTGTCTGTCTTTCTTTCCCCCTCTCTGTCCTCCCCTCCTCTCTCCATTTCTCTCTGTCCTATCCAATAACTACAACAATAAAACAGCAAGGGCAACAAAAGGGAATAAATAAATAAATAAATATTTTTTTAAAAGAAAGAAAGAGAAAGATCAGACCAGATCTTGCTGTGAGAGTCAATAACAATGAAGAGGGAGAGCAGGAGGTCACAGGGACAATAGTCAAGATGGCCTCTGTAGTTACGAACTCCTGCAGGGGTAGGGGGTGCTTAGTGAAAGGTACCTCAATCTTGATACAAGCAAGGCAACCATCTACAGCTCTGAGGGCCCATGGCTCACAGTTTACCCTCTGGAATTCAATGAGGTCAGTCCCAGTCTAGCTGCAAATGCTGCTACACACTATCAATGTGAACTGTGAGAGTATCAATCAAGTTAAACTGACATTTCCATAGATCCCAGACAAAAATAAACACAGACTATTATTTCTAATCCTGCCCCTCTACTTTTCTGATTAGATTGTGTGTTCTGTTATAGGATGGATGAGTTCAGTCTTTTCTAAAGTATTTCCTCATGGGTTCATCTGTGAGTAAGGACCCAAGTTTTTCTCATTTGAAAGAAGCATGATCCAGCTGTTATTGCTGATGTTTTTAGAATTAAGGAGAGAAAGAACAGTGTTTAATTATCATGACCTGAGCATGTCCCTCCTAAATGAGAAGATCTTTTGTACGTACACCCTAAGATAAGAGCTTCTTCTAACCAGGAGTGATTTATCATTCTAATTCTTTGTTTACAATTTTGAAGGTTGGTATGTATTTTATCTTTTGGGTCTTTAAAGAATTCAGTCATTCTGGCTAACATGAAATATCATACATTGTGGCCTGATAAAGTTGAGAGCTAAATGTTTTAAGACCTCTAAAGTTATAATCACTGAGTGCTTAATTTCAAAACACATCCATTCATTTGCTTCCATGGAATGAAATGTCCACCACAGCATAACAGTGCTAGCACCAAGCCAGCTTTCCCTTCCTGGGTCTTTTGAACATTCAGACTCCCAGCTAGCTGTCTCTGAGTCTTCTAGTTTCTACTTTTCAGAGTGGCTGGGGGGTGATCACAATTATAACTGGACAGAAGCATTCATTCTCCCTCTGCACTTTAAATGTACAAGAGCTGATTTTACATGAATGTCTAGTCTAGGTTCCCTCTAGTGGAATCAAAGATATTTCTGGTGGTTGAATGCACATGTTACGATGCGCAAGGACCATGGTTCAAGCATTCAATCCCCACCTGCAAGGGGGTGAGCTTTGCAAGTGGTGAAGCAGTGCTGCAGGTGTCTGTCTGTCTGTCTGTCTGTCTCTCTCTCTCTCTATTACCCCCTCCTTCTTTATTTCTGGCTGTATCTATCAAATAAATACATGAAAAAAAATTATTTTCTGGCACTTCTGCCCAGGTCCTCTCCTGTAGTCACTATTAGAAATGCAGCTTAGAGACACCCGGGGGGTTCTTGTTCAAAGGTCTGTGTCTACACTCTTAAGCTGCCTGTCTTTCAAGTGCTATCAATGCTTAACTCTGTCCTAGTGGGAACCAATTTAATTTACATCAGAAGGAAAGTGAGGAATCCTGTCAAGTAATCCAAAATAATCAAATGACATATGGACTTGAATCAATGAGTCAATGGCTAGCTCTCATATGTTAAACAAAGTGACCAACCTCTGACTGGGCTGAGACCTGGCTATCAAAATTCATGGTTTTTTAAAAAATTTTTTACATTTACTTTTCCCTTTTGTTGCCCTTTTATTTTTTTTATTGTTGTTGTAGTTATTGATGTCGTCGTTGGATAGCACAGAGAGAAATTGAGAGAGGAGGGAAAGACAGAGGGGGAAAGATAGACACCTCCAGACCCACTTCACCGCCTGTGAAGTGACTCTCCTGCTGGTGGGGCGCTGGGGGCTTGAACCGGGATCCTCACACCTGTCCTTGCACTTCTCCTCACGTGCGCTTAATCTGCTGCACTACCACCCGACTCCCCAAAATTCATGTTTTAAGGGTAAGTCAAGTTTTTTCTTTGCTAGAGAACTGTAGAAAGAACAAGAAGGTGGGTTGGGTACTTCCCAGGCTGTGAAATTACCAAGTTTTAACTACCAAGAGGAAAAGATCAAATAGGAAGGAAAAAATCTTGAATAGAATAAACAAAAACCACTATTATCAAAATGCATACCAAGGTTCAGTGCCCCCGCACTTCCATGAACCAGTGCTGTGTAGTGCTCTAGTAGAAAAACAAACAAACAAACAAACAAAACCAGAAGGGCAGGGTGTCCGGCGGTAGCGCAGCACGTTAAGCGCATGTGGCGCAAAGCGCAAGGTCCAGCATGAGGATCCCGGTTCGAGCACCAGCTCCCCACCTGTAGGGGAGTCACTTAACAGACAGTGAAGCAGGTCTGTAGGTGTCTATCTTTCTCTCCCCCTCTCTGTCTTTCTCTCCTTTCTCCATTTCTCTCTGTCCTATCCAACAACGACATCAACAACAATAATAATAACCACAACAACGATAAAACAAGGGCAACAAAAGGGGGGAAAAAAGCCTCCAGGAGCAGTGGATTCATGGTGCAGGCACTTATCCCCCAGCAACAATCCTGGAGGCAAAAAAAAAACAAAAACAGAAGGACAGAGTGATGACACTGCTGGTTGAGTGCACATGCTACAGTGCTCAAGGACCTAGGTTCAAGTCTCTGGTTCCCACCCGCTAAGGGAAAGCTTTGCCAGTGGTGAAGCAGTGCTTACAGGTGTCTCTCTTTCTCACTCCCTCTCTATCTCCCCCACCCTCTCAATTGCTGGCTGACCCTATCCAATAAATAAATATGATAAAAAATGTTTTTCAAAATGCATTAAAAAATTTAAATTTAAAAAAGAGGCTTTTGAGGTTGAGCTTGCCTACTTTTTCATATATTAGAGAAAAAAGGAATCAGGAGGAGATACTTTCTATTTAGAGCATCTCCAGGTGCGGAATTAAATGTTTAGATCAGACTCAACACTGGATAATAGAAGTATTTTGTTTTATATAAAGACATAACTAAACAAAAAATATTTTTTACTAAGTCACTTAAAAATAAGTATTGTGGGCCAGATGGTAGTGCACCTGGTAGAATGCAACATCACTTTTGAGAGCTTCAATTTCTTCATCAGTAAAATGGAACTAGCCATAGTTCCTATTATGTAAAATTGATGATATATAGATACATGGAGTAAACTAATACTAAATTACATAAGGCAAAACCTTGAGCACAATTTGTGCTTATTGTCTGTCAGTGGTCACCGGCCATCTAGAGGAAAGAACACAGCACATTTTCTATGAAAGACCCCTAAGGTCAGGTGTGTTGGGAGATGACCTTCACTGTCTATAAATCCACAGCTTATAGGAGTCGGGCGGTAGCGCAGCAGGTTAAGTGCAGGTGGCGCAAAGCTCAAAGACCGGCGTAAGGATCCGGGTTCGAGCCCCCAGCTCCCCACCTGCAGGGGAGTCGATTCACAGGCAGTGAAGCAAATCTACAGGTGTCTATCTTTCTCTCCCTCTCTGTCTTCCCCTCCTCTCCCCATTTCTGTCTATCCTATCGAGCAACGACGACAATAATAACTACAACAGTAAAAAACACAGCAAGGGCAACAAAATGGAATAAATAAATAAATATTTTTTTTAAAAAATCCACAGCTTACAAGGCCTTTTATAATACTGGTTTGTCAGAAAAGTCACGACATACTTTTCTGTGTATTTCTATGTAAAAAAAGAAAATCCTCATGATTTTTTGGAAAATCCAGTACATTTGGTCTAAAAAGGAGTAGAGTCCTTCCTTAGCATAATCATTAAATAAAGGTTTCAGTGCTTGGGCCAGCAAAGACTCAAAAAAAAAAATCACTACTATACAACAGTGCTTATGTTTAAGGCTGGTGTCATTTGGGGTGTGTGGGGGAGTGAGCATAAAGAAGAGGGAAGGGGCAGAGCAGGCAACATGCAGGATGAGTGAGGTACTGTTTCCTGAAGACCATGAAAGTATCTCCTGCTTGAGTTCATCAGCTCCACGAAACTCCTGAAAACCAACCTTGTGACCTTTCTACAGGGAATAATACTAAATGAGCCCCGAGGTCTTTAGAAATATGGGACTTATAAATAAGGCCAAATATTTCACCTCTGATTCTGATGAAAGGTTTATGAGTCCCAGAATAGTTCAAGCTCGACATGTCTGGATTGAATATTTGGTGTGCACTTAACACCAACAGGTTTCAGAGGCTTCATGTTTCACAACCAAACCTTGGCAGAGCTGTGTTAGTTACCTGATACCCATGGTAGGGGACATTTTCTCACTTCTTGGTGCCATAAATAGTGCAGGCTCCTGTCTGTAGCATATGTGAGTTAATTAGGGATGTTAAGCTTCAGAGATTTTCTGGCATTGATGTTCCTTGACTTTGCAAGCATAGAAAATAAGACTAAGGAGATGATGACATGCAGCAAACTCAGGTCTAATAGGGTGACCATCAGGAGAAAGAGTCCAGAAAACCCAGTCTAGAGCTCTAGCCAGAGATGAGGCTAGTCAAGATCAGATTTCAGAGATGAAGCTTTTTTTCACTCTGATCTTCCAACTGAACCATGGTCTTAGTTAGAACATGAAAATAGAGACACATGAGGGCATAACCAAAAATAAAATCTTCTAACCTCAGAGAAGACTCAGTTCTATTTAGAGTGCAAAGAACATAATTGGCATTGTTTTGTTCTTAAATCACTATTTCATTGATTGAGTCTACTTCTTTAGGAAATCTGCAAATAGAAATTAAAGGCAAGTAGCGTAAGAGCAATAAATAACATCTAATTGTTAAAAAAGGAGTAATTAAAAAAAAATTTTATTTATAAAAAGGAAACACTCCCTACCTGCAGAGCAGTTACTTCACAAGTGGTGAAGCACATCTGCAGGTATCTATCTTTCTCTCCCCCTCTCTTTCTTCCCCTCCTCTCTCCATTTCTCTCTGTCTTATCCAACAATGAAGACAACAATAATAACTACAACAATAAAACAAGGACAACAAAAAGGGAATAAATAAATAAATAAGTAAAAATTTTTTTTAAAAAAGGAAACACTGACAAAAACATAAGATAAGAGGGGTACAACTCCACACAATTCCCACCACCAGAACTTTGTATCCCATCCCCTCTCCTGATAGCTTTCCTATTCTTTATCCCTCTGGGAGTATGGACCCAGGGTCATTAGCGGGGGCAGAAGGTGGAAGGTCTGGCTTCTGTAATTGCTTCCCTATTGAACATGGGCATTGAGAGGTCGATACATTCTCCCAGCCTGTCTCTTTCTTTCCCTAGTGGGGCAGGGCTCTGGAGAAGCAGGGCTCCAGGACACATTGGTGGAGTCGTCTGCCTTGGGAAGTCCAGTTGGCATCATGGTAGCATCTGGAACCTGAAAAAAGAGCTAAGATATAAAGCCAAGCAAATTGTTGACTAATCATGGACCCAAGGGCTGGAATAGTGCATATGAAGAGTTGGGGTCTCCATTTTGTAGATACCTAGGAGGCCTATTTTAGTTATATTCCAAAGGGCCCATGACTATACTAGTTTTTTCCTGAGCCTGACATCTGATATGCAGGTGGACTCAAGTTATTGTCTGGGGAGATGGTGTCATGGCTGGGAAAAGGACCAGAAAGCTGGGTCAGGGAAGAGAGTAGCTCCCAAATATGGGTAAGGTGTATAAATATTGTTGACTAATCCCCATCGATTTAATCTGATCTGGGGCCCATATTTAGCTTAGGAGCCTATGTAACTTCTGCATCTCTATAGATCTGAGCTCACATTCTGTGGTCATAAGTAGGAACATTCCAATCTGCCCTAGTTTCAAGACCCATCTTCCTCAGGTGGTAGATAGAGCATGTTATCCAATCCCCTCTTTGGAGGATGGAACATTCTCTAAGATTGTTGATCCACATTGAGGACAAGGTTCTATGGGGGCCCCCCAAAGGGGTCCATTATGTTGTTCCTGATGGAGATGACCAGTGATAATGGAGAGAGGGATCTATTTGTGGTCTAGGCCCATCATGTCTGTGTAGGAATCTCAGGACTCCCCAACAAGTGCCCCAGCTGATGGGGTGGTCTGATAGTGACTAAAGAGTCATCTTTAAAGCATGCCAGTCTCTTGTCCTTATTCAGCTTTTGTAGTCCTTGCTTTGATAAGGTTAGCTTTGGAGTGATTGTGGGATGTGTAATAGGAGGTAAATGAAGAGGGTATCTAGGTCTAAGTAGACACTATTTCATTAGGAACTTTATGGTGTCTTTTTAGGTCTTTCTACTTGCTTGCTTCATTTATTGACTCACTGCAGACTATTGTGCACTTTTATTTTCAGGTATATATTTTTCCCTAATTTATGGATGCATGTGTACATATGCCCTATCTCATGGGGCCTGGTCTACATCTAGGTTTTGGGGCTTTGTTAGGAAGTGAACCAGCTGAAATGAAATTAGAGAATCCTATGAAAGAAAAGGTCTTACCGGAGTAATGAGGCTGAAGGGTTGACATTCCATACCTGACAAAAAGAGTGATTTTGAATATGCATGGCATTTTCTAGTTTAAAAAATACTTTTTTTTTGCCTCTGGGGTTTATTACTTGGGCTCAGTGCCAGCACTATGAACCCACTATTTTTGGTGGCCATTTTATTCAATAAGAAATTGAGAGAGGGGTGGGGGAGATAGAGAAGGAGACAGAAAGACACCTGCAAATTTGCTTTACCACTTGTGAAGCACCCCCCCCCCCTTCAGGTAGGGAGCTGTGGGCTCAAACCTGGATCCTTCCATGGGCTTCTGTTCTTAGTATGCGCACTTAACTGGATCACAGTACTTTCTAACACACGAAGTACTACCCTATTTAGCAATCAAGGGGGATATGAGAACAAATACTCCTTTGATACTGGAATCAACTGGCATCATCTCAGACTCGCTTTCTTCCCAGGTAATTCCTTTACACTGTTCCTGCCGGCTTTCCATTCATATTCAGCTGGTATTTATTATGTACCTACTTTGTATAACAACTCTTGAGTAATACAAGGGATGAATAAGATGATACAACCAAGAGACTAAACTGAAGAACTACATGAAGTTGTTGAAGCCACAGGAAGAGGGGGAGAATAGTTCTGCTGTTGGAGGGGGTAGAGGTGGGGGCTGATATGGTGGGGAAGGTGACCCTAAAAAAGGTTCAATTTTGGGGGTCGGGTGGTAGCGCAGCGGGCTAAGCGCACAAGGACCGGTGTAAGGATCCTGGTTCGAGTTCCCAGAAGCAGGTGAAGCAGGTCTGCAGTTCTTTCTCTCCCCCTCTGTCTTCCCTTCCTTTCTATATTTCTTTCTGTCCTATCCAACAACAACAACAACCATAATAACAAGGACAACAAAAATGGAAAAAAAAATAGCCTCTAGGAGCAGTGGATTCATAGTGCAGGCACCTAGCCCCAATGATAACCCTGGAGGCAAGGTTCAATTTTGAGGTTTCCTCAAAGGTGAAGAAAGGGTAGTTCAAGTATTTTGGCAGGAGGGGAGACGTGTGGGGAAGGTGAAAATGAGAGCATTCTAAATGCAGAATTATGAGCAAAGTCATAGATATTCAGTTATATGATAAAGTAGATGAAAATATTATTGGAGCGGAAGCTTAAAAGAGTCGATGTGGGGAGTTGGGAGGTACGGCAGCAGATTAAGCACACGTGGCACAATGCACAAGGACTGATGTAAGGATCCCGGTTCGAGCCCCCGGCTCCCCACCTGCAGGGAAGTCGCTTCACAGGTGGTGAAGCAGGTCGGCAGGTGTCTGTCTTTCTCTTCCCCTTTCTGTCTTCCCCTCCTCTCTCCATTTCTTTCTGTCCTATCCAATAATGATGACATCAACAACAATAACTACAACAATAGAACAACAAGGGCAACAAAAGGGAATAAATTTTATAAAATTAAAAAAAAAGTAGATGTACTGGGGTGGTAGCAGCATTAGAAGTGCATCTGACTTTCATACCTAAGGTCCCAGGTTCAGTCCCCAGCACCACCATAAACCAGAGCTGAGCAGTACATTGGTTAGACAAAAAATATAAAAAATAAAATGAAAAGTTACAACATCTAAATAGATGCCTTTTAAAAAAAAATTTATTTATTTATTCTCTTTTGTTGCCCTTGTTGTTTTATTGTTGCAGCTATTATTGTTGTCATTGCTGGATAGGACAGAGAGAAATGGAGAGAGGAGGGGAAGACAGAGAGGGGGATAGAAAGACAGACACCTGCAGACCTGCTTCACCCCCTGTGAAGCGACTCCCCTGCAGGTGGGGAGCCGGGGGCGCAAACCGGGATCCTTAAGCTCCTCCTTGAGCTTTGCGCCACATGCACTTAACCCGCTGTGCTACCTCCCAACTCCCAATAGATCCCTTTTCAAACCCATTATTTTCCTTAGCCAGAACAACTGATCAGTTCTGGTTTATGGTGATGTCAGGGGTTGAACATGGGACTTCAGGGCCTCAAGCATGAAAGCCTTTTGCATAACACTGTAGTATCTTCTGACCTCACACCCCTAATTTGTAAAGTTTTTTTTTCCTTTCTTCTTCCTCTTCTTTTGACAGTTATGCAAGTTCTATGCTCTGAAGCTGAACTATCACCTTGGCCTTTTCTTCTTGGTTTAAAATAATAATAATAAACTCACTTCCTAAGTTCTGAGAGTTAAAAAAGATAAAATAAAACAAACACACAAAAAACTTCATCAGAGACAAGAATGTGTGTGCTTCTATGATCTCACTTTGAGAAACAAAAGATACTTTCATAAAGTCAAAAGCAATGAGAATAGAGAAAAGAGGGAGGTTTTAATCTCTCTTCTCATTTGGGCCCTTGGCTTGGTTTCTTAAAGACTGGGCAAAAAGACAAATTGCATTTTTATTTTTAGACTTGTGCCCTGCTGGCAGAATCACATCATCTGTACAGCTCTCTCTAGCCATCTCTAGTTCAGATTGATAAGTCTGCCATGGTATGTGTGGGGGGTGTGGGCAGGGGAGGTAGAACTCTCCATGCCAGGAACCTGAAATCTTCCCAAGAATTGACTGTTTCCCAAGTCTATGGTAGGCTGTCCACTGATGGGATCCCCAAAACCTCTGGTTAGAGAAGAGCCCCCAGATCAGCTTTCCTGAAGGACACCCAGATCACCTGACTCAGATCTTTAAACTAAAGACATTTTTCCTGGAGTAAGGTCTCCAGTGGTGCTCTGAACTATATGAGTATCAAATTATACAGGGATCAAATTGTATCAGTGTAGAAAATCAGTCGTCTTTAGTGCTATTCCATGGGGTAGAATTTCTCACCATGTTGACAATATCCTTGGCAGGTTTGTGGGGTAGATCTTACCACCTAGCTTGGAAAACAGCATCTAGATATAGTAGGTTTTACCTAGTTATTCAGCAAAAATTAAACCCAATACACCTGGTTCAGAAAGCATTATCCTTTGAGTATCATTCTGCAGTAATGGTTGGCAGACAAAGGTAAAGGTCTGATCATGAACCAAATCCAGCCCACCACTGGATTTTGTACATAAGACTTTATCTGGACACAGCTTATTTGTTTTTGTTTGGTTGGTTATTTTTGGTTACTTTTTTATTTATTTGTTTTAGTTAGAGGGAGAGAGAGAGTGTGTGAAAGAGAATATGAAACCAAAGCTTCCTATAGTGTGGTGGGACTCTGGGCTTGAACTTGGGACATGACAATGCAATGTGCTCTCCAAGTGAGCTATTTTGTGGACCCTAGTTCTTCATTTGTTGTCTGTAACCTGACTTCCACTCTTTGGAGTCATAACTGAGTTCTGGCAAGGCCACGGGACTGCAAATCCTAAAACACTTTATTTACAGAAAGCTCACCTCTGTTCTGAAATATAACCCAAAAACTAGAATCATCTGGTATAATCTCATTAATAGGCCCCTGTTGTGTGACTGAGGGGACACCAAGTCTTCAAGAAAGTGAAAGGGCATTTTACTGACTGGGTGGTCTCGAATGGAGTTAATCCTTCTGAGCTTGAGCTCCCTCACCCAAAAGGAGTATAGTGATAGTTTTAAACTTGCTTTGGTCTACTCAGAATGCTGTAACAAAATATCACAGGCTAGGCAACTTAAACAACAAAAATTTATTTATCACAACTTTGGAGGCAGGTCAAAGTACCATCCAGTTTGGTTTCTAGTAAGAATTTTCTTTTTCTCTTTCTTTTTTTCTTTTAATTATTTAATTAATTAATTATTTATTTATTATTGAATAGAGACAGAGAGAAACTGACAGGGGAGGGGAAGATAGAGAGGGAGAGAGAGAGACACCTGAAGCCCTGTGTCACCACTTGTGAAGCTTTCCCCCCTGCAGGTGGGGACTGGGGGCTTGAACCTGGGTCCTTGCACACTGTAATGTGAGAGCTTAGTCAGGTGAGCCACTGCCTGGCCCCATTTCTCTTTCTTTCTTTCTTTCTTTCTTTCTTTCTTTCTTTCTTTCTTTCTTCCTTCCTTCCTTCCTTTCTTTCTTTCTTTCTTTCTTTCTTCCCTCCCTTTTTTCCTTCCTTCAGTTTCTGGTGAGAATTTTCTTTTTCTTCTTTCCTTCCTTCCTTTTTCTCTCTCTCTCTTTCTTTCTTTCTTTTTTTTTTTTTTTGCCTCCAGGGTTATCTCTGGGGCTTGGTGCCTGCACTATGAATCCACTGCTCCTGGCAGCCATTTTTTCCATTTTACTGGATAGAACAGAAAGAAATTGAGAGAGAAGAGGGGAGATAGAGAGGGAGAGAGAAAGGTAGACACCTGCAGACCTGCTTCATTGTTTGTGGAGCATCCCCCCAGCAGGTGGGGAGTGGGGACTTGAACCTGGATCCTTATGCCGGTCCTTGCACTTCTTACTATGTTCACTTAACTGGGTGCGCCACTGCCCAACCCACCACTGGTAAGAATTTTCTGTCTGGCTTGAAGACTGTCACCTTCTTTTTACACCCTCACATAATGGAATGAAAGAGAGCACACATACTCTCTTGTGTGTCTTTTATTAAGACACAGATCCTACAAATTACTGGCCTTAATACTTCTGAACTTATTTATCCTTTATCACCCCCTCAAAGAAAAACCCTATTTCCAAATATAGTCACAATTGGGGGCTAAGACTCTAACATATGCATTTAGGAGGACATGATTCAGTCCACAAAACAACTTCACAGGGCTTTGCGAAAGCTAAAGAATGTAATACATGTTAATGGATTAACTTAGGAGCTGGCATTTTAGTGAGAATATAACAGTACTAAGTATTTCCCTTTTGTCTTGTTAACAATATAAAGCACATAATACTTAAAGTCACAGGACTGATTTGCTTGATCTTGAGCAAGTCACTCAGCCTCTAAACTTCAGTTTTTTAATTCATCTGTTTATAAATTTCATTTTTAGCTGCTGCAGGTGCCTCTCTTTCTCTATCCCCCCCCCTTTGATCAGAAAATGAAAGAAAAGAAGAGGGTGAAGACCACTTAGAACAATGGAGTAATCATACAGGCACTGAGCCCCTGAGGTAACCATGGAGGCAAAACATAAATAAGTAGATAAAATAAGCTTGTTTTAAAAAATAGATAAATAAGGCATATACTTAGTATACTGACACTGTCTTCTTATGACTGCGCCATTACTGCAGCACCGCTAACCATTTTATCCCCTTTCTTTCCTTCTACTACAAGAATATCTACCACAAAATAGCCCATCTAGATAGTGTGCCTGTGTTCTCATGCACTTGACTCAGGTTCAAGTTCACCACCCATAGCATTGGAGGAAACATTGGTGTTGTTGTAAGTATCATCATTTCCTCTCTCTCTCTCTCTTTCTCACTTTGTATGAGAAAGTCAGCCTAGAACAGTGAAACCATAACAACAACAACAACAACAACAAATATAGTGTATATATAAAAGGAAGGCATCAGTCAGCTAGGTTTTTCTTGTTATTCAAAGCTGCTGAATTTGTCTAAAATCAAACTGAATAAAAGCAAAAGTTTTCCCAGAAACTATATCCAATAGACTTCTACTTGCATGTCATTGGCCCTAGTGGTGTCACATGGTTACCTCTAATTTGGAAAACAACTGCGAAGAAAGATGTGGCAGTGACCACCATGATGTAGAAATCAACAGCATAAACCTATGCTATTGTGGTTCCAACTAGAAATAACAAAATAATCTTATTATATAGTCACCAAGGACTGTGGTCACATTCATCACATGTAGTCATTGGTAGTTTCTCTTAAGAGCATATGAATCACAAAAGGTACCAAGAGTTAACTTGGAAGAGCCACTCAAGAAGTGGTACAATGGATTCAGTGTTGGAATTGCATGTGCATGGTCCTCAGTTCAGTCCCTTGCACTACTTATGCTAGAGGAATGCTCTGATTCTCCCTCTCTTTCTCTCTTTCTTACTAGTTAATAAATAAGTCTTTCAAAAACCAAATCTGGGGCCAGTTGGTGGCCCATGTGTAAGGATGGTTCAGGTTCTCCCAAGTCCCCACCTACAGGGAGGAAGTTTCACAAGTATGGCAGGTGTTTCTCCTCTCCTCCCCCCCACTCCTCTATAAATCTCTAAAACAAATGAAAAAAATAATAAAATAAAAGCAGCTGCCAGGAAATTCTGGAGTCATGGAGCACTTCTGGGAGGCATGGCCATGAACTCTTCTCTGAAAACAACAATTAACTGCAACTATCGAATTTAACAATCCTCACCAACTACAGCTGAGACATCCACAGGAGCCTGGCAGCCTCAGCCACCAAGTTGCAGATGCTACTATGATTCCATCCTGACTTTCCTGGGTAGATGACCTCACCAATATATCCTGGAACCTCACCTCTCCAGAGCCCTACCCCATTAGGGAAAGATAGACACAGACTGGGGGCATGCATCAACCTCCCAATGCCCATGCCCAGCAAAAGTCAGAACTCCCACCTTCTGCACCCCAGAAAGAATTTTGATCCATACTCCCAGAGGGATAAACAACAGGGAATTTTCCAATGGATGTGGATGGTACACAGAACTCTGGTGGTGGGAACTATATGGAATCACATCCCTATTACAATTATACCCCTATAGTCTTGTAAATCAGTATTATATAACTAATACAAAAATAAAACATGAAAAGAGAGAATAGTAGAGTCACGCATGCTCAGAGCCTCAGCAGTAACACTGAAGGCAAATAAATAAATAAATAAATAAATAATAGAAGCAGTGAAGCAGGTCTGCAAGTGTCTTTCTCTCCCCCTCTCTTTCCCTCCTCTCTAGATTTCTCTCTGTCCTATCCAACAACAACAGCAGTAGCAACAACAATAATAATAACAACAAGAAAATGAGAAAATGACCTTCAGGAGTAGTGGATTCGTAATGCAGGCATGGAGCCCCAGCGATAACCCTGGAGGCAAATAATAATAATAATAATAATAATAATAATAATGATAATAGTAGTAATCTAAAAAAAAGATAGATAATAGATGATAGCTGAAAAGAAAAATGAATGTTATAGGATGTGAACAAGTATGCAGAGAGACTAGCTTCCTCAGTGTAGTTCACATGGGCAGCTCTACTGTGTTCACCTTTCTACTTACAATCCCCATTTCCAGATATCAGATGAATCAGCCAGGGTAGATATGGCTGACTTTTAGATCACACCACACACTAGCCAAGCCACCATGAGAAGTCCCAAATCACTAGCTCTGGTCCTCCTCCAAAAGCTTAAATGCTTTTTAATGAGGTAAGCAGAAAACTAGATCTCAGCCAAAACATCTCATTCCCCACAAGACGGAATCAAGGTCACAGAAGACAAGAGTAAGCATTGTTTAAAGCACACAATCTAGGAAGAGTGAGAAACCTTCACATCATAGGGGGACAGACACTCTGAATAATGCTGCAAACATTCCAAAAATCTTTAGGGCAAGGACCAATGAGCTTCTCTTTCACCTACTAGCATAAACAAACAAATCACCAAGCCTTGTTTATTCGAGGAGGCTTCATGCAAATACTTAAAAATTCAGATTTTGTCAAGCTGGTTTAACTAGGAAAGCCTAGTTGGAAGAATATGCTAATAAGTCATTAAAGTGCTTTCATATCATGCCATATGGTACACTTGAAACATAAAACACTGGCCTCTATTCTTTGGGCAGGGCTGTTTGATAAAAGAGAGCCCTAGGGAAAAGATTGTTGATCTGTCCACCCTTACTTTATATGCTAACTCTTATTACAGGGGCTTGTTTGTTTTGATGAGTCTTGGCAGATATCTGTAAACGGCACTCCATTTGAGAAAACTGTTGCAATTAATGTGTTAATGCAAAAGCCAACTGGCAACAATATGCTTGCATAAACTCAAGTTTCCAGGGTGGCTTTCATTTTGCTAATTGCCAGTACTTTTTTTTTGATCACTAAATTTTAAGTGCCATGTCTACAATGTCTGGTTCTTAAAACTCACTATTTAAAAAGAAGCTAGACTTGGGATCAGTGCATATAACAAAGAATAGACAGATTATGTATCAAAAGTGTGGTCTGAATGGACGTCTTTAATATGCAAGTCAGGCCTAGGGAGATGTACAGAATTCAGAAACTGAACTTGGCAGTTTGGGCATCTAATTGCCTGTGGCTTGTGTACCACATTTGAGGAAACTACAGATGAATGCAGAAACCTAGTGATGAGTCTCTAGATGTCACATCACCTCTAAGTCCATCCCACAGCCTGGCAGTTCAGAGAAGGGACAAGGTACCGGAAATACTGTCAAAGTGCAAAGAACTTTTATTTCAGCACTGGTTTATTCAGGAAAATATTGGCTTCAGAACTTGGAGTTCTCTGCTCTTTCACTTCAAGCTCACTTTAAGTCCTGGACAGTCAGGTGCAATTAATAAGACAAATATTTTTGCCTAAATAGCCATTTAGGCAATGCTACATACTGAAAATGTTTATTATTAATTTTATTATTGATTTAATAATGGTATACAAGATCATAAGATTACAGGGGTTTAGTTACACACTACACCGACTATCACAGTTTTGTATGCGCTCAACCTACCCCCCAGGATAACCACCATAGCTTTTCACAAAGTCTTAAGACAGCTTATCTACTTAAAAAAAATTATTGTGGGGATTAATGGTTTTCAGTCAACAGTGAATACAGTTGTTGGTACATGTATAAAATTTCTCAGTTTTCTGCAAAACACTCTAAAACCTTGCCTAGGTCCTCCTCCACCATCAGGCACCAGGACCTGAAAGCCCCCACCCCCACATCCCCAGAGTTCTTTACTTTGGTGGAATATATCCATCTACTTTTTAAAATTAAAAAAAATTTTTTTTAATTTATTTAATTTATTTATTCCCTTTTGTTGCCCTGTTGTTTTATTGTTGTAGTTATTATTGTCATAGTTGTTGGATAGGACAGAGTGAAATGGAGAGAGGTGGGGAAGACAGAGAGGGGGAGAGAAAGATAGACACCTGCAGACCTGCTTCACCACTTGTGAAGCGACTCCCCTGCAGGTGGGGAGCCAGGGCTTGAACTGGGATCCTTATGCCGGTCCTTTTGCTTTGCACCACCTGCGCTTAACCTGCTGTACTACAGCCTGACTCCCTACTTTTTTTTTTTTTTAAAAAAGCAGGTTCTTGTGTCTCAATTCTGTATTATGCACATATGAATGAAGTCATCTGGTAATTGTCTTTCAGAGAAATGTAGGCCTATTGGCAACAGATATACACTACAACAATGAGTTCCTGAATACAAAAAATTGAAGGATAAAACTCCTTGACATTACTTCTTCCCCACCCACCCCCAACACACATATTTTTTAAATGCATAGCCAGAGGGGTAGGAAATGGCACAATCATTATGCAAAAGATTTCCATGCTTGAGACTTTTGGATTTCAGGTTCAATCTCAGACACCACCAACCCTCACCTGCAGAAGAAGAAGATTCACAAGTGATAGAGCAGTGCTGCTGGTGTCTTTCTTTCTCCCTCTCGATCTCACCTTTCCATCTCAATTTCTATCTGCCTCTATCCAATAAATTAAATTAATAAATAAAATATTTTAAAATTATTTTATTATCTTTATTTATTTATTGGATAGAGACAGCCAGAAATCCAGAAGAAGGGGGAGCTAGAGAGAAAGAGAAACGGCCCTGCTTCACCACACTAGAAGCTTTCCCCCTGCAGGTGAGGGGGGCTTGAACCCGGGTCCTTGCACTTTGTAATATGTGCACTCAACAAGTGCACTGCCACCAGGCCCCCATAAATAAAATATTTTAAAAAGAAATAGTTTAAAGAATTATATAAGCCTATAATTAATATGTAAATAAAAATTATGATTTTAATTTTTACCTCTATGACTTACTTCCATATTTCTCCAGTAATTCCTACATATAAACATTGCTTATAAATTGTATAATTAGACAATATTATATTTTATATAACAGTAAATTTGATGATTATTATACTATAATATTAATTTATATTGCATATTGCTATAAATGGTTTGTGTGATAATAAGTATATGGTTATATTTTTTAGTAACTATTCCACCTCCCAAGGTACATATTTAAAAAGGATTTGCTTGTCTCAAATGAGATAGTGCTTCACAAGAGAGAAAGAAAACAGCGCTGGGAATAGAACTAGGCACCTCAGGAACGCAAGTACTGTGTTTTACCAGCTTGAAACAGCCTTAAGATACGTTGTTATTTGACCATTGTTATGTGGAGGTGTTACAACTTTTGAACCCTCAAGCATGAGGTACTGGTTCTCTCACCTTCTATTTCTCATAAATAAGAAAATAAATCTTTGCAGGGGTGGAGGGAGTATATTGTTAAGGGTCAGGCCCTGGGTCCATAATCCCAGAGGGATAAAGAATAAGACAGCAATCAGGATATCCAGAAATCACTCCCATTCGCTGTTGCAGCAAAATCAATAAAATATCTAGGAATAAAGCTGACCAAAGAAGTGAAAGACTTGTATGCTGAAAACTATGAGTCACTATTTAAGAAAATAGAAAATGATACAAAGAAATGGAAAGGCATCCCATGCTCATGGATTGGAAGAATTAATATCATCACAATGAATATTCTCCCCACAGCCATATACAAATTTAATGCAATACCCATCTAAGTTCCACCAAGTTTCTTTAAGAGAATTAAACAAAAATTACAATCATTTATCTGGAACCAGAAAACACCTAGAATCGCCAAAACTAATTTGAGGAAAAGAAACAGAAATGGAGGCATCAGATCCCAGATTTCAAACTATAATGTCCCAGATCTCAAACTATATTATAAGGCCATCATTATCAAAACAGCCAGGAACTGGAACAAAAATAGGCACAAAGACCAGTGGAACAGAATTGAAATCCCAGAACGAAACCCCCACATCTATGGACATCTAATCTTTGATAAGGAGGCCCCAAATATTAAATGGAGGAAAGAGACTCTCTTCAATAAATAGTGCTGGGAAAATTGGGTTGAAACATGCAGAAGAATGAAACTGAACCACTTTATCTCACCAGAAACAAAAGTCAACTCCAAATGGATCAAGGACCTGAATGTTAGATCAGAAACTATCAAATACTTAGAGGAAAACATTGGTGGAACACTTTCCCACCTAAACGGATTGTCAGGGAAATGCAAATAAAGACAATATTGAGATACCACCTCACCCCTGTGAAAATGGCATACATCAAAAAGGACAGCAGCAACAAATGCTGGAGAGGCTGTGGGGACATAGGAACCCTTCTGCACTGCTGGTGAGAATGAAAATTGGTCCAACCTCTGTGGAGAGCAGTCTGGAGAACTCTCACAAAGCTAGACATAGACCTTCCATATGACCCAGTAATTCCTCTCCTAGGGATATACCTCAAGGCCTCCATAACACCCAACCAAAAAGATATGTATACACCTATGTTCATAGCAGCATAATTTGTAATAGCTAAAACCTAGAAGCAACCCAGATGTCCAACAACAGATGAATGGCTAAGAAAGCTGTGGTATTATACACAATGGAATACTACGCAGCTATGAAGAAAAATGAACACACCTTCTCTGACCCATCTTGGATAGAGATAGAAGGAATTATGCTAAGTGAGCTAAGTCAGAAAGACAATGGGATGATTCCACTCATAAACAGAAGTTGAGAAAGAAGAACAGAAAGTTAAACTCAAAGCAGGATTTGACTGAATTTGGAGTAGGGCACCAAAGCAAAAATCTCTGCGTTGAGGGTGAGGGTAGAAGTTTGACTTCACAGGGGCGGCGGGTGGGGGGGAGACATAGTCTTTTGGTGGTAGGAATGGTATTTATGTACACTCCTATGAATTTGTAGTCCTATAAATCACTATTTAATTAATATGAGAGAGGGAAAATTGACTGAATGTCTCAAACTTTTTGATGCATGGACCATAGGCTGAGTCTTTGATATATGTTGACTCTCTTAAAAGCTTAGACCAGGGAGAACAGAAGCAACCGATGGCATAGCTATATACAAATAATGTCAAAGGACATAAATCATGGTGATGTTGTGTATGATACAGCAAATCCTAAGAAAGGGATATTTCAAAGTTAACCCAATTGCTAAATAATATGATTATAGCAATAACTATCTATTGCCTTCTTAATATAGAGCCTGTATTTCCCCCAGTCTGGAACCTCTAGGGTGAGGCTCACTTTCCTGCATGCTTCTCTCAATTCATACCAAATGATATTGCATCTGCCTATCCCAGCTTAATCAATGCAACGAGCACCACCTCAGCATGCTTCACTTCATCAGACAGTGTCCAGAGATGTTAGGTGTGGAATGTAAACCCTTCAACCTCATTACTCAGGTGAGACCTTTCCTTTCATAGTGTTCTCTAATTCCTTTCCAGGTGGTTTACTTCCTAACAAAGTCCCAAAACCTAGATATAGACCAGGTCCCATGAGATAGAGCATATCTTCACTTGTATCCATAAATTAGGGCAAAATATAGACCTGAAAGCAAAAGTACACAATAGTCTGTAGTGAGTCAGTATAAAGTTCATAATGAAATAGTGTCTACTCAGACTTAAATACCCTCCTCACCTACTTTCTATTAGACTTCCCTCACTTACTCCAAAGCTAACCTTACCAAAGCAAAGACTGCAAAAGCTGAATAAGGACAAGAGACTGGCATACTTTGACGATGACTCTTTAGTCACTATCAGGACACCCCATCAGCTGGGACCCTAGTCGGGGAGCCCTGAGATTCCCAAACAGACATGATGGGCCTAGACCTCGAATAAATCCCTCTCCTCAATATTACCAGTCATCTCTATCAGGAACAACACAATAGACCCCTTTGTGGGCCCCCATAGGACCTTACCCTCAACTTGGATCAACAACGGTAGAGAATGTTCCATCCTCTGAAGGGAGGATGGACAGCATAGGCTTCTAAGCTGAATATAGGACCTAGATCAAATCGATGGGGTTTACAGTCAACAATATCTACACACCTTTCCCATATTTGGGAGCTACTGTCTTCCCTGATCCATATTTCTGGTCCTTTTCCAGCCATGACATCATCTTCCCAGATAATAACTTGGATCCAACTGCATATCAGATTTCAGGCTCACGGAAAAAAACAAACAAGCAAACAACAACAACAATGACTAGTATAGTCAAGGGCCCTTTGGAATATAGGCCTACTAGCTATCTACAAAACAGAGACACCCTCCCACCAACTCCTCATCTGCACTATTCCAGCCTTTAGGTTCATGATTAGTCAACAACTTGTTTGGCTTTATATGTTAACTCTATTTCAGCCACCAGGTTCTAGATGCTACCATGATGTCAACCTGACTTCCCTGGGCAGATGACCCCACCAATGTGTCCTGGAGCCCTGCTTCCCCAGTGCCCCACCCCACTAGAAAAAGAGAGAGAGAGGCTGGGAGTATGGATCAACCTGTCAATGCCCATGTTCAGCGGGGAAGCAATTACAGAAGCCAGGCCTTCCACCTTCTGCACCCCATAATGACCCTGGGTTCATACTTCCAGAGGGGTAAAGAATAAGAAAGCTATCAGGGGGAGAGGATGAGATACAGAGTTCTGATGGTGGGAATTGTGTGGAGTTGTACCACTCTTATCCTATGGTTTTGTCAATGTTTCCCTTTTTATACATAAAACAGAAAAAAAAGAAAACTATCGGGAAGGGGTGGGATATGGAGTTCTGGTGTTGGGAAGTGTATGGAGTTGTACCTCTCTTATTCTATGGTTTTTGTCAGTGTTTCATTTTTATAAATATTTTTTAAGAAGAAATATTAAATAAGCTAACTTGATAACCATAAAAAATAAAAATTAAAAGGTCAGGGAGACAGCATAGTAGTTGCACAAAAGCCTTTTTTATATAATATACATTTTGTTATGTAATATAAAATTTTTAATTTCATTGTACTAGTAGTAATAATTCTTCTGGGCCAGAAAAATATCTTACCTGGAAAGTGAGTCTACTTTTTCTTCCAGTATCCCAAATACTAGTTCAGTCATTACCACACTAGAGGAAACTATGGTACCTTTCCCTCACACTCTCTGTTCGTTTCTCTCTTTTTTTTTCCCTCTGTCATTTTTTCTTCCTTTATTGGGGGATTAATGTTTTACAGTCATCAGTAAATACAGTAGTTAGAAACTAGAAAAGATGAAACAACAAAAGGAAAAGAGAGAGAGAGGACTGAAGCATTATTCCACTACTCATGACGCTTACCCCCCTCAGGTTCGAGCCCCAGGTACTCCACTTGGGAGTACTGCAGCACTGGGGGGAACTTTTGGTCTCCCTCTCTCCCTCCCTTCCTCCCTTTCCCCTTTCTTTCCCTATTCCTCTCCCTTTCCTTGAGGAACCCCTCCCAGGACAGTGTAGTTCCAGTGATGACAGATGAAAAAAAAAAAAGAAAAGAATTTCTTAGTAAATCAATTATAGTGTTTCCAGAGGTAAAAATAATTCTTAATGGAATATTTTGTGCAGAACTTTAGTTGATTAGAAGCTTGGCTGTGGAAGAAAAACTAGAAATGGAATGGTATTGGTTTGGAGTAGTGCTTCTAGGGGATAAGGGATTCTTTCTGTTTGGCTGAGGGTATGACATTTCTTGTTCCCCTGGTACAATCCAGGAGAAATGTTTTGGCAGTCATAGTCACTAATGAAATCACAAAATAAGATCAAAATTCACAAAGTCATTCTGCTATCCTGAACTTTATAAGATAGCATGACTCCTTGCTTCCTAAGGTATTAAATTTACAAAAGGTCCAACTAAACATGTGTAGCCACGTTTTCACTGAGTTTCAAAACAAGATCATCATGTTCCCTATTATTTTAACTTCCCAGAGTTGATAACTTTCCTAGTTAGCATTACACATACTTAAGTTTCTCTAATTACTTAATGATGGTCATCAGATAATCCATAATAGCAATTACATATCTGAATTGACATGGGTTATTGGACAAACATGTAATGCGGTATTTTAAAGGCATTTGAAATGTAATGCTAATTAGAAAGAATATCAAGATGATGCCATAATAAGAACACATTGGAACTTTGTGTTAAAGAAAATGCTGTTTTGTAGAACTTAGAGTTAATAGGACTTGAGTGGGCGGGGGGTGGGGGGAGATAGCATAATGGTTATGCAAAGAAACCCACACCTGAGGCTCCAAAGTCACAGGTTCAGTCCCCACACTACCATAAGCCACAGCTGATTAGTGCTCTGGTGTTTCTCACTGTGTCTTTCTCTCTCTGCATCTCTCTCCAAAATAAATAAATAAATAAATAAATAAATAAAATACTTTAATAGGACTTGAGTTTTTAAAGTAAACATGGAATAGAAGGATATAGACAGTATCTGGAGTCAAATGTATAGGTTTGGTGTGAGGTTTTTCATTGCCTTATTTGTTTATTAGATAAGCATGAATTAATCACCTACTGAATTCTCCTAAATAATGAAAACACCAATAAATCAAAGAAGAATATGTTGCTTTTTCCTGCCTTTGGAAACATCCAGTTGAAGAGAGAGGCCACAGAAAAATGAGATTTCCAGATATCAGTTGACAAATCATAATTAATACAACCATCATTTAAATATCTATAAGTGTTCAAATTGAAAAAACACTGAGGAACCACAATAAAGACTCCTAAGTAATTTTTAAATTTTATTGTAAGGGTTCAATATAGAAATATATGTGCACTAACAGAAAGCCAAAGAGACCATTACCAGCTGAATATTTTAATTTCTATTACCTTTATTTGTTGGATAGAGACAGTCAGAAATCAAGAGGGAAGGGGGTGATAGAGAAGGAGAGAGACAAAGACACCTGCAACACCGATTCACCACCCACAAAGCTTTCCCCCTGCAGGTGGAAAACTTCAGTCCCTACACATTGTAACATGTGCGCTCAGCCAAGTACACCACCACCCAGCCCCTGAATATCTGATACTGAAATATGAAAGGACAAGAAAAGGCATTGAACTTGGAATCAGAAAGCCTAGACTGAACCAGTTCTGCTTCTTGCCAACTCTTTGAACTGGGGAAAAGTAAATCTTTTAATTTTTATTTTTTATATTTATTTATTTTCCCTTTTGATACTCTTGTTTTTAATTGTTGTCGTGGTTATTATTGTCGTCATTGTTGGATAGGACAGAGAGAAATGGAGAGAGGAGGGGAAGAGAAAATAGACACCTGCGGACCTGCTTCACCGCCTGTGAAGGGACTCCCCTGCAGGTGGGGAGCCAGGGCCTCAAACCAGGATCTTTACGCCAGTCCTTGCGCTTCTGCCACCTGCGCTTAACCTGCTGTGCTACCTTCCGACTCCCGTTACTTTCATGTAGTAAAATCAAAATGATAAGCCCAATTCACGACTTAGTAAAAATTAAGTTAATAGAAGCCAGGCAGTGATGCACCCAGGTGAACTCATGTTACCATATACAAGGATCTGGATTCAAGCCCCTGGTCCCCACTTGCAGAGGGAAAGCTTCTCAAATGATAAGTTATTGCTGCAGATGCTTCTCTTTCTCTCTCCATACCTCCCCCTTCTGCCTCCCTCAATTTCTCCATTGAAGGGGAAACAAAGGAAGAAAGAAAGAAAAGCAAAAAAGAAGGAAGGGAGAAAAGTAATAACAAAATAAGCTATCAGAAGCTGTGGATTCATCATAGGCACCCAGCCCCGGTGATAATCCTGGTGACAAAACGAGAAAAATACAGGAAATTATTCTGCCTAAAGAACTGCAAGGGAGTCCGGCGGTAGTGCAGCGGGTTAAGCACAGGTGCGCAAAGCACAAGGACCAGTGTAAGGATTCAGGTTAGAGTCCCCAGCTCCCCACTTGCAGGGGAGTCTCTTCAAAAGCAGTGAAGCAGGTCTGCAGGTGTCTGTCTTTCTCTCCCCCTCTCTGTTTTCCCCTCTTGGCTCCATTTCTCTCTGTCCTAGCCAACAATGTCAACATCAGTAACAACACCAATAATAACTACAACAATAAAACAAGGGCAACAAAAGGAAATAAATATTTTTTTAAAAAAATTTTTAAAAAAGAACTTCAGAATCAAAGACAGAATATAATGACCCTGAAAGCAAATAGTTTGCTCAACTTCTTGGCTACAAAACACATTATGTAGTGCCATTTTTATTTTTTAGCTTTCTAATTATAAAACAGTAAATGAAGTGTCTTAAATTCTTCTCCCTGCTTTGGTGGGATACTTTGAATATCAAATAACAGAAAAGAAACAAGATCAGGGATCCTGGAAAGATAATATTTTAATAATATTTTAATAATAGCCCAGGAGACTGATGTGTATTTGGAAAGAGGCTCAAAATAAGAATGCTTGTTAATCTCCACTGGAGTAACCATTCCTTTCATTCACTCAGTAATCTTTTCCACACCTGAAATCTAATCTGTTTTATATAACTTTCATACACATTTGTTATTAGTTGTCTGGCAGAAAATCCACTCAAACCTAGTTATGAGTGAGGAGGCTTTGAGAGTAATTGCCCCATAAACTTTTATCTTTTTCATTTAACTGTCATGTAACATGGTTCAAATCATTTCCAGAGTAGCAGAGAGAAATCTAAGTCACAGCCTATGAACTATCTTAGAATGAAATTTGGTGACATTTTGGAAATAGTATCGAAAAGTAATTAGAAACTTCCAGAGTTCTTCTTATAGTGCAAAACCATGAGGCAATTTCCATCATAAATTTAAGAGGAAAAAAAAAACATTTTCCTACTTGCTTTTAAAAATATTGGCATAAGGGGGTGGGCAGCTGTGCACCTAGTTGAGCACTCAATTTACCATGCATAAGACATTGGGTTCAAGTCCTCACCAGCAGGAAACTTAAGTGCTATAGGTGTCTCTGTTTCCTTCTTCTTATTTCCCTTTCTCTCTGTCTTATCAAATAAAAAGGAAAGGGGAGAAAGAAGAGGGGGAAAATTGGCTGCTGGGAGCAGTGAATTCATCCTACAGGCATCAAGCTGCAACAATACCCTGGCATCGATAATTAATTAATTAATACAAATATGAAAGAAATACCAATAGAAACAAATGCCTTAATTTTTGTCTTCTTTAGAACAGGATCTATTTGAACATTATCAAAATAGTTTCTTATGAACATCCCAGTAAAGAGAGGAAAAAGGTAGATCAGAAGTTAGATGGCCATGTTTTTTTAATTTATTTATAAAATAGAAAATATTGACAAAACCATAGGATAAAAGGAGTAAAATTTCACACATTTCCCACCACCAGAGTTCCATATCCTATCCTCTCCACTGGAAGCTTTCCTATTCTTTATCTCTCTGGGAGCATGGACCCAGGATCATTGTGGGGTGCAGAAGGTGGAAGGTCTGGCTCCTGTAATTGCTTCTCCACTGAACATGGGTGTTGGCAGGTCGATCCACACTCCCAGCCTGTTCCTATTTTTCACTAGTGAGGCACGGTTCCAGAGAGATGGGTCTCCAATATACACTGGTGGGGTCGTCTACTCAGGTAAGTCAGGTTGGCGTCATGGTAGCATCTGCGACTTGGTGTCTGAAAAAGCATTAAGATCTAAAGCAGAACAAATTGTTTAATAATCTGGAACCTAAAGGCAAGAATATAGCAGATGAGATTTGGGGTCTCCATTTTGGGAAAAGTTAGTAGGTCTATTTTATGTATATTCCAAGGGGCCCATGACTTTACTAATTTTTGCCTGATCTAACATGCAGGTGAAGATGGCCATGATTTTGTCCGCTGTAGCTAAAAAGGCCTAGGGCCCCTACCCACCGCCCTGCCTCAGTAACTCTTCCCCTAGTAAATGTAAGGATCTACTGAGACGGTCTTTTATTTAAATCCATCTAAAAATTAATAAGAACACTTAACAGAGATTCAATTGACACAAAATTATTTTCTGGAAATAAACCTATTATTTTTTTTCCATAAAAATCAATAAGCTAATTGAAAAAAGAATGGTCACCATGAAGGTGTGAACTGGAGGTCAAAAGGGAGAAATATTTCAAAGCATGGTGCAAAATTACAGAGAGACAGAAATTATGTTTGACAGGGATGAGAGACTTAAGCCTATAGATTATGCCTATTAATAGATGAGAGACTTATGCCTAATAGATTATGCCTATTAATAGATGAGAGACTTATGCCTAATAGATTATGCCTATTAATAGATGAGAGACTTATGCCTAATAGATTATGCCTATTAGTGTAACAGGAGCTCTAAAAGGGAAAAAAAAGATGTAATAATTAAAGTGGAAGAGATGTTCCTTAGTTTGCAGCTTAAAATGACATAACAATGGATCCAGATTATGAAGTAATGTATAAGTCCTGCCCAGGCAATTGTACTTTATCTGTTGGGACAACTGGAAGCCCAAGGAGGCAAACTCTGTAGTTAAAATATATATTATTATTTTTTAAATTTATTTCTTATTTAAGAAAGGATAAATTAACAAAACCATAGGGTAGGAGGGGTACAATTCCACACAATTACCACCACCCAATCTCCATATCCCACCCTCTCCCCTGATAGCTTTCCCATTCTCTGTCCCTCTGGGAGCATGGACCCAGGGTCATTGTGGGTTGCAGAAGGTGGAAGGTCTGGCTTCTGTAATTGTTTCCCTGATGAACATGGATGTTGACGGGTTGGTCCATACTCCCACTCTGCCTCTCTCTTTCCCTAGTAGGGTGGGTCTCTGGGGAAGCAGAGCTCCAGGACACATTGGTGGCGTCTTCAGTCCAGGGAATCCTGGCCAGCATCCTGATGGCATCTGGAACCTGGTGGCTGAAAAGAGAGTTAACATACAAAGCCAAACAAATTGTTGAGCAATCATGGACCCAAAGGTTGGAATAGTGGAGAGGAAGTGTTGGGGGGTGCTCAATGCAAACTAGTGAACTTCTGCTTTCGGGTATATATTTTGCAGTAGTTTATGGATACGTGTGAACATATGCTCTCTCTCACAGAACCTGGTATATATCTAGGTTTTGGGACTTTGTTAGAAAGTGATCCACCTGGGATGTAATTAGAGAATGCTGTGAAAGGAAAGGTCTTACCTGAGTAATGAAGCTGAAGGGTTGTCATTCCACACCTGAAGTCTCTGGACACAGTCTGAGCTGAAGCATGTTGAGGTGGCAATCAGACAGTCTGAGCTGAAGCATGTTGAGGTGGCAATCAGACAGTCTGAGCTGAAGCATGTTGATTAGGTTGCGATCAGCTGATGCAATATTATTTGATATGGATTGGGAGAGGCATGTGGGAAAGTGGGCCCTATCCTAAGGTTCCAGGACTGGGAGAAATATAGGCTCTACAGTGGAGATGTGAGGTTCCTGCTGTCTTAGGGTTCAAAAAGACAATGGATAGTTAATATTATCATCACATTATTTGGTAATTGAGTTAACTTTGAAAAGTCCTTTTGTTAGGGTTTGCTGTATAGTATATTGTTTTTTTTTTAAAAAAAGGGTATAACAAGTTACCAGCAAGTTCAGTGATAGAGGATTCCTAGGAATGTTATCATAAAATTCATGAACACCAAAGACAAGAAGAAAAGGTCACCAGCTTCAAGATAGAATAAGTAACTCACAAAGGAAGCAGATAGGCACTAGACCTTTCCTCAAGATAAAAAGCTGAACTAACATCACAAGTGGAACCTTTCCCTTTCCTTTCCTTTCCTTTCCTTTCCTTTCCTTTCCTTTCCTTTCCTTTCCTTTCCTTTCCTTTCCTTTCCTTTCCTTTCCTTTCCCTTTCCCTTTCCCTTTCCCTTTCCCTTTCCCTTTCCCTTTTTCTTTTTTTCCCTTTCTGAGGGAGAGTGAGACCAGACAGCATGGAAACTTCCTTCAATATTATGGTGGCTGAGTTCGAACCTGGGTCCTGCATAAGGCAAAACTATCCAGGTGAGTTACTCCACTGGCTTTATACAGACTTTTCAAAACATTATTTACCTGTAGCAGTGAATAAAAGATATTTTCATATATGGAAGAATTCAAAGCATCTATCAGCTGTGTATTCCACCTGAGGAATGCTAATTAGAACTGAAATGACTAAATATCTCAGTCATAAGAAAGGAAAACTAAGAAGACTAGAGATGGAAGTGAAAGCCCTCATTTGGGAGAGAAAGGAAACATAAGTACTCCAAGGGTCTGCTCTTCAAGATTGGAGGAAATTTGCATTTTGACGAACATAGCACTTTCTCAAGGGGCAGAGGAGACACAATGCATCAAATGATAGTGATGCTATTGTGTTTGATTCTGAACTACAAAAAAAAAAAAAAAAAAAAAAAAGACTCTCCACTCTTTGTTGTTAAAATTTCGGAAGGCTCTTGCCGGGCTTGCTTGCTTCACGGGCGGGTAACAGAGACGCGGAGACAACGGCTGGGCAGGGAAGCTGTATTTCTTTATTCAGGAACAACGATTCACAAACTAAGACAAACTAATCACCAAACAGAACTCTGCTGTCTCTTTGCGGCGGCGCAAGCACTCTTTTCTTTTCTGTAACTCGGGAACTCTCCAACTCTGGAACTCTCGTACTTGAGAACCCTCTGAAACTCTGGCACACTGGAACTCTCTCTTACTCTGTAACCCTGAAACTCTCGAACTCAGGAACTCTGGCTAACTCTCGAACTCAGGAACCCTCTCCCGGGGTCCCTTGGAGCGGGGCCAAGCAGGCCCGCGAAATTAACAGGACTCATCCAATTCTCTTGGAGGGGGAGGGCTAGAACAACCCAATGTAAAGCATACGACAACTCTTCATTTAATATTTTGAACCCTCTTGTCAAAAATCAGATGTTCCTGGTGCAGAGATTATTTCTGCAATCTCAATTCTATTCCAGTGGTCAATGTGTCTATTTTTGTTCCACTACTTCTTCTTCTAGCGTTTGCCCTTCTTCCGTAGCCAGTCAACAGCGTCAGGTTGAAAGCTGTCAGGAGCTGCTTGTTGCTGGCTTTGAAAGTGACTGGGATCCATGTGGATTCAGTCGGCTAGAAAGGATCGTCAGTTTCCCCAATGAATGGGTACTCACGGGATGCACCGTTCCACTACTAGGCAGTTTTGATGACAATGGCCCTATAATATAGTTTCAGATATGGGAGCATGATGCCTCTAGTTGTGCTCTTTTCTCTCAAGATTTCTTTAGCAAATCTCGGTATTTTCTAGTCCCAGATAAACTTTTGTAGCATTTGTTCTATCTTCTGAAAGAAAGAAAGACAGGAAGAAAGAAAAGAAGAGGAAAGAAAAGAAAAGAAAGAAAAGAAAAGAATAGGTAGCATCTTAATGGGGATTACATTAAATTTGCATATATGGGTAGAACAGTCATGTTGACAATGAGTGGCTAAGAAAGTTATGGTACATATACACAATGGAATACTACCCATCTACTAAGAATGATGAAGCCACCTTCTTCACCTCATCTTGGACATAGATTGAAGGAATTATGAAAAGTGAGATAAGCCAGAAAGCAAAAGATAAATATGGGATGATCACTCATGGGCATGACTTGAGAAATAAAAACAGAAAGGGGAAACACAAAGTAGAATTTAACTGGGTTTGGTATATTTCATCAAAGCAAAGAGCTCTATGGAGGAACAGAATGGAGTAGAGGAGCTTTGGGGTCCTGGTGCATGATAGTGGAAAAGGCCCTGGGCTGGGGGTAAAGTGTTTTTTTCAGTCACCTATCATGATGAGATGAGAAGTTTTACCCAGATGTCAACAACTATACTATAAGACATTGACCTCCCAATAAAAAAATAAATAAATAACAGAACCTGCAGCTGAAAAAAGAAAGAGTAAACAGTAAGAAAGTCAATCAGGGCTGGGGAGACAGCATAATGGTTTTGCAAAAAGGCTTTAGTGTCTGAGATTCTGACATACCAGTTTCAATCCCAGTAACACTACAAACTAGAGCTACGCAATGAATGCTCTAGTAAAATAAATAATAAAATAATTTTTAAAAACTCACTGAAATTTGGCCCCATGTTATTCAGAAGTGAAGAAATGCACATTTAAAATGGGTTTTAAATGCCTTTTTTACATATCATATTGATAAAACATGAGAAGTGTGATTCGATCTGATGTCAGTCTCAAGGGTGGTGGGAGCAGGGAGGTTCTCACATACTTTTGATGGGATATAACTGGAGTGATCAAATGTAAAGTGAGATATGATATTGAATCTTCCCATTTAGATTTTTAGTGTACATATATAAAATATAGATTGCATTAAAGCTATGATATAGTATTAAGGGATATTTTTAAAAAATTATCAGGAGGTTAGTCAATTATATTACAGTTGTTGACACTTGTGTACAATTTCTCATTTCCCCATGACAGGAGTCTGCAAAACACCCTCCCTCCAACTTATGTCCTTTTCTACCATCATTTACCAGGACCTCAAACTACCACCCACCTGTCTCCCTCTCCCTTGTTCTCTGGATTCCATCTGCTAAAGAAAAGCTTCACAAGTGATGAAGCAGTGCTGCAGGTGTCTCTCTTCCTCTCTGTCTAACCCTCCTCTCTGGATTTCTCTTTGTCTCTATCAAATAAATAAATTAATTAATTAATAAATAGAATTTTTTATATTTATTTATTTTCCCTTGTTTTAAAAATAGAATTTTTAAAGTAGTTTAAAAAAAATATTTATTTATTTATTTCCTTTTGTTGCCCTTGTTGTCTTATTGTTGTAGCTATTATTGTTGTTGTTATTGATGTTGTTGTTGTTGGATAGGACAGAGAGAAACGAAGAGAGGAGGGAAAGACAGAGAAGGGGAGAGAAAGACACCTGCAGACCTGCTTCACCGCCTGTGAAGCGACTCCCCTGCAGGTGAGGAGGCGGGGGCTCGAACCGGGATCCTTATGAGGGTCCTTGTGCACCCGGTGCGCTACTGCCTGACTCCCATAAATAGAATTTTTTAAGAAGAATAGAGTGACCTAGGAGGTGGCACAGTGGCTAGAGTATTGGACTTAAAATTGTGAGTTCCTGAGGTCAAACTCTGGCATCATGTGTGAGAACTCTGAT
The DNA here is from genome assembly GCF_950295315.1 of Erinaceus europaeus. Classification (NCBI taxonomy): domain Eukaryota; kingdom Metazoa; phylum Chordata; class Mammalia; order Eulipotyphla; family Erinaceidae; genus Erinaceus; species Erinaceus europaeus. The sequence goes on from NC_080169.1 coordinate 24,224,064, forward strand.
TCTCTCTGCCTCTCTTTCTCGTGTTAGTAAATAAATGTTTTTTCAATTTTTAATTTTTATTATTTGATACAGAGCAATTGGGGGGTAGATAGAGACAAAGAGACACCACTTATGAAGCTTTCCCCTGCAGGTAGGGGACGAGGGTCTTGAACCTGGGTCCTTGTGAATTGTAATGTAAGTGCTTAACCAGGTGCCCCACCACCTGGCTCTGTAAATAAATATCTTTGAAAATAATAATACAAAGAAGATTAACATGACTCCAGTGCAAGGATGACACACAAACCTGTGACGTGTTTCACAACTTTAACTGCAATAAATGTGTATGCATACTTGCCAAACTATACCTAATACATTAAAATACCAAATAGTGGGAGTCAGGCGGTAGCTCAGCAGGTTAAGCGCACATGGCTCAAAGCACAGGGACCAGCGGAAGGATCCTGGTTCGAGCCTCCAGCTCCCCACCTGCAGGGAAGTTGCTTCACAAGGGGGGAAGCAGGTCTGTAGGTGTCTATCTTTCTCTCCCCCTCTGTCTTTCCCTCCTCTGTCCATTTCTCTCTGTCCTGTCCAACGACATCAATAACAACAATAATAACCACAAGAATAAAAAGCAACAAGGGCAACAAAAGGGGATAAATAAATTTTTAAAATACCAAGTAGCATAAAAAACTAATTTTAAAAGATATATCACCTCATAGGGTCTTTTGTTAAGTAATTTGCACTTAATTGTCAAGCATTTTTATTTAAGAAAACCTAACTTTGCACCTTTTGTGCAAATTACTAACACTATTTCTCTCAGAAATGTACAGCCTCATTCAGAATCTCAGTTGCAGGGAAAATATACCACACTGCATTAAAAAAAAAATCCTGTCCTGTAAAATCTTCGGTATTCATCACTGTATCTGAGAAACATCTAAGCCATAATATCTAAAAATGAGAAAATCAATTTAATGTGTTATGTGTAAAATACAACATCTTGAAAGTCTATTGCTGGGCAGTTTCATCAATTGTATTAAGATAAATAAAATATTTAAATAATATGAACAATTATGAAATCTCACTGGGTCTTCTACACACATTTATAAGCACATTTTTTAAAAGCTGGACATCTGCTAATATTGCACCATTAGCTGCATATTCAAGAATTTCACTTCTTAGTATCTTTCTATTTTAAAATATTTGCCACATTTCCCTTCTGCAAGTCTGTTAGATTTCACAAATCTTGCTCCTATCTCTCTCCAATGGGACACTTATCTTCAGTGATGAGAAATAAATGTCACTAATACTAAATGAAAATATTTTAAACACAGAAATGGAAAAGCCCTATAATAGCATAATAAGTGCAACTCTCAGAACAGAGATAAATCTTTCAAATATTAGGTTCTTTCATCTAGTTAGTTTCGTGGGATCATTTTATAATATCATAAATGCAAGTAAGCTTCCCTTTTTCTCTTCACTTACATACTTGCTTTTGCTCTCAGGAGAGGAAATAACTATCAAGTCGAATCTAGCATTTAGTTTTATTTCCTATCATTGGACACCACCAAGTGCCTGTAGAAACCAACTGACCATTCAAAAAGCCTTTCCAAATATTTAGAAACAGATGACCAAAATGATGACCAAGGTGGTCTATAATAAACTATGATTTGGAGACAAGCTTGTTCGAATGGCCTCACATGACTTAGATACAAATCCAAGTGTCTCATTTCTCTACCACTAGATGCTTTAGAAAGCCACAGAATTTCTTCTGAGCTTTTCTGAGTCTCTTCCCTAGTTTATCCAAGAGAAATAAATGATAATTATGCCTTTCTCTGATCAAAAGTATTCAGTAACTGTTTGTTGATTTCACAAAACAAAATTATATGGAGGAGTAGATAAATAACAAACTTGGGAACATAAAAATTAAGCATATAAGCTATTATTGCCAAGAGAAGCAACAGAATATAGTGTATAGTGTTTCCAGCACTAGTACCAAACTCGTAGTATTTCAGTTCTGTTCCACCTCTAATCTAAACTCTCCAAACTTCAGGGTCTTCATTGGTAAGATGGAGAAATTAACCTTTCTTACCTCAAAAACTGTAAGTAGGAGGGAGTCAGGCGTGCATCGGGTTAAGCGCACGTGGAACAAAGCACAAGGACTGGAGTAAGGATCCTGGTTTGAGCCCCTGGCTCCCCACCTGCAGGGGAGTCACTTCACAAAAGTGAAGCAGGTCTGCAGGTGTCTATCTCTCCTCCCTCTGTCTTCCTCTCCTCTCTCTATTTCTCTCTGTCCTACCCAATGATGACATTAACTACAATAATAAATATTTTAAAATAATAATAAATCTTTTTAAAAAAAACAACTGTAAGATTAAGTGAAATAATGCATGTAACTTATCATCTAGGACAATGTATGGCAAATAGAAAGTACACAGCAAGTATTAACTATTTTTAGTAACTACATTAAATTAGCTGTAAAGAGTGACACTGAGGATAAACTCTAATTCCAACACAGACAGCCAAATCAGATCTTCCCTTGTGGGATTTGGAATTGCAGATTGTCTACATTTCCACCACTACCACCCCAACATTATTATGTTATCTTGAGCTATAACCCCTGTGGCCTTTTCCCCTCTGACTTTTCCCACTGAATAAACATAATAGAGTCACGAAAATTAAAATGCTGCATGGTTGTCCAAAAGTCTTCTTCCAGGTTATGATCTAATCATTTACAAAGACAGCAGATGGAAAAAATAAAATTCTGGGGGCCGGGTGGTGGTGCACCTGGTTGAGCACACATGTTACAATGCTCAAGGACCCAGGTTTGAGCCCCAGTCCCCATCTGCAGGGGGAAAGCTTCGTAAGTGGTGAGGCAGTGCTGCAGGTGTCTCTCTTTCTCTCCCCTTCTCTATCATCTCCTACCCCCTCGATTTCTGGCTCTCTAACAAATAAAGACAATAAAAATAATTTTTTAAAAAGGAAAGAAAAATTAAAATTCTGAGCCCTGGTAGGGTCCCAGTAAGATACTAGCATCAGGAGTCGGGCGGTAGAGCAGTGGGTTAAGCGCAGGTGGCGCAGAGCACAAGGGCCTGCTTAAGAATCCTGGTTCAAGCCCTCGGCTCCTCACCTGGAGAGCCAGGTTTCACAGGCGGTGAAGCAGGTCTGCAGGTGTCTGACTTTTTCTCCCCTTCTCTGTCTTCGTGTCCTCTATTTCTCTCTGTCCTATCTAACAACAATTAATGAATTGATGAATTTCAATTTAATGAAAAACAAGAAGGGCAACAAAAGGGAAAATTAAAAAAAAATTTAAAAGATACTAGCATCACCGTCATACCTCCAGGTAAATTGTTTTTCTAAAGCAGTGGGGGAAAATAGTTTACTGCAATTTTTATAACATTTTGAGGCATAGATTCTTTTGACTATCTGACAGTTTATCTATAAGTTTACATGTAACTTCAGAAGTTTCCTGAAGCCCATACTTAACTTCAGCTTGAAATGTTATTAAGCATGTGCTAAAAAGAAAAAAAAAAGTACATTTTTGGGTCATCTCCACAACTAAAATTTCCTTCAGTGCAACAGGACCTGAATCACCTACATGGCAAAGCTGTATATTACCTACTATCCAAGTGAGTTAATTTGCTGGCTCAACAAAAAATTTTCCTGCCTTTTTTTAATCAGTAGGAAAGAAAAAAAAATTAGGGGCCTGGACAGTTAAATGCATATAGTACTATGCACAAGGACCTTGGATTGAGAAGTCCGGATGCTTCATAAAAGGTGAAGCAGGTTTGCAGGTGTCTCTTTCTCTCTCCCTCTTAATTACCCCCTTCCCTCGCAATTTCTTTCTGTCCTATCAGAAAGAAAAAGAAAAAAAGATGGCCATGGGAGTGGTGGATTCGTAGTGCCAGCATAGAGCCCCAGAAACCTTTGAGAATATATATATTAGGGCAGGGAAAACTGCATAATGGTTATGCAAACGTACTCTCACGCCTGAGGCTCTGAGGCCTGAGACTGAGAAGCCAGAACTGAGCAGTGAAGCAATTACAAAAGCCAGACCTTCCACCCTCTGCACCTCATAATTATCCTTGGTCCATGCTCCAAGAGAGATAAAGAACAGGAATGTTTTTGAGAGTCGGGCGGTAGCATAGCAGGTTAAGCGCACATGGCCGGAAGAGCAAGGACCAGCGCAAGGACCTGCCTAAGGATCCGGTTCCACCCCCCTCCGCTCCCCATCTGCAGGGTGGTCGCTTTGCAGGCAGTGAAGCAGGTCTCCAGGTGTATTTCTCTCCCCCTCTCTGTCTTCCCCTCTTCTCTCCATTTCTTTCTGTCCTATCTAACAATGATGACTCCAATAAATAACAACAACAATAAAGGGCAACAAAAGGGAAAATAAATAAATAAAAGAATAGGAAAGCTTTCAAGGGAGGGGCTGGGACACGGAACTCTGGTAGTGGGAATTGTACTACTCTTTTCCTATAGTCTCATCAATATTATTTATTTATTTATTTATTTATTTATTTATTTTATAAAGAAAGAAAAAGAAAATTATCTGGAAAGAAACTAAGCAAGAGAGAAGAGATTTAATTTTTGTCAGTTTTCATAGTTTCCTTTAATAACCTTGAATTTATGTTTTTTTAAAATATTTTTTGTAATTTTATTTATTTATCTTCCCTTTTGTTGCCCTTGTTGTCTTTTTGTTGTTGTTGTTGTAGTTATTGTTGTAGTTGATGTCGTTGTTGGATAGGACAGAGAGAAATGGAGAGAGGAGGGGAAGACAGAGAGGAGGAAAGACAGACACCTGCAGACCTGCTTCACCGCCTGTGAAGTGACTCCCCTGCAGGTGGGGAGCCGGGGGCTCGAACTGGGATCCTCAGCCGGTCCTTGCGCTTAGCACCACCTGCGCTTAACCCGCTGCGCTACCGCCCGGCTCCCGAATTTATGTTTTTTTATTTAAATTTATTACCTATCATTCTGTATACAATACAGTACAAAGAGATCCAGTTTATGATCTAAATTTGAACTATATTCAAGAATAAAAATTTCTGCTTGACATAACTTGGGAGGTGACATAGTTACTACAGTACTGGACTTGCAAGCATGAGGTCCCAGGTTTAATCCCCAGCACTGCATGTACCAGAGTAATGCACTGGTTCTCTCTCTCCTCTTTCTATCATAAATAAGTAATCTCTCTCTCTCTCTCTCTCTCTCTTTTTAAGAAACTTCTGTTTGATATTTGCAAGTAAGTATTAGGCAAATTTGTCAATATAACTAAGGTAAAATACAAGGAAAAGTTCCAGAAAGTAAGTGAAGAGTTCAACACTTGTTTTTATTTAGTGCAAAGTAAGTTCTAGAACAGTTGAGCTTTGAACCCCTAACAAAGGAGGACACCAGGTAGTCAGCATCCATGGAGAAGTTACATAGCAATAGAGCCTTGTCTTCCCCTTCCTAGTCTCTGTTTCTGAACCAGTCAGCAATGGGAAAGTCTCCCAGGGACGAAAAAGAGCAGCACTGCCTAGGCTCCCAAGAGTTAAGCTTTGAGTCATAACCAGTTGAAAAGACAAAGAGAAAGTCAGGTTGGCCTTGAAAAACAAGGCCAGTCAGAACATTTATTATCCACAGCATTCATTCAGCATTTGTAGTAGTGCCAGTATAGACAAGGGCATGTTTAACTTAAAAAAAAAACTCAAATCGAGTAGGGGTAGATAGCATAATGGTCATGCAAAGAGGCTTTCATGCCAGAGGCTCTGAGGTCCCAGGTTCAATCCCTTGCACCTCCATTAGCCAGAGCTGAGCAGTTCTCTGGTAAAATGAAAAAAATAAAAATAAAAAAATCTCAAATCAACTGCTAGGGTACAGAAAGTATATGTAAATGAAAGCCGAAATGAAGATAAGTCCTGTTTATCCAGGCTTCTATAACCAATTAATTTTCTTGGTTCAACTAATGTTATTTTGTTTATCATTTGGCCCTCACTATTATGCTACTAGATTTTAACAAAATATGTGGCAATTGTCAACTTTCTCCACTAAGTGTCCCCACTGGTAGTGCTGAACTTTAAGGTTCCTTGAACATTTAAGGAAGTTCAAGCTACTGAAGTCATAAATTTTTTCTTCAGCTCTTGACTTGTAGTTTACTCTTAAAAAGCCATGCTGATGGGCGTCAGGCGGTAGCTCAGCGAGTTAAGCGCACGTGGCGCAAAGTGCAAGGACTGGCCTAATGATCCAGGTTCGAGCCCCCGGCTCCCCACTTGCAGGGGAGTCGCTTCACAGGCGGTGAAGCAGGTCTGCAGGTGTCTATCTTCTTCTCCTCCTCTATGTCTTCCCCTCTTCTCTCCATTTCTCCCTGTCCTATCTAACAACGACGACATCAATAACAATGAAAAACAAGGACTACAAAAGGGAAAATAAATACAAAAAACAAGTTAAAAAAAAGCCATGCTGACTTCACATTCTAGACAGTATCTGTTCATTCCTTCTAAATGAGTATTATCGCTAACCAAAAAAAAAAAGACAATTCTGCTTACTTGAGAGGAATCAAGCACTCTTTTTTTTTTTTCATTTTACAAGTGATATACATACAATTGCTGAGAAGATTGAAATTCAACATACTCCTCATTCCAAATTGACAGCACTTTTTCTATAATTCCATGTGTCAAATAAGAAAGAAGAGGAATAATATAAGGTAGAGAGAACTTCTCAATAGAATGTTTACTGTCTGAAAATGAAAACCAATGAGATTTTTAAAAGACTTTAGAGGACTGAAAAGGGTAGTAGTCAACCAATTTTATAAGAGATCCAAAACTCTAGGCACCTCAGATATGTATGGTTTTTTAATTTTTTTTCTGCAAGGGGTCAGGCAGTGTCATACTTGGTTAAGTACACATGTTAACAATGTTCAAGGACCTGGGTTCAAGCCCTTGGTCCCCACATGCAGGGAGAAAGCTTCACAAGCAGTGAACCAGTGCTATAAGTGTTTCTTTCTCCCTCATTCTCTCCCTCTCCATCTTCTTCTTCCCTCTCATTTTTTGTCTGTTTCAGTCCAATAAGTGATACATAAAATGTTAAAAAAAAAAAAACATTTAGGGCTATTCCTTGGGTTACAAAATGAGATCTATTGGAATTCCTCAGCCCTGTGTCTGACACATATTAGGACTTCATTGAATAATAGTCTTGGTTATCACTAGTCTGGAGGACATCTTGACCTGTACATTCCTTGAGAACTTTAGACTAATGATTTTCAAAGCCAAATTTATTATCAGTCTTCTCTTCTTCATATTTCAAACTGCTCCCCTTTCCTGTGATCTCAGTTATGGTTACTGCGCCTGCCATCTATCCAAACTAGAGTCTCAAGGTCATGGATAACTCTTCCTTTCCTTACCTAACACACTCACACTGCTAATAAATTCTGAGCATTTTATTTTCTAACTATATCTCAAATTGGTTGCATCTTCTCAGTCCTTTTGCTATTCCCTTTCTCACCTCTCTGCTGGGCAACTACAATAATTCTCTCAACTGAGTTCTGTTTATTCTCTATATTGCTGCTAGTGATTATTCTAAGATACAAATCTGATTACCTCACTACCGGATTAAAAAAAAAAACTTAGAAAATCACCTTATTGTGGCCCAGGAAATGATATACTGGATAATTGGGCTGTCAACTTTGAGGTCCTGAGTTCTGTCCCTGACATTGTATATGACAGAGTAATTATCTAGTTCTTTCTCTACCTCTCTCCCTCTCTTCTCTCTTTATTAATAAGTAAATGAAATATATTTTTTAAAATTTATTTATTTTCCCTTTTGTTGCCCTTGTTGTTTATCATTGTTGTTGTTATTGCTGTCATTGTTGTTGGATAGGACAGAGAGAAATGGAGAGAGGAGGGGAAGACAGAGAGGGGGAGAGAAAGATAGACACCTGCAGACCTGCTTCACTGCCTGTGAAGCCACTCCCCTGCAGGTGGGGAACTGAGGGCTTGAACAGGGATCCTTACTTTGGTCCTTGCGCTATGCGCTACGTGCACTTAACCCGCTACGCTACATCCGACTCCCCGTAAATAAAATATTGTAAATCCTATTGAAAGATAATCACTTACCATTTCATAAGGTCAGATTCTCCTAGTAGCTTAATCAAATTTAATTTTCCAGTTCCTCAACGTCAGCTACACACACACTCACTTCACAGACTTCTTCCACACTTTAGCTAAAACCCAGGATCCCTTTCTTCTTAACATTTTTGGGAAAAAATGTCTATTCATCCTTCAAGCCCAGGTGAAATGCCAGCTCTTTGAAAAGATTTAACAATTCTCAAACTTTTCTCCTCTTACCAAATTAACCTAACTGGCTTCCCCATTCATTTATTCCATCACATTCTGCCTGTATAACCAGGATAGTCTACATATGTAAATCTACTCTGTGCCAAACTCTCTTCTGTTTATGTGGCTTTGCACTGCCAAGCCCCAAATTCCTACATAGACCCACATGATCCACTTACACAGATAACTGTTTCTTTTCCACTAATTCTCTGAGGTCTAATCACAATGGTTTCTCAGTTCCTCAACACCAATCTTATAAACACTGCAAGGTATTTGAAAATGTGTCTCCCTCCCTTGGTTAAATAAGCTGGTTAAGGGGTCGGGCGGTAGTTCAGTGGAATCCCAGTTCAATCCCCCAGGTCCCCACCTGCAGGGGAGTCGCTTCACAAGTGGTGAAGCAGGTCTGCAGGTGTCTTTCTCTCCCTCTCTCTGTCTTGCCCTTCTCTTTCCATTTCTCTCTGTCCTACCCAATAACAACAATAATAATAACCACAACAATGAAAAAAAAGGGAAGCAAAAAAGAAAAGAAAAAAGAAAGTAAGAAAAGAAAAAAAAGTTGGGTGGGAGTCAGGCTGTAGCGCAGTGGCAGGTTAAGCGCAGGTGGCACAAAGTGCAAGGACTGGAGTAAGGATCCCGGTTCGAGCCCCTGGCTCCCCACCTGCAGGGGAGTCGCTTCACAGGCAGTGAAACAGGTCTTCAGATGTCTATTTTTCTCTTCCCCTCTGTCTTCCTCTTCTCTCTCCATTTCTCTCTGTCCTATCCAACAACAACAACATCAACAACAACAACAATAATAACTACAACAACAATAAAAAAAAGGGCAACAAAAGGGACAATAAATAAATTTTTAAAAAACTGGTTAAAACTGATTCACCAAAACAACAAGGGCAACGAAAGGGAATAAATAAATATTAAAATAAAAAAAAACTGATTCATCCTGGCGCACTTTTTAACAAAGTGACAGCACCTAGATATAGACCAGGGCCCATGAGATAAGGCACGTGTGCACATGTACCCATAAGTTGGGGAAAAATATATTCCTTAAAGTAAAAGTGCAGGGGGCCAAGTGGTGGCACCCCTGGTTAAGAACACACACTACAGTGAGCAAAGACCCAGGTTCAAGCCCCCAGTCCCCATCTGAGGGGGAAATATTCATGAGTGGTGAAGCAGGGCTGCAGGTGTCTCTCTGTCTCTCTCTCTCTCTACCTATCTCGCTCCCCCTCCCCTCTTTATTTCTGGCTATCTCTATTCAATAAATAAATAAAGATAACAAAAAAATTTTAAAAATAAAAGTGTGCCATAATCAATAGTGACTCAATAAGTGCAGCAAGTAAGTAGAAAGACTTAAATAAGACACCACAAGGTACTTAATTACATACTTTCTGCTTAGAACTACATACCTTCCTCACCTACTCCCTATTTCACCTCTTCCGTTCACTCTAAGTCCAACTGAGTCAGATAAAGTAAGGGTTACAAAAGCTGGATAAGGGCAAGAGACTACCACACTTTAAAGATGGCTCTTTTGGTTACTACCAGGCCACCCTATCATCCAGGGCCCTAGTTGGGGAATTCCTGGATTCCTGTATAGATATGATGGGTCTAGACCTTTGGCAGATCCCTCTTCCAACATCACTGGTCATCTCCATCAGGAACGTTATAAAAAGTCTTGTAGGCCTCTATAGGACCTTGCCCTCAATGTAGAACAACAGTGGTAGAAATTGCCCCACTCTCTGAAGGGAAGCTGGATCAACATAATCTGTCACTTCGAGGAACACAGGTCCTAAAACGAGTGCAGCCTACAATGTTCCCAGCTGTGACCATGAAATGTGAGCTCAGACTGACAGGGATGCAGAGATTATACAGGCTCTTGTACTAAGTATGATTATACCTGGGCTGGATGTCAGATCAATGGACTTTACAGTTTATATACTTTCCCCATATCTGGGAGCTACTCTCTGCTCTTATCCAGCTTTCTAGTCCTATTCCTCAACTCTGACACCATCTTCCCAGACAATATTCCTAGCCTACCTGCGTGTTAGCTATGGTGCACAGTGAAAAATTAGTAAAGTCATAGGCCCCTTGGAATATATCTAAAATAGACTTCCTAGCTCCTTCCAACATGAAGACCCTAATCTCATCTTATATACTTTTACCTTTAGGTTCCTGATTATTAAACAATTTGTTCTGCTCTATATATCTTAATACTTTTTAGTTACCAAGTTGCAGATGTTACCATGATGCCAACCTGACTTCCCTGGACAGATGACCTCACCAATGTATCTTAGAACCCTACCTCCCATGAGCCCTATACCACTAGGGAAAGATAGAAACAGGCTGGGAGTATGGATTGACTTGCCAACACCCATGTCTAGTGGAGAAGCAATTACAGAAGCCAGACCTCCCATCTTCTGCACCCCATAAAGATCTTTGGTCCATACTCCCAGAGGAGTAAAGAATAGGGAAACTTCCAATGGAGAGGAGTGGACATGGAACTCTGGTGGTAGAAATTGTATATAATTGAACCCCTATTATACCACAATCTTCTCAATCATTATTAAATCACTAATAAAATAGAATTAATTTTTAAAAAGAAATGTTTCACCCTTCAAAACTCAGTTCAGATGTCACTGGCTATAAGAAGCTTTCCCAGGCCCTTCATTCTAGGTCAAATCATTGTAACCTTAACACATGTAACATGTAACAGGTTTCATGTTCAGCACATGAAAAGATTTATTTGATAATTTCTTTCTTCCTTTCTCTCTCTTTCTTTCTTTATTTTTCCCTCTGTCTTTCTCTTTTAGCAGATAAATTCTTGAAGTCACTCTTCACTACACACTCACTTCCAATTCTTAGTCATACATTGACTTTCATCACATTTAAAAATGAATTACTAAATAAATGTTATCTTCTTGAATGGCTGCGCTATGAATCCACTGCTCCTGGAGGCCATTTTTTCCCTTTTGTAGTCCTTGTTGTTTATTGTTGTTGTTGTTGTTATTGCTGTTGTTGTTGTTGGATAGAACAGAGAAATCGGGAGTCGGGCTGTAGCGCAGCGGGTTAAGCGCAGGTGGCGCAAAGCACAAGGACTGGCATAAGGATCCCGGTTCGAGCCCCGGCTCCCCACCTGCAGGGGAGTCGCTTCACAGGCGGTGAAGCAGGTCTGCAGGTGTCTATCTTTCTCTCCTCCTCTCTGTCTTTCCCTCCTCTCTCCATTTCTCTCTATCCTATCCAATAACGACAACAACAATAATAACTACAACAATAAAAAAAAAAACAGCAAGGGCAACAAAAGGGAATAAATAAAATAAAATAAATATTTAAAAAAATTTAAAAAAAAAGAACAGAGAAATCAAGAGAGGAGGGGAAGACTGATAAGGGGAGAGAAAGATAGACACCTGCAGACCTGCTTCACCGCTTATAAAGTGACCCCCTGCAGGTGGGGAGCCTAGGGCTTGAACCTGGATCCCAATGCTGGACTTTGTACTTTGCGCCATGTTCGCATAACCCGCTGCACTACCAGCCTGCCCCAAGAAATGGTTTCTTTTTTCCCTCTCTCTTGTTGTCTTACTGCTTCTTTTTGTTCTCCTTCTACTATCCCTTCATGTTAGCTCATGGTTGATGTTAAAGAGAATGTTTTTCAACAAAATAGACCCTACCAACAATGAGGTCTACACATGATATGGAGAAGGTATATGTCACCATTATTTGTTCTAAATGGGGATGATTCATACATACTGTTCCATTTAGAACTTTAAAATAGTGTGGGAACATTCTGTCCTATTTCCCAGAGAAGGAAAGCAAGTATGTGGAATAATTAAATTATTTCGTACAAGGAAAATCTGCTTCAGTAAATAGATACCACTACAAAAATATATTTTAAATGCCACCTATGACTTGTGTTCACAAACAGGGCCTATGTTTAATATTTTCCAGCAAGAAAAATACTAGTCTAAAGGCATCTATCTAGAAAATACACTGTTAGACTTTAGATGCTCAATTTGATTCCAACATTAGCCTCTATGTGGCACAAGCACAATATGAGTGTCTGTTTCTACTCAGTCAGGGCTTCGATTTTAACAAGGAAATTTTAGAAATACTAAAGAGGAGCACAGTCTTCAGAAGCACGTAGAATTATCCAAGGCTAGAATGGAAGGAGCGCAATTAAACTAATAACAGCAAAGGGCCCAGGACTATAAAAATATTCTACTTTAGGGAAATGGAAAGTCTGTAACTAGAAATTTCCTCCATTTACCAAGTGTTGAATTAATTATTTTTTTAAATATTTATTTATTCCCTTTTGTTGCCCTTGTTTTATTGTTGTAGTTATTAATGTTGTTATTGATGTCGTCATTGTTGGATAGGACAGAGAGAAATGGAGAGAAGACGGGAAGGCAGAGAGGGGAGAGAAAGACACCTCTTCACTGACCTGCTTCACTGCTTGTAAAGCAACTCCCCTGCAGGTGGGGAGCCGGGGTTCGAACCAGGATCCTTACTCTGGTCCTTGCACTTTGTGCCACCTGTGCTTAACCCACTGAACTACCACCTGACTCCCTTGAATTAATTATTGAACTAACTAGGACAAACCTTATACTTAACCTACAGAAAAATTCCTGGCTTCCTTACAAACACCATATTAGAGGTGAAGGAAAGTTCATACTATAGTGGTCATTCAGGTATAGAAATTATATTGATTATATCAAATCATGTAAGAGCTGAATAAGAAATTCAAGATCATCTAGGCTAATAAGCCAGGAGGTGGTTCAATGGATCAGTTGTTGGACTCTCAACCATGAGGACCTGAGTTCAACCTTTGTATGAGAACTTTGCTCTGCTCTTGGTCTCTCTATATCTCTCTCCCATTATTTAATGATTTTTTTAAAATATCATTTAGGCTGTTTCAGCCCTTTTATCAATAGTTCAAAGAAAATTCCTTACATATTTTAAGAGTAGTAGAGGAGTAATTCTAACTCAGGGTAAACTGGAGTAAACATACTCTACTCTGTCTCTCCCACTGAATCTGCCTTTAAAAGCTAGACAGAATTTATGGAGCATCTCTTTGAGGATTCTGAAAAGTAAACAGTAGTAAACAGAAAAGGGGAAAGTAATTCAAAGTACCACCAAACTGGTGAGTTTCCCATTTTTCCTTGGTATTCCTCAGACTACATTTAAGGGAACCAGGACATTAATATAAGAAGCATTCAGGAGACGGGATGTAGTGCAGCAGGTTAAGCGCAGGTGGCGCAAAGCACAAGGACCGGCATAAGGATCCGGGTTCGAACCCCGGCTCCTCACCTGCAGGGGCGTCACTTCACAGGCGGTGAAGCAGGTCTGCAGGTGTCTATCTTTCTCTCCTCCTCTCTGTCTTTCCCTCCTCTCTCCATTTCTCTCTGTCCTATCCAACAACAACAACAATAATAACTACAACAATAAAACAACAAGGGCAACAAAAGGGAATAAATAAATAAAAATAAAAAAAAAGAAGCATTCTAGTTATAGCTTGAGCAACATAAAAGGAAATAGATAGCTCTCAGGGAAAAAAAATGGGGAAATTCCACAATTTTCTTTTTCTTTTTTTTCTTCATTCTCTCATGCCCCAGCCACCCCTAACTGAATTTATAATGGTTACAGCTGTGTCAGCCACCCTGGCTACAGTGGAAACCTACAGGTGCCTAAAAATCTTGAGGGAGGAAAATTTTCCCTTTTTTAAAAAAATTATGTATTTATTTATTTATTGCCTTTTGCAGCCCTTGTTGTTTTATTATTGTAGTTATTACTGTTGTCACCGTTGTTGGATAGGACAGAGAGAAGGGAGGGAGGAGGGGAAGACAGAGAGGGGGAGAGAAAGATAGACACCTGCAGACCTGCTTCACTGCTTGTGAAGATACTCCCCTGCAGGTGGGGAGCCAGTGGCTTGAACTGGGATTCTTAGGGCTGTCCTTGCACCTTGTGCCATGTGCGCTTGACCTGCTGCGCTACCGCCCGACTCTCAATTTTCCCCTTTCATCAAATTACTTGTCGTCTAACAGTAGGCTGATATAAAGTCCTGTTAATTTATTTCTCTCTCTATCCTCCCACAGTTAGGCCCCAGATAACTAGTATAGTCGTAGGAAGTATGCAACAAAGCAAGATAAGTAAAGGCCTACATTTCTGTTCAGAGGACTGCAAAGCTCAGCTTCAGGAAAATTACAGAAAAATGACCAAAACAATAGAGCTTCAGAATGTGATACTACAAAGCTGTCCTAAAACTCTTGGAGCACTTTCACCCTGTGTATGTATGGATCTAATCTTAAACAGTATCTGAAAGACTTTGGGAACTGAATTAAGTGGATAGGCCGCTGCCAGGTCCCAGACTGGCCATGGGACGGAGGTGGAGGTAGGGGTAGTGGCACACATGCATACACAGGTTGAAAGTGAGTCCAAGAGTTCTAGAAAAGCTTTATGATATGGCTCTCTCTCTCTTTTTTAAAAAATTTTTTTTCTTTATATTTATTTATTTTCCCTTTTGTTGCCCTTGTTGTTTTTTATTGTTGTTGTAGTTATTATTGTTGTTGTTATTGATGTCATCGTTGTTGGATAGGACAGAGAGAAATGGAGAGAGGAGGGGAAGACAGAAGGGGAGAGAAAGAGAGACACCTGTAGACTTGCTTCACTGCCTGTGAAGCAACTCCTCTGTAGGTGGGGAGCCGGAGGCTCGAACCTGGATCCTTACCCTTGTCCTTATGCTTCGTGCCACATGAGCTTAATCCGCTGCACTACCTCCCGACTCCCATGATATTGCTTTCTTAAGTCCCAGCCATTCTGTAATTTTCCTGAAGCTGACCAAATAAAGGCTTTGAAAATGGAACTGAGTGTCGGACAGCAGCGCAGCGGGTTAAGTGCAGGTGGCGAAAAGCACAAGGACTGGAGTAAGGTTCCCGGTTCAAGCCCCTTGCTCCCCACCTGCAGGAGAGTCGCTTCACAAAGGTGAAGCAGATTTGCAGGTGTCTATCTTTCTCTCCCCCTCTCTGTCTTCCCCTCCTCTCCCCATTTCTCTGTCCTATCCAGCAACAACATCAATAACAAATAAAACAACAAAGGTAACAAAAGGGAATAAATAAGTATTTTTTAAAAAAATAACTAAAACAATAAGACAAGGGCAACAAAAGCAAATAGATAGATAGATAGATAGATAGATAGATAGATAGATAGATAGAAAAGAAAAGAGAAGAGAAGAGAAGAAAAGAAAAGAAAAGAAAAGAAAAGAAAAGAAAAGAAAAGAAAAGAAAAGAAAAGAAAAGAACATGGAACTAACATTGAAACCACTACCCACAGAAAACTTGTCAGGATTTGAAGCTTACGCACAACTATTATAAATTAAGTGACAGAGAGAAAAGCAAAGCATCGCTCTGGCACACAAGATGCTGGGAACTGAACCCAGGATCTCCTGCTTGAGGGTCTCAGAAGGAGACTGGCTTCCTGAACTCAGACCAGCATGCATGGTAGCAAATGTGTGTTACCAGGTGAGCTATCACTCTGCCCCTGCTGTCTATACTTTGCCAATACCAAACTTTCTTTTATTTATTTATTTATTTGTTTGTTTATGTATTTATTTATTATTGGATAGAGACAGAGAGAAATTCAGAGGAGAGAGACAGAGAGAAACCTGCAGCCCTGTTTCACCACTTGTGAAGCTCCCCCCCCCTGCAGATGGGGACCAGGGGCTTGAACCCAGGTCCTTGTGCACTTAACTAGGTGTGCTACCACCTGCCCCCCCCAAACTTTCTTGATTGCTGTAGCTTTGTATTCAGACTTAAAGCTGGGTAATGCGGCTCCCCTAGCTTTTTTCACCATAATATGCTGATTGTTCTAGTTTACTTATTTTCTTACTTAAAACTTAGGATCAATTTACATATTTTATAAATTATAAAATCCATCATTTGTTATTTTTAATATATATTTTATTTATTTTGTTTTAATGAGAAAGAGATACAGAGATAGAGACCAGAGTATTGTTCAACTCTGGTTTATGGTGGTTTCAGGGGATTGAACCTGAGATTTTAGAGTTTCAGACAAAAAAATCTTTTTGCATTACCAAATGCGATTCCCCTTCCCAGTTTACCTATTTTTATAAATTTTTCTGACATTTTGGTTGGAATTGTTTTTTACCCATAGATCATTTTGAACATAATTAACATCTTCCTATGTTGAATTATCCAATCTATGAAAATTATGTTGCTTTTCTTCATTTACCTAGTTGTCCTTTATTTTATTTTGTAATATTCATATATAGCTACTGTACAAATCTTGTTAGATTAAAACTTACATATTTCACTTTTAAAGAGGTTACATTGGGAGTCAGGCTGTAGTGCAGCAGGTTAAGCACACGTGGCACAAAGCGCAAGGACCAGCATAAGGATTCCAGTTTGAGCTCCCGGCTCCCCACCTGCAGGGGGGTCGCTTCACAGGTGGTAAAGCAGGTCTGCAGGTGTCTGACTTTCTCTCCCCCTCTGTCTTTCTCTCCTCTCTCCATTTCTCTCTGTCCTATCTAACAACGACGACATCAACAACGACATCAATAACAACAACAATAATAACTACAACAAGGGCAACAAAAGGGAATAAATAAATATTTAAAAATAAATAAATAAGAGGTTACATTATATGATGAATAGAATTGGACTTTTAGTGCTAAACATAATGCAGTATGTACAAATATTGCTTTCCAGTGATGCATGCTTAGAATTTAAATGTTTTAGAGCAATGTTACTTCAATAATAATATGTTGTATTATTTCTACATTTTAGTTTAAAATAATTTACTACTAGTATATATAAATATAATTAATTTTTGTAAGTTGACTTGGAATGTTGCAATTTTGTTAGACTCACTGTATCAAAATGTGTTTAAAATAGATTGTTTGGAATTTTCATTACTGACAATCTTATCAGTTGATAACAAGAGCATTTGGAGGGGATGGATAGTGCATACTCAGTTAAGTGCACATACTACCATGCATAAGGATCTGGGTTCTAGCCTCCAGTCCCCACCTACAAGAGGACAGCTTCACAAGCAGTGAAGCAGTGTGCTGTTTTCTCTTTCTCTCCCCATCTCAGCTTCTCTCTGTTTCTATCAAGTAAAAAAAATAAATATTTTAAAATAAATAATAATTAAGAAATTAATATCAAATTAAATAGACTTTTTAAAGAGCATTTAAAATATATATTTATTTATTTTCCCTTTTGTTGCCCTTGTTTTTTATTGTTGTAGTTATTGTTGTTGTTGTTGTTAATGATGTCGTCATTGTTAGAAAGGACAGAGAGAAATGGAGAGAGGAGGGGAAGACAGCAATGGGGAGAAAAAGACACCTGCAGACCTGCTTCACCGCCTATGAAGCGACTCCCCTGCAGGTGGCGAGCCAGGGACTCAAAATGGGATCTTTATGCAGGTCCTTGTGCTTCGCACCATGTGCGCTTAACCCACTGCGCTACTGCCTGAATCCCTTTAAAGAGCATTTTTAAAAAATATTTATTTATTTATTCCATTTTGTTGCCCTTATTGTTTTATTGTTGTTGTTACTGATGTCGTCGTTGCTGGATAGGACAGAGAGAAATGAAGAGGGAAGGGGAAGGCAAATATGGGAAGAGAAAGACAGACACCTGCAGACCTGCTTTACTGCTTGTGAAGCGACTCCCCTGCAGATAGGGAGCCAGGTAAAGAGCATTTTTATATCTCTTACCCTCAACCAGTGTATTCGGTAGTCCACCATATTGGACTGGCTAGACCTCTGGTTTAACCCTGAATAGAAATAGTGGGAGTGAGTATTACTGTTGTCTTATTTCCACTACTAAAGTTATTTCTTTAGAAGATTTTTTAAAATAGTTATTTTACTTATTTCCTAATAATAAAGTTTCATGTGAGAGAGGGACAGAGAGAAACTAGAATGTTACTTCAGGGATCAAACCAGGAATTGTGAGTCCTGAGTTTTACCAGTTGAGCTATTTCCCCAGTGTTCAATCTTCCACTAGTAAATGATGTTATGTTACTTAAATATTCTCATATAAATTGCAAGTAATACGAAATTACCCTGTGGATATTTTGTAGATTTCCTTTACCAAGTTGAGAATGTTACTGAGGGTTTGTTGTTGTTGTTGTTACTGTTAGGTTTGATTTTTAATAATGAATTTCTGTTAAATTTTTTCAAATGCTTTTTCAGCATCAAGTAATACAATGTTGTGGTGTGTTTGCTTATTTACCAGAGTAATGATCAGCTCTGGCTTATGTTGGTGCAGAGGACTGATCCTGGGACTTTAAAGGCTGAAG
Source organism: Erinaceus europaeus (assembly GCF_950295315.1). NCBI lineage: Eukaryota > Metazoa > Chordata > Mammalia > Eulipotyphla > Erinaceidae > Erinaceus > Erinaceus europaeus. The sequence continues at coordinate 24,242,642 of NC_080169.1, forward strand.
CATGAGAGTCTCCTTGTATAACCATTATGCTCTCTACCCCCTCCTGGGTGACTTAAAGTTATTTGATTTTAGAATATAAACTAATCTTATAGTATTAGGATCAAACCCACATTTTTCATGGCATATTTTCCTTTCTCTTCTTTGTATTAGTGATTTAATATTGATTTACAAAATTATAAAGGGGCCACGTAATGGTGCACCTTTTTAAGCTCACAGATTACAGTACATAAAAACCTGGGTTCATGCCCCGGTCCCCACATGCAGAAGGAGAACTTCACAAGTGGTGAAGTAGGCCTTCAGGTACCCTCTCTGTCTCTTTACCTTTCTATCCCTCCTCCCCTCTCAATTTCTTTCTTTAAAGAATAGAGAGAAATTATAAGATAATAGAAGCATAATTCTACACCATTCCCACAACCAGAGTTCTGTGTCCCCACTGGAAACTGCAGTAGTTCTCCCAAGGTCACAGATATGGGCTTACTATATATACTCATCTTTTCTATAGTCTCATCTCTTTTTTTCTAAGTCACACCTATACCTATACTTCTTTTTTTTTTTTACAATTATCTTTATTTATTGAGTAAAGATGGCCAGAAATTGAGAGAGTAGTGGAAGATAGAGACAGCTAGAGATAGAGGAAGGGAGGGAGATAGGGAGGGAGGGAGGGAGAGAGAGAGAGAGAGAGAGAGAGAGAGAGAGAGAGAGAGAGACCTATTGCACAACTTCACCACTCGCAAAGCTTTCCCCCTACAGGTGGGGATGGGGGCTCAAATTCAGATCTTTGAGCATTGTAACTTGTACTCAACCAGGTGTGCCACCACCTGGCCCCACCTATTACTACTTCTGAGTGTTCTTCCTTTTTCCCCCTTCTCTCTCAGGCTCTTGATGGAATTGAGGTTCAGAGCTCTCTGGTCATCTTCCCCAATCATTTCTCCTCCTCTGGAAGTATGGGAGAGAAAGTTCTTTATGGGGTACAGAAGGTGAGTGTTCTGGCTTCTGTAATTGCCTCTCTACTGGACATGGACTTTGGCTGGTCTATCCATACTCCCAGCCTGTTTCTATCTTTCTCTAGTGAGGAAGGGCTCTGGAGTGGTGAGATACCGGGACATATTGGTGAGGCCGCCTGCCCAGGGAGTTCGGGATGAAATCATAGCAACTGCAACTTGGTGGCTGTGGCTTAGTGAGTTTCTAAAGAAATCCCAGCTCTGTTTTGTTGAGTTTTCAGGTGATTTTTCTAGTTTAGCAGAAGAGCAATCTGAAAAGGCTCCTACTCCATAGCCATGCCTCTGGAAATCCCACATTCTTTTTCTATATCACTAGACATGATTTTCTGATACATTTGTTGATAATTTTTGAACCTAAGATAGTGAGACATATTGGTTTGTAGTTCTCTTACACTGTATGATTTTCTTTTTTTTAAAAAAAAAATTATTTATTTATGAGAAAGATAGGTAGAGAGAGAAAGAACCAGACATCACTCTGGTACATGTGCTGCCGGGGATTGAACCCAGAACCTCATGGTTTAGAATCCAGTACTTTATCCACTGTGCCACATTTCAGACCACCACTGTATAATTTTCTAAGATACTCTACTGGCATTATAAAGTATACTGAAGAGTGTTCTCTCATTTTCTGGTTTTTGGATGTGATTGTGTACAATTTTTTTTTCTTCCCTTATCAGAGCACTGCTCAGCTCTGGTTTATAATGGAGTAAGGGATTGAACCTAGGCCCTGGGAGCCTCAGGCATGAGAGCTATTTGCATAACCATTATGTTATCTACCCCACCCATGTACATCCCCCCCTTTGTGTGTTTCCTAGAATTCACAGTGAATCTATGTGGGCTTAGAGATTTCTCTTTTGAAATCTAGGTTAAGTAAAAATTCAATTTCTTTAATAATGATAGAACTGGGAGTCTGGTAGTAGTGCAGCAGGTTAAGCACAGGTGGTACAAAGCGCAAGAACTGGAGTAAGGATCCTGCTTTGAGCCCCTGGCTCCCCACCTGCAGGGGAGTCGCTTCACAGGAGGTGAAGCAGGTCTGCAGGTGTCTATCTTTCTCTCCCTCTCTGTCTTCCCCTGCTCTCTCCATTTCTCTCTATCCTATCCAACACAATGGACATCAATAACAATAACAATAATAACTACAAAAATAAAACAACAATGGCAACAAAAGGGAATAAATAAATATTTAAAAATAATAATGATAGGACTACTGTGTCTTGGATGAGTTTTGGTATTTCTGCTATGAAAAGATTGATCTAATTCATCTATATTTTTAATTTAAATATATTCAGTCATTCATAATATCCCCCTTATGGTCTTTTTTAAAATATTTATTTATTTATTCACTTTTGTTGCCCTTGTTATTTCATTGTTGTAGTTATTATTATTGTTGTTATAGATGTCGTTGTTGGATAGGACAGAGAAAAATGGAGAGAGGAGGGGAAGACAGAGAGGGGGAGAGAAAGATAGACACCTGCAGACCTGCTTCACCATCTGTGAAGCAAATCCCCTGCAGGTGGGGAGCCGGGGGCTTGAACCAGGATCCTTATGCTGGTCGTTGCGTTTTGTGCCATGTGTGCTTAACCTGCTGCGCTACTGCCCAACTTCCCCTTATGATCTTTTTAATGTTTATAGCCTCTGTACTGATAGTCCTTTCATTCACAATATTGGTACTTTCTTTCCTTCTGCTTTTCATTTGTCCATCTTGCTAAAGGTTTATCAAATTCATTCATCTTTTTAAAGAGCCAGCTTTACAATTTTATTTATTTGTATGTATTTCATGATCAAGAAAGAAGCCAGAGCAGTACTCCAGTATATGCAATGCCAGGGATCAGACTCGGAACATGATACTTACAAGTCTAAAGCTCTATACTGGGTCATTTCCTGGGCAGTATCCCCTCCATTGTGATAGTTGGGGCTATTCAAATTCTGCACCCTTCAAGCTTTATTAGGCTACTCTCAAGAGCTGTCAAAGGCCTGAGATTTTTCCCCTGCTCCTAAGCTCAGCCTAAGTTAGCCTTCATGGATGCTTAAGAAGATACAAAGAATTTATGACTCATGGCATACTAGGCCGTTTGGGGTCCCTTTGTCTTCCTAGTCTCATCTGGGTGATAAACAGTTCTGTTGCTCTTGAACATACAAGGATCTGTGTCACAGCTGAGAGACCCTGAGTTTAGGAAACCTCAATCTTATAAGGGGACTGATAACAACTCTGCCTGGTTTTTGCCCTAGATGTTATCTTTACTATCTTGCCCTCTGTCCTTGAGTAAAACACTATCTCAGCCTCCCTAGATTGTTTGCCAAACAGTTTAGAAAAAGATAGTTCCTAACAAGCACTACTACAGATATATAGAAATTACATAGAAAATTGCCCTCTTCTTTCTCCCAATAACTGTCATCTCCTTGAAGATCAAGATCTGATCTACCCTTTAAGAGCTTTCTTTGAGTCACCTAAGCATCTTATCTGGAAGGTACCTTTGGGGCAGTAGATTCTCAGTATTTGCTAATTCTATAAATGAATTTGACAAAGAAATTTTAAATTGGGATAGGATGAAGAAGGAAGTAAAGAGCTGAGTAGAGGGGCTGGGGGAGACAGCATAATGGTTGTGCAAAAGACTTTCATGCCCGAGGCTCCAAAATCTTCAAGTTCAGTCCCCAGCATGACCATAAGCCAGAACTGAGCAGTGCTGTGATCTCTCTCTGTATTTCTTTCTCATTAAAATAAAATAAATAAATTTAAATTAAAATTAAAAAAAAGTCGATTGTAGGGAGTCGAGCGGTAGTGCAGCAGGTTAAGCGCAAGTGGCACAAAGTGCAAGGACCGACATAAAGATCCCGGTTCGAGCCCCCGGCTCCCCACCTGCAGGGGAGTCGCTTCACAGGCGGTGAAGCAGGTCTGCAGGTGTCTGTCTTTCTCTCCCCCTCTCTGTCTTCCCCTCCTCTCTCCATTTCTCTCTGTCTTATCTAACAATGACGACGACGACAATAACAACAACAATAATAACCATAACAACAGTTTTAAAAGGCAACAAAAGGGAAAATAAATAAATAAAGACTTCTTCATACCTGAGGCTCTTAACTCCCAGGTTCAATCCTCCACGCCACCATAAGCCAGAGCTGATCAGTGCTCTGGTAAAAAAAAAAAAAAAACAACTTTATTGGAATATGGCAGTTAGCCCAATAACAACTTTGAATATTTATAACTGTCACACTTGTATGGTAAGTATATGTGGAGTAAGAAGGACATATTGGAGATTTATCTCCGTAAGTAACATCATCTATAAATGAAACATAGATATAATGCCATGACACGGTATCTTCTATATCTAGTTTGGTTTTTCTCTAAAGATAAAAGAAATCATCAAAACAGGAGAAAGGCAAAGATTAAAGTATCCAAGAAGTGGAAATGCTCCAAATCACTCCTGGATAAAGCAAATATGACACACACACAATGGAATATTACATTTAAATATTTTTTAAAAAGAGAGCATTCTGACACATGCTGCAATATGGATCAACCAGGAAGACATGTTAACTTTTTTTTTATTCCCTTTTGTTGCCCTTGTTGTTTTATTGTTGTAGTTATTATTGTTGTTGTTGTTGATGTCATCGTTGATGGATAGGATAGAGAGAAATGGAGAGAGGAGGGGAAGACAGAAAGGGGAGAGAAAGAGAGACACCTACAGACCTGCTTCACCGCTTGTGAAGCGACTCCCCTGCAGGTGGGGAGCCAGGCACTCAAATTGGGGGCCCCGAACCAGGATCCATATGCCGGTCCTTGCACTTTGTGCCACTTGCACTTAACCTGCTGTGCTACCGCCCAACTCCAGGACATGTTAACTTTAAAAAAGAAAACAGTCACAAAAATCAAATGGGCTGAGAAAATAGCATACTATTATGCAAGAGACTTTCACCCCTGAGCTTGAGGTCCCAGGTTCAATCCTCAACATCACCATAAGCCAGAATTGAGCAGTGCTCTGTGTGTGTGTGTGTGTGTGTGTGTGTGTGTCTTTCTCGTTAAATAAAAAAAAAAGGTAAATTATGTATGATTGTACTTGTATGAAGTATATGGAGTAATCAAAATGAAGGAAACAAAGTGACAAAATTGAAAGGGCTATAGGAAAAGAGACAGGACATTATTGTTCCATGGATACAGACTTCCAGTTTTGCAAGATGAAAATATTCTAGAGATTATTGCACAACAATGTAAATATAAATATACTAAATGTTACTAAATTGTAAAAAAAAAAAAATGTAGCTAAAAGAAAAAATAGCTAAAGAATTGAGCAACAGCTTACCCAGGAAACCAGGCAGTGGTGCACCCAGTTGAGCATGTTATCATGTGCAAGGATCTGGGTTCAAGCCCCTGATTCCCACCTGAAGAGAAGGAGCTTCACAGTGAAGCAGGTCTGCAAGTATCTCCTTCTCTCTCCCTTTTTTTCTCTTTCCCTTTCAATTCCCCTCTGCCCTATCAAATACAATAAATACAGTACAATACATAAAATACAATACAATAACAAAACAGTTCACCCAGTAGTAGAGTGCAAGCTTTTCCAAGCACAAAACAGTTTTCCAAGAATCTCAGGCCAAAAATGCCATCCAAGAATACTTCAAATGCAAGATATTAAAAAAATTAATAATGAAATTTGGCTCTTAACACAAATAAATAAATACAAATTGTCTTAGCAAACTTCTGTTTTGTGGTAAGTGTATATGTATGCCCTATGATATAAAATCTTATTTACTTATTTATTTATTTGCCTCCAGGTTTATTGCTGGGGCTCATTGCCTGCACTACAAATACACTGCTCCTAGAGGCCATTTTTCCCATCTTGTTGCCCTTGTTGTTGTAGTTATTATTATTGTTGTCACTGTTGGATAGGAAAGAGAGAAATCAAGATAGGAGGGGAGACAGAGGGGGGGAGAAAGACAGACACCTGCAGACCTGCTTCACCGCTTGTGAAGTGACCCTCTGCTGGTGGGGAGCACGGGGTGGGGGTGGGGACTCAAACCAGATCCTTCCGCCGGTCCTTGTGCTTTGCGCCATGTACGCTTAACCTGCTGCGCTACTGCCCGACTCCATATTTATTTATTTATTTATTTATTTATTTATTTATTTATTTATTTATTTATTTTACTGCGAGTACATTCAAGAGTTTGAAAAAACACTCATCTAGTTGTATGGGGGGGTGTCTTTTTAAATCAGAGATAGTTCTCGAAGAGGATGGAGAAAGAACTAAATTGGAATTCAAATGGAAACAGTTGGGACTTGATCTTCTGAAAAGTGTCCCAGAATTTAAGGGGGGGGGGGGGAACTTACCATGGAGAGCCAAGCAAGGCTTCTAAATTCTTTATGCCAGTCACTGTCTTGATATTTCCAAAATGGTCTAAATAGGCTTTTAAACTTACCTATTTGCTGCTACAATTTGCAATTCTTATTCCCAGTAGATTTCACCAATACATAGCCTCTAGGGAAGATTATCCCTGCAGAGCCAGTCTGCACTTCAAAGATTCCTGTCTTATCTTCTTGTACAGGAGTAGTGAGAAAGATGTATTACTAATTACTCTGTCTTTGGGGAATGACAGGAAGTTATCCTTATTGTTATCAGTTTTACATTCCTTAATACCAAGCCAGGTTGGTTTTCTTTCTCAAAGAAGACCCAGAAGTGTAAGGGGTCAATTTTCACAGACAGTTAATAAATGGTGAAAGGAAATTTCCTGATTTTAAAGCTTAGACATTTTCCACTACCTCAGGTGGCCTCTTTTATAAATGAGAAAGTAAATGTTTCTTAAGAATCTTGGTCTACTTCTATCTGGCTGTTTCAGAAAGTGTTTATCCTGCTAAAGAGTTCAAACTACTCTCTAAACAATAGTGAGAAAGAGTGTTTGATATCCCACTGAATTTACAGTGAATAAGATTCATTGATATGTACTGCTTTAAATGGAATTGAAAGGAATAAGGATAAGCCTGTTTCCCTAGAGTGAGAATAAGATAATTAAATGCATAAAGATCAAACATAGAGAGTGCTGCTTCCCATGAATACTGGACATTAAAAATTGGGTTTCCAATTTGTATTAGATCAAACTGTCTATGAAGATATTTCCAAAATTGTTAGGGAAAGACACTGGAATTCAGGGAGACTGGAGCCAAGATGGGTGAAAGAGAAAGTAGCTTTATTCTAGCAGACCAAAAGCCCAGGTCACCCTGAAGACTGTAGGCCTTGAAAGGAAATTTAACTGTATCTATATACTATGGTTCAGAAGCAAGGTAAGTTAGCTTCAAGTTACAGATTCAGTACAAGTGGTTCTTGAGGTTAGGTATACATCTAGGGTTAGGGTACTGGGAATTTTGTTTTCTAGGAATGAGGGAGTGGGGGAATCTTGTCAGTCAGGACCAGGAATGAGGGACTGGGCAAGCTTACTGGAATTCCCCTCAACTAAAATTTTCTGAATTCTCTCCAGCTTTCCTCTCAAAATTATAACCATTAGCAAAATATGATGGAAAATAAATAATTCCCTTCATAAAACCTTTTCTATGCCCTAGTCAAATACATGAAATTAAGTCAACTTATATCAGCCATTCATATATTTACATATAAGTCATTAAAATAAATTTTGTAAATCATTAAAATAAAAAGTTGATATTTTCAGATTAAACTCTTGCAGCTGGGACATAACTCAACTGATCAGGTTGAAAATTAACATCTCAGTCACCAGCTCCATATATACTAGAGTGGAACTCTGGCTTCTCTTTATTTCTGCCTTATGTGAAGCTCTCACTTTCACATGTAATAAATGAAATTAATGTTTGTTTAAAGATTTAATTCTTTGAAAGTCATTTAATGGTTTTACATGAGTATTTATTTTTATTTGGTTCATTTTTAGCTTCTGAAATCACAATTTTCCTCTGAGATAAACCAAACTGAAGTTTAATTTTTTCATCTTTCAGTAAAGAAAGAAAGAAAGAAAGAAAGAAAGAAAGAAAGAAAGAAAGAAAGAAGGAGTCGGGCGGTAGCGCAGCGGGTTAAGTGCACATGGTGCAAAGCGTAAGGACAGACATAAGGATCCTGGTTCGAGCTTCTGGCTCCCCACCTGCAGGGGGGTCGTTTCACAGGCAGTGAAACAGGTCTGCAGGTGTCTATTTTTCTCTCCTCCTCTCTGTCTTCCCCTCCTCTCTCCATTTCTCTCTGTCCTATCCTACAACGACGACATCAATAACAACAACAATAGCTACAACAATAAAAAAACAATAAAGGCAACAAAAGGAAATAAATAAAAAGAAAAACATTTAATAAAATAGAAAGAAAGAAAGGAAGGAAAGAAGAAAGAAAATAGTGTACCAAGTGGCTATTAAACCAAATAATACCAGAAATCACTTATCTTCACCCAGCACTGCTAGGTCTCTGTACCACTCACTGTGTATTTCATGATTCAATGTGATGAGAAATGAGCATTGCCTGAAGAATGGGATTAATAGCAGGGTGCCCATACCAAGGCAAAAATGAGATTATTTCATATACTCTTTCTTCCAAGAATGTGTTGTTTTGTCCTAAAATTGGGATAATTGACTCTGAAGGGAAGAAGGTAAAAGGCACAGAATTTGGTCTACTTCTTGTATATTAGCCAAGGCAACCTCCTTTAACCATCCGTCAACAAAACATCCCAACTTGCACTAAGTCAAGGCAATTTCTCAAGCACAATATCTAAAAATTACATTGTAAGAAAGAGAATAACTCTTTACATCACTGGGATTTTTAACACAACTGATGAAGACAAGACTCCATCTCAAACTCATCATCCCACCATCTGGAGAACAATACATATCCAGAAACACACACAGAGAGAGATAAAGATAGATGATAGATAGATAGATAGATAGATTGATTGATTTAAAATGCACTCATTTAAATTCACAGCTATCCTTTGGCAGACACTTTGTCTTGAGAAATCTCTATTAACCTTAAAAAAAAGTTTGTGAAACTCATCCTAGTAGGCTGGAGACTGTTAAAGAATTTTCTGAACATATTATTAGGAATAGAGAGGTTATAGGAAGTGGATCTGGGCCTTAGTCCACCATAGGAAAATGATTTGAAGTGTGAAAGTTTTTTAAAAATATTTTATGTATTTATTTATTTATTTATTTATTTATTTATTTATTGAGAGGGCTAGGGTTAGAAGGAGAGAAAAAAACAGACATCACTCTGCTACATGTGCGGCCGGGGATTGAACTCAGGACCTCATGCTTGAGCATTCAACACTTCATCCACTGCACTATCTCTCGGACTACAAGAGTGAAGTTTAAGAAATTAAAATCTGGGGCAGTCGGGCAGTAGTGCAGAGGGTTAAGCGCAGGTGGCGCTAAGTACAAGGACCACCGTAAGGATCACGGTTCCAGCCGCCGGCTCCCTATCTGTAGGGGAGTCGCTTCACAGGCGGTGAAGCAGGTCTGCAGGTGTCTATCTTTCTCTCCCACTCTGTTTTCCCCTCCTTTCTCCATTTCTCTCTGTTCTAACATTGATAACACCAATAACAACAACAATAATAACTGCAACAACAATAAAAAACAAGGGCAACAAAAAGGAAAATAAATAAATAAATAAACAAAATAAAATGTGGTCCGGGAGGTGGCGCTGTGGATAAAGCATTGGACTCTCAAGCATGAGGTCCTGAGTTCAATCCCCGTCAGCACATGTACCAGAGTGATGTCTTCTCTTTTTCTCTCTCCTCCTATCTTTCTCATTAGTAAAAAAAAATCTTTAAAAAAAAATCTGGGAGCTGGGCAGTAGTGCAGTGGGTTAAGCGTACATGGCGCAAAGTGCAAGGGCCATCATAAAGATCCCCACCTGCAAAGGGTGGCTTCGCAAGCGGTGAAGTAGGTCTGTAGGTGTCTATCTTTCTCTCCTCCTCTCTATCTTCTCCTCTCTATCTTCCCCTCCTCTCTTGATTTCTCTCTGTCCTATCCAACAACAACAACAGCTATGACAACAATAACAACTACAATAAGTGCAACAAGGCCAACAAAATGGGAAAAATGGAGCAGTGGATTCATAGTGCAGGCACCGAGTCCCAGAGATAACCCTGGAGATAAAAAGAAAGAAAGAAAGAAAGAAAGAAGAGAAAGAAAGAATAAAAGGAAGGAAGGAAGGAAGGGAGGAAGGGAGGAAGGAAGGGAGGGAGGAAGGAAGGAAGGAAGGAAGGAAGGAAGGAAGGAAGGAAGGAAGGAAGATAGATTAAGGAAGGAAGATAGATTTGGAGGCCAGGCTGTAGTAGTACAGCGGGTTAAGCATACATGGCACAAAAGCTCGGTTTGGGGCACCTATAGGGAGGGACACTTAACAGGCGGTGAAGGAGGTCTGCTGGTGTCTATCTTACTCTCCCCTTCTGTATCTTCCCCTCCTTTTTTGATCTGTTTCTGTCCTATCCAACAACAATGGCAATAATAACAACAATACTAATAACAACAGCCATGAACAAGGGCAACAAAAAGGAAAAAAAATAGCCTCCAGGAGCTGTGGGTTAGTAGGGCAGGCCAAGCCCCAGTGATAACTCTGGAGGAAAAAAACAAAAAGAAAAGGAAAAAAATAAAAGAAATTAAAATCCAACACTAATCTTCCTTAATAGTCCAGTAAACCTGTAAATGCCAAAAACAAAACCCTAAAGTTCCCCTCTGCTGCTTCTCAGAGCTTCACACTCCATTTCTCAAACCAGAAAAGACAACTTTATAGCACCAGAGTCCACTAAATGCCTGCCCTCAAAGGGACAGTCATACGCAGTCATCAGCTTCACATGTCCTGTTTCTCCACAAACTGGGAAAAACAGTGACACCAAGGGAGAACTGTCAGTTCTTCTTCTCCTCTTTTTTTTAAATTCTTTTAGTTATTTTTATTTTTATTTAATTTCTTTACTTACTGTCTTTATTTGTTAGATAAAGGCAGACAGAAATCGAGAGGGTAAGGGGAGATACAGAGGGAGAGAGACAGAGACACCTGCAGCACTGCTTCACCACTCTCAAATCTTTCCCCCTACTGTTGGGGACCAGAGGCTTGAACCCAGGTCCTTGCACACTGTAATATGTGTGCTCACCCAGGTGTACCACAACCCAGCCCCAAACAGTCAGTTCTTACTAAAACCCTTATGTGTGTATAAGTGGGATTTTCATCAGCACAAAATACTAATTCTAGGGAGTCAGGCGGTAGCACAGTGGTTAAGCACAGGTAGCACAAAGCACAAGGACTGGCATAAGCATCCTGGTTCAAGCCCCTGGCTCCCCACCTGCAGGGGAGGGGGTCGCTTCACAAGCGGTGAAGCAGGTCTACAGGTGTCTGTCTTTCTCTCCCCTTCTCTGTCTCCCCCTCCTCTCTCCATTTCTCTCTGTCCTATCTAACAACGAAGACATCAATAACAACTATAATAACTACAACAATAAAACAAGGACAAAAATATTAATTCTAAAGTGTTAAGAATATCAGGGTTTGGTGGTGGTTGGGTGGTGACGCAACCAGTAGAGTGCATGTTATCACTCAAAAGGATGCTGTTTTAAGTCCCTAATACTTGCAGAGCAGGGGAGGGAAGGGGAAGTTTCATGAGCAGTAAAGCAGCGCTGCAGGTGTCTCATGTTCTCTCTCCCCACCTCCTATTTCACTCTACTATCGAAAAGGAGGAGAAAGAGAAGGAAAAGAGGAGGAGGAGGAGGAGGAGAAAGAAAGAAACAGAAAATTTGACCAGCAGAAATTGTGGATTTGCCATGCTGACACAAGCCCCAGCAATAATCCTGGTGGCAAGAAAAAAAAAAAAAAAGCAAAAAGAGGAATTTCAGATCCGGCAGTCATCTGTGACATTCCTCTGCATCATCTCAAAGTAACCAAGAGTTCATACACCTCACAGGAGTTCAAATTCATGTGTGATTCTCCAGACCCAAGTGGTCTTTCTTATTCTCACCAACTCACTTTGTGACTTGAATAGGTTGCTTTGATTTGTGGTTATACTCAACTCTACCCTGACTTTACTCTTTATCTCATTTGATCTGATTCAGACATGCCAGCAAAACGTAAACCTCTTGCTACAGAGGCAGAAAAAGTACATTTTTTTTTTCTTACCAGAGCACTGATCATCTCTGACTTATGGTGGTATGGGGGACTAAACCTAGGAGTTTGGAACCTCAGGGATGAGAGTGTTTGCATAACTGTAATGCTATCTACGAGTCCCCGACTCCCCACCTGCAGGGGGGATCACTTCGGAAGTGGTAAAGTAGATCTGCAGGTATCTATCTTTCTCTCTTCCTTTCTCCATTTCTCTCTGTCCTATCCAACAACAACGACAACAATAATAATAACCACAACAATGATAAAAGCAAGGGTAAAAAAAAAGAAAAAAAGAAAATATTAAAAAAGAATAAACATGTATAGTTGTAATATTAATAAATTATAAATGTATTAATAAAAAAAACTTGTGGTAGGGCTAGATAGCATAATGGGCAAAAACTCTCATCCCTGAGGCTTCAAAGTTACAGGTTCAATTCCCCGCACCACCATAGACCAGAGCTAAACTGTGCTGTGGTAGGGGAAAAAAACACATTTATCCCTACAAAATGTAGACTTATTCATTCTTTTGCAGTACTACCATGATAGTTCAGAAGTAAATCCTATTCAGGTAGGGCTAACAGAACTTTCCTGGAATTCTAGAAATTCTCTCTGGGAGTACTAAATTCTCTTCACATATTTTTTCTGGGGTTAACACCATCCCCCCCCAATTCATACCTGATTTTAAGGGTTCTTTTTATCTAGGTTACAGAAACTGGTGGGAGGAGGCTAGTGTTCTCCTACAGCTTTTCCCTCGTAGGCAAATTGAAGCCAAAGTGCAGGTTTACTGGGTTAAGCGAACATGGCACGCGAAGCACAATAGCCAGTGTAAAAAAACCGGTTGGAGCCTCCAGCTCACCGCCTTCAGGGGGGTTGCTTCACAAGCGGTGAATCAGGTCCTCAGTTGTCCTTCTCTCCCCCTCTCTGTCTTCTCCTCTCTGGATTTCTCTCTGTTTTATTCAATAACAATAACAACAATGATAACAAGGGCAACAAAACGGGTGAAATGGCCTCCAGGAGAAGTGGATTCCTAGTGCAGGCACCCAGCCCCAATGATAACCCTGGAGGCAAAAAAAAAAAAAGTGCAAATTTACTTTCTGGAGACTGCAGAGGAGTTTGTAACCAAGGTATCACCTAGATGAAAGTGTGCTTATTTGCCTTGGTTTCTTCGCACCTTTTTAAAAATTTTGTCTCCTTTTATTTTTTAAATATTTATTTATTGCCTTTTGTTGTTCTTGTTGTTTTATTGTTGTAGTTATTATTGTTGTTGTTGTTGATGTCATCGTTGTTGGATAGGACAGAGAGAAATGGAGAGAGGAGGGGAGGACAGAGAAGGGGAAAGAAAGAGAGACATCTGCAGACCTCCTTCACTGCTTGTAAAGCGACTCCTCTGCAGGTGGGGAGCCGGGGTCTCGAACCGGGATCCTTACGCAGGTCCTTGTGCGTTGCGCCACATGCGCTTAACCCGCTGCGCTACCGTCTGACTCCCAGCATCTTGTTTTAAAATCAAATTGCTGACCCCAAAGATGTACGACTGGAATATCAATTTCTAATAAAGTTCCTAAAGTAATCATTAAGAAATGCAGCCTGGGGTAAACAAAATAGGTCATCTGGTTAGTGCATCTGCCCTGCCCATGGTGCAGGTTCAAGCATGGTTCCCACAGTAGAAAAAATTTCAGTGCTGTGTTGTCTCTCTCTCTTTCTTCTTTTCTCTTTGTGATTTAATAATGCTTTACAAGATTATAAGACAACGGTGGTCTAATTCTACACCATTTTCACTACCAAAGTTCTCTATCCCCAACCTCCTTTAATAGTTCTTCCAAGGTCTTAGATATGAGTGGACTATATATTTTTATCTTTTTAAAGTTCATGTGTTTTAATTATCTATATTCCACATATGCGTGAAATCATCCCATAGTTGTCCTGAACTTTCTCACTTAATTCACTAAGCACAGTCACCAAAGGACACAATATAGTCTTTTTTTTTAACTGCTAAACTCCATTGAGTTTATGTCCCATGACTTTTTTTTTTGTATTTATAAGACTCAAATGAGTGATTTTTATTCCATTGTTAAATGTTTTCCCTCTCGCCTCCCTAACTGTAAATATTCCTCATAGGGTTTGTTTGGTTTTGTCTTTTGTTTGTTTTTATTTCCATTAGATTATACTTTTTAAAATATTTATTTATTCCCTTTTTGTTGCCCTTGTTTTATTGCTGTAGTTATTGATATTGTCATTGTTGGATAGGACAGAGAGAAATGGAGAGAGGAGGGGAAGGCAGAGAGGGAGAGAGAAAGATAGACACCTGCAGACCTGCTTCACTGCTTGTGAAGCTTCTCCCCTGCAGTTGGGGAGCCAGGGGCTCGAACCAGGATCCTTCTGCTGGTCCTTTCGCTTTGCACCACCTGCACTTAACCTGCTGCACTGCTGCCAGACTCCCTAGTTTACACTTTTAATCAGGAAACTGAAAAGGCATGCACCAGAAAAGCACGTGGGCCATTTGAGCAAAGATGAATGATCCCACGTGGAAGCTATTACCTGTTTTTATTTACTAATGAAGCCCCACACTCTTTGTTTTTTTTTCTTTTTAATATTTATTTATTTACTTTCCCTTTGGTTGCCCTTGTGGTCTTATTGTTGTAGTTATTATTGTTGTTGTTATTGATGTTGTTGCTGTTGGATAAGACAGAAAGAAATGGAGACAGGAGGGGGAAGACAGAGGGGAAGAGAAAGATAGACACCTGCAGACCTGCTTCACTGCCTGTGAAGCGACTCCCCTACAGGTGGAGAGCCAGAGGCTCGAACCAGAATGCTTATGCCAGTCCTTGCACTTTGTGCCATGTGCACTAAACGCCCTGCCTCCCCTCCACACCCTTTCCAAGCCACACCTACACCTATTGTAACTTCCAATTTTAGCATATGTGTTGCCAAAGCGAGCACTACCTATTGTAACTTCCAAGTGTGTTTCCATTTTCCTTTTCTTTCTCAGGTAAATGAAACAGAACATGATTTCTTCAGATGTTCCCCAAATTCTCTTCCCTCTCAGTGATGTGACAAAAGCAAAAGTTCCTGGTAACAAAACTCCAAGTCCTAGTTGAACTGGGGTTCAGAGCCCTCTATCATCTTTAACACTTTCCCATCCCAGAGTATGGGTCAAAATTCTTTTGGAGGTACAGAAGAGTTCTGGCTTCTGTAACTGCTTTTCTGCTGGACATGGACATTAACCAGTTGAATCATACCCCCAGCTGGTCTCTATCTTCCCCCTAGAAGTTCCAGGACACCTTAGTAAGATCATCTGCCCAGAGAGGTCAGAATGGGATCTTAGTAGCATCTGGAACTTGGTGGCAGTAAGATATAAAGCAGGACAAAATGTTTAATAAATAGCAACCAAAGAGTGTAAATAGAGCCAATAAGCATAGGAACCGTAGAGTAGAAAGAAGCTAGAATGACCCTTATAAGCATTTTTCCTAAGAGTCCAAGACTTAAGTAATAGTTGTTTAAGTTTAATGATTAACATAAAAATGGGCCTAGAAAAATTATCTGGGAGTCAGAAGAGGGAATGGAACTTGAGATGGATTAGAGCAGAGAGTGACTCCCAAATTTGAAAAAAATACATAAATATAATTAACTGTTTGCTACATCAATATGACTCAGGGTCCATGTATATTCATATTTAGCATAGGAGCCTGTATGACTTCCAGGTCCCTGTCAGTCTGAGCTCACAATCCGTGGTCATAGCCAGAAACATTCTAGGCTGCACACATTATAGGACCAGTCCTCCTCAACTGACAGAGTAGGATGACCCAGTCTCCTTTTAGAGAGTGGGGCAGTCCTTACCATTGCTAGTTTGTAAAGAGAATAAGGTCCTGGGCAGGGGTAGGTAGCATAATGGTTATGCAAAGAGTCTCGTGTGCCTGGGGCTCCACAGTAAGCCAGAGCTGTGCAGGGCTCTGGTGTTTCTCTCTGTGTCTTTCTCTCTCTGCATCTCTCTCAAAAATAAAATAAAATAAATAATTTTTTAAAAACTTCTTAAAAAAGAGGATAAAGTCCTAGAGAAGTCTGAAAAAAGGCTGATGGGAGTGATTAAAATGAGCAGTGGATGTGGTCCAGGAGGTGGCATAATGATAAAGCTTTGGACTTTCAAGCATGAGGTCCTGAGTTCGATCCCTGGCAGCACATGTGCCAGAGTGATGTCTGGTTCTTTCTCTCTCCTCCTATCTTTCTCATTAATAAATAAATAAATATTATATATATATATATATATATATATATATATATATATATATATATATTTAAAAATGAGCAGTGGTTCGCTTCCCCTCTCTATTTGAAAAAGTTGGCCTGGAGTAATGGAACTCCAGAAACAACAATAAAAATGCAACTTTGCTTATCAGGGAGGTAGCATATTGGTAAAGCACAAGATTCACAAGCACAACATCCCGTTTCATCACTGACACCACATATGCTAGTAGTGCTCTCTAGCTCTCTCTCTCTTTCTCTCCTTCTGGCTCTCTCTCTCTCTCACCCTTTCTCATAAATCTTGTTTAAATTGTTTTTCTAAAAAGAAATGGGACATTAATTAGCCTTGGGAATCTATATGTGTTAGTACTGCCCAAGTGAAATATGAACAAAGCAAGTATATTTCCTGCTATAGTATCTATCCCCCTAACCATAGTTATCATCACTAATGAATTCTTTTCAAATTAGTTGTAATGGGTTATAAATCCAAGCAAAGTCATATTAGCACCAAATTAGAGATGAAAGAAGATACATCGTCTGGTACTGGCCACATAGCAAGCACTTGTAAATGTTTATTGATGTATTCATTGAACTAAACATCTCTTTGAATGCCCATCAAAGAAATTGTAGATTGTACACCTGATCTTAGCCAAAGGTATCATTGGGCCTGGGTGGAGTACAGAACTTAGGTGATGAGATAGGTGTGGAACTATACCCCCGTAATCTTCTAAAACATTATTAAGTTATACATATATCATTGGAAATTATAATTTTGGAAGGCAGAGTGGTATTGAGATTTTTATTCAAAATAGAGACTTGAATGATCAGTTGATTCTGCCTTCCTCAGCTTTTTTTTTTTCTTTTTTTTAATTTACCAGAGCACTACTCAGCTCTGGCTTGTGGTTTGTGACGGTGCTAAGGATTGAACCTAGGACCTTTGGTGCCTCAAGAATAAAAGTCGTTTTCATAAACATTATATTATCTCTCCAGTGATCCTACACTACTTGCCCTGATCTAGAGTCTGCATGGATAGTAGCAATTTCAGAAGAAATCTGTTCTCAGTCTGCCCTTTGGTATCATACTACACCATAAAGCAGATGTAGTGAAGAGATTAAACCGGGAGTCTGGCAGTAGCGTAGCATGTTAAGCGCAGGTGGCGCAAAGCGCAAGGACTGGCTTAAGGACTGATTTTTATTCAAAATAGAGACTTGAATGATCAGTTGATTCTGCCTTCCTCAGCCTTTTTTTTCTTTTCTTTTTTTTTTAATTTACCAGAGCACTACTCAGCTCTGGCTTGTGGTTTGTGATGGTGCTAAGGATTGATGGTGCAAGGACTGGTTTCAAGCCCCCAGCTCCCCACCTGCAGGGGAGTCGCTTCACAGGTGGTGAAGCAGGTCTGCAGATGTCTGTCTTTCTCTCCCCTTCTCTGTCTTCCCCTCCTCTCTCCATTTCTCTCTGTCCTATCCAACAGCAATGACATCAATAATAACTACAACAATAAAACAACAAGGACAACAAAAGGGAATAAATAATAAATAAATATAAAAAAGTGTTAACTCTAGGAACAAACTGATCTATTAGTTATGTAATTTAGGAAAATTATTCTCTGCTTCAGTCTCCTCATATGTAAAATAACAATTACACCTGTTATGACTCACCTCAAAGAGCTGTGGGGGTTCAGTGCAATAATGTGTAGAAAACAGAATAGTGAGAGATATATGACCCTAAAGTCAACTGAAGTCCAAGAGATGCAGAAGCCACTGTGGTTGCAACTGTGAAGAGAAGATGTGCTCTCCCGCAGCATTCCTTAAGGTTACATGCCCATCGGGCAGAAGTTTGAACAATGCCAGTTTAGTAGCTGAATTCCTATTCAGTAGCTCCAGAAAGTGAAGTTTTGAAAATTAACTAAAAAGTGAAACTCTTAACTATTGAAACAACACGTAATTAGGAAATTGGCAATATTAGATGCACAAAACATGGATCTCCTAGGCAAATTCTCAAATTCTTAACTTTTTTGCTCATTGTCCAATCACCAAGAATTTTCCCTGCTCCAGTGAATGAAAATTTTTGACACAGGCACTACTTCTGCAGTTTTTACACTTACTTTTTTCTACCTAAGCAAGTTCTATACTTTTTTTTTCTGATTCCTTTTCTTTTCTCTTATTTATTTATTGGTTAGAGACTGCCAGAAATCAAGAGGAATGGGGGTGATAGAGAAGGAGAGAGTGTGATCTGGGATGTGGTGCAATGGACAAAGTATTGTACTTTAGGTCCCAAGTTCAGCCCCCAGCAGCACATGTACTGGTGTGATGTCTGGTTCTTTCTCTCTCTCCTCCTATCATTCTCATTAATAAAAAATATTTGAGACTAACAAATACATGTAAGGATGTGTAAACTGAAAACCAATTTTTTTTTTTTTTAGTGCATACATCACATTAGTAGGCTCGCAAACATTCACTAAATAAAAATCTTGCTCAATTGACTTCCCCAAGACTGCATGGAATCAGTTTCTGATGAGGCATTTATTCCCCTACCTCTAGTGAAAAGTAAAAGAAAGGGGACAAATGTACTGTACATTAACTACACCAAGCCCTGTATCCTGCACAATAGAAAAATGAACTAGGAGGATAATGTGACTCGCATTACACAGCTTCTTAATGGCAGAAGCTGGAATTCAGAATTCACTTTCCCCCATGCTATTCACATGTGATAGCACATGTCCCTTACTTCTCTGAGGTATGACTTTTGGAAAGACCTGGGAGGAAGCATGTAGTCACCCCCTCCTCAACCCTCAATCCTCAATGGCAGGGGAGTGGAGGGAGGTTGTCCCTGAATTCAGTTCCAGGTCACTCTTCGGCAGAGCAGTGATAGGGTTAACAAGCACACTCCCTTTTTTTAAATTAATTTATTTTGCCTCCAGGGTCATCTCTGGGGCTCAGTGCCTGCACCATGAATCCACTGCTCCTGGAGGCCATCTTTCTCCCCGTTTCCCTGTTAATCGTTACTGTTATTATTGTTGTTGTTATTGCTGTCATTGTTGTTGGAGAGGACAGAGAGAAATGGAGAGAGGAGAGAAAGATAGATACCTGCAGACCTGCTTCACTGATTGTGAAGTGAACCCTCTGTAGGTGGGGAGCCAGGGGCTCAAACTGGGATCCTTGTGCCAGTCCTTGTGCTTTGTGCCATATGTGCTTAATCTGCTGCACTATCTCCTACCCTCCGCCTTTTTTGAAGATTTTATTTATTTACTAATGAGAACATAAGAGGAGGGAGCGAGGAAGAACCAGACATCACTCTGGTACATATGATGCCAGGAATTGAACTCAGGACCTCGTGCTTGAGAGTCTAATGCTTTATCAACTACATCACCTCCCAGACTACAACAAGCACATTTCTTAGAGGAAGTGGCCACTAGATGGACAGTCTACTTGGTCTAGCCAAGGGTTAGGCCTGTGCTGATTTTTCTCAGCAATATGGTGAAGTGGGAGACAAGATCTTCCCTCTTCTTCCATCCCAGAGTTCCTAGTAGGTTGCTCATTCCCACCATCCTCCAGAATCCAACAAGCCAAAGCTTGTGCTTCCAAGTCCGGTCTCTTGTGTGACTGGGCCCCCAGCACCTTGATGAGGCCTGTTTAATCTTCCACCCGGATTATTTAACCTCCACATCCTTGTTAACAAACAGCCATTATTAAGGAGATGAGAGACCACATGGGGTGGGTTTCTACAGACAAAGCGAGCTCCCTTGGCCTTTTGGAGAGCAAATTCATAATCCTCAACGACTCAGCCCTCCTGCTGGGCCCGAATGGGAATCCGGAAGCTGAAAGGAGACCGGGTGGTCTGGACCCTGATCCAGCATTCAAGCGGTTGGAGGGCCCGGCTCTGCCGTATCTCTCTCCCTTCTTCCCTGCCTCGCTCGCTCGCGGGCTCTCCCCAGGGATTGCTCCAGCGCGTTATAAATTTTATCTTTCCAGTGTACAGGAGAGGCGAGAAGAGGTTGTGTCCCAGCTCCCAGCCGACCCGTCCCCGAGGACACCAATTAAAGGCACTAATTGGACAGCAATACATCAAAGTCGCTCCCGGGAGTGGGTCCTCAGAGCACCAGGAATCTATTAGTTGGGCTTTTGTTTCAAAATACAAAAACACGGAGGAATGAGGCAGGGGAAATAACACCTTGAAGCAAGCATAAGTGATGCGTGTCCTGCACCGCGTGGACTCCTCTTGGCTCTCTAGTTCTCATTTTATTTCCGGCTCCGCTTCTAGGTTCTGAAGCCCACTTCTCGCACAAGTGCGCGCGCGCGCGCACACACACACACACACACACACCAAAAAAAAAAAAAAAAGCGCCACCTAGAAAGGGTCCCTGGACACTCTCACAAATAGAGCCGGTGTAGACGCGACACACAGCTTTACCCAGGCAGAGAAATCAGATCCACCCACCCACCCCCGCGTGGGGGTTTCTCTGGGTCTTTGCCTAAAGCAGCTAGAGAAGGGGAAGTGGACACCCCAGGGAGATACGTGTCGCCTCATGGAGGTCCTAATAGCCTTCTTTCGAGGTGCTGGGTCAACAGCCGAAGCAGTGATGAAGGGGGACTCTCCGCCGGAAAGGAGCTATTTCAGAACTGGGAGGGAAAGGGTTCTGCTTTCAAGGACCCGACGCCGCTCACAGACCTGAGCGCACCCAGAGACGCCCTCTGGGGAAGGGGTGAGGACTGGAAGGACAAAAAAAAAAAAAAAAAAAAAAAAAAAAAAGCCCCAGGCGTGCTTCCGATCCCAGGTCCACCAGGGGCTATAAGAAAAATGGGGGCCTTCGCCGCTATCATCTTAGGAGAAGGACAAGTTTCAGAGGCTGAGTCTCCAAAGTCCCGAAGCCACCAGCTGCCTTTGCCCCGCGCGCCCCTCGAGGCCTTGGTCCCCCTGGAACGCTCGACCGAGACCCCAGCGCAACGAGGCGTCCACGGGGCGTAGCTCCTGGGTTTGTGGGTCCTGGGCCACCTCCTCCAGCTGCTGCCTGAGCCGAGAACCTCACCCTTCGCGGCCCGAGCCCAGGCCGGAGTGTGGAGGGCCTTGTTGCCGCACCCCGCTGGGTGTGAGCGGCCTAAAGCGAGGCCGGCCCCGGGCGGCCCCCGCAGCCACGGTGCAGACAGGCGCGCCCCGGGGACCTGCCGCACCGGGGTCCTGGGGAGGCCCGGCTCCCACTGCCTCTTCTGCAGAGGGCCCCGCGCCCGCCTTCATCCCTCCAGGAGCCACATTGGAATAGCTGTTTTTGATCCCTATTCGTTACTAACCCCGGCATTTGTTTTCCATTTTATAAACGCTTCCCTTTAAGTAATTGTCCCTGTTAACAGCGTATACCTTTCAGCAGCCCTCACTGCGCTATAAATAATATCGATGAAGATGCAAGGATATGACTTTCACAAGATTGGACAATTGATTCAATCTGTGACCCGCGATCGCGAAGAATATTGGAAGGCTATTTAAACAGATGAAGGCCTAAATTGTCTTGCTTGTATCTGAATTAATTTCTCATTCATCATCATTATGAAGTGATTGGTCTATTCAAGCTCCTGAGCCTGCTGGAACGGAGCGGGATTTAAATGAGATTGTAACACAATTTAAATGCTTGCTGGCTTTAACGAGGCCAATTGAGCAGCTGCAATAAATACAAATATTTTTCTAAACAGCCTTGTTTTAAATAATTACTTAATGCTTTCATGTTATTTCTAAGTGGCAATCTTTCTCCTGCTCCGGTTCAAAATATCACATATTTATTTGCTGAGGAGGCTATTTTGGAAACGATTTTGAGTTTCTGTTTGCGTTGTAGATGGTAGCAGGCATTTTAGCAGTTGGCTTTTTTTTTTCCTCTTCTGTTTCTTTAGGGTCACATTTTGGGGTCCCACCACCTGACAACATAAAGGATCAAACGGTGGTATGATCCTTCATGTTCAGCCTTAGTATGAGACACAATAGGGAAGACCTGAATGATGGCAGGAATCGGCCAGTGGGACCAAGGCATTGCCCCGGAAGAGCTTTAGCTGGGTCTTTGAAAACCAATCTGTGCAACTGCACTTAAAAAGCGCAACACATTCTAGAGAGGGGCATCATCTCTGATTTCTCCTGATGCTCCTCATTATCTTGACCGAATCAGAATTCCAGCAGACCCTGAAGGTGTCCTTTAGGAAGTTCAATCTGCCAACACTTTGGCTCCTGTGCAAGTCGAATAGAGTGAGCTGTGGGTCTCTTTGTTCAGGGGCAGGCACAATTGGTTGGAAATATGGAGGACTATTGGGATGAAATACCCTCTCTCTCTCTCTCTCTCTCTTTTTTTTTAGTCCCAATCTCCTTTTCCTTCCTCCAGTCACAGATTCTGCCTGCTCCCTCTCCCACTCTCGGTGACAGTACATAGAGAGGATGGTCGGAAGGGAAAACTCTCTCGCACTTGAAGAATGCTACACCTCTGGCCAACCTCCTTTGCATCTGTCTGAGATGACACCCATGCTCTTCAGCAGACATATGGTGGAGGGAGTTTCCTCCTTTGAGGATAATGGGAGCAGCCAAGCGGGAGAATCCAGGGGGAACAAAAGAATCTTTTCAACTTTCTTGAAAGGGCTGGGGATGAGGATGGGGAGACACGCGACTCTCCATAGGGACCTAAGCTCTCCTTGATTGTGCTTCTCCAGGGCTTTGTCCCCATAGAAGGCCAGGGTGAGAGGCAGCATTCTGAATCACTTCTCTCTCTGCCTGGGACTTAGATGCCTAGGTGTGTGGATACAGGGTTCATAGCTCAAAGGTTGAGCTAATATAGTCACAAGAAAAGCCATTTGTGGGACAGATGGGGGAGGTGGTCAAACTGTAAAGTCAGAAAAGAGAATGAGAGAGAGGGAGAGATAGGGGCAAGGTTGAAAGAACCAAGTGATTTGCTATGTAACTGGGCAATTTAATGCCAGAGTTAGGGAGCTGCTGGCCAGAATCATTTTGTCTTCAGAGCCTTTGCAAAGCACATCCTCTTTATCCTGTTGTTTAAAATGAGCATTATCCCAAACATATGCAATGCAATCAGTTTGGTCACACTTACAAGAACACGCTTTAATAAGGCAATCAATCACTCGCTAACAAGCCGGCGACGGCCCGCACTGAGCTCGCACCGGGGCTGCAGGCGGCTGGACTTGCCTGGCTGGGCAGACCATGGCTGAGAACTGACAGCACTTCCAAGCCTAGCCAGGTTCTCACGAGGTTGAAGAACCCTGCTTGAACCCCAATCCCTGAGCAGGATATCAGATATGTGAGGGGTAACTATGGACTCTGAGACCCCAAAAAGTCCAGCACCAGGGAGTTTAAGGAGGCTTATATGTGAATCAGCCAACAATAGCTGTGTAAGAGTGGATGTCTCTGTTTTCTCACCTGCAAAATGGGACCAAGGTAGAGGAACTCAGCTGAAAATAAAGATGTTCAAACCTTCTGTTTTCACAGATGAAGAGAGTAAGACTGTGAAAAAGCAGAGTCCTTTGTATAATCATCCTCCCTACCAACACCCCCCCCCCAAAAAAAAAAAGGTATCAGCCTAGATGGGGTAGCCCAGTGCAGACAGGCAAAGCCTGGTTGTAGGCATGGAGGGTGGAGGAGGGAGTGCAAGAGGTGGTTTCTAGCACCAAACCACAAACCTTGGCAAAAGGGAAATTTCATTATGCAATAATGAGTAATTCCTCCTGGCAAGATGTATTGTTACATCTTACACTTCAATTTGGAGGAAGAGAGGCTCAATTACCCAGAAAATACAGTCAATTAAAGGCTGCTGATTGGACACGAGGTCGGATCATCGATCTTGTACTTTCCAATATCGCTGCAGACACCTCATTTTCCCTCTCTATTAACTGAAAATACGCCTGGCATTACAGCAACCTGCAGCCCATTTACCTGTCGCAAGCAATCTGGGCCTGACTTGGAGTGGCCTCAAAATTTGCCAGACTTTGGCACTGGGAACCTCCTGGCTGTGGAGAGAGCTCCATAGGCTTGGGGAGGCTGAACAGTGGCAGTGAAGGTTCTGGAAACCTCAGCTTAAGACATTGCTTGGGAGGGTAAAGGCCACTGTGGTCAGGGCAATTTGCTCTGGAGCCTGAGGAGGAATGTGGGCTGACTGAGGAATGTCCATCTGCCTGTGGATACAGTGGTAAAGAACTCTTGAAATGGATACAAATACACTTCAGTCTGACAAGGATACCCACTTCTCCTCTGTTTGTGCAGGATTTTAGGGTGTTCTCTATATGGATAAAGTGGTTGCTGAGTGCTCTGCATGGAGATGAGCAGAATTCCATCCTTGGAGAGAGATTCCAGCTTGAGGGTGATTCAGACCCTTTCAACCCAACCCAGGAGATCTCCACCTTCTCCCTTCTAAAATTCCGAGCCAGGCTGAGGATAAGCCCAATTGTCTGCAATATTCACCTTAGGTTGGGCAGCAGGTGGCACCCATGGAGATCACAGTTCAGGCCCCCTTTTCTTCAAAGGGTTGTGAGTAGTTGGAAAAAGTGCCTTCACAGAGATCAGCATTCTGCTGAGTCAGTTTAGCCGGGGGAGGTGTCAAACATGCAGAGAATTAAGGAAACCTACAGCCAGGGTAGCTTGGCACTTGCCTTTTCCCACCTGTGTGCAATGTCTGTTTGAAGCCCACCAATACCCAGCAAAGGCTTTTGAAACTGAGAGCCCATCTTTTCACTCCTTCCTTACCCTAGCCCATAGTGGCTGAACTAACAGTTTGGAAAGTGTCAATGTACTGCCTGCTGGGGAAAAAAATGCTAATATGAGAATAATGTCCAGCTTTTATTGCAACATGGTTAACAAATTGTAACAGCAAAGTCTTTGGCCTTCAAAGGAAAACCAAACCTATTTCATTCCCTACAAGAAGAATAACTCCCTTGCAGGTGGAGTGAAGCTTATTTGGGGATAGGGAGAAGTAGTACAAGTTGTTTACCTCCTTCAAAACTGGGTGCAAGAATTGGGGGTGGGGGGCTAGAGGGAATGTGAGTTGGGAGAGGCTCTCAAATAAACCTTGGGGAACAGGAGAGACAAGCCCGCCTCCCCAAGGGCAGAAGGCTTCTATTAGTATCTGAAAGTCAGTCCCCATTGGCAGTCTGGGAGGCAAATGAAAGGAAGAATGATGTAAAAGACTGAATGCGAAGGGAAGGAATGGAAAGCTCCTGGTGAAGTGAAGTTAAACTGGCTGAGGCTGGAAAGAGCCTCTAATTTGTGGACAGAAACTGAAGGAGGGAGATGAGACGGTAGTCCCTGCTCCCTAAGCTCTTCCCTGGACGCCTTGTTAACAGCTCAGCTTGGGCACCGCAGCCTGCATGGTGATCATGATTATACATTCAA
The DNA here is from genome assembly GCF_950295315.1 of Erinaceus europaeus. Lineage (NCBI taxonomy): Eukaryota > Metazoa > Chordata > Mammalia > Eulipotyphla > Erinaceidae > Erinaceus > Erinaceus europaeus. The sequence goes on from NC_080169.1 coordinate 24,268,320, forward strand.
CACTCAAAACCCCTCCTCACACACATTGCTTGCTAATCAGGTGGTGTGTTGGGCCCAGGGAGAGAAGTCCTGGTAGAAACAGCTCAGGGACCCCTGGGCATCTGCAGCCTCTCTGACAATGTCAAACAAAAAGTCTCAGGAGGGGGTGGGAATGAAGTTGCAAGTGGGGGGGGGGGGATACAAGAGCTAGTGAAGAGGGAAAAAAAAATGATCAGGTGCTGGTAGGTACCCAAACCAGAAGCTGATGTGTAAGGAAGGCTAGGGTTCCTGGGGAGGGCCAGGATTCTCAGTGGTAGTAAATCATCTTTTTTTTTCCCACCACCACCACCCCCCTGGGTGGTTGGTGGACTGCCATCCACAAGCCCCTTGCCAGGCTTTGGAAAAGCTGGCAAAGATTAATCTCTACCCGCTCTGCATACGCAGCATTTTGTTCCGAGAGACAGCAATCCTCCCCCACCCCACCCCACCCTTATTCTTTCAGTGCTCAGGATTGGCCTTGGCAGGGGGAGGGGTTCTGCGCTTGAAATTATGTTGGGTGAGACTGAAGGGCTGGACGTAGGTCTCTGTCGCTGCTAAGTTTTTTTGTTTGTTTTTTTTTTTTTTTTAGTTTAGGAGCCTCAGTGGGTCTGGCGAGGAAGAGCATGGGGAGTCTGACCCAGGAGAAGGGCTCGGCCTGTGCCCCCCCACCCCCACTCCTGCTCCCCAGATGCTCCTGTCACAACCACCGCCCACCTCCCACCGCCCGTCCTTTGCTTTGCGGCTGGCTCCCGGGTGGCTGCGCTGGGGACCGGGAGGGCGGCTGGTGGAGTCTGGGAGGGACTGGGAGGGGACACTCGGGGGTCCGGGAGAGGTCCCTTTATCTGGTGAGCGGCACCTCCTCCCTCTGGTCCAGCGCCACGGAGGAGGCCTTGCTGAGGACGGAGGGCGCGAAGGTGAGGAAGGAGTCCGAGCGGGACGTGGAGGCACAGGTGAAGTCCGAGGCGGCCGCGGCCGCCCGGGGCGCCAGCCCGTTGGCCGGACCGCTGTGGCAGGCGAGGCAGGAGCAGGGCGCGCCGGCCGAGGTGCCCAGTCCGTGCGCGGGGCCGGGGTAGAGTGGCGGGTGGCGGAAGGCGCACAGCAGTTCTGGCCGCGGGTAGGGCTGCGAGAGCACCCGGAAGGTGTCGAGCGGGCGCAGAGGGCCGCTGAAGGGCGAGGCGGCGGCAGAGGCGGCCGAGGCGGCGCCCAGGCCCACGGGCGAGTAGTAGGGCAGCGGCAGGTGCGACGGGAACGGGTAGGGCAGGCCGCCTGCGGCCGCCGCGTGGCTCATCATGTAGGTGTAGAAGGCGGGGTCTGCCGGGTGCGGCCACGTCATGGCCAGCCGCTGCCGTTTGTCCTTCATGCGCCGGTTCTGGAACCACACCTGTGGGAGATGGGGAGCAGATTCCGCGGCTACTTGTAGGGCCAGAAGTCCCGCAGGGCGCACAAGTCAGATACCATCCCCACTACCCCTACCCCATCACCCTCACCACAGGTTCAGAGATTGACTCCAGTCCAGGATCCTCCTCCCTTCACCGGACCAGGAGCCCCAGAAGTACCAGAACCCAGTGTGACCACCATGTAATGAGGGGAGTGGGTGGGGGTGGGTTAAGAGCCTAAAAAGACAGGTAGCGTTCCAATTCCCCACCCTTACCCCCCAAAGGGCGACTACCTCTTCAGCTATTCTCCCTTGTCTTCTGCACAGGTTGTCTATTTGGCCAGAAAAGGGAGAGAGTCAACCACACAGCATCACAGGAAAAGTCTGCACCTAACAGGTGCCCAGCTGCCGCATGTCTGGGAGCCCTCAGTCCTCCTTCCCCTATTCTTGACCCATGATTTAGGGGGTTTGGGCAGCTGGTATTACTGTCTACTCAATGGGTATACCCCCTCTTGCCTTCAATGGGGAGGTCTCATACCTTAATGGTGGTTTCAGGCAAGTTCAGAGCTGCGGCCAGCTCGCACCTCCTGGGTCTTGAGACGTAGTTTTCCCTGTAGAATTCCTTCTCCAAGCGAGCAATCTGCTCCCTAGTAAAGGCTGTCCTGTAACGCCGCATCTGGTCACTGGCACTGCAGGCCAGAGTGCCCTGTGAGCTGCTGCCACTGTTGCTCTTGGGGGCCTCACTGCTGCTGTTGGGACTGCTGGTCAGCGCCTCTGAGCTGGCCCCTGCACAAAGAGCCCAGGACACATGCACAAAGGGAAGAAGGCTGAGAATACACAGTAGACCAATGGACCAATGCTGCCAGTGTGGGGCTGTGGGCCTAGGGAGTGTGGAGTGGCAGGGAGGCAGGGAGGCCAGACAGACAGACAGACAGACACATCCTTAGTTACTGCCTCTGCTGAAGCACTGGGTCCAGGGATGGGGGACAGGGGGTTGTCATTGGGATGGGCACATAGCAATCTTTAGTAGACTAAAGACTGGTAGGTTTCTGTCTAAAGACTGCTGGAGACAGAGGCCCTAACCACACTGGCCACCAAGTCTGGGGCATAAGAATGACACCACCACTCCGAGCTTCCTGCCAGCCAAGCTCAGTGGGATAGGCAAGGGATGTGCATTTAGTGGGCAAAGGAGCTGAGCTGCACCTCTGTACTAGAGCTAATGGACCCTCCTGGGTCAGCACTAGTGCGATGCTTGGTAGGAGTTGGTGTGTCCACACCAGGTGTGAAGTGTGTGTGTGTGTGTGTGTGTTACAGGAATGTATGTCTGAGGACTTTTCACCTGACAGTCTCTGGGTGGAGCAGAGGTGACCATTCTGAAGGCATGTTTGGGTTGGGGAGTCTGGGTTGAAAGGACAGAGTGGAAATGGGTGGATGTGGGTGCTCAGCAAAAAGATGATGCCCAGATGATGGGGGGGAGGGCAGGCCTTCAATCCTGGATGTTTCCACTCACTCCTAGACCTCTGTGGAGGAGTGTCCATCCAGTCTGCTCCTCAAGAAGGGTCCTTTCCTAAGGCCCCTTGCCAAGGAGGGGTTCTCCAGTTATCACAGTGTGACAGTCCCCTCCCCCTTCTTTTAGGCCAAATCCAACAAAGGGTGGGGTTTCTTGCTGCCACCCCCACCACACACACTCCCCGCCCACACTCTTCCTTTTGGGTGGAGGCTGGGGGGCTAGGAAGGAAAGGGAAAGGGGAGGGAGGGGGAGGGTCAGACCTCTGCCTTTTCAAATGCAACCGGAGACCAAAGGCAATTAGATCATTGGGACCATTTCCGACCTGGCGCCACCAAGCCCGGGAAGTGACAAGGTAATTTGGACCTCTGACCGACGTGCAAACTGGTCTGAGGGCTGCAGTGCCCTGGCAGCCCAGGCCGGCAGTGATTTTACGGTCCTTTATGGACTCCCCAGCTTCCAAGCCTCCATGACCCACCACCTCCAAACTCTGCCGACCCCGTTTGATCTTACCCCTGGGGGTGCGGGGGAAAGGTGTCTTCCTGAGCATTTGAAGCAGTCCCACAAAACACAGGGGACTTGGGGGTGCGTTCTGAATACCCCTCAAATCCAGGGTTTGCATCTCACTCCTGGTGGATGCCCCCACCCCACTTCAAACACACATACACACAGCTGTCACCCTCAGTCCCTCCGATGCCAGGACACAGAAGCCTCCCCCCAAAAAAAAAACTGGGTACAGAAAGGAAAGAGTTGGTCTGGTGGACCCCCACACTCACACACTCACACACACTCACACACCCGCAACCACCCTGCATTGGGGGAAAGGTGTGTCTTCCCTCCAGAGTTGAAGCGGAGGGTGGGCGCGGTGGGAGGCCCAGAGACGAAAGGGGCGCGGTGGCTACCTTTGCTGTGTTGGTACTCGGCGTTCCCGGTGGTGCAGTCCGGGGTGCAGCTCACCTCGATTTCTTCATAGAAATCCGACTCGGTGTCCGAGCTGCTGGGTTGCCCCTGTCCCGAGAGGCTGTCGGCGGAGGGAGCCGGGGGTCCGGGGACAAGAACTGCCGCCCCAGTGGTCCGCGGTTCTGCACCCGGCCCGGCAACGCTGCCCGTGAGCCCGTCGACCGAGTCCTCCTCCGGGCCTCCCCCGCCACGCTCCCGCTCCCGGGCTGCGGGGGGACCAGCCCGCGGGCTCAGGCAGCCCCGGGGCACCATCTTCTCCGGCGGCTCGGGCAACGGGCTGGCCACGGCTTCAGACAGATTGGAGACCCTCTTTCCAACCAGCGTGCCTAGCTGCCCCCCATCCAAAAACATGACCATGTCCTTTCTGCTCTCCATCCCGGGCCACTGCAGGAGGGGGAGAGGGAAGACCCAAATGAGCTTTGAGCCCCGGTTTCCTGGGTCCCCAGGCGCCCAAGCACCCGACAGATCTTGTTGGATGGAGGGTGAGCGAGGCTGGACAGATGGACGCGAGAGAAGCGGCCGGAGCACAGGGTTGACGGTGGCGGCGGGGAGCTGGGGTCACCTTGTGATGCGAGCGCTCCTCTGTGCCGCACAGCCTCTGGGAGGAAGCCCCATTGCCCTCTTCTTTCTAAGCTGTCATCCTCCTGCTGCAATCGTCATTACAGTACCGCTGGTGACGCCACTGGGCGAGCGCAAGTGGATAAATAGAAACGTCTGCCACAGCGAAGATGAAAGGAGACCCGCAGCTAATGGCTCGGCAGTGATGCGCCAGGTGTGGGCCTCGCTGGAATGGGGAGGAGAGTGTGAAAGCAGAGAGAGAGACACACACTGAGAGAGGGAGACACCCAGGCAGAGGGGATGCAAATGGAATTTCGCAGAAAAGAAAAGACAGCTTAACAAGCGGAGGGTTCCGTAGGGGCTGCGGGACTGGGTAATTGAATGCGCTGTGTTTTTTTTGTTGTTGTTGCTGCTGTTGTTGCTGGGGCTTTTATTTTCTTAAGTTGGTACCTGATCTGACCCTGATGAGAGAAGTCAACTGCATTTTAGAAGTGTGAGGGCTTACTCACAAGCCTGGCTTCTTCATCGTTATGACTGCCTGCCCCTGGCAAGCTACTCTTAACCTCCTACCGACTCCAAAGTCGTTGTTTTACTAGCTACGGGGAAAAAAAAAAGGAAGGAAAAAAGAAAGAAAATAAATTAATTATAGCACCCCTCCCCAAGTTGTCTGAGGAACTTGAGCCGGGGGTATCCTTTCCTCTCTTCTTACCACCAGTGTATCCTTCCAAACTGAAAGAGAACTCTCTTTTTCTTCCCCAGGAGACAAGAAAAATACCTTTAGATTTTTTTTTTTCTGTTTAAAGACCTTTGTGGGCTTCCTTCTCAAAATGTTTGCTGATTTTTTTTCTCCCTCTCCCCACCTAGGTGGCCTTAAGCTTGTCACAACCTGGCTAGACATTGAAGAGGCTATTCCATGAAGAAATCATTTTCCAAATTGCTTGAGAATTGTCTGCAATTCAGGTATGTAGGGTGGGGAGAGGTTCTGTGAATGATTTTTTTCTTATATATGTTAAAGTGTTCAGAGTCAAAAGGCCCTCTTTCTCTCCCCTCCCCCCCAAAAGAAAGAGAAATACACTTTTTATTTTGAGTGAACTGGCTATAACAAAAACAGTCCCTATAGCAGCAAGCACCCAAAGGCTACTTGCTAGGAGAAGTCACTATTCTCACCCCAGGGGTTGGGGAAGAGGTTTAGTGAGGTAGGACCTCCCAATTTGAGGCAGGGGTGGGGGGTGGAGATTTAATCTACAGGATCCACTCTCAGCTTCTGCCCTGGAGCTGAGGTTCCCTGCTTCAAAAATGTGGGTGGTGCTTGGAGGTGGAAATGTGAGAAGTCATCAAAAATACCCTGATAGAAGTGATGGGGGGAGGGGAGTCTCTGATAAAGCTTCAGGGACAGGAGGGGAGCCCCCCCATCACAGAACTGAGAGGGGTCATTTGTAATGTTATTGTCTTGGGAACCTGCATAGTCTCCCTATGGTCTCCCAGGTCTTCTAGGGGATATGGAATAGAATCTACTGACAAGTAATCCCTTGCCAGCTCTGAGCCAGTGTGCCCAGGCTAGGCAGGTGCCTTAGCTTGAGGGCTGCCTTAATTTGAGGGGTAGAGGCAGGTGCTTCCTGGCATCTACAGCTCTCCTTTCTCCTCCTCCTCAGAACTTCTAGCTTTAAAGCAGCAAGTCACAAAAGGACAACCCATTTCCCTTTTCTTGACATCCCCAGGTAATGGCTATTTTCTGAAGTGTTAAAGAAAAGTGTCTTTGTTGTTGCTTTTTTTGTTTTGTTTTGTTTTTGGTCTTACTATTTACTATCTTCTACTTTTCTCTCACCTCTTCTCCCTCGAGTCTTTCAATCTGTGGATCCGTGAAAAGGAAGTGATGGAAGAGGTGAGGGCTTCAAAGAAAGACAAAAGTTCTCTCCCCACTGTCGCTTTTGACTTCTCCCTCAGTCCAAGGAGAAGTTGCCTGCTAACCCTGCCTGGGGAAAAGGAAAGGTGAAGGACCCACTCCTTGGGACTCTCAAAACCACCATCTGCTGAGTGCTGTTAGTCTCAAACTCGAGGGGAATGTTTTAAGGCACTGCTTTTGTGTGCATGGGCATCCCAGAATCTTTTGCTGAGATTGGAGAGTAATCCTGGGTTTCAGTGGAACTTTGCCCTTCACGACCTTCAGTCAAAGCCTGGGTGAGTTTAGGAACTAAATCTTGTTCCCTCCTTCCTGCAAAAGGGCAGGTCCTAATGCTGCTCACCTTCATTGGGGCCTATCTAGGTCCAAAGCTGGGTGGCTACCACCTTCCCTGCCCCCCTTTCCCACAGTCATCCTCCCAGGGACTCCAGACTTCCCTGCCCCGCCCTCGGTTTTGCATTCAATGGGAGTCCTCTGTGTTTGATCCTCTGTTCTTCCGGGTTCTCCCTGTGAGATGAAAGCCAAGTAGGATTGAGAGATCAAGAGGTGCCACTTGCTGTCTCCTTCCTGGGTCCAGCCCAGTCAAGGAGGAGCCTCCTTCCCCTGGGGTTGGGGGGGGGGGGGCTCAAACCAGGCTCAGCTTCTCCAGAAAAAGGTGGGGGGGGGGGGGCTTGGAGGCTGCCACCTCTGAATTTGGAAGGTGAAGTTTCAAAGATGCCCTATCCCTCTTTGGGTTCTCACACCCCAGTTTCTCTCCTTGGTCTCTCTCCAGACTCTTGTTTGTATCTGCTCTTTCAAAGCAGCCTCAATTTCCTGTCTATTAGCAGTCTACTGCATCCCAGAAGTAGGAGGGGGAAGGTGTGTTTGTGTGTGTGTGTGTGTGTGTGTGTGTGTGTGTGTGTGTTTTAACCAAAAGCATCCTTTCTGCTAACCTCTGATGAGGAGAGGGGAATATATATACATATATTTAACAAAATGAAGAGGGACATAAGAAGGAACTGGATAAAACCACTGTTTCTGGGTTAGTTTTCGTATTTATTTTTGGTTGGGGGCAGGATTGTGGGCATTTTAAATAGTGAAGTATCTGGAAGGCTATTTCCCTCACCTCTCAAAATGGAGCTAATTCACAGAGGAAGTGTTTCCCTTCCCCCCCGCCGCCTGGGCCTGGAGAACCCCGCCAAAAGCAAAGAAGGGGTAACAGTAGCCTAGGTGGGGTGCGGCTCCGGTCGGGCTCCGGGCTCCGGGCAGCCTTTCACCTCCCGCAGTGGAGGGGACACCTCCCTATGAGCCCTAGGTCCCCTCCCCTGCTGGGGGCGATGGCTCTAGTCTTGCCGGCTCTTTTCGGGATTGAAATTCTGGTGACTTCAAACGCTCGCGGCTCCGCTTCCGCCCGGGCCGAGCTGGACTGGGCGTGGGTGGGGAGCCCCAGGGGGCGGCGCGGAGATAAGATGCGCTAGGCCCTGCTACACGGTATCGGAAATCAGGCCTGGCCCGCCACACACGCGGGTGGCCGCAGCCACTTCGATTCCCAGGAAAAGCCGTCTAGGAAATGCGGCGGCGACAGGGGTACGGACTGGCCCGGGACCCCAAACCCCGCCAGGATGCGAGCGGCCATCTGGGGTTCACCTTCGCAGCCAGGTGCAGACCCCGCTAGCCGCCAGCGCGCCTCCGGGTCGAGAGGAGGGGCGAGGAGACCTGGGGCGCCGGAACAAAGGGTTTGGCTGCTTCGGTGTCAGCTACATTTTGATGGGGGTGGGGGAGGTTTTGCATTTTGCTTTGATAAAACGTTAGGGACAATGGGAGCTTCCTCGAAAACAACAAATGACACCCTTCTGTCGTGGATATTGATCTTGGGCCCCTGGTCATTTTCCCATCCGCGGCCCTGCATATGGCCGTCGAGGTTATCTCTGAATCAACCTGGGGCCTCTTCCCGACAGCCGCCAACAGCTCTCAGAGAATTCAGGACCCTGGGACGCGGCAATATACACCCCTCCAGGAACAAAATCCCTTGGATCTACGAGGCGCGGAGGTCGGGTTTCCCTGGACAGGGAGAAGACTGTGTGGACCGCTTGGCCTCGCTTGCTCCCACCCTGAAGAGGCAGCAGCCAGAATCTGTGGGGGAGTCAGCGTCTGCAGCCGCTGCACTGAGCACCACACAACAGTTTTTCCTCCAGGCAGACTCAATTCCTGGCTTCTAAAACTCTGGTTTTAACAAACAGCTTCCACCCCGTTTTACCCCACCACCCCCAGTCTCTTGGAAGGCAAGGCCAGAGCCTGGGACAGGAATGGATACAAATTACTGCTGCTCCTCAGATCCACCTCCCTATTTGTTGTCTCTCTTTCTCTAGAGATTCCTGGAGTCCAAAGTAGGGCCGTCTTGCCACCTTACGCTATGGAGGACTACCACCTAGGAGATCCACATTCTGTCACTTACGACTTGCCCATCCTGAAGCTAGATAATCCAGAGCGGGACTGGAGTTTTAAGATCTCCCCAAGCTCTAGGCTGGCCCTTACCTCAAGCCACCAATGGGAAGGACCCTTGTTCTGATAAAGGAGTAATTTTTCCCACACTTGGATATCCATAGGCCCTGACTTAAGACTGCCCTCAAGAGTCAGATAGTGGGTTAAGTGCACATGGCGCAAAGTACAAGGACTGGCCTAAGTATCCCTGGTTCAAGCCCCTGGCTCCCTACCTGCAGGGGAGTCACTTCACAGACTGTGAAGCAGGTCTGCAGGTGTCTGTCTTTCTCTCCCCCTCTCTGTCTTCCCCTCCTCTCTCCTTTTCTCTCTGTCCTATCCAACATCTACGATATCAGTAACAACAACAATAACTACAATAATAAAAAACAACAAGGGTGACAAAAGGGAATAAAAAAAAAAAGACTGCCCTCACTCTAGCAGGGATGATGTTCCCCATTTGCCATCACTGTCTAGAGCTTTGCTTCCATCACAAAGTGCAGGGATCTCATTTGGTCTACAGGATAATTCATTAAAAGATCTCATCCAGTGACAGAGCCTCTTCTCCCACAATAATAGGTTGACAAGTGACCTTGACTCAAATGGCCAAGACATGCTTGAGTGTCAGGCCCTAGCCCAGTCTTCCTTCAGGGTTCTGTTCCTCCTTGGCCTGCCTGGATGTGTCAGCACCCAACAATGCTTTAACTCTCCATTTTCAAACCTTCACAGTGACCATTCCTGCCCCTCACCCCCGCCCACCCCTTCTGAGCTCTAGATGGGTCCGGGAACCTCTCAGAGACCATGTTTGTCAAAAGCAGTATGCTAGGTCACTCACCTGCCTGCCCCTGCTTTCACTAACCCATCCAGACTTTCCTAGGAAAGGATAGAAATGCCTACCCTGCCTAGATGTTCAGAAAACCCACATGACAAAAGCAGTCACTGTTCTAAGCCTGTGTTATTATTATTATTATTATTTTGCCTCTGCTAGCTCTTTCTACCCTCAAAACAGGTCTGAGGAAGATATTATAAACCATTCCCATTTTGCAATCAAGAAATGTACAGTAAACAGGCTTCACATATACATATATAAATGAGAGTCTGGATTCAACCTTGTCCCTCTAGCATAAAGACTACAGTGATGACAGCTTGAGCAAATAGAGTGTCATGTAATGTGTTAGAAGCCTTTCCTTCCCCAAACTCAACTTGCCAGTTTGCTATTTTTTAATTATTTTTTTGTAATCTATTTTCCCTTTGTTGCCCTTGTTGTTTTTTATTGTTGTTGTAGTTATGATTGTTGTTGTTATTGATGTCATCATTGTTGGATAGGACAGAGAGAAATGTTGAGAGGAGGGGAAGACAGAGAGAGGGAGAGAAAGATAGACACCTGCAGATCTGCTTTACTGCCTGTGAAGCCACTCCCCTGCAGGTGGGGAGCCAGGGGCTCAAACCAGGATCCTTTGGTCCTTGTGCTTTGTGCCACATGTGCTTAACCTGCTGCGCTACTGCCTGACTCCCTATTGTTTGTTTCTTTTTTAACCAAAGCCTTCCCTCTCAGATGAATTCACAGAGGTGACAGTGGGGCACAACTAACCTCTGACCATTTAATTAAGATGTGAAGGAGAGTAAAGAAGAAAATGACCTGAAACCATTTGAAGGTCTTACTCTCATTAAGGGACCAGAGGCTCAGTGGGGGAACTGGGCAGGGACCTGCAAGAAAGTTGGAACCATCCTTCTATTTTTTTAAATTTTATTTATCTTCCCTTTTGTTGCCCTTGTTGTTTTTTTATTGTTGTTGCAATTATTATTGTTGCTGTTATTGATGTCCTTGTTGTTAGATAGGACAGAAAGAAATGGAGAGAGGAGGGGAAGACAGAGAGGGGAAGAGAAAGATAAGACACCTACAGACCTGCTTCACCACCTGTGAAGTGACTCCCCTGCAGGTGGGGAGCCAGGGGCTTGAACCGGGATCCTTATGCTGGTCCTTACTCTTCGTGCCACGTGCGTTTAACCTGTTGTGCTACCACCGGACTCCCGGAACTATCCTTCTATTAAGGAAGAAAATAAAAAATAAAGTAAAATAAAATAAAATAAATCAGAGGGAAAGAAACAGGTAAAAGACATTAGCTATTTTGCCCAACTGGTAAGAATCTTTTTAAAAAATATTTATTTATTTATTTTCCCTTTTGTTGCCCTTTTTTATTGTTGTAGTGGCAAACGCTAGAAGAAGAAGATTGTTGTAGTTATTACTGTTGATGTTGTTATTGATGTCGTCGTCGTTGTTGGATAGGACAGAGAGAAATGGAGAGAGATGGGGAAGACAGAGAGGGGGAGAGAAAGAGAGACACCGGCAGACCTGCTTCACCGCCTGTAAGTGACTCCCTTGCAGGTGGGGAGCCGGGGGCTCGAACCAGGATCCTTACTCTGGTCCTTGCACTCTGCTGCGCTACCGCCTGACTCCCAAGAATAATCTTTAGGACTGAGCCCCAAAACAGTCAGGAACAGGAATGTCATAGCAACTGATTCTGTATACCCTAAGAGACAAAATCCAGTCCCTGTAGTCCCAGTCTCATAGTGATCCATTATCCCCTTTCTGGAAAAGGGAAAGACTCAGCAGAGTTACCCAGTAAGTTTTAACCTCTTGAGAGTTAAGGCCTTATCACATTTCTGACATCTCTGTTCCCAGAAAAAAAGATACAGAGTTATTGAAGTTGGCTTTCAGTTTCTGAAGTTTCACTATATCCATAGCCCCTTCTACAACCGCCATCTCCCGGATACAATGACCTGAGAACAGGAGGTGTGATTTTCTAAGTGTGTTTCCCTTACTCAGCAGTTGTCTCCCTGTCCTTCAGGATTGATTGGCCTAAGTGACCAAATCTTACAGTTGTGGTTGACCCTCACATCAAGTGGAGGCATATACTCCACATAAAATTTACTAAGTGTGATGGGGTGGGGGACATAGTTGTTTGCATTTTTTGTTTGTTTTGCTTTGTTGTAAAAGGCAGGGATCTTTTTGGGCTAACCTTCCATCATGGAACTGGAAGATATTATGGAATCATGAATATCATGGGTTCTTCCATTATAGGGATGGGGCTGAGTGGAATTCAATAGGTTTTCTTTGCAATTTTTTTTAAGGTTTATTTGTTAGTGAGGGAGTGGGAGAAACAACTAGAGCATTACTCTGGCACAAGGGGCTTTTATCCACTACACCACCTCCCAGGCCTCACCTCTTTATTTATCAGATAGAGACAACCAGAAATTGGGAGGGGGAGAGAGAGGGAGAGAGATACCTGCAGCACTACTTCACCACTCACAAAGCTCTCCCCTTGCAGGTGTGGACCGGGGACTCGAACCTGGTTTCTTTCTGGATTGTAACATGTGTGCTCAACTAGATATGCCACCACCAGGCCCCATAACAGATTTTTTTCTTTTTTAGAGCCTGAGAGGCAGAGAAAGAGACCACAGCACCAAAGCTTCCTTCAGTGTGGTGAGAGTTGGGCTTGAACCAGGTGGTGTATATGGCAAAGCAGCATCACACTATCCAAGAGAGCTAGTCATCAGCTCTTTCAAAAAATTAAAGAAAAATCTATATTTATTTATTTATTTATTTTCCCTTTTATTGACCTTGTTTTTTTATTGTTATTATTGTTATTGATGTCATTATTGTTAGATAGGACAGAGAGAAATGGAGAAAGGAGGGGAAGACAGAGAAGGGGAGAGAAAGATAGACACTTGCAGATCTGCTTCACCACCTGTGAAGTGACTCCCCTGCAGGTGGGGAGCCCGAGGCTGGAATATTGCAGATGAAGATTTGGGGTCTCTGTTTTGGAAAAAGCTAGTAGGTCTACTTTAGGTATATTCCAAGGCAACCATGATTTTACTAGTTTTTGTCTGAGCCTGATGTCCAATATGCAGCTTGACCCAGGTTATTGTCTGGGGAGATAGTGTCACAGTTAGAAAAAGGGCTAGAAAGCTGGATCAGGAAAGAGAGTAGCTTCCAAATATGGGGAAGATGTATAAATATTGTTAACTGTAAATGTCATTGGTTTGATCTGGGGCCCATATTCAGCTTAGGAGTCTATGTGACCTCTGCATCCCTTAGGTCTGAGCTCACATTCTGTGGTCATCCCTAGGAACATTCCAGGCTTCACTAATTTCGGGACCTATCTTCTTTAGTGGTAGGTAGAGTATGTTGTCCAACCTTCCTTTGGAGAATGGAACATTCCCTATCATTGTTGATCCACATTGAGGGCAAGGTCCTATTGTTGTTCCCGATGGAGATGACCAGTGACAGTGGAGACTGGGATCTGTTAGAGGTCTAGGCCCATCATGTCTGTGTGGAAATCCCAGGACTCCCTGACTAGGGCCCCAGGAGATGGGGTGGCCAGGTAGTGACTAAAGAGTCATCATTAGTAAATAAAAACTAAAAACAAACAAACAAAAAGTAATCGTTAAAGTATGCCAGTCTCTAGCCCTTATTCAGCTTTTGTAGTCCTTTGTCTGACAAGGTTAGCTTTGGAGTGATTGAGGGACGTGTAATAGGAGGTAGGTGAGGAGGGTATCTAGATCTAAGTAGAAACTATTTCATAGTGTCTGGGGGCTGATTTTTATAAAGCCGCTCCGGATGAGGAATAGTTCTCTTTTTCCGGTGGAGATTCAAAGAGCCCTTTTGAGGGTATAGTTTCTCCAACTGTATTGTTTCCTATACAAAACTGAAAGCTGTAAAGTTATTGACCTAAGGTCTTGCAGCTTGGAAATTGACCCTGCTGGGATTTTATCCCCATTCGTCCAACATCCAAATGCTAGTCTTCGCTCTGTAGTTAGCGCTGGGCCCCCCAAAGCCGAGGGCGTCTTGCCTTTACAGCGAGGACAAACCACTGCTCAGCCACGGGTCCGAGCCAAAGTCACGCGCAGGGGCCCCCGGCCGGCTGGGGCTGGAGCCACTGGCGCGAGCCCGCCCAGCTTGCTACCTTAAGTCTCAGAGCAGCGGGGCACCACAGGAAGAGTGGCGAAGAGTTGGAAGGGCGCCGCGAAGTGGAGGGACCATGCGTTCCCAATCTAAAAGCCTATTTGTGAGTGCGGTGTGGGGGTGCCGCGTGCCAGCAGCAGTGATTTTCGGAGTTAGGGGTACCGGCTATCAACGGCTCTGTTTAATGGGAAGAGAGCAGACAGGTTGTCGGTCCTGAAGACAAGGTGTCACCGACTTAACACTAAAGTGCGCGCACTAGGTGCTTCTGGATCTGGAGTATTAGACGCACCTGCAGGGTGGGGCTGGCAAAGCCTCAGAACTTCTCTCTCTGGCCTGGGAGCGGGTGGGCTGCGCAGACCAGTCCCCGAAGCTGTGAATTACTCTCCTGTCCCCTCTCTGCCCCTGGCCTCCGCGGTGACAAAGCGCAGCTCCCCAACTGCTGTCTCGGTGCGCCCCCCACTGCCGGCCGCCAGAGGCGGAAGTCGCGGCGCGCCCCCGCTCCACCTGTGCCTCTCAACCCGCGACAGCCAGAAGCCCAAATACTCCATCTCCCCAGGGCAACGGTCCTTCGCTTCCTGCAGCACTCCCCCCCAAATGTCTTCAACTGGAACTGAACCCCAGGAGGAGGAGCTGGAGCCTCTTAACCTCGGCTGGTGGGGACTGGAAGTAAACCGCGCAAATGAGGCGCTGGAACAAGCAAACAGCACCCCGGAGACGCCACTCGCTCCCTCTTTGGAGAGGGTCTGCAATTCCTTCAGTCTCTTCAGGAGGGTCACAGTGATTGGAGAAGGCCATAGAGATCCACTTCATCGGCCTGTACGATCAACCTTCCCTGCCTCCCTCCATATACACAAGTGGGCCATGTTGATTGTGGCCCACTAAACTCAGTCGTTGGGGTAGCTCTATTGATGCCCCTGTCTCTGTAGCCTTAGCAGTGATTCCTTTATGAACATCACTGAGTTCTGAGCTGCGTCAATATACTACATAGGTTGAAAACTTTCTAAAATTAAATTAATTTACAATAAGATAACAGAGGTAGAGTTCCACACCACTCCTACCACCAAAGTTCTGTTCCCCCATCCCATCTCATCCCTAATAACCACCATAGTTCCCCCTAAGGCCTTAAATATGGGTTGACTTTTTTTTTTTTAGTTCACCTGTTTTAATTCTCTATATTCCACATGAGTAAAATGATCCAGTAGTTGTCCTTCACTTCCTTCTTTACTTCACTAAACATAAGCACCTCCAGTTCCATCCATATCATCTCAAAGAACATAATATCATCTCTTAATTTGTTGAATATATATCCCATAACTTCTTTATCTAGTCATCTGTTAATGGGCATTTAGTTTGCTTTCCTAATTTGGCTATTGTGAATATGCAGCCATGAACATGGTGGGGGGTTGCATGTGTCCATTCAAGTTAGTGTCAAAAACAACTTTTAAAAACATTTGTTCTGGGAGTTGGGCGGTAGCGCAGCGGGTTAAGCACACATGCATGAAGCGCACCGCCCTGCGGAAGGATACCGGTTCAATTCCCTGGCTCCTCACCTGAAGGGAAATCACTTCTCAGGAAGTGAAGCAGGTCTGTAGGTATCTCTCTTTCTCTTCCCCTCTCTGTCTTCCCCTTCTCTCTCCATTTCTCTCTGTCCTATCCAACAACGTCAACATCATCAACAATAACTACAACAACAATAAAAACCAACACGGGCAAAAAAAGGAAAAATAAATAATTTAAAAACACATTTGTAAGCGCAGGGGGCACGAAGTGCAAGGACTGGTGAAGGATCCAGGTTCGAGCCCCTGGCTCCACCTACAGGGGAGTCGCTTCACAAGCGGTGAAGCAAGTCTGCAGGTGTCTGTCTCTCCCCCTTTCTGTCTTCCCCTCCTGTCTCCATTTCTCTCTGTCCTATCCAACAATGACGACGTCAACAACAACAATAACTACAACAATAAAACAAGGGCAACAAAAGGGAATAAATAAATAAATATTTAAAAAAATTTTGTTCTACTTACTACATATACAGAGAATGAGTTTTACAAGAGACAGAGGAGAGAGTAGCCAGAGCACCATGCTAGTACATGGGATGCTGGACATCAAACCAAGAACCTCAGACATGGAAAGCTTGATGCACAGCCAGTTAACTGTTTTCCCATCCAGTAAAACAACTCTTTTTTAAAAAATATTTTTAATTTACTTATTGGATAGGGGAAATAGACAAAGAAAGAGAATAAGACAAGAAACACCTGCAGCAGTACTTCACCACTCATGAAGCTTTCCCCCCTGCAAGTTCAAAGGAACCACTTGCACCTGGATCTCCCACATTGTAACATGTGTGTTCAACCAGGTGGGCCACTGCCTGCCAGTTTGAAAGCAATTTGTATCAGGGTCCTTTGACAGTGTTTCTTTACTGTGGTTCCTATATCACCTTGGAACTTGCTAGGACCTATTCAGTGACAAACTCTGGAGGTGGACCCAACTGTCAGTGGTATAACAAGCTGTCCAAGTGACTTTGGTGCACCTTCTTGATTCAGAACTCTTATTCCATCTATTCCATCACCCTGACCTTCTAAGTTCCAGTGACTCTCCACTGTGCCTAGAAAGACACTTGCTTACATCCTCCCCCTGGTGTGTGTGTGTGTGTGTGTGTGTGTGTGTGTGTGTGTGTGTGTATCGTTAGGACTGGGGAAACATAATGATTATGCAGAAGACTTTCATCCTGAAGCTCTGAGGTCCCAGGTTCAATCTCCAGCACCACCATAAACCAAAACTGAGCAGTGCTCTGGTGTGTGTGTGTGTGTGTGTGTGTGTGTATGTGTTCTCTGTATGTCTTTCATTAAAGAAATAAGCAAAATATTTTTAAAAAAAAAAGTATCATCAAAAGAAGAAAGAGAAGGGAATGGAAGAGGAGAAGGGAAGAAGAAGTAGCAGTAGCTACCCCCTGGGACAGAGCCTTAGACTTTATCCACATTTATTCACCTCCATTCTTTTTAATTTGCTACTCTATTTATACTAACTTATTACTCAGTGATGTGATTTTTCTCATTTATTTCTTGACCATCTCCTTTATCCACTGCCTAAGGTCCTGTCTTACTTGGTGGCAGGTTAGAAACTACTCTTAGGGGACGCATGGCACTGGGACCGGCCTAAGGATCCCGGCTTGAGCCCCCAGGATCCCCACCTACAAGGGAGTCACTTCGTAAGCGGTGAAGCAGGTCTGCAGATGTTTATCTTTCTCTCCCTCTCTCTGTCTACACCTCCTCTCTCCATTTCTCTCTGTCCTATCCAACAAGAATGACATCAGTAACAGCAACAATAAAACAACAAGGGCAACAAAAGGGAATAAATAAAAAAATAAAAAGAAATAAAAAATAAAAAATTTAAAAATATTTATTCTCTTTTGTTGTCCTTGTTGTTTTATTGTTGTAGTTATTATTGTTGTTGTTATTGATGTCATCATTTTTAGATAGGACAGAGAGAATTGGAGAGTGGTCCGGGAGGTGGTGCAGTGGATAAGGCTTTGGGTTCTCAAGCATGAGGTTCCAAGTTCAATCCCCGGCAGCACATGTACCAGAGTAGTGTCTGGTTCTTTCTCTCTCTCCTATCATTTCTCATGAATAAATAATAAAATCTTAAAAAAATAAAAAATAAGAGAATTGGAGAGAGGAGGGGGAAGACAGATGGGGGAGAGGAAGATAGACACCTGCAGACCTCCTTCACTGGTTGTGAAGCGACTCCCCTGCAGATGGGGAGCTGAGGGCTCCAACCCGGATCCTTATGCCGGTCCTTGCGCTTTGCACTACATGTGCTTAACCCGCTGCACTACCACCCGACTCTGGACACAGAAGTTTTTAGGAGCCATCAAGGACAAAAAGCAGACTCAAAAGGATTCTGCTATCAGTGCCTGTCTGCAGCCTCTGGTATGTAAAATATACATAAAATTTCTTAGTATCTCAAGATGATGATTTAGACATATGTTTTGTCTGGTTAAAAGCAAGCAGCCTGAATAGACTCAAAAGCAAAGAAGGCCTGTGTCATGTACCTATAAATACAAATGTATTTTGATTCAGTCAGATTTTTCAAGTAACAGACATACTATGAAAGGCTATTTAATAAGTTAATATTTCAATACATGCTATTGATTAGGTAGCATAAGTACCACAAAGACTACTCAAGACTAAAAATAGTGCCCAATACCAAAAAATAAAGATAACTATAGATATCTTCTGTATAGTGGGCACTATTCTAAACGCTTTGGGTGTGTTATGTCTTCTCAACTCTACATTTCATTAGTCCTTATTATTCAGTCAGGTAAGATAGAAAATATAAGTCGGGAGTCGGGTGGTAGTGCATGTGGTCCAAGGACTGGCATAAAGATCCCAGTTTGAGCCCCCGGCTCCCCACCTGCAAGGGTGTCACTTCACAGGCGGTAAAGCAGGTCTTCAGGTGTCTCTCTTTCTCTCCCCCTCTGTCTTCCCCTCTTTGTCCTATCTAACAATGATGACATCAACAACAATAATAACTACAACAACAGTAAAAAACAATAAGGGCAACAAAAAGGGAAAAATAAATATAAATAAATACTAAAAAAAATTTTTAAAAAGAAAAGAAAATATAAGTCAAAGAGGAGTTAACTGCTTACACAAGATCCCAAAGCCCATTAGTGGCAGAGATGTTTTCCAGTAGTCTGATGCTGGTTGCTACTCTCTAGATTCAATCCTTCTTATGGAAGTTAACAGATAATTCATTCCCTGTAACAACAAAGGTTTTGTTTCATTTCCAAAGGTGATAAAGCCAGTTGAAGTCCAGGAAGAATGCTGCAATGTATTAGGCATTGATACTACTATTAATAATAAGCTGTTGAATGATTGGCTTTTCCTTGTTCAGATTGACAACTTTTTTTCATACTCCCTGTCTCCAGTGATATAATAATCCTGTGTAAAGTGCTAAGTTGGAGTGCACCTGACAGAGCACACATTTGACCATACCAGAGGATTGGGGTTTAAGCTCCTCGTCCCCACCTACAAAGAGAAGGCTTCATAAATGATGAAGAAATGCTACAGATGTCTCTCTTTCTCCACATGTTCCCCCTCAATTTCTCTTTGTCTCTATCAAATAAATATAATCAGCAGCAACGTTATCTTCATCCTGTGTAAATAGACAAGTGTCTTCGTCTAGGGGTGGTGCAGTGGATAAAGCATTGGACTCTTGGGCAAGAGGTCCCAAGTTCCATCTCCAACAACTCATGTGACAGAGTGATGCTCTGGTTCTCTCTCCCTACCCTTCTCTTTCTCTCTGTTGTTCTCATGTAAATAAATAAATATTTGAAAATAAGGAAGATGTCTACTAAGATAATCCCCATTTCACAGATCAGAAAACAGTTCCAGAAAGGTTAAGTACTCCCCCTACAAAGATCATTCAGCTAATGAATGGCAAAGCAAAAATTAATAATAATAATAATAATAATAATAAAATAAATCTTATTCCTTTCTTTTTACTTCTTTGCTTCTTCTTTCAGTATTATTTCAACATTTATACACATTCATCTATCATCCCATCACTCCTTGGTATCTCTCTGTTCATTAAGACTGCTCTGAAGAACTTCCCAGTCCTGCATTTTTTAAAGAAAATTTTATATTTATTTATTTATTTTCCCTTTTGTTGTCTTTTATTGTTGTTGTAGTTATTATTGTTGTTGGTGGTGTCATTGTTATATAGGACAGAGAGAAATGGAGAGAGGAGGGAAGCGACTCCCCTGCAGATGGGGAACCGGGGGGCTTGAACCAGGATCTTTACGCTGGTCCTTGCGCCCAACCTGCCCCCCCTTTTTAAAAATTTCTCCACAGCTCCCTAATGAGGTATAATTAGCCAGAGTTGTTCTTTCCAATTTCTAGTTAAGGAAACCAAGAGTTCAAGGGACTTGACTAAGTTCACAAAACCATGATAAGTCATAGTCTCCGACTCTTCACAAGCAAGTATATACCTTTAATTTTATTAAGGTAAAATTGGTTTACAGTATTGTGTATGTGTTAGAAGTACAGGCTAAGAGTCTACCGGACACAACTCACCTTGCCTCCTCTTTTTGGACCCACTCTACTTTAGCAACTTTAGTTCTGTTGTTAAAAATAGGACTCAAGAAATATCTCATCATTAGAGCACAGGATTTTCATGCTGAAGGACTCAAAAGCTCCAGGTTCCTTCCTTTTCCCTTTCTTTCATTCACTCTTTCTTGCCAACTCTAAATAATGATAGATACTGTGGACTGAATTTGGATCTTTGGGCTATCAGGCATGAAAGTCTTTTGCATAACCATATGCTGTCACCCCAGCCCTGTTTCCATATTTTGATTATTATAAATAATGCTACAATAAATAAAGGTGTTTCTTTTTGAATTGTTGTTTTCATAGTTTTCTGATAACTAGAAGTAGAATTTTTAAAAACTTTTTCTTTCTTTTTTTAACCTTATTTATTAGTGGATAGAGACATCATTGCATGTACAAGGCAGTATCTCATAGATTTTTTTAAATTTACTTTTTCTTTTTAATCTTTTTAGTCTTTATTTATTTATTGGATAGAGACAGTCAGTCAAAAATCAAGAGCAGAGAGGGGAGATAGACAGGAAAAGAGATGGGGCTACGTGGTGGTGCACCTCGTTACAGTGCACAAGGACCCAGGTTCAAGCCCCTGGTTTCCACCTTCAGGGGGAAAGCTTCATGGTGGTGAAGTAGAGCTGCTGGTGTTTCTCTGTCTCTCCCCCACCTCTCCCTCCCCTCTCAATTTCTCTCTGTCTCTATTCAATAATAAATCAATTTTTGAAAAATTAATTTATAAAAGAAAGGGAGAGAGACAGAAAGACAGCTGCAGTACTGCTTCACCATTTGCAAAGCTTTCCTCTTGCAAGTGGGCACTGGGGAACTAAACCTGGGTCCTTGTGCATTGTAGCATGTGCGCTCAGTCAGATGTGCTACTGAATCCAAATGTGCTACTTGCCCCACATCATTTGATTTGATTTGCAAATTATTGCTGTTGTTATTGCTGTCCTTGTTGTTGGATAGGACAGTGAGAAATTGAGAGTGTTGTTAAAATTCGGCGGCTCTTGCCGGGCGGTTAGCTTCACGGGCGGTTAACAGAGACGCGGAGACAACAGCTGGGCAGGGAAGCTGTATTTCTTTATTCAGGAACAACGATTCATAAACTAAGACAAACTAATCACCAAACAGAACTCTGCTGTCTCTTTGTGGCGGCGCAAGCACTCTCCCTTACTCTGGAACTCAGGAACTCTGGAATTCAGGAACCCTCTCTTACTCTGTAACTCTGAAACTCTGGCACTCAGGAACCCTGGAACTCTGGCGGGGTTCCTAGGGGCGGGGCCAAGCGGGCCCCGAAAACTAACTGGCCTGATCCAATTCTCTTGGCGGGGGAGAACTAGAACCCAATGTAAAGCATACAACATGAGAGGGAAGGGGAAAGACAAGAAAGGAGGAGAGAAAGACACCTGTAGACCTGCTTTACAGCCTGTAAAGGGACCCCTCTACCTCTCCTTCTCCCTCTTCTGCATCTTCTCACTCCCCGCCATTTCCATCATCTCCTTCTCCCCTTTCTGCATCTTCTCATTCGCCGCCATCCCCATCATCTCCTTCTCCCTCTTCTGCATCTTCTCACTCCCCGCCATCCCCATCATCTCCTTCTCCCTCTTCTGCATCTTCTCACTCCCCGCCATCCCCATCATCTCCTTCTCCCTCTTCTGCATCTTCTCACTCCCCGCCATCCCCATCATCTCCTTCTCCCTCTTCTGCATCTTCTCACTCCCCGCCATCTCCATCATCTCCTTCTCCCTCTTCTGCATCTTCTCACTCCCCGCCATCCCCATCATCTCCTTCTCCCTCTTCTGCATCTTCTCACTCGCCGCCATCCCCATCATCTCCTTCTCCCTCTTCTGCATCTTCTCACTCCCCGCCATCCCCATCATCTCCTTCTCCCTCTTCTGCATCTTCTCACTCCCCGCCATCCCCTTCATCTCCTTCTCCCTCTTCTGCATCTTCTCACTCCCCGCCATCCCCATCATCTCCTTCTCCCTCTTCTGCATCTTCTCACTCCCCGCCATCCCCTTCATCTCCTTCTCCCTCTTCTGCATCTTCTCACTCCCCGCCATCCCCATCATCTCCTTCTCCCTCTTCTGCATCTTCTCACTCCCCGCCATCCCCATCATCTCCTTCTCCCTCTTCTGCATCTTCTCACTCTCCGCCATCCCCATCATCTCCTTCTCCCTCTTCTGCATCTTCTCACTCCCCGCCATCCCCGTCATCTCCTTCTCCCTCTTCTGCATCTTCTCACTCCCCGCCATCTCCGTCATCTCCTTCTCCCTCTTCTGCATCTTCTCACTCCCCGCCATCCCCTTCATCTCCTTCTCCCTCTTCTGCATCTTCTCACTCCCCGCCATCCCCATCATCTCCTTCTCCCTCTTCTGCATCTTCTCACTCCCCGCCATCCCCATCATCTCCTTCTCCCTCTTCTGCATCTTCTCACTCCCCGCCATCCCCATCATCTCCTTCTCCCTCTTCTGCATCTTCTCACTCCCCGCCATCCCCATCATCTCCTTCTCCCTCTTCTGCATCTTCTCACTCCCCGCCATCCCCGTCATCTCCTTCTCCCTCTTCTGCATCTTCTGCCTTCCCGCCATCTCCATCATCTCCTTCTCCCTCTTCCGGATCCTCTTTTAATATTTTTAACCGTATTTATTAGTGGATAGAGGCAACATTGCATGTACAAGGCAGTATCTCATAGATTTTTTAATTTACTTTTTCTTTTTAAGCTTTTTATCTTTATTTATTTATTGGATAGAGACAGTCAGTCAGAAATCAAGAGGGAGAGGTGAGATATAAAGGAAAAGAGTTGGGGCCAGGTGGTGGTGCACCTAGTTAAGCACACACATTACAGTGCACAAGGACCCAATTTCAAGCCCCTGGTTTCCACCTGCAGGGGGAAAGCTTCATGGGTGGTGAAGTAGGGCTGCTGGTGTTTCTCTGTCTCTCCCCCACCTCTCCCTCCCCTCTCAATTTCTCTCTGTCTCTATTCAATAATAAATAAATTTTTGAAAAATTAATTAAAAAAAGAAAGGCAGAGAGACAGAAAGCACTGCTTCACCATTCGCAAAGCTTTCCTCCAGCAAGTGGGCACTTGGGGACTGAACCTGGGTCCTTGTGCATTGTAGCATGTGTGCTCAGTCAGATGTGCCACTACCTGGCCCCCAAATCATTGTTTTGATTTGCATTTTCCTAGTAAATAATGATGGGACTTTTTTTTCTTCTGTTTAAGATTTAATTGTTTTTGAGAGGGGGAGAGAGAGGAAAGGAAGAGAGAGAGAGAGAGGGAGAGAACCAGAGTATTACTCGAATACGTGTGATGTCAGGGACCTAACCTGGTACCTCATTCTTGAAAATCCAACACTTTATCCACTCTGCTACCTCCAGGCCATAGTGATGAGACTTTTAAAATATATTTATTTGTTTTGGCTAGAAGCAGAGAGAAATTTAAAGAAAAGGGGGATGTTGAGGGAGAGAAAGAAAGTCACCTGCAGCACTGGTTTCACTACTTGTGAAACCACAAGTGGGGACTAGGGGCTTGAACCAGAACCAGAGTCCTTGTGCACTGTAATATGTATGCTCTACAAGGAGTGCCACTTCCCAGCACCCCAATAATAAGAATTTTTCATCTTTTGTCTCTTGGCAATTTGGAAAGGCATCTATTCAAATCTTCTGCCCATATATACCGAGATACTTATTTTTGTTTTTTAGTTGTTTCTGGGGCTTCACTACTCCAGGAATTTTTTTTTTAATATGGAAAGAACAAGACAGAGAGACAGAGGAAGAGAAAGAGAAAGACACTATGACACCAACGCTTCCTTCATTATAGTAAGGACCAGGCTCAAATCTGAATTTCGAACATTCAAAGGAGCACACTGAGTTTTTTTTTTTTTTTTGCCCTCCAAGGCTATTTTCCTATTGTTGAGTTGTATGAGTTCTTTATAAATTCTAGGTGTTGACTCCCTGTTGAATATATAATGTGTCTTCTCCCATTCAGTGGGGTGCCTCTTTTTTCTTTTCTTTTTTATTAGATAGGAGAGAGAGAAATTGAGAGGAGAGGGGGAATAGGCAGGGGTGGTGAAGTGGGGGGAGATCTGCAGACCTGCTTCACTGCTCCTGTTGTGGGTGGGGAGCAGAGCTCGAACCCGGGTCCTCTCACTTAACCAAGTGCGCCACCACCTGGCTCCTGAGGTGCCTTTTAATTTTGGTGATAGTTTCTTTTTCTGTGCAGAAGCGCTTTTATAGTTTGATGTAGTTCCATTTATTTATTTTGCTCTGTTACCCTAGCTGTGGACAATGAATAGTATGAATTTTATAGAATAAATGAATTCTTCCTTATTTTTTAATTGAAGAACTTTTTTACTCTTATGTACAGAGATAACATCATTTCTATTGTAGAGGTCTTGGATGGCCAATTCCAAGAAGTACACTCAGACCAACTTAATGAATCCAATGTTCTTGGCGTATTGGCAGAAACACTGACCACATATGTTGAGGCTGTATTTCAGGATCAGATGGTGTCTGTCGGTTTGAGCAGACTCTGCATGAGCAAAAACCCTGGTCGAAATTCCTCTGGTGGCTCCAGGAGAGCCGCTGCTGACCCATCTTGCTCACTCATGTGCAACAAGGCAAAAGGTGAATGAATTCTTATTCAACATCCCCATCCTTAAGGCCTGGCAGTACTAACAAGTATGCAAAGGAAAGACAGAAAATTGTGAAATACATCAACTTATAAAACACATAAGATGTGCTTTTGTTAATGTAAATTTTAATTCTAATGGACTAAAAGTTGTTTTATAACTTCTACTATTGGAAACATGTAAAATAGGAGTATTTTCCTAGTTATTCTGGAGTCAGTCTTATTCTTAGAAAGGATTAGAAGAGGAAAGAAAGGTCACTGTTTTAAAAATAGACATGGGGATTGGGAAGACAGTATAACTGTTATGCAAAAGACTATCATGCCTGAGTCTCCAGGTCCCATGTCCAATCCCCAGCACCACCATAAGTCAGAGCTAAGCGGTGCTCTGGTCTCTCTGTGTCTGTATCTTTCTGTATCTCTCATTTTTCATAAAACAGATAGGCAGGGAGTCCAGCAGTGGGTTAAGCGCACGTGGCACAAAGCGCAAGGACTGACATAAGGATTCCAGTTTGAGCCCCAGGCTACCCACCTGCAGGGGAGAGAAGCAGGTCTGCAGGTGTCTGTCTTTCTCTCCCCCTCTCTGTCTTCCCCTCCTCTCTCCATTTCTCTCTGTCCTATCCAACAACGTACAGCGTCAACAATGGCCTCCAGGAGCGGTAGATTCATGGTGCAATAACCCTGAAGGGAAAAAAATAAAGAAATAATAAAATGAGAATACCCCACTGACAGTTCTCTTCTCATAGCAGCCACAGATCATCCTGTCTTTACAAATCTCTGGGATTCCCCTCCATTCTCCAAATCTAGGTCTCACCCCACTTCAGACCAGCTACTTCTAGTTCCTTTACTGATGAATCACAAGGCCTCAGAATCTGCATCATATCAAAGCTCTAGAAAGTCAGAGTTGGCATTTACAAATCTGGCAGGCAGCAAGAAAACTCATTTGGAGAGTGCTCTTGCTTTGTTATGTGCACCACAGTGGAGGAAGCTTGGGTGCTATGGTGACTTTCTCTTTATCTCTTGCTCTTTCCATCTGGAAAAAAAAAATCATCCTAGAGTGGTGAAGTCCCAGTGAAGACAGAAACAAGACGGATGGTTTGTCTTTGGCTGTCCCACTAATTTTCTGTGGCTTCAGGCCTCCTGCACCCGTGATTCTACTGTTCCCAGAGGATTTTTTTGTCTTCTAATTTTCGATAAAAAGAGACATGGGAAGGGAGAGAAAGAGAAATGCCACATGCTGTACTGTCATTCACAGAATTTCCCTGATGTCGTGCATTATGCTCCCATGTAGTGCTGGGGAATTGATCTGGTGTCTTCAAGCAGGACAAAGCATGCACTGTTTCAGGTAAGCTATCTCCTGACCCTGATTAACCTCTTTACACCTCCATTTCTTCATTTGTACAAAGAGGAAGCCCATATTTCCCTCTGAGGATTGTGAGGCTTAGATAATACATTCTCATGTGTTTATCATGCTCTTAGAGACTGAACACTTTGCTTTGTTCTTTTGCCATTTTTTGTTGTCGTTGTTGTTTTTGTTTGCTTGTCTTGCAGAGAGGGAGAGAAGAGCAGGATTTTTTTTTAATGGACTTTAAAAAAATATTAGAGACTTACTATTGATTTACAAAATTATAATATAACAGGGGTATAATTCTGCACCATTCCCACCACCAAATTTCTGTATAATTCCCTTTATTGGAAGCTACAGTAGTTCTCCCAAGGTGAAGATATGGGTTGACTATTATTTCTGTAATTGTCTATATGTACCATTAATTTTTTTAAAACTTTATTTTAATGAGAGATACAGAAACAAAGATAGATAGATAGAAAGAAAGAGATACCAGAGCACTACTCAGCTCTGGTTTATGCTGGTGATGGAGACTGAACCTGGGACTTCAGAGTCTCAGGCATGAAAGTCTTTTGTATAACCATTGGACTGTCTCCTTAGCCCTCTCCCTCTCTCTCTCTCTCTCTCTCTATATATATATATATATATATATATATATATATATATATATATATAATTTTTTCCTGTGGTCCTGCTTTCTCTTCCTTTCTAAGTTATGCCTACACTCATTAATACTTCAGAATGTCTTTCTTTTTTTCCCTCTTCTCTATCCAGGTCCTAATGGAGTTGTAGTTCAGAGCCCTCTGGTAATCTTCACCTATCATTTCTCCCCCTCTTGGAGTATGGATAAAAATTTAAAAAAATATTTATTTATTTTCCTTTTTGTTGTCCTTGTTTTATTGCTGTTGTAGTTATTATTGTTGTTGATGTTGATGTCATCATTGTTGGATAGGACAGAGAGAAATGGAGAGACGAGGGGAAGACAGAGAGGGGGGAGAGAAAGACAGACACCTGCAGACCTGCTTCACTGCCTGTGAAGCGACTCCCCTGCAGGTGGGGAGCTGGGGGCTCGAACCAGGATCCTTATGCTGGTCCTTGCACTTTGTTCCATGTACGCTATGGACCAAATATTTTATGAGTTGAAAAAGGTGGGAGCTCTGGCTTCTGTAATTGCTTCTCTGCTGGAAGTGGGCATTAGTAGGTTGATCCATATACCCAGCCTGTTTCTATCTTGCTTTAGTGGGCAGGGCCCTAAAGAGATTCCATGACACATTGGTGAGGTTGTCTGCCCACGTAAGTCAGGATGGAATCTTGATAGCATCTGCAATTTGGTGGTTGAAAGGTGGTAAGATATAAAGCAGGACAAAATGATTAATGATCAGGGACCAAAAAGTAGGAATAGAGCAGATGAAAATAAGGATCTTAGGGTATTAAGAAGCTAGAAAGTCTATTTCAAGTATGTTCCTAGGGGCCTATGACTTTTGTAGTTTTTGCTTGAGTTTGATAACTAACATGGAGGTGGACAAATATATTGTCTAGAAATATGGTGTCAGAATTAAGAATAGGCCTAGAAAGTTGGATTAGAGCAGAGAGTAGCTCCCAATCTTGAAGAAAATCTATGAATAAAATTAACTGTTTACCCCATGAACTTGACCCAGGGCCCATATATATTCATATTCAGCACAGGAGCCTGTGTGATCTTTGAGTTCCTATTGGTCTAAACTCACAGTTCATGGTCACAGCTGGGAATATTCTAGGCTGCACTCATTTCAGGACCAGTTTCCATTGAGTGGTAGGGTAGAATGGCCCAGCTGCCCTTCAGAGAGTGGGGAAGTCCCTGCTATTGCTACTTTACACCTCATCACAGACCCCTGCAAGTGTCAACCCGGCTTTGACCTAGCACGTCATGATTGGGCCCTCCTCAATCGCTATCGAACAGGCCATGGCCGGTGCGCCACTATGTTCCATCGCTGGGGAGCCAGAGACGACCCGAACTGCCCCTGCGGCTACAGACAGACTATGACCCACATAGTCAACGACTGCCACCTCTCCAGATTCAAAGGAGGTCTCGAAACTTTACATCAGGCTCAACCTGACGCTGTTGACTGGCTACGGAAGAAGGGCAAACGCTAGAAGAAGAAGGGTGAACAAGTTTCTGAAGTGGTCCATGAGAGGGCTTATGATGATGTGCCAGATGGAAGTGACCAGTGATGATGGAGAGAGGGATCTAGTAGAAGTCTAGGCCTGGGAGTCCGGCGGTAGAGCAGCTGTTTAAGCACAGGTGGTGCAAACTGCAAGGAATGGTGTAAGGATCCTGGTTCGAGCCCCCGGCTCCCCACCTGCGGGGGAGTCGCTTCACAGGCGGTGAAGCAGGTCTGCAGGTGTCTCTCTTTCTCTCCCCTTCTCTGTCTTCCCCTCCCCTCTCCATTTCTCTCTGTCCTATCCAACAATGACAACAAAAAGATTAACTACAACCATAAAACAACAAGGGCAACAAAAGGGGATAAAAAAAAAAAAGTGTGCTCTTAAAAAAAAAGAAAAGAAAGAACAAAAGAAATGTCATGTGGCAATTTCCTAGCATCTTTCTTTTTCTTGTTTGTTCTTTATTTTATCTTCAAATCATTTTATGGGGGGTGTAACAGTTTTTAGTATAGTTGTTGGCATATGGGTACAATCTCATCTTCTCATGTTAAGTGTCTGCAAAACACTCTCACCTCCAACAACCTCCCCATCCCCATTTTTCCCCAAAGTCATTTTTCCCTCTTTTTTTTTCATAGAAGGTGAGACACAGGAGAGGGGAAGAGAGACAAGAGAAGGAGAGACATTTGCAATACTGTTTCATTGCTTATGAATCTTTCCCTCTGCAGGTGGAGAGAAAGGGTTTGAACCTGAACATAACATATAATAATGTGTATGTTCTACCAGCTACACACATGGCCCCAATATACTACATCTTTCAAAATCATTTTACCTATAAAATGATAACAATGAGACACTGGAGAAAGACTCTAAAAAAACAAATGAGACTTTTCTCCATAAATAGAATGAAAATCAACAAACGTTTCTCAAGAGATCAATTGAGAAAAACAGCCAACTTTTTATTTCTGTTCTCAATTTTCTGTGAGATATTAAGCAAGCTATTAAATACTTGGAACTTGTTAAAATAGGTAATTTCATATAGAATGGGTATTATTATTATTATTATTACTTGCCTCCAGCGTTATTGCTGGGGCTCAGTGCCTGCACCATGAATTCACTGCTCCTGGAGGCCATTTTCCCCCCTGTTGTTGCCCTTGTTGCTGTAGACTTGTTGTGGTTATTGTTGTTGTTGATGTTGTTCGTTGTTGGATAGGACAGAGAGAAATAGAGAGAGGAGGGAAAGACAGAGAGGGGGAGAGAAAGATAGACACCTGCAGACCTGCTTCACCGCCTATGAAGTGACTCCCCGCAGGGGGGGAGTCAGGGGCTCGAACCCGGATCCTTAGGCTACTCCTTGCGCTTTGTGCCACGTGTGCTTAACCCACTGCGCTACTGCCCGACCCCCTAGAATGGGTATTATTAAATCCTGATTTCAAATCCAAATTGAGCCTCTTTTACAAAAATATAAATTCTATAAAGCCGTTCACTTATTACTGGGGAGGTATGGGGTTATGTGTGAAGAACTGATGCAGTTACAAATAGATATTCTATATGGAACATGGCATAAATGGCTTAAATGTTTATGTCCTTGAAACATCAAGGTTTCTGGTTTAATTTACATGCACTAGTTCTTGGGTGGGAAATGCTCTTAAATAAAATAAGAAGCCATTTCATAAGTGTTTTTTCCTTTCACACACTAGTCGTTATATCTCAGAACTCGTTTTCCATCTACTGTGATTATCTTCACCAGTTTGCGATAGGGAGACTCTCCCACTGTGGGCCCTCTGCTTGTTTAGTCAATTTTTTTCCCTGACTCCCCAGTGGAAAATGGGAGGTACCTCTCAGAATTATGACAAGACAGATCGTGTAACATAACTATTACTTTCCCATCTCCATTCATCCTGAATGTAGCAGATTTGAAATTTGTGGAATTTTTCCTGATGATTAGATACAGCAAATCCCAATGGGACAAGGCTAGTGTATTCTCAGCTGTCTTAATACTGACCTAGTCTATTTTCAGGGTGTGCATGAGAATAAGGAACAGCTGTTTATAGTACAGAGATCCTTAAATGAGAACCCAGTGCTGAAAGCTAAAAGGCAAGATGCATATCAAGCAACTTCCATAGATTCCTTTTATTCTATAGTTGTAAATAAGGGCAAAGGAAGTTGGTTGGGCTGACCAATGACTAGGCGATAGGCCAGAACCCAGGGGCCTAGGTCAGGGTCCTATACAGCATCTTTTGTCAATGTTTTTGTTTGTTTGTTTGTTTGTTTGTTTTTTAAGATTTGTTTATTAATTACCAAAAAAAGTGAATCAGAAGAGTGAGAGGAAGAACTAGCACATTGCTCAACTCTGGCACAAATTGAAGCCAGGAATTGAACCTGCAACCTCTGGAATGACATGCAAGTTTGTGCTCTAATGGATTGGTTTATCTTCCCTAGATAGAATGATTGTGCTATATTGAAGTCCCCAGGCAGTCAGGAGACTGGGACAATACTCAGGAAAGTGGGTTCTCACCCTGTCTGTTATTGTCTGGCTGAATGACTCTGGACAAGTCACTTCACTCTGCCCATTCCCCTCAATAAATACAAGGCTAGCACTAACCACAACTCTACCTAGTGATTCACAGCATCGAATATCAGGGGGTGCAAAAGGCATTTGTTTCATGGTACCTCACTATGCTATTCTACGACTCCAGCAGAGGGCATACAACCATCCCTGTACGAGCAGACTACTAGCAGTTATGAAGGGATGGGGTCAGGTTGGTAAACTGGCAAGACTGAGATTTCAAACTTCCAGCTCCAGCTCATAGTGTTGTCAAATATTTCATTCCTGAGTTTCGTTTTGTTGTCTGTTTGTTCTTTAGTGTTGTTTCTTTTTTTGGTTTTGTTCTATGATGACAACCACTTTGAATTACTACAAAATTCTATAGTGCAAGTATATCTCTTGCTCCCTAGCTCCCCTTTCCCTCTCTGATTTCTCTCTGGCTTTACCTCATAGATAGATATATAGATAGGGAAATTCTGTAGTAAGTGCAAATATATATATATATATATATATATATATATATATATATATATATATACAGATAGTTATAGAATAATAGCCAACCCTTACCTACAACCTTGGGAGAACTACTATAGCTTCCAGTGGAGGGGATGGGAATACAGAACTCTCGTGGTAGGAACGATGCAGAATTGTACCCCTATTATCTTATAATTTTGTAAATCAATATTAAGTTACTAAAATTTTTTTAAATAAAGGTAGAAATATATATTTGAAATCAAAAAGAAAGGAAGGGAGGGAGGAAGAAAGAAAGGAAGGAAGGAAGGGAGGAAGAAAAAGAATGAAAGGAAGGAAAGAAGGAAGGAAGGAAGCCGGGGTGGGGGGATTTGGTATTGGCCAGTAGCTCTAGACCAGAAATGGCCTATTAGGGCGAATGGAGACTTTTGCAGTCAACTGATCCACAAAAATGACCCAGTGAAGACCTTAGGAGGAGCAGGTCTGATGCAGTATCCTGGCCAAGTTTGTAGCTCGCTGATATGAGCTCCATGGCCGCTCAGAGCATGGGAATGCTCCTGGCCAGTGTTAGTTTTCCCAGAGCCCCTGAAGATGTGCAGGTCTGGGGGCCTCTGTTCCTCCACCGGCACGCGAGGGGCCTATCTCCACTCTCACCGGACCTGCCCATTGCGGGCGGGAAACCGAAGCTCAGCTTGCAGGAAGTTAGCCTCCTAGGCGCTCCCCAATCCGCGTTGGGGTTGGATATCCCCATGCCCAGACAAAACCAGATTTTGCAGGTGCAGCGGCCTGCTGGTGTGGCTCCTGAGGGCCCGGCCTCTCCTGCTGCGCTTGCTCTGGGCCTTGGTCCTAGGCTTCCTGGAGGCGGGCGGGGTGAACCAGGGGCGGGAGCCAGCAAATCCCCTGAAACAGAAACGCGTATTAATTGGGAGGAAATTTGACCTTCCAGGAATGATGGGCTGGTCTCTGAGTCCGTTCTTTCATGCTTTGTCTTTAAAACTAATTCTTCATCTGCTAAGAGAGCCTGGGGCTCCAAGCAACAGGGTCTACCCCTGGGGGCTGTAGGAAGCTATGCAGAACCCCAGGACCCCATGGTCCTTCCCTCAGACGCACAATCCAGCTCCGAAGATCAACTAACTTCCCATTCCCTCTCCTCACGCCCTCTTTCTTTTTCCTCCTTTCCCTCCCCTCTCCACCTACTCCTCCTCCTCCACTTCCCTTCCTCCTCCTCTAATCTCTCTCCCCTCCCTTTTCCTAGGCAGAGAGAGAGAGAGAGAGAGAGAGAAGAATCAAAGAATGTAAGAGACTACAGCGCCGAGATTTTGTGAAGTTCCTTTTGAGACTCTCCCACCTATTCCCACCTGCCCTTCACGAAATTCTGTCAAATAAAAAAATAATAATAATAAAAAAAAAAACCTGTTTTCTAGATAATTTCGTTTGGGCCAGTGAATTTAGAAGACCCAAGACAGCGGTACTATCACCCTCACACTCCTGGAGAAATGGGGGGGGGGTGCAGATAAGAATCTCTTTGGAGGAAATTGAGATATTTATGAATTTCCAGTTATTATTCAATATGTCCCCACAGTCTCATTTCTGGAAATGTTTACTACGTAATACATTCAAGAAGATTTACTATTATGTATCATTTTGGTGGAACCTACATACAGATATCATACCTGTCAAGAAATACTCTCTCAACAAAGGAAATTTCTGCAAGCAGATCTAAACTAACATTAAAAACTATGGGGTGGAGCGGGGGGGTAGAAAGCATAATGGTTATGCAAAAAGACTCTCATGCATGAGGCTCCAAAGTCCCAGGTTCAACCACCACAAGCTAGAGTTGAAAAGTGAATAATAAATAAATATTTTTTTAAAATTAAAGGTTATGCAGTGGAGGGTATCTAGGAAAAGGAGGAAGAGCAGAAGAAAGCAGTTATGTATGATATAATTCCACATTCACCAAAACACAGAAATTGTAAATAAATGTGTACAATTCAATTTGACATGATTAGTGATTTTTTTAATTTCATGGATGATCATAGAGGAAACATGTATATCGCAATGCACATACATCTGGAGGGATATACACCCAATTGTTATACTGTTTATCTCTGAATGATGGTAAAAGAGGATTATGTACAACTTTAACTTGCTATATCTCTTCAAAGCATGATTTGTTAGCATGCATTAGTTTTGTACTTCACACACACACACACACACACACATACACAAATGTTTTAATCATAACCCTGCTGTATCTCTGATATTTCCATTACTATACTTATTTGTACCCAGCCACTTTTCCCCATATAATATGCAAGAAGCTTAAATTTTTTTAATTTCAAGTAACAAGTCATCTTCTTATGTGTCTGATTTTTGTTTTTTTATTTAACACTGACAAAACCATAGGATAGGGAGTGAGGCAGTGGTACAGTGGGTTAAGCGCATGTGGCATGAAGCACAAGGACCTGCATAAAGATCCCGATTCCAGCCCCTGCCTCCCACCTGCAAGGGAGTCGCTTCACAGGCAGTGAAGCAGGTCTACAGGTGTCTTTCTCTCCCACTCTCTGTCTTCCCCTCCTCTCCATTTCTCTCTCTCCTATCCAACAACAAAGACATCAATAACCACAACAATGTTAAACAACAAGGGCAACAAAAGATAAAATAAATAAATAAATATAAATTTTTTTTAAAAAAAAACACCATAGCATAAGAGGGGTACAACTCCACACAATTCTCACCACCAGAACTCTGTATCCTGTCCCCTCCCTTGATAGCTTTCCGATTCTTTTTTTTTAATTTTTAAAATATTTTTACTGCCTTTTGTTGCCCTTGTTTTACAGTTGTAGTTATTATTGTTGTTGTTATTGATGTTGTCGTCGGATAGGACAGAGAGAAATGGAGAGAGGAGGGGAAGACAGAGAGGGAGAGAAAGATAGACACCTACAGGCCTGCTTCACTGCCTATGAAGTGACTCCCTGTAGGTGGGGAGCCAGAGGCTGGAACCCAGATCTTTATGCAGGTCCTTGTGCTTTGTGCTTAACCCGCTGCTACCTCCCAACTCTCAGCTTTCCTATTCTTTAACCCTTGGGGAGAGCACTGCTCAGCTCTGGCTTATGGTGGTACAGGGGGTTGAGCCTGGGCTTTGGATTCTCAGGTGTGAGAATCTCTTTGTATAATCCAAATATTCCTTTTAAAAAATTTAAAACAAAAAGGAAATGAAAAAGTGAGACTATTACTTCCACTTAATCTATTCAAAAATTTCAGGTGAAGAGACTGGATACAGTACTTTTTTTCCCAATAACTTTATTGTAGGGTTAATAGTTTACAATACAATTGTTGGTACCTGAATATGATTTATCATCTCCCCATGATATCTGTGTGCAAAAGGCTCTTACCCCAAACTTAGGTCCTTTTCCAACATCAGGCACCAGGAAGGACCCCAAAACCCCCACCCCCAGCCTATTCCCATCTCATCCTTCCCCTTTCTTACTCAGAGTCCTTAGCTTTAGTGCAATGTACCACATCTAGTCTAAGTTTCACTTTTTGTTCGGGCTTAGTATTTTTTTTGTCCTTGAAAGTATTGCAATTTTTTTCTTTTATTTATTTTTATTTTTTAATATTTATTTATTCCCTTTTGTTGTCCTTGTTGTTTCATTGTTGTAGTTATTATTGATGTCATCGTTGTTGGATAGGACAGAGAGAAATGGAGAGAGGAAGGGAAGACAGAGAGGGGAAGAGAAAGATAGACACCTGCATACCTGCTTCACTGCCTGTGAAGCGACTCCCCTGCAGGTGGGGAGCCAGGGGCTTGAGCCGGGATCCTTACGCCGGTCCTTGTGCTTTGCACCACATGTGCTTAATCCACTGTGCTACCGCCTGACTCCCGAAAGTATTGCAATTTTTTTAAAAATTTTTTTTATTTAAGAAAGGATTAATTAACAAAACCATAGGGTAGGAGGGGTACAACTCCACACAATTCCCACCGCCCAATCTCCATATCCCACCCCCTCCCCAGTAGCTTTCCCATCCCTCTGGGAGCATGGACCCAGGGTCATTGAGGGTTGCAGAAGGTAGAAGGTCTGGCTTCTGTAATTGCTTCCCCGCTGAACATGGGCGTTGACTGGTCGGTCCATACTCCCAGTCTGCCTCTCTCTTTCCCTAGTAGGGTGGGTCTCTGGGGAAGCTGAGCTCCAGGACACATTGGTGGGGTCTTCAATCCAGGGAAGCCTGGCTAGCATCCTGATGGCATCTGGAACCTGGTGACTGAAAAGAGAGTTAACATACAAAGCCAAACAAATTGTTGAGCAATCATGAACCCAAAGCTTGGAATAGTGGAGAGAAAGTGTTAGGGAGGGTACTCACTGCAAACTCTAGTATACTTCTGCTTTCTTACTTTGGTGCCATACTCCAAACTCAGTCAATTTCTGCTTTCCGTTTCTACTTCTTTTTTTTTTTTTACATGCATAACATTCCCCAGATTCCCGTTTAACAATACAACCCCCACTATTTCATTCATCATTTTTCATGGACCTGTATTCTCCCCACCCACCCATCCACCCCCGAGTCTTTTACTTTGGTGTAATACTCCAATTCCATTTCAGGTTCTACTTGTGTTGCAATTTTTGATGTATTTATTTACTTATGAAAGAGAAGAGAACCACACTGTCACTTTGGTATGTGAGTGACAATATATTGAAACCTCATGCTTGAAGTCCAATTTTTTTTTTTAATATTTATTTATTTCCTTCTTGTTGCCCTTGTTTTTATTGTTGTAGTTATTATTGTTGTTGATGTCATCATTGTTGGATAAGACAGAGAGTAATCAAGAGAGGAGGGGAAGACAGAGAGGGGAAGAGAAAGACAGACACCTGAAAACCTGCTTCACTGCTTGTGAACTGACTCCCCTGAAGGTGGGGAGCTGGGGTTGGAACTGGCATCCTTATGCCAGTCCTTGTGCTTCGCCTCCACCTGCGCTTAACCCCGCTACGCTATCGCCTGACTCCGAAAGTCCAATGTTTTATCCACTATGCCTCCTCATAGGTTTCTGCAATTAAAAAAAGACTATATATAGTTTATGTACTCCTTTATTTCACAAATACTTGAGAGAGGGAGGAGTAGAGAGGCCAGAGCAGCACTCTGACACAAACAGTGCCTGGGACGGAATTTAGAAACCTGTGCTTGTGAATCTAACACTTTATTCACTGCACTACCTCCCAGGACTGAAGTAGTGCTATTTTTTAAAATATTTATTTACTTATTCCCTTTTGTTGCCCTCGTTGTTTTATTGTTGTAGTTATTATTGATATCGTTGCATAGGACAGAGAGAAGTGGAGAGAGGAGGGGAAGACAGAGAGGGAGAGAGAAAGACAAACACTGCTTCACTGCCTGTGAATCCACTCCCCTGCAGGTGGGGAGCCAGGGCTCGAACCAGGATCCTTACGCCGGTCCTTGTGCTTTGCTCCACCTGCGCTTAACCCGCTGCGCTACCGCCCGACTCCCAGTAGTGCTATTTTTAATTCATTCCTCCTCAAATTGTGTGTGTAGGAGATGTGATCTGATTTATCCTCTAACAGAATATGTTTTCTCTAATTACAGTAAGTCATGCCAATAGGTCTCTAAAACATAACTTTTCTTTCAATTAAATCAAAAGAGGTTCACAAAGTATTATGGAGGAAATAGCATTGAAAAGCTGGACAAGATTTCCAGGGATGAGAATTGAAGTGAGAAGGGTACTCTTGGTTAAGTGAGGTTAATGAGGTGAACCAGGCTGGAAGAGAGTAATGTGTTGTGGACCATGGGCTGTGGCTTTGAAATCAGCCTGACTGTTACTAGAGAAACATGAATTCAGTTTATATTTGGAGATGATCATGGTCACGTGTCAAACTTGTAGAAATGAAGGGACTGTGTCTGGCATTTTCAAAATATTCATATAGACAATATGGCAGTCAACAACAACAAGCCATGATGTGTTGTGTGGCATTTAGTTACACATAAAGCAACTTTATATTGCCTTTCAGAAAAATCTCAGGATGTTTTAGAGTCACACCCATGCATAATTCAAGCTTGCTCTCAGACCTTTGTTATTCATTTCCTTCTCTTTATATGCATTAATAACATCAGGGGCCAGGTGGTGGTGCATCTGGTAAAGCACACATTACAATGCACAAGGACCCAGGTTTAAGCCAGTATTTCCACCTGCAAGGGGGGAAGCTTCATGAGTGGTGAAACAGTGTTACAAGTGTCTCTCTTTTTTTTTATTTTCAAATTCCAAAGTCCCTTTAATTTTACTTTAGGGAACCAAACACACCCCCTCCCTCCCAAATTCATGAACTAGGAGAGCAGTGGGGGAGTACTCAGTGCTGTGAGGCCCTGAGCTTGATCAGCTGTGGATCTCCATGATTGTGTGAATGCCTCTGGAGGATGCAGAGTAGCCTTCCATTCTAGCATTTTTCTGATCTCTTGGCATCTGCTACAAGGTTGAGGATACTGGTCTGTCTGGTAAGGTCACTGTACCATTTGGTGATCAGATCTCTCAGATGATCTAACGCCACCTCTGGATGCTGGACTGGCTGGTAACCTGGTCTTGGACAGAGGTCAGACGTTCCATAAGGTCGTTGTCACAGGCTAATGGTCACCTACCTTCCCCTTGAATGTGAGCCATCACTTTTCATCCAACAGGGATGAACACCAGTCTTCAGGTCACAGGGTCGCCTCGAGACTTGAGGGCAGGCAGGAACTAAGGAAGAATAAGTTTTCTTACACGACAGGATTCGGGTTGCCAATAAACACGCTGTAACAGACGGGGGGCGCCGTGCTGAGTGTCAGACTATCAATCACCCAGTGGCTCACAGGTCAGAGCACTGGACATAGACAAGCCTCTCTTCTCTCTGCCACCTATTGATACACATGTGACACAGCAGTCACATCTGTAACACCTCTAGGGGCAGGGACAAGTGTCTCTTTTTATCTCTCTCAACCTCTCCCTGCCCTCTTATTTTCTGTCTCTATCCAAAATAAATAAAGAAGTAAGCATAAATAAATATTATTATTTTTTTGCCTCCAAGGTTATTGCTGGGGCTCAGTGCCTGCACCATGAACCAACTGCTCCTGGAGGCTTTTTCCCCCTCTTTTGTTGCCCTATAAATATTTTTTTAAAAAATAGCATCAAGTAAAATCAGGTGTTCATGAACAAATTAACTTGGTTCTAACCCCAATGTGCC
This sequence comes from Erinaceus europaeus, assembly GCF_950295315.1. Taxonomy (NCBI): domain Eukaryota; kingdom Metazoa; phylum Chordata; class Mammalia; order Eulipotyphla; family Erinaceidae; genus Erinaceus; species Erinaceus europaeus. The sequence continues at coordinate 24,306,506 of NC_080169.1, forward strand.
ATATATTAGCTTAGGACTCTGATTTTACTTTTCTTTGCTTCTAGTTAATCACCTCTAAGATAAAGAAAATAACTCATTTTATAATGTTAAGCTATTTTATTTATTAAGATTTATTGATTTATTTATGAGAGAGGAGGGGAAAAGGTATTTATGAGAGAGGAGAATGAGAGAGAATCTGAACATCACCCTGGTACATTTGATACTGGAAATCAAATTCAGTCCTTCCTGCTGATAAATCCATCGCTCTGGCTATCATGGTACCTCCCAGATAATAAGTAATTTTAACAAAATGATGCATATGAAACTTCTAGAACATTAAGTTCTTTTAGAATGCAAAGAATATGGTTTTAGAATACACAGGGTTTTTTTTTATTAGAATGTTGGCATTAAATACAGGTAAATGTTTATTTAAAAGTCTGTACACATAAAACCTATACTATGTCATAATGCAATTATAATCGAGCAGTTAGGGAGGTGGTTCATTGAATAGAATAAAGGACTTAAGGTCTTAGGGTTGATCTTGGCCATGCACACACTGGTCTCATTAAAAAAAAAAAAAAAGAAAAGAAAAACTAGTATAGCCACAGGCACTTTGGAATATAACTAAAATATGCCTACTAGCTATCTACAAAATGGAGATACCCCCCCAACTCTTCATCTGCACTATTCAAGCCTTTAGGTTCATAATTAGTCATCAATTTGTTTGGCTTTATATGTTAACTCTCTTTTTACCCACCAGGTTCCAGATGCTAGCATGATGCCAACCAGACTTGCCTGGGCAGACAGCCCCACCAATGTGTCCTGGAGCTCCACTTCCCCAGAATCCTGCCCCACTAAGGAAAGAAAGAGGCAGGCTGAGAGTATGGATCAACCTGTCAATGCCCATATTCACTGGGGAAGCAATTACAGAAGCCACACCTTCCACCTTCTGCATCCCACAATGACCTTGGGTCCATACTCCCAGAGAGTTAAAGAATAGGAAAGCTATCAAAGGAGGGGATGAGATACAGAGTTCTGGTGGTGGGAATTGAGTGAACTTGTGCCCCTTTTATCCTATGGTTTTGTCAGTGTTTCCTTTTTTTTTTTTTTTTAAAGATTTTATTTACTAGAAAGATAGGAGGAGAGAGAGAAAGAACCAGATATCACTTTGGTACATGTGCTGTCAGGGATTGAATTCAGGACCTCATGTTTGAGAGTCCAATGCTTTATCCACTGCACCACCTCCCGGACCACCAGTGTTTCCTTTTTATAAATAAATGAAAAAAAGAAAGAAAGTAAGTACTTTAGGGAGTCAGGCAGTAGTGCAGTGGGTTATGCACAAGTGATGCAATGCACAAGGATCCCGGTTCAAGCCCCCAGCTACCCACCTGTAGGGGAGTTGCTTCACAAACAGTGAAGCAGGTCTGCAGGTGTCTATCTTTCTCTCCTCCTCTGTCTTCCCCTCCTCTCTCCATTTCTCTCTATCCTAGCCAACAACGACATCAATAATAACAACAATAAAACAACAAGGACAACAAAAGAAAATAAATAATAAATAAATATTAAAAATATAAGTACTTTGAAAAGAATATACAGTTGTTTTTAAATACTAAAAATCTAATCAAAATCACATGTATTGCTTACTTTTCTACCTCTTCACCAAATATTATCCTTCCCTCATTCTATCTTTTCATCCATATTCTTCACATTGTATTAGTTCTAGTCCTTATTTAATATTCTTTTTTAATTAAGTTTTTATTTATTTATTTTTTTTTTTCCTTTTTGTTGCCCTTGTTTAACATTGTTGTGTTTATTAATGTCGTTGTTGTTGGATAGGACAGAGAAAAATGGAGAGAGGAGGGGAAGACAGAGAGGGGGAGAGAAAGATAGACACCTGCAGTCCTGCTTCACCACTTGTGAAGCGACTCCCCTACAGGTGGGGAGCCGGGGGCTCGAACTGGGATCCTTACGCAGGTCCTGGCGATTTGTGCCATGTGCGCTTAACCCGCTGCGCCACCACCCGACTCCCAATATTCTTTTTTTTTAATGAAGTCAGAGAGAAATTTAGAGGGAAAGGGGAGGTAGAGAGGGAGAGAGAAAGCATCACTGCTTCACTGCTTGAGAAGCTGTCCCCCAAATGTGGGATGGGGGCTTGAATATGTGCATGGCAACATGTGTGCTCTATTAGGTGCACCACTGCCTAACCCCTTAATTGAGATTTTAATGATAGCTCCTTTTCTGTTGTCTACTTTGACTGTTCTTCACCACGAAAGGCAAATGACCATGTGTCTAAAGAGCACTTAATAGAAAATGTAGACTCTAGCTGGACTCTTGTCCTGGTTCATCTCTCCAATATTTCTTCTTGTTGGTTTAACCATTCTATATAGTATGTTATGAAGTCCCTCTCTCAGAATTTTTCAAATTACTGATCACTCTTGCCTGGATTGACTTATGTCTAAATAAGGTACTTAAAGGGTTCACTGTTGTGGAAATTGACAGTTGTTTCAATATTATTTTAATCCCTGAGTTGGAGCACTTTGGCTTAAAAGCCTCTTTTGTTCGTTTTCTTCCCTGTTGGCTATGGGAGCCTGAGGGCTTTTAAACTGTAAGTAGGCCTCTTAGCTTAATCCCTCACTCCAGTGATTTGGTGGGTTCCTGAAGTCATTCTAGTCCTGTCTTGTTGCGGTCCTTTGGTATTCCTAGTTGACCCAGGAGAGAAGAAGAGAGAAACATCAGAAAATTTTCTTCTGCTATGATACTTCCTACTTATTTCTGGGTTTTTAATCATTTAAGCATCGTAAATGTAAAACTCACCAAGAGCTAAGGAGATAGTGTAACTTGAGGAAAATAAAGTTTAGAAATGTAATCAGAACTTCCCTAGGTTACAAAGCAAGTAGATACAGAGTGGAGGCTTTCTCGTTTGTTAGTTTGGTTGGTTGGTTGTTTTTGCCTTCAGTGTTATTGCTGGGGCTGAGTGACCATTCCCTGCTCCCTTTTTTCTTTCTTTCTTTTTCTTTCTTTCTCTCTCTCTCTTTCTTTCTTCTTCTATTTTTTTTTTCCGTTTTACTTGATAGTACAGAGAGAAATTGAAAAGAGAGGGGAAGTTAGAGACAGAGGGAGAAAGATAGATACCTGCAGACCTGCTTCACCACTTGTGAAGCATCTCAGCTGCATGTGGGGAGTCGGGTGGGTGGAGGCTTGAACATGAGTCCTTAAGCAGGTTCACTTAACCAGGGGCACCACTGCCTGGCTTCTGCAAGTAGGTGACAGAGTGGAATCGTAAATCTAGATCTGCATGACTTCAAAGTTAAATTTAAAATCATTTTGCAATTCAACAAATAATATTTATTTATTTACTTATATATTTACAAGAGGAAGAGGAGAAAAAAGAGAGAATCAGAACATAACTCTAGCACATTAAATGCTGGGACTTAAACTCAGGATCCTATGCTTGAGGTCCAACACTTTACCCACTGTGGTACCTCCCAAGCTGCTCACTTCAAAAGTATAAGAGTTACTGTGTTCTATACTCTTCCATCATCAGAGAAGAAAAAAAAAAGCCAAGGAAGTATTCATACTGGCTTCTCCAAATGAATGGGAAAATGATTAATTTTTGACAACTATAAATTCTTACTTATATGTAATAAATTGTTACTCTGGCTGAGAAAGTTGTGGTGTATATACACGATGGAATACTACTTACCTATTAGGAATGTTGAATTCACCTTCTTTCTTTCTTTTTTTTTTTTTTTTTATTTAACCACAGCACTGTTCAGCTCTGGCTTATGGTGGTGCAGGGGACTGAACCTGGGACTTTGGAGCCTCAGGCATGAGAGTCTCTTTGCATAACCATTATGCTATCTACCCCTGCCCTGAATTCACCTTCTCTACCTCATCTTGGATGGTGCTTGAAGGAATTATATTAAGTGAGTTAAGCCAGAAAGAGAAGGATGAATATACGATAACATCACTCACAGAGAGAAGTTGAGAAAATAAGAACAGAAAGGGAAACATAAAGCAGAACTTGCACTGGGTTTGTGTGTATTGCACCAAAGTAAAGGACTCTGGGGCTAGAGGGGGCTTTCAGGTCCTCGTGCATGATGGTGGAGGAAGACCTAGGATCGGGTGAAAATGTTTTGCTAAAAACTGAGAAATTTTACACATGTACCAACAACTGTATTTCCTGTAAACCACTGAGCCCCCAATTAAAAAAGAGAAATTGTTACTTCATACCTGATGCTGTCCCTTGTCCTGAGAATATCTAACTCTCTTGAGAAAGAGTTAGTGACAGAAAAGACTCAACTTCACAGATTTAAGTTATTTATCTCTTTTTCAAATTTTATTATCTTTATTTATTTGATAGGGACAGCCAGAAATTGAGAAGAAGGGGGAAATAGAGAGGGATGGAGAGAGAGAGAGAGAGAAAGACAGAGGGAGAGGGAGAGAGAGAGAGACATGCAGCCCTTATTTACCACTTGTGAAGTTTTCCCCCTGCAGGTAGGGACTGGGGATTTGAACCCAGGTCCTTCAGCACAGTAACAAGTGCATTCAACCAGGTGCACCACCACCTGGCCCCCTTTGTTGTTTATCTCTTTTTAAAAAAAATTTTTTATATTTATTTATTTATTCCCTTTTGTTGCCCTTGTTGTTTTATTGTTGTAGTTATTATCTATGTCATTGTTGTTGGATAGGACAGAGAGAAATGGAGAGAGGAGGGGAAGACAGAGAAGAGGAGAGAAAGATAGACACCTGCAGACCTGCTTCACCGCCTGTGAAGCGACTCCCCTGCAGGTGGGGAGCCGGGGGCTCAAACCGGGATCCTTTCACTGATCCTTGCGCCACCTGCGCTTAACCTATTGTTTATCTCTTAAAGGTTGCCATGGACACTACCTTGGTGTATTCTCAGGATATACATCTAAGGAGGAAGGCTGGACCTTACTCATCACTCTGCTGAACAGGAAATAAATTTAGGAGAGGGGGGAGATGACTCTTTGAAATCTATAGCTCCTGCTACAAATAAATGTTAGCACATTATATATATTATATGTTAATAGCAGCATATTATAACAGTGAAGACGACAGACCATTGTAGTCTACCATCCATTGGTATTTGAGGAAACAGCTGGGCAGAAGATTCTTGCTTGCACAAGCAGAAATAATCTTCCCTAATATCAATCTATGAAAAAAATCTCCAGTTGTTATTTAAGGTAGTAGAAACTCTTTGAGGTTTTATGATGAACTTCTGACTGGTGAAGCTTTTCCCTGCAGGGAAAAGCTTCAAAACTGAACTGTGTCTCTCTGTCTCTTTCTATCTCTATCATCCCTTCCCTCATGGAGAGAGAGAAGAGACCTGCAGCACTGCTTCACTACTGGTGACTAGGGCTTTGAGCCTGGGTCCTTGCATATTGTAACAAATATGCTCTGCTGAGTGTGCCACTACCCAGCCCTTATATGGCATCTTCTTAGGGGAACTACAAATAAAAACGTTCCCACTTGGGTTCTCCTTCACAAGAACTTAACTGCGTGAGTTCACCTCCTGACCTGCTTCAGAAAGACTGAGTCAGGGCTCCCAGGAACATAGATCTTGGAATTGCATCCAGCTGCGGGACCTTGCGCAAACAAATGATCCTGTGCCTCAGTTTCTTCATCTGTAAAACTGAAAAAGCTGCATTCAGGGAGATGACACAGGAGGTGGACACCAGACTCACAAGCATGAGGCCCCGAGTTGACTCTTGAGCATTGCATATGCCAAAGTGATGCTCTGATTTCCTCCTCCTACTACTTCTCGCTCTCCCTCCTTCCTGCCCTCCTTCCTTTAATAAATAAACCTTTTTAAAAAATATTTATCTGGTTCGAGCCCCCAGCTCCCCACCTGCAGGGGAGTTGCTTCACAGGTGGTGAAGCAGGTCTGCAGGTGTCTATCTTTCTCTCGCCCCCTCTGTACTCCTCTCCTCTCTCCATTTCTCTCTGTCCTATCCAACAACGATGACAACAATAATAACTACAATAATCAGACAACAAGGGCAACAAAAGGGAATGGATAAATAAGTATTTATGGGCAACAAAAGGGAATAAATAAGTACATAAATATTTTTAAATATTTATGTATTTATTCCTTTTTTGTTGCCCTTGTTTTTTATTGTTGTAGTTATTATTGTTGTTGTTGATGCCATCGTTGTTGGATAGGACAGAGAGAAATGGAGAGAGGAGGGGAAGACAGAGAGGGGGAGAGAAAGATAGACACCTGCAGATAGACTCGCCTGCAGGTGGGGAGCTGTGGGCTGGAACCGGGATCCTTAACGTCAGTCCTAGGGCTTTGTGCCACGTGCACTTAACCCACTACGCTACCGCCCAACTCCCCAATAAATCTTTTTTTTAATTGAATAGTGACCCAGGAAACAATAGAGAGAATAAAGCTTTGCTTCTCAAGCTTGAGGTCTGAAGTTTGATCCTTGGCATAGCATACGGCTGAGTGATGCTCTGGTTCTCTTTCTCCTTGCTTCCTCATTAATAAATAAATCTAAAATAAAATAAAAATTGAAATAAAAGTATAAACTCAGTGCTGGTTGCTGGAGCACCTGGTTAAGCGATATGTTATAGTGTAAAAGGACCCGGGTTCAAGTCCCTGGCCCCCACCTGCAGGGGGAAAGCTTTTCGAGTGGTGAAGCAGGGCTGCAGGTGTCTCTCTGTCTATCTCCTCCTTCCCTCTCGATTTATGGCTGTTTCTATCCAATAAATAAAGATAATTTTTAAAAAAATGTATAAACTTCCAGGAGTCAGACGGTAGTGCAGCGGGTTAAGCGCATGTGGGTAGAAGTGCAAGGACTGGCACAAGGATCCCAGTTCAAGTCCCAGCTCCCCACCTGCAGGGGAATCACTTCACAAGTGGTGAAGCAGGTCTGCAGGTGTCTATCTTTCTCTCCCCCTCTCTGTCTTCCCCTTCTCTCTCCATTTCTCTCTGTCCTGTCTAACAATGACGACATAGCATAAAAACAACAACAATAACTACAACAACAATGAAAGACAACAAGGGCAAGAAAATGGAAAATAAATAAATAAATAAAATTTTTTTAAGTATAAACTCCTAACAAAGCACAGTATCAATGATTTAGGGGCCACTCATTCTCCCCTCAACTTTAGAGATGTGCTTTTGCTATTCCCATCACACGCATGCCTCATCTCTACCTGAGACTTAAGACAAGCCCCCACCTTTGTTTTCCTCTCTTTTAATTTATAGCTGTTATACTTTGTATTTTTAAAAAGCTATTCTCATCTAATCCACACCTGTATTGTGGAAAAGGAAACGAAACTCTTATATAAAATAAAAACTATATTATTACAGAGTTAGGAGATGATAAGATATATTAATGCCATCAATAGTTGTGCAGATAAAATGCTACAAAATACTTTATAATGAGGGAGTCGGGCGGTGGTGCAGTGGGTTAAGCGCACGTGTCACAACGCACAAGGACCAGCATAAGGATCCCAGTTTGAGCCCTGGCTCCCCACCTGCAGGGGAGTTGCTTCACAAGTGGTGAAGCAGGTCTGCAGGTGTCTGTCTTTCTCTCCTCCTCTCTGTCGTCCCCTCCTCTCTCCATTTCTCTCTGTCCTATCCAATAACAAAGACATCAATAACCATAACAATGTTAAAAAAACAAGGACAACAAAAGGGAAAATAAATAAATATAAATAAATATTTAAAGAAATTTAAAAAATACTTTATAATGACAAAGAATAAAGTACCCTATCTGTTAAATATATGTATTAGGTTGATACTTTGAGTGACTATAATATAGTCACTGTAATATAAGCAGCATGGTTTCTTTTAAATATTTATTTATTTATTCCCTTTTGTTGTCCTTCTTCTATTGTTGTAGTTATTACTGATGTCGTCGTTGTTGGATAGGACAGAGAGAAATGGAGAGAGGAGGGGAAGACAGAGAGGGGGAGAGAAAGACAGACACCTGCAGACCTGCTTCACCGCCTGTGAAGCGACTCCCCTGCAGGTGAGGAGCCAGGGGCTGGAACGGGGATCCTTACACCTGTCCTTGTGCTTTGAGCCACCAGCACTTAACACACTGCACCACCACCCAGCTCCCTTTTTTCTTTTTTCTTTTTTTTGCCTCCAGGGTTATTGCTGGGGCTTGGTGCCTGCACTACAGATCCACTGCTCCTGGAGGCTATGCTTTCCCCTTTGTTGCCCTTGTTGTTTATCATCATTATTATTATTATTTTTGTTGTTGCTGCTGTCACTGTTGGATAGGACAGAGAGAAATAGAGAGAGAAAGGGAAGACAGAGAAGTGGAGGGAAAGATAGACACCTGAAGACCTGCTTCACTAGTTGAGAAGCAACCTTCCCTCCAGGTGGGGAATGGTGTGTGTGTGTGTAGCTGGAACCAGGATCCCTGCGCTGGTCCTTGTTTTGCTTTGCGATATGTGCGTTTAACCCACTGCGCTACCGCTGGACCACCCCGCCAGCAGCATGGTTATTTTGAAAGACAACAAAACAACAAGGGCAACAAAAATGGAAAATGAATAAATAAATATAAAAATAGAAACTATTGTAATAATGTATTTCATTGGTTTTTCATGAGTTCCATACAGCAAGGATATTAGAAACATTGAGATAGTGGTCTCTTGTTGCTGAAAATAAAATTTTCATATGCAAGGTGTAGAGTGACATTTCTATTTATTTATTTATTTATTTATTTTCCCTCTTGTTGCCCTGGTTGTTTTTTTATTGTTGTTGTAGTTCTTGTTGTTATTGATGTCATCCTTGTTGGATAGGACAGAGAGAAATAGAGAAAGGAGGGCAAGACAGAGGGGTAGATAAAGATAGACAGACACCTGTAGACCTGCTTCACTGCTTGTGAACTGACTCCCCTGCAGGTGGGGAGCCGGGGGCTCAAACTGGGATCCTTACACAGGTCCTTGCACTTCTCACCACCTGCACTTAACCCACTGCGCTACCGCCCAACTCCCTAGAGTGCCATTTCTAAAAGAGTGGCAAGGCTGTTTTATTGCTGCTATTTGTCCTCCTGGGACTTCAGCACTCCAGCACTCCAGGATGTCTCAGATATATACAAAGACAGACAGACAGAGGGGGAAAGACTTTTTTTTTTTTTGAGGGTGTCAAGAGACACCCTCTAGGTCTTTGTTTTTGTTTTTTTTGTTTTTTTTTTAAATTTTTTTTTGTTAATATTTTATTTTATTTATTCCCTGTTGTTGCCCTTGTTGTTTTATTGTTGTAGTTATTATTATTGTTGTTGTCATTGTTGGATAGGACAGAGAGAAATGGAGAGAGGAGGGGGAGACAGAGAGGAGGAGAGAAAGATAGACACCTGCAGACCAGCTTCACCGCCTGTGAAGCGACTCCCTGGCAGGTGGGGAGCCGGGGTTCAAACCGGGTTCCTTATGCCGGTCCTTGTGCTTTGCGCCACCTGCGCTTAACCCGCTGTGCTACAGCCCGACTCCCACCCTCTAGGTCTTTGATAGCACTGACAGCATCTTGTTGTGTGTCCAAACAGACACACCCTGTTCCTCACCTCTCGGTTCTTCACACCTTCGGTGTGGTTCTTTTTTATTTTTTTAAGATTTTTAAAAATTTATTAATGAGAAAGAAAGAGAGAGAAAGAACCAGACATCACTCTGGTACATGTGCTGCTGGGGACTGAACTTGGGACCTCATGCTTGAGAGCTTAATGCTTTATCCACTGTGCCACTTCCCAGACCACAATCAATGTGGTTCTTCACACAGTTACGCCATTCCATTCTTCTCTCAAATACAAACCCACATGTGCACATACTACAAGACTGTTAAGACAAAGTACACTCTTCTTTTATTAAATGCTTAGTGTGTCCAGCTTGGAACTGGGCTGATTTAATAAATATTTGTTCTGGAGTTGTAGATACATAAGACCTGCTCCACCTCCAGCCTTCCCCAAATACTCCCCCCCACACACTGCTGTCCCCACCCCCACCCCAGCCCTGCAGCTGGTGGTGCTAAAAATTAAGCCTCCTTCCCTCCCCCCAATGCAGAAGCCATATTCACCCCAGCCGTGGTGACAGGTTGATGGCTCCTATAACAGGCCTTTTTCCTCCTCTGGGGGGTTCCTGTCTATATGGAGCTTGGTGGAGGGGCCACCAGCAGGGCCGGAAGCCTGGGGAGAACTGTCTCTGGCTGCCACTGATTTCTGTTACTAGAACTGAGGTTTTTCTCCAATTACAACCTCCCCTCCTTCATTATGTGTCCCGTGCTCTTGCAGCAGTAAATACCAGGGATAGGGATTACATTTCCCATAACTTACTTTCAATGATCAGAAAAGCTTCTTTTAATGGATCTGTTCTTGACAGGGACTCTGGTTTAGAGTGAGGTTTCTAAAACAGTAGTTACCTGGCTGGAGAAAGCATAATGAGTAGTCTGGGAGGTGGTGCAGTGGATAAAGCACTGGATTCTCAACCATGAGGTCCCAAGTTCTTTTTTTTTTTTTTTTAATTTATATTTATTTCTTCATTTACTTATTCCCTTTTGTTGCCCTTGTTGTTTTTGTTATAGTTATTATTGTTGTTATTGATATCGTTGTTGTTGGATAGGACAGAGAGAAATGGAGAGAGGAGGGGAAGACAGAGAGGAGGAGAGAAAGACAGACACCTGCAGATCTGCTTCACCTCTTGTGAAGTGACGCCCCTGCAGGTGGGGAGCTAGGGGCTCGAACTGGGATCCTTAAGTCGGTCCTTGCGCTTCACGCCACCTGTGCTTAACCCACTGCGCTACCGCCTGACTCCCAAGGTCCCAAGTTCTATCCCCGGCAGCACATGTACCAGTGTGATGTCTGGTTCTTTCTCTCCTCCTATCTCTCTCATGAATAAATAAATAAACTTTTTAAAAAAGAGATAAAACATAATGATTATGCAAAAATATTTTCATGGCTGAGGCTCTGAAGTCCCAAATTCAATCCCCAACACCACCATTAACCAGAGCTGAACTGTGCTCTGGTGATCATCACCATGACAAACATACTGATTAGTATAATAATAGCTACCTACTCAGCAAATAGATGCCCACTTCTCCAGCTTCTGTCCTCTGGGCCTCTGTCTCTATACAGTGTCTTACCACTTACAGGGATTGAAATATGATGAAAATATGGTTCCTACACCCAATGACTAGGTTCAGTCCTGCTGCTGTTACTAATCTAAGCAACTTACTCAACCTGACTGTGCCTCTTTCTCCCCACTTGTGATACAGAGATGATAATAATGGTTCTGGGGCTTCATGGTGGCACACTTGTGTGAATGCATATGTTACCACACATAAGGACCCAGATTCAAGCCCTCAGTTCCTACCTGCAGGAGGGAAACTTTAAAAGCAGTGCTGCAGGTGTCTTTCTTTTTCTCTATTACCTCTTCCCTCTCAATTTTTGTCTCTATAAAAAAAAATTTTTAAGGAAAAAAATATTGGTCACTGAAACATGGATTCATCACATAGGCACTGAACCCCAATAATAACCCTGGTGGTAATAAAAATAATAATAATAGGTGTATTGCACCAAAGTAAAAGGCAGGGGGAGGGGGACTTCAGGTCCTAGAACATGATGGTGGAAGAGGACCTAGTGGGTGTTAAACTTTTATGTGGAAAACTGAGAAATGTTATACATGTACAGACTGTTGTATTTTACTATTGACTGTGAACCATTAATCTCCCAATAAATAAATAAATAAATAATAACAGTCCCTAGAGTTGTTAAGTGGATTAAATGAGCTGAAGTATTTGTAAAATGACTAGCACTCTGTAAGCACTCTGACTTCTGTCAAATATCAAAAGTTTAATACATCCAGAGGGCCTAACACTAAAGCTGCTTAGCTAGTCCTAAAAAGCTATAACCAGTTCAAAAGAAGAGATCTTTGGTCTCTTCAAATCTTTGGTGCCTTTGGTAACACACACACACACACACACACACACACACACACACACACACACACACACACACCAATTTAAAACACATATGTGTATGAGTGCTACATTCCATTTTTATTATTGATATTCAAGTCTGATAGAACTGTACATATAAATTAACCAATTTCTCTCAATCTTTACTAGGTTTTCCTGAAGGAAGGATCTTGTGGAGATTGTTAAACTGTGGTAAAAGTCTTACTTTTTAAAATATTTTCCATCAGCATAATAGTGCCGAAAGGTTTTTGTTTGTTTGCTTTTTTCTTTTTATTCCAGGCCATGGCAACAACATAATGGTTTGTGCACCAGACATTCATGTCTGAGTAACCAGAGGTCCAAGAGCTTAGCAGTACTCTGTTGTATATTTCTCATTAAAATTATATATATATATATATATATATATATATATATATATAAGTAGTAATTTTGTTTATTTATTCGTTTATTAGATAGAAATGAGAGAAACTGAGAAGGAAGGGGGCAATAGAGAGGAGAGAGGAAGAGAACCCTGCAGCAGTGCTTTACCGCTTGTGAAGCTTCCCCCCAGCAGGTGGGGACTGAGGGCTTGAACCTGGTCCTTAATTACTGTAAGATGTGTGCTCAACCAAATGCAGCAACACACACACACACACACACACAATCTAAGTGAACTATTTCACTGGCCAAAATAAAGGATATATTTTTAATTATTTTAAACTTATATTATTCTGGGTCTAATAGCTTCCAGAAAGCTCAGATGAGGCTAATCAGTCAGGTTGGCTGGGTCTCAAAGTTGGAGGAAAGAAATGGTTGCGGAGAGACCAGGAAATGGCTTGTCAATAGAGCATATGCAGGGGCTCAGGTTCAAGCTCCCAGCCACCAGTTGAGAGCACAATGCAAAGGAGAAGCTTCAGAAGTAGTAGAGAAGTGTTGTGCTGTCTTTTTATGTGTCTCTTCCTCTCTGCTTCTCATCATCTAAGTAGGACAAAAACAAGAAGAGAAGGAAAGGGAAAAAGCAGGGGGAAGAAGAGGAATTGCTGTGGTTCAGGAGACGGCGGCGCAGTGGATAAAGTACTTGACTCTCAAGTGTGAGGTCCTGAGTTCAAGCCCCAGTAGCACATGTACCAGAGTGATGTCTGGTTCTTTCTCTCTCTCCTCCTATCTTTCTCATAAATCAATAAATAAAATCTTAAAAAAAAAAAAGGAATTGCTACAGCAGCAGAGTAAGAAGTGGAGGAGGAGGGAGTCAGTGGAAGAGGCGAAGGAGGGGGGAAGGGAGAAAGGGAAGGAGATGATACAGCGGCAGAGGAAGGAGAAGGAAGAGGAAGGAGGAGAAGGACAATGCTGAAGAGTAGATTAAGAAGAAAAAAGGGGCAGAGGGTAGCCAGCATAATGGTTTTGCAAAGATACTCTTGTGCCTGAGACTCCAAAGTCCCAGGTTTAATCCCCCACACCATCATAAGCCAGAGCTGAGCAGTGCCCTGGTAAAATAAATAAAACTAAAATGGAGTTGGGCAGTAGCACAGCGGGTTAAGTGCAGGTGGCACAAAGCACAAGGACCGGTGTACGGAGTCAGGTTCGTGCCCCCAGCTTCCCACCTGCAGGGGAGTCGCTTCACAGGCGGTGAAGCAGGTCTGCAGGTGTCTGTCTTTCTCTCCCCCTCTCTGTCTTCCCCTCCTCTCTCCATTTCTCTCTGTCCTATCCAACAAGACAACAACAATAATAACTACGACAATAAGACAACAAGGGCAACAAAAGGGACTAAATAAATATTAAAATAATAATAATAAATAAATAAATTTTTTAAAGAAGTAGAAGGAAAAGGGGGGGCAGTGGTAGCGCAGCGGGTTAAACACACATGACTTGAAGCACAGGAACCATGTAAGGACCCTGGTGTAAGGATCCTGGTTCCAGCCCCTGGCTCCCTACCAGCAGGGCAGCTGCTTCACAAGTGGTGAAGCAGGTCTTCAGGTGTCTATCTTTCTCTCCCCCTCTCTGTCTGTCTTTCCCTCCTCTCTTGACTTCTCTCTGTCCTATCCAACAACAATAGCAATGGCAACAGTAACAGTAACAGCAAAGACAATAACAAAAAGGGCAATGAAATGGGGAAGGTGGCCTCCAGGAGCAGTGAATTCACGGTGCAGGCACTAAGTCTGAGCTATGACCCTGGAGGAGGAGGAAGAAGAAGAGGAAGAGGAAGAAGAGGAAGACCAGGTAGTGGTGTACCTGGTTGAGTTCACGTTACAATGTGTAAGGACCTGGGTTTGAGCATACAGTCCCCACCTGCAAGAGGAAAGCTTTGCAAATGGTGAAGCAGGGCTACAGGTGTCTCTTTCTCTCTCCTTCTCTATTTCTCCTTCCCTCTCGATTTATAGCTTTTGCTATGCAGTAAATAACGATGAGAGAGAGAAAAAAGGAGGAGGTGAAGAAGGGGCAGCAGTAGCAGCTACTGGGAGCAAGGGAATCTAACAGTCTTGAAGCCCCAGTTTAAAAAAAGCTGGAGTTGGGCAGTAGCACAGCAGGTAAAGTGTACATGGCACAAAACACAAGGACTGGTGTAAGGATCCCAGTTCCAGCCCCCATTTCTCCACCTGGAGGGCGGTCACTTCACAAGTGGTGAAGCAGGTCTGTAGGTGTCTATCTTTTTCTTCTCCTCTCTGTTTTTCCCTCTCTCAGTTTCTCTCTGTCCTATCCAACAACAACAGCTATAACAACAATAACAATAACAACCACAATAAGGGCAATAAAATGGGAAAAATAACCTCCAGGATCAGTAGATTCATAGTGCTGGCACCGAGCCCCATGATAACCCTGGAGGCAAAAAAAAAAAAATTAAGTTATATGGCATGCCAGGTGGCCCAATAGGGAAAATGATTGATTCTCAAGCATGAGAACCTGAGTTTGATCCCCAACATTCCATATATTCTTGATATTTTTCTCCCTTGTACTCTTTCTCACTACTAAATAAATAAATATTAAAACAAAAAGAGAAATGACTGCAGAGTTATGGGGCCACTTATTGGATAAGAACCTGCTAAAATCATCCTGTAATTAACTTCACCCCATCATTTGCCTGAATCAAACACACGGCAGATAAACTACAATAAACTCTCCATTCTCTGACAACCTCCACAGCACAGGTTACACAAAAGCTTAGCCATTTTTCACCTCAAGTCAGACATGCCAAAGAAGGGCTTTAATTTACCTAAAGCTACAGGCAAAAATGAGGCCTATCTATTCTATAAACACACACACACACACACCTTCAATACAATATATCTGAGTATTTGAATTATATACCATGGAAGTTAAATGGTTGCTCAAAAGCCTCGTAAAGATGTTACAGTGGAGGTTCAAGGTAGTCCTGAGAAGGTGCTTATGATCTACCCTTGACTAAATATTGAGCAGAAGTCTCCCATTCTGTTTCTCTGACACCTTACAAAGATGATTTCAAAAAAGCATTCCAAGTTTTCTCCAGAACTGTCTGGCTTACACAGGCCTAAACTAGCTGTTCTCAGCTGGGAGCAATCATGGTTCCCAGAGCATATTTGGCATTGTCTGAAGACATTTTTGATTATCATAACTGGGGTAAATGCTACTAACATCTAGTGGCTAGAAGCCAGAGCTGTTGCTATAATGGCCTGCAAGATAGCTTCCTCAGCAAAGAATTACAGGGTCCAAGCTGTCAATCAGGTTTAGGTTGAGAGATCCTGGACTAAACCAAACTTTCAGTGGCTCAGAGGAAGTGGTTCCTCAGAGCTTCTCTAGCTTGTTTTTGTTCTGTTATTCACCAGACCACTGCTTGGTTCTGGTTTATGGTGGTGCTAAGGATTGAATTTGGATCTTGGAGCCTCAGTTACTAAAGTTGTTTTTTTTTTTTTTTTGCATAACTATTATACTATGCCAAGCTTCTTTTTCTCATTTACTTACTTATTTAGTTATTTTAGATAAAGATAGAAGAGGCAGCCAGGGGCAGGGTAAATAGCACAATGGTTATGTAAAGTGAATCTCATACATGAGGCTCCAAAGTCCCAGGTTCAATCCCCCAAACCATCATAAACCAGAGCTGAGCAGTGCTCTGGTAAATAAAAAAAATTTTAAAAAAAAGAAGAAGAAGAAGAAAAAAGAAAAGAAAAGGGGGGGGGGAATTGAGAAGAGAGAGAGAGAGAGAAGAAGAAGGAGGAGGAGGAGGAGGAGAAGGAGAAGAAAGAGGAGGCAGGCAGGCAGGCAGAAAGAGGAAATGAAAGAGACCTCAGCACTGAAGCTTCATTCAGTGCAGTGGGGGCTGGATTGGAACCTGAGTCAAACATGGCAAAGCAGGATACTATGCAGGTGAACTATTTCACCAGTCCCTCCTCAGCAACTTAAGAAGAGAGCAAGCTGGAGCATCAGGAGAGACTTCCTTGGGCCCCAAACTAAGAACTGGGAGGAACCAGCAGACTGCTTCCCCCCTGTTTGGCTCCCAGGACACAAAGCCCTGGCATCTGAAAAGCTTAAATAAAACCTACGATTTCCAGCCCTGCAGGCTACATAACCCTGCCCCTCAGATCCTATTTCCCTTCTTGCACTCCCTCACTCTCAGAGCCCAGATGAAAACTGCCGTCTTTACTGTCCAGCCCTCAAAGGCTTAGTCTGCTTCCTCTCCCAGGGACAGTCTCCTCCACGTCCTGCCTCCCTTTGAGATGAACCCCCAGCTCTGCCTTTTTCACCAACTGTAAGTTTTCCTTCCCCACCTTCTTCTACTCCACCTTCTTTTTCTAATTAAACCACATCCAGGGTGTTGGGAGGAAAGAGGAAAAAGGATTCGGAAGACTTCCGTGCTCCAGGTTCTGGGGCTCACAGCCTTATGGATTTTTTTTTTTGTGAGGTGCCAACCACACTGTGATCATTAAACCCCATGATGGTGGGGGGATTTTCTTGTTGTTGTTAACCTGGGAGCCAGCTACATCTTGTTTATCAGGCTTGTTTTAATTCAGCTTGGTCAGGTTCCAAGTGTTGAGGTGGAGATTAAAGGCAACTGAAGAATCCAATTAGCTGCCCCGTCTTCTTTAAGCCAAAAACTCAGGTCACAAACTAGATCAAAGTGAAATTATTTCTCAACAGCTCTGTTCATTAAGGGGAGGATAGGAGCTCTCATGGCTCATTACTGGGATTGGCATTTTAAATATAGTATCTCCCCCAAATTACATGTTCCAGAGGTCAGAGGGAGAAACCCAGATTATCTTATGCAAAGTCTCTGTTTACCTAATAGAAAACAGAAAGTCACTGAATGAGCATAGAACTTCTAGGAAAAGATTTAAACAAGGCCCCAGTTCCTCTGAGCCAAAAATCCAACTCTGGAAACTGGCATTGGCAACAATCATTCCCAATCACAGAAGTCCTCCTCCCGGGGCCTGAAGAGCTGAAAACCCTAGGTTTGTTTTTGTTTTTCTTTCAGATGATTCTATTCACACATTTTCTGGAGAGATCACATCCTTTTCCATGACTGGGTACACCTACAAGGGGGAAAGCCCTAGATTCTCAACTCAGCCTTCCCCCAGTCTCAGGATCCAAGTAGCCTTTGAAGAGAAAACACTCACCACCTCTAGATTCTGGGTCCCAGGCAGAGTAATTTCCTGCAGCAGGAGATTCCCCTGAGTTTTTCTGTTCTGTGGGTATGTTTGAAGGACACAGGGTACAGAAGAGGAAAGCAAGGAAAATCCTGGTCAGATTTACTTCCCATGAGGGAGGATCAGATATTAGAGCATTGGAGAGCATTTAGAAATCCTGGGTTCTACACAAAAGTAAGAGAATGTATATATATATATATATATATATATATATCCAAGAAAGTCCGAGGACATACTGTGAGCACTGAGTTTGAACTAAGTCAGAAAATTCACAGAATCAGTGGCTTGTTTTTTTTCTTTCTTCCTCTCCCTTTCTGCATGCAAAATTCTGCTAACCACTCAGGCAGCCAGGAACCTCGGAGCTAGAAGAGGGCATTTGTTAGGCCCCTGAGGCCAGAAACTTCTGGGACACTGAGTGTGGCTAAGTTTATTTTTCTCAGGCTTAGGGTTGTGACCACGACAGGCATCTGAACCTTAATGAGATCATTCCTCCAAACTTCTCAGTCTCTTTATTCCATCCAGATAGGATCTGGGAGCAAAGCCATTTGCATCTGATGCCTTTTAGATGAAAGAGAGAAAGGAAGACACAAGAGCAGGAAGAAAAAACAATGGGAGCTCCTGCCAGGGTCTTCCTTTCTTCAGATCTGTAGCTGCTGTATAACTCACCACGATCCTCCTCCAGATCTAGGAGCCTAAGCAACTTCTTCAAGTAGATGCATCCAAGGCAGGGAGTTTGCTCTGGGGCTGCTGTCACTCAGCTCCCCTCACGAGGCTTTTCCTCCCCTTCTCATCCCCAGTAACAGGACCTACACCCTCAAGGGAGATACTGAGATGAGAGTTCCTACCTCAGCGGCACTTCCCCACCCTTGGAAGACCTAAGGACACCAGAGAAATTCTTCTTAGATGGTGCACTTGGAGTAAGAACAAAATCATGTGTGCTAGTTTTTTGCTTTTCTGCATGGTGTGATTTCCTCCCTGGGATTATGTCATCTTCCCAGAACCTACCACATTAGCTCAGTCTCCATGCTCTGGGGCTGGAAGCAGCACAGGCTGGGCCTTAGAGTCCAGGATCCCACGCAGATTTTTACACTCACCCTGCAACAACAAATAAGCACCAAATGTTCTTGTCTTGTTTCAAGTCAGCACCCAGAAAGGAGTTTCAACATCTGATCATCCTCTCCTCAGGAAGAAATGAGAGGACAGAGGCTTATAGGGGAGTGTTGTGCTAATTTGGCCAGACCCAAACTTCAGTGTAGACCCTAACCTCTACCCCCGCAAAAAAAAAAAAAAAAAAAAAAGCCCCTGGCAGCAGGGGCCCAGCAATCCCCTACAGAGAGATGCCAAAGTATTCAGGGGGCCTGAGCCAGAGATCCACCCAACCTGGCAGTGGGGGAGGAGGGTGGTGTCTGAGCACCTTGACTTTGTTGTTTTCTAAATGCCTGAGCTAAAAGGAAACCTGGGAAGATGAAGGGTTTTAACCAATTGTTTGCCTTTGTCTTCCCGCGGACTAGCGTGTTTTCGGGGACCCCTGTCCCCACAGCGGTCACTTTTACTGGGCTGGCGGGCAGAGCAGCTGCCTGGTTAGGGGGCTGAGGTGTCCATGTCGCGGGGTAGGAAATGCCAGACCTTACAAGGTTCCCACAGAGCCCTTGGCATTCTACTTGGCGGGGTGCGGTGCCGCGTTGGACCTGCCTCTGGGCGCCAACGTGCCGGCCGCCGATGGAGGCGGGGGTCCCCCAACCCAGCTGCTCTCTTGGCCTCAGCACTGAAGACCCGAAATAGCAAGTTCACTCCGGGTCATTCTGGTAAGAGCCGACTCGGCACCCCAAGTCAACAAGGGTTCGAGCCGCGTCTTTGGAGACCAGCTCTGGGCCTCAAGGCCATGACCTAGCGGCTACTCTGAACTGGGGATGGTGCCTGGTAGGGAGGTCTGGAAGGTGCGGGAGAAACTGAAGAAACTGAACAGCCGGGAAAAGAGCGTGTACTGGACCCTGCCCAAGGTAGAGTTTGCCCTCAGCAGGGAAGGCTCCAGACTCTTGAGCCCTTGGCGCCTGCGAGGCCGGAGCTCCAGGCTGCATTTCGAAGGGCGCTTGGGGCCCCCGCCTCTCCTCTGCGGCTCCTGCTCACTGTCGTGACCCTGAACCTGCCACAGAAGCCGCCCGAGACGTACTTCGAACAATCCAGGAGGGGAGAAGAGAAGAAAAATAATAATAATAATAATAAAATAAAAAGAAAAGGAAAGAAAGAAAGAAAAACGTTTTTACCCGTGTAAACTTTAAAAAGTCACTCTCAAGGTTTTCTTGGCTGCTCGTAAAGGTGGCCCGGCCGTTTACAGTAAGAGTAGAATAATGTTTGCGACTGTACGACATAATGATCTCCAGACCTGCCTCTCCACCGCTCCCGACCAAAGTTTTCTCCAGCGAGAGCGGCTAATGCGTTTGCACACGTTAAACATCTTGAACGCATAATTACAGGCTGCAGACAGGCTGGACAATAAAATATCTAGGCTCGATATTTTTGGAAGCCTTTTGCGACTGTGCCTGGAATAAATAACCGCTATGTCCTCAGCCACCGTTATTTCAGAACAACACACACACACACTCCCTGTCCCCCCACCCCTTCCATTCTGAGAAGCCACCCTGGGGAAACTGGGGGGTGGAAAGAATGGTTGCCTGGAGGGCTCTGATGCTGCACTGGTGTTGGCGAGCTGGGACGACTGGAATAAAGACAACAGGTTTTGTTTCCAGCACCCACCCATTCCATGCCCCCCGGGGCCTCTTTCCTCATTAGAAGGATGAAAGGGGGGGGTGCTCAAGGTCACACAGCCTCTGGGCCCCTCCCTGTCCCACTACTCAAAGCCTAAAGAATTGAAGGTAGGCTTAGATCACTGTGGTGCCTCTCCAGACTCTACTGGTTCTTGTGAACTGAGAGATTTATCTGGAAAAGAAAGATTTCCCAGTTTTAAACAGAATAACCAGCAAGAGGAAGCTAGGAATGGTTGGTTCTTAGCTCACTCTTAACTGAGACCTGGGATACTTTAGTATCCTTGAGTGTTAGTTGCCTTGTCTTTAAAATGGAGATGATTATAATAAATTCAGGACCTACTTCACAGGTTGTTATGGGGAAACACTTAAAACTTTTTTATTGCCATATAAATTACATATAGCAAAGCATAAAAATATTATGCACCCAGCTAGCTGAATTTATATATATGCAAACACTTCTATAAGTACTAACCAGATCAAGATAGAGAGCATTACCAGCCACACAAATGCTCCATGAAGAAGCCTTTTTCAAACTCAGTGGTAAGAAATCTAAAATCCCTGGAAAGTATGTCAAGCTTCTTGACTTTGGGGGATAAAATTGACCAACAAAACATACATATTCAGGTATTAATAATCCTTACCTTAATAGGGATTGCCTGTGGGACTTGTAGTCCAATGGGAGCATGTCTACAAAAATTTCAGGCACTCGGGAATTGAAGGAAAATTGAAGATCAGGCTTTGGTTCATTTTTAAATTTATTTTTATCAGACAGACAGACAGACACAAGAGCACTGCTCAGCTCTGGCACATACACTGATGCCAAGAGTTGAACTGAGACTTCAGTCTTGCAAGTCCTGTAAGTAAACTCCCCACCCCCAATTCATTTTTTAAGCAATAAAATACTGTGAAAATAAAATACTGTGAAATGTTGACACTTTATATGCTAGGCCAGTGTGGTAGTTTCCAAGTTAGGTAATTTCAGCCAAGAAAGGCTGAATCACAGGGATGAAAATCTGAGTGTATGCCTTTAAGGTTGAGGTCTAAGTTTTGAGAGACCTTCTTTCAGTATTTCCCCTGAATCCAAGTGTGGCATGATGCACAGAGTAAATTCACCAGAGGTATGTTTAACCATGAGATAAATGGAGCACCCTATTTTCTGGAGAATGTTAGCCCCAATGAATAACACATGAAATCGGTGCACATTACCAAAAAAAAAAAATACAATAAGATTATTATTTTGACCAGAGTACTACTGAGCTCAGGCTTATGGTGATGCCAAGGATTGAACCTCAGATCTCTGAGTCTCAGGCACGAAAATATTGTTAAAAAAAAAAAAATGCTGTTCTTGCTTCCAGCCCAAAATACAAAATAAGTTAAAAAAAAAAAAAAAAAACTGAGTGTCCCACTCAAACCCTCCCCCACACACCCCCAAAGGAAGTCACACACATACACACACCTTTTTTTAAAAGCACACTGAAAATCCTAGCTGTCCTGGTCTTGATTTCTCTCTCTCTCTCTCTCTCTCTCAGATAAAAGTCTGCACAATAAGTGTAATACCGCAGAAAGTATTCAGCCTCGTTAACTAGATGAAATTCAAGGGAACCTTGTGTCACCTGGCACCAGAGAATGGCAGGAATAGCCGGGGTTCTAGCCCCTGACCTACCTTTAATGAGCATGAAAGCCTTCAAAACAATCAAGTTACATGGCTGTACCATCAGTACCTGTAATCCCCACTTCCACTTGGGCGACCAGGATCATGCTGGGGGAAATAATCAAGGCATTGACTATGACTTTGGACCTACAACCATTCTCTGGAGTCAGGGGGGAAATTGGAAGTGCCTCTTGGAATTTTTAACTATTCTGTCTAGTAGCTATAAAAGCTGTGCTCGGGTCATTAGCCCACCCTGGGTGTCTGCCTCCGATCCTGTTTCCTCGGTTCTCTTTAGAACTCCTTGCTCTGGCCCTTATCCTGGCCCCCACCCAGGCCTGGGCAAGGGCGGGAGGGCGCAGTAGGGGCCTCAGCCCCAGACCTAGGACCCCGCAGTGTCTGCCCCGAGATGTCGCAGAAAACGCGTTTACCACGTGGGCGACCTGGACTGCAGCCGATTAAAGTTTAATCCGAGGTGTGTACTCAGCCTTGCCATGTTATTTAAACACATCAAAGGTCGTAAAAAGATTCCAATGGCGTGAGCGTCCCGACACGGACCCGCAGGAAGCCAGCCTTTAATTCTGGTGGATTTTCAGAGTCGGGATTTGGAGCGCGGGGCGGAGAATTTAAGATAGAAACGGGGTGGCGGGGATGGTTCACTTTCACAATGGAATGCGGGACTTCAAAAAAAAAGCAGCGGGGGGGGGGGGAACCGAGTCTCGGCACCCAAAGTAGACACACACTCCTTCATTTCCGATTAACTGGGAAGACATCTAGTGGGAAGAGGTGGCAACTACAGCGGCTCAGAGAGCGCATCCGCTCCCTCCCGGACTCGGAAGACCCAGGTGGCTATTGGGTAGGGTGGGGGTGGCGGCTTCTTGGAAGCAAGGGACTTTGGAGAGTCCTGGGGACAAGATTGGGATTCTATTCACAGCCGCCTAGGCACTCTTTTCCACAGTGGAGCAGCAGCAAAGTCCAGCTCATTGCTTTTTGTCTGTCCTCTTTGGGTCCTAGTCAGTCAGCTGAGGAGTGCAGGACTCAGGACACCGAAGTTCGCATGCAACTCTTCCTGGGGCTCCTAAACCCAAGTGAGGTGGAGTCCCAGAGCACCCATATGTGGCTTCTCCTCAAGGATGTTGAGTACTAATGGAGACCAACAGGTGAGGGAAGTTCGCCCTCATTAAGCCTTTGACGGTAGCCACCTGTGGTAGGAAAGCAATAATTCCCAGAACTCACAGATAGCATTTTTACTCCATCCCCATCATGGGGCTGGGCAAATCTTGCCTTATCACTTTCTCCTCTTGTGCAGGTTGACTAATTTCTATATTATCAGGAAGGAAGAGCAGCACCCAACTGACTTCTAATTTTTTTTCATCTTTATTTATTGGTAGAGACAGCCAGAAATTAAGAGGGAATGGGGATGATAGGGAGAAAGACAGAGACACCTGTAACCTTGTTTCACCACATGTGAAGCTTTCCCCCTGCAGGTGGGGACTGGGAGCTCAAACCCTGGTCCTTGCACATTGTAACATGTGCACTCAACCAGGTATACCACCAACTGACTTCTGATGGCTTGGAAAACCAAGGAATATGTGTACACCAGATTTCAGTGTATGGACCCCACGACTTTTGTGGTGCTACAATTCAGTTCCCTCCCCACCCCACCCTCATGTACTTATCAGACATCCTAGGACTAAAAGTTGCTTTCTGTGGTAGGTCTCCTTTCCTCTGAACTAGTCCAGGGTGTGGGAAGTGGCCTTCTTTCTACTTTTGTGTAACAAGTAGTCTTCTCACACCTACCCATACTCCAAGGTTTGGATCCTCCATGTTCCTCAAGGGAGAACTGAGGGAACTCGGTTCTTTGGTTTTATGTCATTCAGTTACTTCCATGGAAACAGTGGATGAGATCATTCTAGGCAAAATACCTTTAAGCCCTTCAGGGAAGCATTGACCAACCTGGAAACACAACAAAGCGCATCCACAAAGGAGCATGACAGTTATTACAGTCCCCTTTGTCTTTCTATCTCTCTCTCTTTTTAAAAAAAGTTTTATTATGTTTATTTATTGGATGGAGACAGCCAGAAATAGAGAGAGAGAGAGAGAGAGAGAGAGAGAGAGAGATACCTGCAGCCCTACTTCACTACTCAAAAAGCTTTCCCACTACAGGTGGGGACCGGGGGCTCGAACCCAGATCCTTGTACATTGTAACATGTGCACTCAACCAGGTATGCCACCACCAAGCCCCCTAATAATTTCCTTCACTTATTAGATGGAATAATTTATTTATTCATTCATTTATTTATTTACAACTAGTACACTGTTCAATTCTACCTTACAGTGACACTGAAGGTTAAACTTTTTGCATAATCATTATGCTGTCTCCTTAGCCCCCTGTCCTCTCAGCTTCTCAGCCTGATGAAATTTGAACTCTCAAGTAAGGAGACTTCTTTAGGTTTTATTGAATCCCCCACAGACCTTGGAAACATGGTGGGATTGGGTGGGAGAAAGGCATTCAATTGGGTTAATCTGCTTTAATTTCAGGAAATAAAAAAAAAACAGACCACAGGGCAACAACATAGCTCACCTGGATAAGTGTACTGCTTTGTCAGGTGTGCCACTCAGGTTCAAGCCCAAGTCCCATGTCATTAAAGGAAGTTTAGGTGCTGTGACATTTTTCACTCTCTCCCTCTTTTTGTTTTGTTTTTTGTTTTTTTACCAGAGCACTACTCAGCTCTGGTTTATAGTGAGCATGGGCTTGAACCTGGAGCAGGAGAGCCTCTTTACATAACCATTATGCTATCTACCTCTTTTATTATGCTATCTCTGCCTCTTTTCTATTATCAAAAAATAAATAAATTTTTAAAATTAAAACCCAGGGAGTCAGTGGTAGCACAGCAGGCTAAGTGCATGTGGTGCAAAGCACAAGCGTAAAGATCCCAGTTCGAGTCCCCAGCTCCCCACCTGCAGGGGAGTCGCTTCACAGGCAGTGAAGCAGGTCTGCAGGTGTCTATCTTTCTCTCCCCCTCTCTGTCTTCCCCTCCTCTCTCCATTTTTCTCTGTCCTATCCAACAACGATGACACCAACAACAATAATAACTACAATAGAAAACAACATGGGCAACAAAAAGGGAAAAATAAACATAAATAAATATTTTTTAAAAATTAAGACCTAAGACCACTATCCTATAGCAAATCAATTTGAGGGGGAAGGAATTACAGAAGCTAGACCTTCCACCTTCTGCACCCCATAATGACCCTAGATCCATACTCCCAGAGGGATAAAGAATAGAAAAGCTATCAGGGGAGGGGAAAGGATACAGAGTTCTGGTGGTGGGAATTATGTGGAGTTGTACCCCTCTTATCCTCTGGTTTTGTCGGTGTTTCCTTTTTATAAATAAAAATGTTTTTAAAAAAGTGGTCCGGGAAGTGGTGCAGTGGATAAAATGTTGGTCTCTCAAGCATGAGGTCCTGAGTTCAATCCCCAGCAGCACATGTGCCAGAGTGATGTCTGGTTCTTTCTCTCTCTCTCTCTCTAATATCTCTCATTAATAAATAAATAAATTTTAAAAAATAAAAAATAAAAGAAAATCAATTTGAGATCCAAAAACCTGGAGCAGTGCTCATGAGCCTGTGGTGCTACCCAGGAAGTCCCCTCCCAAGTCTGCTGGCGAAACCCCACTAGACAAGTGACTAGAACTCTCAATCTAGACCAGTCTTGACCTGTGATCTGCTCTATTCTGCTCTGAGCACAGATCATGGGGACACCTATTCCTCTGAGTGGCAAATGAATAGGCTTGCTCTCTGTGACATCAAATTACTTTGTGTCCACCAAGGATCCTATGATTTGACATAATCCTATGTCAGATCCTAGAAATGTAATCATTTGAAAGTGACTGAAAGGACATAATTGCTGTATGGCTCAAAAGGTTATTCAAGATGGGGTACACAATCTCTACCCAGATGATTCATCTGAGCAAAAACACCTTGTTCGGGTTCTCTGTGAGTAAATGTTCACACCCAGATTTTTAAACAATATTTTTATTATCTTTATTTATTGGATAGAGACAGCCAGAAATCAAGAGAGAGAGAGAGAGAGAGAGAAAGACGCCTGCAGCACTACTTCACCACTTGTAAAGGTTTCCTCCTGCAGGTGGGGACCAGGGGCTTGAACCTGAGTCCTTGCACATTGTAATATGAGTCCTCAACTAGGTGCGCAACCACCTGCCCCCCCCCCCCAGGTTTTTTTTCCTTAACCAGATTGAACCTGGGACTTTGGAACCTCAGGCATACCCCTGCCCCCACACCCAGATTTTAACTCTGAACTCTAGTTCATTTCTCAAAGCCCAGATTAATTTTATGTAGTTCAAAAAATCACAGGAAGACTTGCAGGATAAGCATTTTCTCCACACCACTCATCCTCCCTCACCCACTGACCTCCCTTCTTCAGTGAACAGGCTTCCACTTTAAAAACACAGGACTGCCTTGGGCTGCTGTGGCATTTTTTTAATTATTATTATTGGGAATTATGGTTTCCTTACTTTGTATTTTCTGTCCTCCCATCTCTGCTTTCCTCTTTGTCTCTATTCCCCTTCCCCTCTCCCTGTTACTCTGGATCTTCTCCAAATTTCCTGCAGTCTCTACATTAAATCCATCCTGAGCCCTAATGACTGTGGTGAGCTCTATGCATAGTCATAACACCAGAGACCCCCTGAAAAGGAGGTGCCCAAGGCACTGAAGTAGAAATATATCTTGCTGATGTCTCACAGGCTACAGCCAAGGAACCCATGCCAATGTCCCCAGGAACTTCTGGGTACAATTAGAACTGTTAGAGTAACAGAAAATCTCTACAACAATTTCTTTTCTTGTTTAATTCACACATCTCTCATGAGTTTGGGCAAATAGCTCATAAATGAAATAAGCACTTACACACTTAATATAAAACATCCTTTATATGTAACAACCCCTCAAAAAAAAAAAAAGGAAAGAAAGAAAAGAAGAGAAAAAGAAAAGAAAGAACCACAAATAATCCAAATGCAAAACAAACCAACACTCTGTTGTGGAAAAAATGGCCAATATCCACCCAAATAAATGAGGTTACAATATATTAAACAGTTGGCTAGTGTAGGAGTTATCAAATTCAATGGTTTGTTATTTTCTATTTTTATTTTTTGTGCTTTATGAAGTTGCCAAGGTTTTTATTTAAATCACCCTTAAGTGTTTGCTGGAAAAGAATTGTATTCATTTTAAATTAGACCACTGAATTGAAATAAGGCAAAACAAACCACAATGGCTTTGTTAATTCTTGCTTTTAATATTTTACCACTGGAAAAAAAATTTTTTAATGGACAGGATTGCATTTCTCCTTGAGGATCGTGGTTGTAGTGATACCAATCCAGCAGTAATCTCACCCCATGGCTTTATAATTTGAACTCTTTTTTGATTCTAAGAGAGGGAGTATGTGGATGTAGGAAATAGTCATTTTTCCAATAATTAGGGAATATTCAGGAATAATAGGAAAGGCTGTGGTGTGAATTTTGTCTCTCCTCTCAAAATCCTCATGCCAACATTCTCATGGAAAGGAATAACAAAAATATCCTTCATACAGCTTTATATACCTTTATATCTTTATATACTTTCATATACATTTTATAAAATTTCAGATGATGCATCCCACGTCCAAAAAATTTTTTGTTCATATTTCTCTTGATCACCCTCAAGTTCTTTCTCAATTAGAACAACTCAAGGTCAAACACACAGACTCTTTGCCCTGACACAGAATTCACTTAAGCAATTTTTTCTCAGTCTTGAAATTTATTCTGAAAACCCTGTTGGGAGTGGATTGATTCCATGTCTGGGATTAGCTTTAAAATACTCTAGAAAAATGATTGCAATTCATAATGAAAGACAAAGTAACAACTGGTTGAAACCGGGAGTTGGGAGTTGGATACATAAGCAGTCGTTATACTTTGCACTCAGAAAATTGCATAATAAAAACGTGCATTGAAAAAAATGCTCTATTAGGCAAAAGTGGAAAAATTATCCTTTGCCAGGGGGCTCAAATAAAAACATAATCTACAGGGTGGCACCTGAAGTTAGCCATTTAATCTTTTTTTTTTCCCCTTAGAATAAAAACCGATCTTGCTCTCCATTTCTCCGGAATGAGCTGACCATTCCCATACTTTCTTTCCGGCAGCTCCCTTTCTCAACCCATAAACTGAGCATCCACAGTTGAGGTTGGGGGCTGATTAACCATGCTTCCATACTCAGTTCCCCTGATCAGAGTGTAAATACCCATAAAAACTAATATCAAAAGTTTTTATGGAGCGGCTTCATTTTCCTGAGCTTTGGGCCAGGCCAGTGGGACTGGAGCAGCAGTGGGGACAAAGGAATGGTGGCTGTGCCATGAATAGCCTCCACACTTGTGCTCAACTCTCTAGACCCGTTCAGCACAGATCCCCCGAACCAGTCAATGGCTTTGGGTTGGACACCTGAATCAGGTAAATGCCAGTGGACAAATGTAAAGCCTAAGTTGGGGGTTTGGAGGGGAGGAGAGAGAGAAGTAGCTGGGCAAACTCTAAAGAGTTAGAGACTTTAGCAACAACCAGGAAGTATGTCACCAGGTTTAAGCAACCTATTGAACTGCTTTCCCTCGGGACTTGCTATGATGATGATGCTGGATGCCCACTTTCACACATATTTGATGTGTGTATCTGTGTGTGTACAGCAAAGCACACACACCCTCAGAATTACCGTGTATAATGTGTCCCTTGAACATCTGATAACTTCTCTCTCTTCAGAGGTTTTTTTTCCTTGTGGCTGTACTGAGTTTCCTTCCTTTAGTTGCTCTGGGCATGAAGGATTAGAAGCCTGATTTAGGGACACGGGAGTTTTTAAATTTCTGGGGAGAAATGGACTGCTGAGTAGCTGTCTGGTTAACTGGCAGCTTTATGGTTTGAGGCTCCACCAGAGCCAGGTTTTTTGTTCAAACCCTCCATTTCCATTGAATGCTCAAAAGGCATGAGTTTTGTCAGTATTTCAGATTCACAGTTCACAGAGACAATGGAGGCAGGGAAAGAATCTACCATGGGGCCTTGACTTGAAATTAAGTTGGTGATGGAGGTCCCCTGAGTAGGACTCCAACACACCAGGAACTGACAGCATTAGAGAACAGGATCAGATCTCTTGCTATCTTCACATATTTGCCAGTCAGTCCCAGGCTGTCTAAATGCCCAGCTGGCATGACAGGGAGCTCACTTCCTAATAACAGTATGACATAGTCCACGGGACCCAGTGCCCCAGACCAACATTGATCTGAAACCAGGTACTCACTCCTTCCCACTGAGTGCTGCCTGAGCTCTTTCTATTTACTTCATACATAGTTCCTTTAAGTGAAAAGCTGAGTCTTCAGGTACAAATCAAGGAGAGCAGCTGCAGCAGCACAGGGCAGGCAGCCCATAGGAATCAGGACACCCTGAACGGGAGCAGTCTCCGAGGCTGGACTGCAGGAGTGGAGTGAGTTCCTCACTCTAAGTATACTTGCTTCCATGGAAGTCTGGGTGTTGCTGGCACAATTCAGGAATAGTTGTTCCCTGAGGGTGCTTGGGATCTAAGGTCCGTCACTTTAAAGTGAAGTGGGAGGAGAACCCTCCTTTTCCAGCTCAGGAACTTTCTGGGAGAAACATTGAAGAGCTGTAGTCCTCTCTGGGCTTCTTCCATCATCCTTTCTAAGGTGCTGTGCATTGAAGGTATTAAAGTCAGCATCAGAACGGAGCCCTTCAAGCAGCAGGCTTTTTTTTCCTCCCTGAAGGGATCAGCATGCTTCTCTGCCTTGCGCTTCCTCCTGCATCCTTGGCATTAACATTCAGTCACCTCAGTGCTAAGTGCTTCCCAAAGTCTCTGGGTTTTGTTGTCTTAAATTAATGAATGCTTCAAATGCACAAAAATCTTCATGGAAGGTTTAGGCAAGAGACTAGGGCTGCACTGTTTCCCTACCGACTAACCAACTTCAACCAATCCAGGTTTGTTTGAAATCCAGGTTTGTTACTGGCTTTTCTCTTTCTTTCTTTTTTCTGTCTTCATAAGAAAATACGCTTCCTTCCAGGTGGGAATAGTAAAGCTTATCTTGAATTGAGCAGGCATCCACTTGCCACTTTCTCAGTCTGGTCAACAATGGATTCATTTGAAGGCACTGTTCTCTTAGTTGGCAGTTTTCTCCTTTTTACTTCATCTTTAATTCTTAGCCAGTCTTGGCTCCGAAGCCTTTTTTTAAATCCCTCGGAATCTTTCTTTATCTATTATTATCTTTGTGTCCCCACCCCTCCAGAGATGGGTGAGAGAGGGTTAAGATATTCTGCAGAGGCTGTTAGGCTTGTAAAGCTGCTTGGATACATTAGAAACACATGAATATCCTGAAATACAAAGTGTCTTTAAAACCTGCAGAGGAATGTTTATCCTAATGCTGGATGAATACATAGAAATGGTGCCAGGGAGTAGTGCTGACAGCCTCCTCCAAGTTAAAGTGAGAGCAGGTAAATTTCATTTGCTAATGAAAATCAAAATTGAAAATCAAAATTGATTAAGTCCTGGTTTCTCTTTGTCCTTTTCTCATTCAACTCTGGGAGATCATGGTCCAGTTTGGCAGTGAGTCCTAGCCCCAGAAACACCTAGAAAATAGTTCTTTCTCTAGTGCAAAACCTCCAGGGAAGCCAAAGTTCCGCAGAGCACCTTGGCCTGTCCTAGGAACTAGAAGACAAAACTTAGGGGGCATCTGGCAAGAGACAGAGTCTGGAACAAGAGCCAAGTTGCTATCGCCTCGCTCTCCTCACATTGCCCACAC
The DNA here is from genome assembly GCF_950295315.1 of Erinaceus europaeus. Classification (NCBI taxonomy): domain Eukaryota; kingdom Metazoa; phylum Chordata; class Mammalia; order Eulipotyphla; family Erinaceidae; genus Erinaceus; species Erinaceus europaeus. Next base: position 24,337,272 of record NC_080169.1, read on the forward strand.
CAAAATCCTCCAGGGGAAATCAGGGTGCACCACCTCCACTCCTGCTCTCTGCTGATCCCAGTGCGTGCATTAGTCTCAACCTAACCCATGGATGGGTCTCAGTGTAAACTTTTCTTGCCAGGATTCAAGTTGCTAGAAATTTCTTTCAACAATATAGATATTCCTGAACTTGCTGGGGGGGGGGGCTGTGGGATGACTTAAGAGATGAGATCCCATTATCTGGGCAGACAAATGAATCTTGACTTTGCCTTTGGGTTTGGGGAAAGAGGAGGGGTACCAGGAAAGTCTTCTCCTTACTGCTCAGAGAACTTTCTTTTTCCACAACAAGCCAATTTGGAGGCTTCCTGGTGAGCTAAGAGGCTAAGAAACTGTATTTGGAGCCATTAACGGATCTCTTATGTCCTTTGGGGAAGAATTAAGAGGAGGGGGGAGAGTGAGGGGGGGAGGAGAGTCACTTTCTTCCATAAAATTAAGTAAAAATTTTAGAAATGAAAAGGATAAAATATGCATGGAACTCATTAGAATTCTGTATACCATTTCCACTGGTTAGTGGCTACTACCAGTCAGAATCTAAGAGGAGTTTCAGGTTTACATTGACTTGTCTTATAGAAAATCATTTCATGTATATGTATGTATATGTATATGTATATGTATATGTATATGTATATGTATATGTATATGTATATGTATATGTATATGTATATATTACAGATCCAAGACATGATGGGAAGAAGCAATCTACTTCCCTCTAAGTAATCAAGTCTGCAAAGCTGTTTAAAGTAGATAGGAAGACATGGGGAACTAAAAACAAAATAATAAATCTAAATATTTTGATGACTAAAGATTCATCACAACACTCAAAAAATAATCCAAGCCAAAAACCCTTCCTTGGCAAAGGTTGCCAAGTTTTCAGGAGCAAAGCCTAACATGAGATGCAACCCAAAGCTCCCCTTCCCTCCCCCCAACCTGCCCCCACCAGCAGTCTCTTGCAGACAAACCTGCTTGTGACTCCCGCAACGGACAAGATGAAATCTTGTCTTACCATTTTTGGTGAGAAGGGACCCAGTTGGTTTTGCAGTCTGTAGAGCTTGGGCCCTTCTTCTTCAGGGCTCTGGTCTCTGGTCTCCGAGAAGTGGGGAGAGAGAAGGAAGAATGTGGATTTGGCCTTGGCATTGTGCACCAACAGCCAGAGGTGAGCTGGCATAGGCGCCAGCTGGTGGGGGCTCCCTGAGCTGTGTTTTCGTATTTTTCCGGATCTGGCTGGAAAGCAGAAGAGGCTCCAAGTCTGGGCCAAGAATAGGGCGGAGGCAGAGAAGAAGAGTCTGTAAACACCGCCCCAAAAAACTCCACAAAGGCAGCAAAAAAATTGCTGGAGAACCGCATGGAGCCAAAAAGCAGAATTCCGAAGGAAAAAGGAACCAAGAGTGAGGGGACGTAGGCCTTTCACAGATGTCTGAGTCCTTAGGCTTTCAGGCAGTTCTCACGTAGGCTAGACTGCAACATTCAACTTGACCTTGGCCTCTAGCCGTGCGTCTAACCTGTATGTAAAACAGCACTCAAGTCCTCAGGAACTGAGGTCTCAGAACCCGACCCTGTCTCTTTGTCACTGGGAGTTTTACAATGCCACTTGGAGGAAGGAAGGGGGGCAAATGGGCCGGAAAGTAAGACAAAAATCAGGTCCCTACCAGAGGCCAGTTCCTTAGCTTGCAAATGGCTGGGGAATAGGGCTAGATAGGTAAACTGGGGGCAAATCAATATTTACCCGGATCTACTAAAAAAGTAGAGTACACTGGCCATGTGTATGGTGGGGATGGCAAATCAGAAGTTTTTATTGGGAAGCAATTGTATTGTCATAGCAAACCCCCATAGAGGGTAGATAAAAGCCTTAGCCCACTGTGTTAGTCCTGAAGAGCAGATAGATCAATCCAGCAAGGGATGGGGTGTGTACAGTACAGTGAGCTGAAGACTGAGTGTGTAAGGTGGGACCAGAGGCAAATCTGCCTGCAGTGGAAAGGAGTTCATAATAGCTCTCACCATTTCCTAGGTTCCCACAGAATGCACCCACTTTCACTTTGAATATATGTTTCCCTTCTGGGCAATGGACCAGCTCACAATCTCCACAATCAGAAATGTAGGTGTTTGAACCCAAAGTGGTAAGATCCTCAGCATGCCCCCCACCACCACCACCAACAAAACAGGGTGATAGCTTGACTCTTCTAGCACCAAAGCCTCACTGTACTCTAAGGGTAACATTTTGATAGGTTTCTGGGGATAGTTCTTGGGCATGAGAGAACTGGGCACCCTCTGCAAGCTGGAGACCATGCTCTGATCAATCCTACTTGAGGGGGAAGACATGAAGTGACCTCAAAGAAACCCTTTCTTCAGCCCAGAAATACAGTGCAATGAAGAATGCCCGAGTTCCTGGAGAGTCAGCCTAGGTCTAGAAAGGGGGGGGGGGCGGGGGAGGTTCAGGCTCCAACCCACACCTATCTGTAGTATATTCCTCTTAAATTCCTTCCAGGACGGGACACTCCGGCTGGAGATGTGGGAACACAGAGGAATGGCGCCCAGAGATTGTTCTCCCATTTCAAAGTCTCTGGAGAAGAGTTGTGTTTGTGTGTGGCGCGGGGTAGTGGTGAGGGGCGCACAGGATTCTGAAATTGTTTAAGTGTGTGCGACCAGGGTACACTTGAGTGGTGTGCGTGTGCCAGTGCGGATGTGATGGATCATTCTGAATCTAGCGGCTGCGGTGAGTGTAGGAACTTGCCCACCAATACTGCGAAGGGTAGGGGACTCTTAATTGAATATGTGCTCTTAATTGAATATGTGGTCCAAGAGTCCCTTGGATAATCCTGGGACCTATCAGCCAGGTTCAACGACACTGGGGGAAAAGGGGGAAAAAAAGGAAAGAGAAGAAAATAAGGAAGGAAGAAAAAGAAAAAAAATTAAGCACCCAATACGCCGCCTTGGAAAGAACCAAATGGAGAGCTGTCCAAGTCGAAAGCTCTACTGTCCGTGCAAGGGTCTCGCTGCAGAAAAACCTGCTGAAACCTGCAAAGAAAACAGGGCCTGAGACCCCCAAGATGGGTTCAGCCTGAGCTACTACGCCCCGTTCTCCAGGCCATCCCATCCGATCCCATCCACGTTGCGGGCGAATGTACCTGACCAGTTCCCGCCACCCCAGGTCACCACCCAGCTCCGCGCCCGGCCCCCTCCCAACCTCTCCTCGCGGCCCTGGGCCCCACTGGGCTGGGGAAGCGAAAATGAGTCACCCGGGCACCCGCACCACGCACCCGCCGCCGCCTGCCGTGGGCCCCAGCTTCTCCCCGGGGCGAGCGCGCGCGGCCTCGCGGCGGGCGCTGGCTCCGGGGACCGCGCGGGCGGCAGCGGCGGGTGTCCAGCTCAGAGCCCCGGCCGGGGCCGGGGCCGGGGCCGCCCGCTTTGCATACGCCGGGGGCGGAGCGGGGGGGCGGGCCAATGGGCGGCCGCCTGGCGCGACCCCGCGGGGCGCGATCCGCCCCCCTCGCTCGGGCCCCGGCCCCGCGCCGCGCGCTCTTCACTTCTTGGGGGCTTTTTAAAACAGCGCCACTGGGGTCTTCTCCATGCGGCTCGGGCTATGACAGCCTCCGTGCTCCTCCACCCCCGCTGGATCGAGCCCACCGTCATGTTTCTCTACGACAACGGCGGCGGCCTGGTGGCCGACGAGCTCAACAAGAACATGGAAGGGGCGGCGGCCGCGGCGGCGGCGGCGGCGGCGGCGGCCGGGGCTGGGGGCGGGGGTTTCCCCCACCCGGCGGCCGCGGCCGCGGGGGGCAACTTCTCCGTGGCGGCCGCTGCCGCCGCTGCCGCCGCCGCCGCCGCGGCCAACCAGTGCCGGAACCTGATGGCGCACCCCGCGCCCCTGGCGCCCGGCGCCGCGGCCGCCTACGGCAGCGCGCCCGGGGAGGCGCCCCCGTCGGCCGCCGCGGCTGCCGCAGCCGCCGCCGCCGCCGCCGCCGCTGCCGCCGCCGCGTCGTCCTCTGGAGGCCCCGGCCCGGCGGGGCCCGCTGGCGCCGAGGCCGCCAAGCAGTGCAGCCCCTGCTCCGCCGCGGCGCAGAGCTCGTCGGGGCCCGCGGCGCTGCCCTACGGCTATTTCGGCAGCAGTTACTACCCGTGCGCCCGCATGGGCCCGCACCCCAACGCAATCAAGTCGTGCGCGCAGCCCGCCTCGGCCGCCGCCGCCGCCTTCGCGGACAAGTACATGGACACCGCCGGGCCCGCGGCGGAGGAGTTCAGCTCCCGCGCCAAGGAGTTCGCCTTCTACCACCAGGGCTATGCTCCCGGGCCTTACCACCACCACCAGCCAGTGCCCGGCTACCTGGATATGCCCGTGGTGCCAGGCCTCGGGGGCCCCGGCGAGTCGCGCCACGAGCCCCTGGGTCTTCCCATGGAAAGCTACCAGCCATGGGCACTGCCCAACGGCTGGAACGGCCAAATGTACTGCCCCAAAGAGCAGGCGCAGCCTCCCCACCTCTGGAAGTCCACTCTGCCCGGTAAATGGCGCCCCCTTCTCAGTCCCGGCCCTCTGGCCCTGCTCCACCTAGGGTCACCCCGGCGCCCCTCTGCTCTCCACCTTGCCCGCCCCAGAGGCGCTGCATTGCACGCCTGGAGTCCGACGATGCTGACTGTCGCTGCCCACACTACCCTTAAGCTGGGCTGGCGCCTGTCTCTCCGTGGGCGAGGGATGGTTGGGAAGAAGTTTGTGGGGGACCCTAGATGGCTTCTTTCCCCCTCTCTACTCCGCCCTACCCATCTCATGATATTGACTTACAGCTGGGTGATTAAGTGAGACAGGCTTACCAAATTGCCCGTATTAATATTCCCTCTCAATCTCAAAAAAAAAAAAAAAAAAAAAAAAAAGACTTCCCTAAGTAAACATCAAGTATTGGGGCTTGAGGGTTTCAGAGAGAAGGCAGGTATGAAAGTTCTGTCCCTTGCATGGCCCGGGCTGCAGGGCCAGGGGATCAAGCAAAGGCAGGCAGCCCCTGCAGAATGACCTGAAGGGAGTGGTCCTTGGAGCCCTGGGAGATTTCATGGCAATGTAGAAATAAGAACCCTCCCTACTGACCCTCTGGGTCTGGGCAGTAGGCTGCATAGTAGGGAGTGTGGCAAGGGGCAGCCTGGTGAGAGGTGGGTGGCTCAGAGCTGTCTCCTGTGACCTGGCCTGGGTTGGATCGCAGGGTAACTTGTCTTCTTCCCTATCTTCCAGACGTGGTCTCCCATCCCTCAGACGCTAGCTCCTACAGGCGAGGGAGGAAGAAGCGCGTCCCTTATACCAAGGTGCAATTAAAAGAACTTGAACGGGAATACGCTACAAACAAATTCATTACCAAGGACAAACGGAGGCGGATATCAGCCACTACGAATCTCTCTGAGAGGCAGGTTACAATCTGGTTCCAGAACAGGAGGGTCAAAGAGAAAAAAGTCATCAACAAACTGAAGACCACTAGTTAATGGATTAAAAAATGGAGCAAGAGAGCAAGTTGGAGAAATACTTCAGAACTCGTTGCTTTGCTCACCCAAGGCTTAATAATAATTGAAGAACGGAAAAGAGAAGAAAAAGAGAGAGACACTGGCATTTCACCTACCTAAGGGAGATTTCTTCTTCCATGGTGGAATCTACAACTCTTTTAAAACTTTAAGAAATGGTCAAGACTGCCAAACCTTCCAGACCGTTAATTGACAAACTCTAGAGTCAAACGTCAAACCCCAAATACGCAATTTCAAATAACTTACGAATTTACTGAAATCTTGTAAGTATTTATGTGACCATTATATTTTAGGACAGTAATGGTAATGGTGATAATCCAAGAGTTGGTTACAAGAGCAAGAGGCTGTTTGTAAACATCTGCTTGTCCTTGGGTCAGCACCAAGACCCCCCACCCCCATCTGCATGTTAACTAAAGGCTCAGGTAAACCTTAGTTTCTACCAGTGTTGTATATTCTACAAAAATATAGCATTATAGATTTAGAGGTGGAAAGTGGAGAAGGTACTGAATTGATGATCTTGGACCATTTACTATGAAGGGAAAAATGGAGAGGAAACTTCTCCAAGGATTATATGCCTTGGTAGTAAATACAACCAACTGAGCCTTTCAGGCTATAAGGGAATCCCAGTTTAGAAATGTCCTTCTAATAATAATTTCTGATTGTTTAAGAAAAAAAGTTTTGTGACATTTGGACTGTATTTTCTGCCCCCAATATAATTTACTTTCCAAGAGATTTTATATCTTAAGTGTCAGATTATTCACATAATTCACTTTGCCCGATTTTCTGAGAAGACTCCGATGTGGTGGACTTTGGCTTGAACACAGATTGTGTTTCATTCAGATTGGTATTTCTGAATATTTACTAAACATTTTGCGGGAGAAATATTTTTTCTCTTTTTGTTTTATAGAAAACTCAGAACAGAAATCCATTCCCCTGGAACATTTAGATGTTTACATCCTCTAGTAAGGAGTTAATAGTTTTATCTTGTTGATTATATTATGAGTCTGCATTAGAGACTTTAAGGATTCATCTTCACTGCACATTTTTAATTAAGCAGTTATTTCAACCAGCACATTCGTTTTGTTCATATTCACTATAAAATGCTATCTTGTAAATAAAGGCAATCCAGCACACTGTGAAAATGTACTTGTGCACCTGCTTTTCAAATAATTCTACTAGAACAATAATAATTTAAAATAAAAACCTTGGACCTGTAGATAGTAATATAGTGGTATTATATTAATAAAAATAGTCACTGCCATTAGAATCTGTAGGAAGTACTCATAGTTTTTCCTGTGCAAAACATGCACTACACGGAAAGAAAAGGACTAGGCTTATCCTACACAAATTGAAAGACCATCATTTTCAACTTTCATTTTTCGTTATATTTTTTTCCACAAAAGGAGAGACCCCCATAACTACGATCTTAAAACGTTAGATAAGTGCTTTAAGAAGGTTAAAGTGTCAGGTATTCTGAAGGGGAGGGATGTGTAGTATAAATTCCCAGGCTCTCTGTGGAAAATGAAAACCAATCGTGTAGTCTCAGTAATGCTGTTGTATTTTAAAATCTGATGGTGAGTCTGCTTGTTTCTCAAGGGACAGGTTTTGATATTTCTTAAAATGACAGGACTAGGAAAGGCCTTAAACCTTGACCTTGACGAAAAAAGACAATTTGTGACCTTGACTTTTGACAGCTCATGAATTGGCCTCAGCTGGATTAGTAGATCAAGGGCGCCACCTCGCGTTGACAGACTTGCTTGTAATTGTTCAGCCTTAAGGGAATCAAAAAGATCTTACCTCCTTGACTCCTTGCTTTAGAGATTTAGTATTATTTTTTTTCCACTCCGAATGGAGCACATTTGAATATATGTAAGTTATAAAAGTGCTTGTATAAATGTAGATATATATTATATATTTGTATGCATGTATACATTTGCATGCCAGTGCATGTACTTGTATATATATTTGTAGAATCTGTACAGGTAAATAGCCTTATTACTGATGACCCAGGATATTGTAATTTAAGGCGATTTCTAGAGTTAAAGTACAAAATGTACTTTCCATATGAAGTATTGCTCCTTTTTTTAATGCCAAAGTTTGTTTTTTCTTCACAGTGTTAATTTCTGCATCAGATTTCTGCAGCTCTGCTTTAGAGCTGTACATTTGTGTCACAGTCTAAAGGATGTTCTTAAATAGCCATTCTTTCTCAGCCCTCATCATCCAAGGTGGTCTCCCATCCTAATTAGAGCTATTGGGAAAATCTGTATGGCAAATAAAAAGTTTCAGATGCCTTGCTAACTCTAAAGTTCTAGAGTTACATTTTGGAAATTCAAAGAAAACCACTTCTTAAGAGGTCAAGGAAGAGAGCTTAAATATCTCAAAACTACCAAGTTGCTATAATCCAGGTTGCAGAAAGAGGGAAAGTTATCCTAAGTCATTCAGAGATGATTGCTGCTTCTAGGTGGTGAACAATCTTACAAACCCACCATTTGATTTGTAGAAGACATATGTTAATTCAATATCAAGAGCCACCATCAAAATTATAATTATTATATCTGCTTACTAACCACTAACAACATGCCAGTGTCTGCACTTAGAATCATAAATAATATGTGTGTTTACATATTTAGTTTACATAAGGTAATATACTTTTGTAAAATTCATACTCTGCGTATATGTATTAAAATGTCAGTGGAACCAGAAGTCTTAGGATATAGAATTTTCAAACAAGTTAATTTTTTCTTTACATTAGAGGAAAGTGAACTGAAGAAACCTATTCATCATTTTTACAGAAAACAATATTGGTTGGTTACAATCCTGGCAAGTAGAAATCTCTCCAATCTAAAGATTTAATGCTTGATGAAGAATTAGTTTTCAAAAATCTTTAGAGCTATCTCAAAAACAGCATGGTCTTTAAACATACATATACAGTCATCTTGTAAAGTGCAACCAGTGTTCTCTGCCCTGAGGGTTTTCACGCTGCTCATGGAAACATCAAAATTCTGCTTCGCATCACCCTCCTCACCTCATTCTATTTCACCCTCCTCACAGCACTCACAGCTTATTTCTCAATAAGCTGCCATCAAGCTAAAGTAACAACTTTCCTCCCCGCCCCCTCCCCAAAATGTTTAAAGTGGTGGAAACTCCCTCTCAAAGCTGGATCAACCTGTGTGTTTGTGAACAGCTCCAAAGGGAACTCTTCTGTTGATGGGGGATATTTTTCTTTAGATGTAAGGAATATTCTGAGTCTCAGGCCTAAGAAGGAGGCCAACAGCTTTGCAGCCTGGAATACCAGCCCTTTGACAAACCATCTCCACTGCAAGAACTCTGGGTAAAGTAGCAATGTTTGTTTTTTCCCCTCTCCCCAGTTCTTTAGTGTTGGGCCTTAAAGCCAGCCCCAACACTTTAGGTGATAAAAGATGCTTCAGATCTAGTTGTTCATATTCCTCAAAATAATTGCTGATGGGAGAGTCAGCGGTATCATAGCGGGTTAAGCACACGTGGCACAAAGTGTAAGGACCGGTATGTATAGGATCCTGGTTCCCCACCTGCAGGGATTTCACAAGGGGTGAAGCAGGTCTGCAGGTGTCTATCTTTCTCTCCCCCTCTCTGTCTTCCCCTCCTCTCTCCATTTCTCTCTGTCCTACCCAACAATGACAATAATAACTACAGTAAAATAAGGGCAACAAAAGGGAATAAATAAATATTTAAATTAAAAAATATTTAAAAATAATAAATAAAAATAATAATTGCTGATAATGTTGATTTTACCTAGCTCCCTTCTCATGCAGAATTGCCATGGATCCACCAAATCTCCTGAAGTAATCATGAATAATTATGGTACTCTAATGTCCAATTTGCAATTAATTTAAATCTTAAAAAGAAAAGACATCTATGATGCCAGCCGCCATGCAGAATAATAATGCCAGATACCAGGAAGAAAAATGTTGACTAGCTGATTCAATTTTTTTTAAGAGAAGCTTTTTTCTGAATTAGAAATGTGGAAACAACTAGACATCACTTCCATTTATTAAATTAGCAAAGATTTTTTAATCCCATAATGGGCTGTCATCTTACCACTTTCTTTTAGTTGCAAATATGAGACTTTAAAAGTACCTAGTTTTCTTATCTGCCCTAACTACTGTTAAATTTATTAAGGTCATTTAAATGGATGATTGTAAAATGTCACTTTGCATTTTCACTGCTATTTGTGCCTGATGGAGCGCTGAAGCCATCTATTGAAATCTCTCCGTGTGTGTGTGTGTGTGCGTGTGCGTGTGCGTGTGCGCGCGTGTGTGTGTGTGTGTGTGTTTTCACAGAAAAAGAAAAGATATTAGAGGGAAAGGAAATTATCTTTGGAAAATCAACCTAATTGGAAAGCTTTCTTTAAAATTCACGAAGCAGAGAAATTCAGCTAAGCGTGATCCATGTCTGTGTGGGTATTCAACGACGTTCTTCACGATGCAGTCCAAGTGCAGATTACACTCTGCAGCCCAGGTCCAGAAGGTTGGAAGATGCGGGGGTCTCCCTTCTCTCTGGGGATTACCGAATTTGGGAGCATTTGGGAGCGGAGAGGTAGGCTGCGCAGACAGCTAAGCCCCAGACTGGGTGGCTTCAGAGGCTCCCATCGCTATCTGCGGACCTCGATGGAGGGGACTCCAGGGGGTAGCTGATTTATGCGCATTCCTTTAAAGTTGATCGAATGGGTGTCAGCAGGCCCAGACCTGGACAATCACAGAAATGTGTGTATCCCATTTTTCATAAGCAAAAATATAGCGTTATCCAAGAGGCCTGAGGGAAGATTTATTTCTAGGTTTAAAGACAGGCAGACTAATTAAGTTTTCATCTGCTAGGCCGCGGGATAAATAACAGCCGGCTTCATGCCTTATGAAAATGCTCTCTTTGAGCTCCCTAGTTCCAGTCCTCGCCAATCTACCTAGCGCGAGTTAGCCCTGAAAGATGGCGCGCTATTTTTAGTTTGATTATCAGGGGAAGAAAAAAAACAAAGAAAAATTCCTCCTAGGAAAACGCCAAGGCCTTGCCACAACTGATTCTATTTCTGCTTGGCTTCATCGCGCCGCTCGAGAGCTGCATCCAGCAAGCGCGTCTCCGGTGCCCCAACTTAGTGCGGGCCGTACGGCCGGTGGGGCCCAGAGGCGAGAGCTGAACCTGCGGACTCAGCTTTGTTAACTGTTGGGGGCCCAGACCAGACTCAGAGTCCTCCAGGCTTTTAAACCAAGTCTCCACCTAAAATGGATAGTAAATCTCCACCTAAAATGGAAAGTCCAGGCCTTCTAGAACCGGTCTTGCTCGCGGGGCTGAAAGGTGTTCTGCAGGAAGCCCGGCCGAGCTCCAGGCCTCGAGCTCCCGGCCCGTGCTGGGGGCACCTCGGAAGGCAGGCCCCGCACCCCGAGGCTCCCCGCAGCTTCAGGCTGATGTCACCGCTGGCGGAGCGGGTCTCTGAGGGCCCCCGCGGAGGTTGTGGTTGCGGAGGAACCGATTCAAACGAATGTTTTGTGCGGGTGTTCCCTTCTCCGCCCCTCCCTTCCCTTCCCCGAGAGCACCCCCTCCCTCTCCCCCGAGAATAATCGGATATTTAATCTCCCCCCCCCCGTCTTAATTCTTGGCGGCCTGGAAGGTAGTTTGCACCGGGAAATAAAACTTGACAGAAGCATTTTCTTTAAAGAGGGTTCTGCGACAGGCTGAAAAGAGACGGTGTTCTTCTCCACCAACTACTTCCGCCTTCCGAGTGCTACCCAGGAGTGGAGTGAGATCCGAGGGAGTGGAGAGAGAGTTGGCACTCAGGGCTCGGTGCTCAGGACCTCTGCGGCCCAGTGAGGGCGCCCCGGGGAGCTCGGGTTCTCCCCAGGGCCCGGCCAGCAGCCCCGGGCCTGCCCGAGCCCCGCGTGTCGGAGACACTTCTCTGGGCTCCGCACTGCAGACCACCCGCCTCTTGCCCGCTGCCGCCCAGGACCGCGCGCACGGGAGGATGGTACGGACAGGGCCTAGGCTGGCACCTACGGCGATGATCCTAGGGAGCCTAGGGTCAGGACGGGGAAGAGGGCACTGAGCAGGACCTTCGACAGCTGGGCTTTAGCACTGAGCAAAAGTGGCCTCGAAGACAGGAACCCTCAGAGGAGGTGGCCAGAGCGCTGCTGGGGGCTTTGTTCCGGCTGCAGGTCTGCAAGCCGCGCACAAAACAGCGGGGGTGGGGGTGCGCGGGGGGCCGCTGGTGTGGTTTGTCGGACTGCTATTGGGTGGGAGAGGCAGGCTAGAGATAGCAGCTCTTTTCCATCCCCCAGCGGCTCAGAGAGCGCCCTCCCCTTGGTGCGGCAAAGGTCAAGTCCTCCGCGCCATGGCCGCCTGCACGGTCAGGGCTGGTCGCCACAGCAGCCGCAAGGAAAGCACAGGACACACAATTGGCCTACTGAAGCGAATTCTGAGAGCCTGGGCTGGCGGACTGGAAGTACCGGCTCTTATTTGTTTGTTTCAAACTCTCTCTCAGCCCTACTGAAAAGGAATTTCTGCAAACAGGGGGGACCTGGGCAAAAGCAGGATCCAGGCGACTCGGAGCTCCGGAGGCCTAACCCAAGTGAGGCAGTGCCAGTGAACTCCGGAGAACAGACTGTAGCTGATTTGGAGCCTGGGCCCCAGAAAGAACAGGGGAGCGAGCAGAAGCAGGAATGGGATAAGTGAACAAGGGCCTTGTGGAAGCCTCTCGTGGTCCTGGTCCGTGAGTACAGGTCTGCTCCCTCAGTACCAGTAGTGGGCTTCCAGTGAGCCTTTGGGTGTCTTCTTGCATAAAATCTGCCAAAGGTTTTGTTTTGTTTTGACTCGTGAGGTTGCCCCCCCAACCTCCTCATTGTGTTCTGCAGGACTGGGAACCCCCTCTTTCTACCCATAACCTTCCTGCAGGGTACTGAACATCTCATGGGGCCTAGTCCACCACAAACAGTCTGCTGATGAGCTTATTGCACCAGGTGAATCAAAGAGGCTCTGCAAATGATTCTGCCTTCTTTTCACTGAACACAGTTGTGCTGTTTTATCCCTGAAGCTCTAAGTGTGTAGCAGGGCTTAGTGAGGAGGGGGCACTGGTCGGAAGGTACGATGAGTGCCATCAAAGCAACTGCCTGTGCCTGTCAGGGCATGTGAAGGGAGGTTCCCAAGGCACAGTTAGACTTAGAGTGGGGCTGGGGTGGGGGTAGGGGACTTGCTCTTTTCAAGTCTGAGATGTGAGCCACAGATCTCACTGTTGAGTAGAAATGGAGGAGCCTGGAGAACTGCCCTAGAAAGCAGCTGGAGTTTGGAATACCAGTGTTTCCTGTGAGAATCAAGACCCACTCTCAAGGCCAGAGTCGGGTCACCCTCTTTTGTCCTCTTTATTGCCTATATACATGTTTCAGTGAGGAAACCCGTTTGGGCCGAAATTGGCGTTTATGAAGAGGGAAGCAGGACAGATGCTAAAAAAAAAAAAAAAAAAAAAAAAAAACAGAACATTATTTCAAAATTACCCCCACACCATTTGTTCCCACTGTATATGGGGAAATTTTTTTCTAATGAGTCAGCAACAATAAAAATAAAAATAGTTTTTCTCAAAGGAAGAAATGCTCTTTTCTCCTGTCAGTTTTGGGACCCACTAAACTAAACAATAACCAGATTGCTTGGGAGCTCCACATCTGAACCCAGTGTTCCACCCTTCAGTGGCCAGGGGAAGGATATGAACTTCTTTAGATGCCTAAGGACACTGGTGGATAGAAACTGTGAGTCAAGAAGAAGCCACCTATAGGTCAAGTTCAAGGTACCTCCTTTTGAGCTTTAGAGAAGACTAGCAGAACTTTCAGACAGGACAGGGTGGTTGCCTCAACACTTATTCTCTGCCTCCACCCAGTAGTGATAGATGGGGACTCCTGATATTTCACCAAAGCCTTGCTGCCCCCTCTGGGCAGCACCTAAAAATGTGACAGATTTTCATAATCTTCCAATAGACAGAAAGGTTTCTAAGAACAAACACTGCAGTATCTCTTGAACATTCACAGGCAACTCATGTCCTAGGCTCATGACAGTGGGTATACCCCACCCAGAAGAAAGCCCCCAGATGAAAGCCTGACCTTCACCCCCATCTCCAGATAGATTTGGTGACTGTTTTCTACTATTAGTCACCATGCTGGTTCTTGTGCCTGCATGTAGTATGTTTACTCATACTATGGAGCTTTCTAGAAATGTGTGTAACATTTAGGGTTAGAGGACAGTTGAAGCTCAAACCCGCAAGAAAAGGCAAACATTTCCTGCCCTAAATCACTAGAGATGAGTTTTGGTTCATTAGGGGGGTGCGGTGTCCCCCACTCCCACCCCAGCCGCCCTACAGAACTACCCAGCCTAGGAAGACAGGAGCTGGATCCCAAAAAGAGGAGGAAGTGCTAAGGAGATGAGAGGAGAGGGGATAGAAAAAAAGAATCTGGCAGGATCTTTGCATATTCAGAAGGAAGTGAAAGATCCAGTTCAGATCTGTCATGACAGTTTGGTCTGGGACAGAGTCCAGAGCCTAACAGCCCTCTCCCCCTTCCTACTGTTTGAGTGCCCAGTACCCTGAAAAAGGCTTCTGGCTTAGGCTGAAGGCCACAGAAGGGGAGACTTGACTGCAAAGAGGTAGGGCTGGGGAAAGGCAGGCAGGAGCATAAGGAGGTAGAAGTGGTTGCTAAGCAGGAGAGGCAGCAAGCAGGCAGTCTGGTATTGGCATGCACACTGTGGGGTACACACTGAGCAGTCAAAAGGATATTTGTGCAGGTAGTAGGGACTCTAGATGCTCATATTGGGGGAAGGGGTGATGTTGTATCAAACTGCTACAGCACCAAAGATAGAACAAGGCATTCTAGCAGCAGTTGGGGTTTGGGTATTCCCTGCCCTCAGTTCTATCCTCCTTTGGAATGAAGGAGCATGACTCTGCCTAAGGAGTTAATTAACAGTCATTCAGGCTTGTATTCCTGGAAGGACTGTGCTGAAAATGCCCCCCCATGACAAACAGTGAAAAAAAAGTCTCAGATTGCCTGGATAGGTAGGCACTGACCACACAGAGGCTACTACACTGTCCTTGGGATGAGTATCCAGCCCCCTATCCCTCACTGCTACCCACATCCCTTGGCTGCAAGAACAAACAGAAGTGGCAATGAAGGGCAGAGGCACCTCAACAGACTTTATTCCAATAGCCTGATATGGCCTGCCAAGGAGAATCTCATCTCAGAAGGTACCAGGGATCCCCTCCCCAGCCCTCCATTTGGGGGGCCAAATCAAAGGAAGACAAGAGTGGTTTGCTTTGCTGAACAAATCACCTCCTTAGTCGCGACTGCCTGACAAGGTTGGGGGGGGCACTGATTTCTCTCCGGGTGCCCATCTCCAAATACTGTGCGTGCAGCAATGCTAGAGGCACACTCCCCACCCCACCCCCCGCCGTGGCTGTGTGGAGCACCTTGAAGTTTGCAAAAACAAGAGATTGAAAAGGCTCCCTCCCTTCTCCAAAGATGTACACGCACCGTCAGGCCGCCACCACTTCCTGCCTTTGTTTTTCTTCCTCCAAAACATTTTTGGCCTCTTGCATTAGCTGCCCTAGAGCTCCAGGATGACGATAAAAGGAAACACCCGCTGAAGACTGTTTTTTGGAGATGGCTCCCAAGCGGAGGAGCTCTGGAGAAAGAACAGTTCATGGGAAATCAGCAGCCAGGGCCAATGTCACAGTCTTGCCAGAAGTGGCTTCTTCAAGAACTACAACTCGGACTTGGCCTTCCAGGGTGGCCTCAGTCACCCGCCCCCTTGGGGTCTTTCACTGGCTTTGGTGGGCTCAGTCCTGATGCTGGATTGCCTGCAAAGAGGAAGAAACTATTAAACTCAGAATGAAATCAAAACCAAGAGCCATAGCTCTGCCGTTCCTTCCTCTAGGTGTGGTCTGATCCTCAGAGCTGCACCCACACCCAAGACCCCTGCCTAAAGACCCCACTGCTAGTGTATATTCTTGGCAAGTAGGACAGGAACAGGTAAAATTAGGAACATCATGCAGTCTTAAAGGTCTGAGCAACGCCTCCTATCCCTGCTGGGGGACCTTAAAACATTCCTTTCTCTTGAATCCAAAACCAGGTCTCCTTATTCATCTTCATAGCTGCAACCCTCATATTTCCAAGCTGCAAGTCCTTCTCTGTACCCCACTTCAGATTGCTCTCAGAAATGCCCTGCCCAGTTCTACCAGGGAGTCTCCCCCACCCCACCCCACCCCACCCCTCTCTTTCCTGGGGAATTGTCTTTGTCTCCTGAAGTCATCCTAGGGATCCAGACACCCTCTTGGCTCTCAAGGGCATGGAAAGCATTGCTTCTGTGGGAAAGCAAGCAGTCCCATACTAACCTTTCTTCGGGGGAGGCCCCCGTTCTTCTCCCAGGCATTGGGGAGGGGTGGAGAGACCAATCTAATTAGGAGAGAGTCTAAGTGCAGCTGGGGGGGGGAGGTGTCTCAATGTTGTGCCCCCCGCTGGCAGGCCACTGTAGTCAGTCTGCACAGACACAGGCTGAAGTTGACTGCCAAAACTACTATAAAACCCCAGGTCTGTCTAGAACTGTTTTTGGTTCTTCTAGATGCCCCCGGGTTCAATTATAGTCTTAAAAGCCCTAATACAAGTGCAAGAATTTGTTTGCCTTCAGCCAGGGGCGGGGCAAGCCCCGCAATGGTGGCGCCTTTGTTATGGCAAAGTCACTGAAACCCCTCCTGCATTCCTTTTGTTTGAGGGTCCGGGTGGTGGGGAATGGGTAGGCTGCCCAGGGATAGTTTGGGGTAGCCGATATCTATCCAGAGAGAGGTTCAAATACTGTACACACTGCATAAACCTTTTCTTCCTTTTCTGTTCGCTCTTCAAGAGCGATGCCTGCCATGCAGAAAGAAGTATTTTGTCTTGTTGGTCACCACTGGAAATTGAAGGTTTTTACTTTCCCCCCACTGTAGGGCCATCCTACAACTGTGATCCCCATTAGGAAGCCTCAAGCTACCCCCCCCCAACACACACACACACACACCACCTCCTTCCCACCAGACCTCACTCACACCACTGCTAGCCCTCTGCACAAGCCATGGTAGACAGTTATGTCTTGCTGAAGATGCACAAATAATTTCAAGTTCAGCTCTCAGGGATCCGAGGGGTATGAAGGTTCTTGCAGCAAATCCCGAATAAATAGTTCAGTAAACCAATGTGTTGGAGTAGTTTGATTTGTGATAAGCAACTCTTGTAAAGGAGGGGGGTAGGAACCACATAAACAGTAATGCTAATAAATTAGTTTACTCCAGTACAGAGTAATTACTGGATATTATTGATATTTACAACCGGTATTCAAATGCAATGGTGGGTCACCATTTGGCAAAAATACATAATGAGAATATTTCTTTTCCAGTGCAATACATGATTAGATTTGTTATTGAGTCAGTTACAGTCAGCTCAGCAATAAATAAATAAATCGATGCTGACACTTAAATACCAAAGATCTTAGAGTTTATACTCTAAATCTCCCCGAGATGTATAAATACCTTTGGCTATTTCCTGGATGGGGGACAGGGGAAGGTTATCCTTTTTCCTTTTCTTTCTTTCTTTTCTTTCTTTTTTTCTTTTAACTTTCCTTCAGCAACATCCAGCTCCTTCCATGAAGATAGGTGTGGGGAGGCCACAGGATTAATCTCCTCCCAGCTCCTGGCTCTGTCTGGCTGCTTTGTGCCCTTTTCCTTCACTTCTGCCCTCTTCTTTCACTTCTCCACACATCACTCATTCGATTCTGCAGGATAGCAAGCATTTTCACATCTCCATTCTTCCCCTCCTCTTTGCTCTTTCCAAGAAAGCTGCCTTCAGAGCCTGCTAAGATTTCTGTCTCTCTTTAGTTCATACCTAGCCTTTTCTGGATGTTCTTGTCACTCAAGATGCTAGGATGTCTCTTTTCTTTCTTTGGCACTGTGTTCCTTCTGTGGGATGAATAGAGAAAAAGGAAAAAAGAAAGAAAGTACTGAAGGAAGGAAACAAGGAAGGAAGGAAGGAAGGAAGGAAAGAGGGAAGAGAGGGAGAAAGAGAGAGAAGAAAGACGCTGAGACTTTGGAGTTTCTGCCCAGTAGATCTCTGGTCTTCATACTTCGCAAGGAAGAGAGATGTTAACCCCAGTTCTCAACCCCGCGTTCCCTAGTACTCACCCCCTCCTGACCTCCCTCCACTTTCTCTGCACCCCCTCTAGCTGGTTGGTGGACCCTCCGAAGGTGCAGCATACCCAGGAGAAGGCTCCTCGGATGGCAGCGCCTTCAAAGCAGCCCAAGTCTTGCCCGAATTGCAGGGTTTCCCGAGTGCTCCGCTCCAAGAGACCCTGCGGGCCGGTGGGTCGGGGCGCAGTGGGCAGCCCTGGCGCTTTGGCTCTGCGGAGAGACTTCGGACGCCCGCAGGCAGAGGGGAGCAGGGGGTACCTCCGAACGCTGGGGGGTGGGGTGAAGAGGGCGACAAAATGGGTGCAGGGGAGCAGTATCCCGGCTAAGACGAAGGCGCCTTCCGGGACGTGCGGATCCCTGACAAACCGCGGGGGAAGCCGCCCACGTTCTTGGTGGTTTAGGGACGGAAGGCACTAAAGCGCTTCGGAAGTGACCATGAATGCGAGCGTGTAATCAAGTCACCGTGCAAATCGGGAGAGCCATGAGGCAGGCACATCCATATCTGCGAACCCTGGCCCCGAATGGGGGTCCAGCCTAAGTCGGAGGCAGAGCTGGTTCCCGAGCAAACCTGTGGGAGGGGGACAGCGAAGAAGAAGGTGCGAACGGGAATCTCTGGGCAAACAGATTCCAAGGCCACTCACGGGCCACGCAGCGACAGGCTCCCACTCGGACACCCCCAGCCTGGGGCATCTCTCATCCCCGGAGGGTTAGGTGGGGAGAGTTCAGATCTCTCGCCGCCGCTTCTGTCCCCCCTACCCCCGCACTTGGGCGCCGGGACCGTGCAGCTGAGCACCAGCGAGTGGCGCGGGGGGCGCACCCCAGCTTCGCAGCGCGCCAGGAGGCCCCCCAGCCAACATGAGTTACACCAGCGATTACGTGCTTTCGGTGAGAACACCGAGTGACGATCTGTTGCTTCCCCTGAGGTGGCTACAAAGAAAGGGAGCCGGAGAGGAAGGGAGGGAGGGAGGGAGGAGGGAGGGAGGAAAAGAGGAAAAAAAAAAAAAAAAGCAAAGGGAAGGAAAGAAAAAAAAAAGCTGGGACTAGCTCGCCGCTTGTCAATTTCAACATCGGGTCACATGACCAGCACCTCCCTGCTAAGGATGGGGATAGATTTCCACGTCAGCTTACGTCTCCAAATTTCTACTTCACGGATCCGCTTCAAAGAGGCAGCTGCAGTGGAGAATCATGTTAAGCTCGGCTACTGCGGAGAGCGCAAGGTAGCCCAATGATGGATTTTGATGAGCGTGGTCCCTGCTCCTCTAACATGTATTTGCCAAGTTGTACTTACTACGTCTCGGGTCCAGATTTCTCCAGCCTCCCTTCTTTTCTGCCCCAGACCCCGTCTTCGCGCCCAATGACATACTCCTACTCTTCCAACCTGCCCCAGGTCCAACCCGTGCGCGAAGTGACCTTCAGAGAGTACGCCATTGAGCCCGCCACTAAATGGCACCCCCGCGGCAATCTTGCGCACTGCTACTCCGCGGAGGAGCTGGTGCACAGAGACTGCCTGCAGGCGTCCAGCGCGGCCGGCGTGCCCGGCGACGTGCTGGCCAAGAGCTCGGCCAACGTCTACCACCACCCCACCCCCGCCGTCTCGTCCAATTTCTATAGCACCGTGGGCCGCAACGGCGTTCTGCCGCAAGCTTTCGACCAGTTTTTCGAGACGGCCTACGGCACCCCGGAAAACCTCGCCGCCTCGGACTACCCCGGGGACAAGAGCGCGGAGAAGGGGCCCCCCGCGGCCGCGGTGACTTCCGCGCCGGCGGCGGCGGCCACGGGCACGCCGGCAACTTCAAGTTCGGACGGAGGCGGCGGCGGCTGCAGGGAGGCGGCGGAGGAGAAGGAGCGGCGGCGGCGCCCCGAGAGCAGCAGTAGCCCCGAGTCGTCTTCCGGCCACACTGAGGACAAGGCCGGCGGCTCCAGTATGTATAAAGGCAGCGCCCCGCGCTTTATGAAAGGGGAGTTGGAAATCTAGCGCAGCACTGCTGTTAAATTTTTATATGCTGTTTTATAAGCATATAAGGTTTATGAAGGGCCTTTAGGTTTCCCCCAACAAAACTTTGTTATAAAAGGCGGGATCACGTGGCGAGTGCTGAAATTGGCCGTGAAATACCCACCGGCCAAGGCATGCTTGCAAAAAAAAAAAAAAAAAAAAAAAAAAAACCTCCTTCCTCTGTCTCTCTTTCTCTTTAGCCCCCTTCTGGCTGCCCAGCCCCGCAGCTCAGTCCCGCTCGGGGCCAGCTCTGGGCTAGGGAGCCAGAGGTGGGCGCCTGTAAATTCCCCCTGCGAGGGCTCCGGGAGCCTTTGATAGCGAGGTAATCCGGAGATTTTTATAAAAGCCATGTGTTGCACGGGGACTCCAGTCCTAGTAGGGATTCAAAGGCATCGCTGTTTTAATGATGGCGCAAGGAGCGTGTTTAACAGATAAAATAGCCTGCTTAGCTCTAGCAGTATATTAAAAGAAACAAATTAACCCAAAGTTGGCCTTTTTGTCCAAAGGAAGCCATTTTCCTCTGGCGCGGTGGCAATTACTTGCCGCCTTATGCCCAGCTGCATGTTACTCACAATTGTTATTCAGTCTGTCAAATGCAGAGGTTTTTTTTGTTTTTTTGTTTGTTTGTTTTAATGTCCTGTGGGGTTTTATTGAAGACTAGAGTAAATCCTAACCTACCCAAAGTTTGGGGGGAGACCCTCTTCCCTCCACCTTATTTAAAACAGCTCCACTGCCCCACTGGAAACTGGGATGATGGTGTAGCCTGGGTGCTCAGGGAGGATGCAGGGGGTACCTGGTACTACCTCTTCACCTCGAGGGAGCCTGGGGACTGACCAGAGAAGCAAGGGCCAATGACCAGGACTTAGTCTAACATAAACCCGGCAGCTGCCCCAGATGTAAGGGTAGGCTAAGTCACAGCTACTGCCAGCAAAGGGCTGACACTGCCTTTACTGCCTTGGGAACAGGCTGCCCAGGTGCTGGAAGGTGAAATGTCCCGGCAGCTGTTTGTTTAGTCTGGCCAGGCAGGAGGCAGCAGGCAACCCCCACCCGGCTACTTTGAAAGCGGCTTCCTCAGTGGGAAACCGCCTGCCTGAAGCCAGGAGCCCTCTTTTCTGCTGGGGTTGGCGGGAGAGGATAAGGGGGGTGGCAAGAGCAACTTCTCTGGAGTCCAAAGTAGCTTACTTGTATCTGGGCTTAGCCTCTGCCTACAGCTTGTCCCCTGCCTGAAAGTGGGAGCCTAAGGCCAAGGCCTGAGGAGACCTTGACTGGGCTTGGACAGGGCCTCCAGTCCCTGAACCAGCCCTTCTCCTTCTCCTCCCCAGGGGCCCTCTAAGACAGATCACATGCCCTATACCTGGCTCACTCCCTGCTCATTTCTCCCTCCACAGGTGGCCAACGCACCCGAAAAAAGCGCTGCCCCTACACCAAATACCAGATCCGGGAGCTGGAGCGGGAGTTCTTCTTCAGCGTATACATCAACAAAGAGAAGCGCCTGCAGTTGTCTCGGATGCTCAACCTCACTGACCGGCAGGTCAAAATCTGGTTTCAGAACAGAAGGATGAAGGAAAAAAAAATTAACAGGGACCGTTTACAGTACTACTCTGCCAACCCGCTCCTCTAAGGCTCCAGTCAGCTGAAGGGGGGGGGGGCTTCACACAGGAGATTTTATGCAGATTTACCCTTGACAAGGTCAAGGCACATGAGGTGACTTTTGAAAAACAGGGGAAGCACGAGTAGGGAGGTGACACCACACGGCAAGAGGCCCAGGACTGTTCTGGGCATCTGTACTTAAAGTTTCTAATAATAATTGAATTCTGGGAGTTGTGCATCAATTGAAATGGATGGCATGTCCCCCCGCCCCCCAGACTCTGGAGCTTGAGTGAGCTGGGTGTGGTCTCCATCAGGGACTGGGCCGCCTTCCAGGTCCTTTGGAGACTGACCCTGGCCCAGGACCCTCCACATGGAGCCTGCACACCCCCAGGACTCCTTCAGCAGAAGCTATTCATTGACTAAATCCAGTTCAGTTTAGGGACAAGGGCAGGAGGAGGCAGAGGGAGGATTCCTACCTGTCCGGAATGTTACAAAGTCAGTATGAAAGATGGCTAGACTAAGAAGTAGATCTAAAGTAGGAAGGGACTACTGATCCTTGAGGGGGAGGAAATGTACTATTCCAGGTGGCTAGGGTGACTAGCATCCCTAGTCATCCACCGACCAAAATGAACTGTCCAGGCCTGAGCTGTTAGCAGCTACCTCCTCCAACCCTTCTAATTTTTCCTACCCATGAAGCTCTTCTTCCTGGTCTAGTACTCAGACCTAAAGCCGGCTGGAAGGCTGGAAGAGCAGACAGCTCTCAGAGAAGAAGACATCAAAAAGTCAAGAGGCTGAGCATAGGCCGCTGGTCCCAAGGTCTCTGCAGGAAATGCCTGCAGAGTGCAGCAGCTTGGCAAAACCTCCACCACACTTCGTGGAAGCTCGGGTTTTTCTCTGCAGTGCAACAGGCCTGCCTGGTCAGTGGTCCCAGGAGTCCACTGACTATGAGGAGATCAGTTCCCCTAAAGCCCCAGGTTGGTCCTGGCACCACACTCTGGCCTTCACCACCCCAGAACAAGGCTTGGAATCTTCTAGCGACCTCCCAAGAGCTGGGCAGGAAACAATTTGGAATTATTTTAAAAGATAAATATTATATTAAATATATATTTCCCTGCAGGAACCAAAGCAAATTTTAAAAGATGTAATGTTGGGGGTGGGGGATGGGTGAAGAAGATAATATTTAAAGGCTCTGTTTACAGTGTTTCATGGTTAAAATCACTCACTGCTAAGAATATTTGAATGTATGCCTCATACAGGGATGGTGTTGAAAAGACTTGTAAATAAAGGAACCATAATCTATTTTTGTTGGCATACTTTTTTGGTCATTAGTTGATTTCCTCTGGTGTCTAGGAGGAATGGCAGGAAAAGTGTTGGAAGGGTCATTTTAATTTCTTATAGTGTTTGGAAGCATACAGGTACATGCTCTAAGGTAGTTAACCTGCCAGGATCTGGGGTCATGAGCTGAGAAAATCAGACACCCTCTCACTGAGTCTCCTTTACCTTCCTATGTTCAGAAATGTCTGGTGGTTCTTCTTGTAATGGGAACATTGACCTGTCCTCTGTTCTCAGGTTTTTACCAACCTTGTGTGTCATCTTAGCAGCTATAGAGGCAATGGGGCACAAGGGAAATAAAGACACTGGAAACCTGAGTCTTGGGTTCTGGTGTGACATTCCTCCCCCTATTAGCCTTTTACAACCAAATGTCTGCACCCCAACACCACACACACACACACACACACACACACACAGAAGGAAAGTTGCAAATTATCAGGCCCCTGAGGGTTAGGGAGGTGACAGAGCCAGATTTTAGCTTCAGTAGAAGCTAGGTTTAGGAAGTCAAGGTGACTGACCAGCTCCTTTTGAAAAGTGGGAGGAGGGGGTGATTTCCCCAGAAGTGGGGTATCTAAGGGACTGAAATATGGGCCTTCTTTCCTTCACACTGACCCCATTCCTGGGGGAAAAGTCATGGGCCTGAGCCCAGGCTGGGGCTGCTCACCTCAAGACTAGGAAGTCCAAAGTGGAACCACCCTAGAGGGGTTGCCTGGGGAATCCTTCAGCAAGAGAATGGTGAATCTGGGCACCAAGGAAGAGGAGACTCTTGGGAGCTTTGAATGGCACTTTCTCCCCCAGCTCCCAGTTGAAGCTGCCTTTTCTCTTTGGGGGGAAAGAAGGATGCTGATTTCCTCTTTGTTTCCTGCCTTTGAACTTCTGCCTTAAATTTGGACATCACCCATAACCTTGAGGGGCAGGGCAGAAAGGCCAGAGCCTTTTGTTGACCACCCCACCCCACCCCACCCTCTCCCGAGCCACCCAGGCCAGTCTAGGGCAACAGGGAGGATTACCTTGGAGAGGGGCCCCACATCCCAGACTCTGCTTTGTTTATTTGTTTGTGTGTTTGTCTAACTGGCTCGACAGGGGAAATTGAGCTGAAAGGGGAGTGGGGCAGACCCCCAAGATGAAATGTCTAGATGATAAACACACCAAAGTGGACAAGGAACTTCTTCCTGGGAGGCAGGGAGAGTACGGGCTGGGAAACAGAGGGTTTAGAGAAAGACTTCCTTTGGGACGGTTAAAGATTAACTTAAGTATTGCAAGTTGCTAGAGAGAGTCTAGCCAGGAGAACTACTCTCTGGGCGGGTGGCTAGCGGGCTCGGGTTTGATTTCTGAGCCCTATAAAAGCCCATCCTCTGCTGTGACAATGTGGTCGTAAACCCGTCCGGGGCAGGCCAATTTGCATATCTGGAATGCGCTGCTATAAACCCGCCTGAGGTTTTGCAGCAATTTCTTAGATGTAAAAATGAGAACTCTTTAGCGGCAGGCTGGGCACATTCGCTCTCTCTGCCTCCCTGCCTAGACCCTGCTCCCCTCTCTAGGCTCCCTGGCTGGAGCTCCATTCGGGTCTAGGCGCTTAGTAGCCACGAGATGGCGCACTTCCGATCAATGTCAAAGCCGCCAGGGAGCCGGGAACCCTAGCGCGATTCTTGGCCTTTGTTCGTTTCTGATACTACGAGCAGCACGTTACATTATTTCACTTGTCCCTCTTTGCTCCGCATCAACCCGGGGGAGGGGGCATCTTCAAGAGGTGGTCGGTGTGGCAATTAAAGGCAAGGCGCCTTCTTTGGGCACCGCAGACATCGGCACGCAGAGAAGTCAGCTATCCTTTGGCAATGTTTTCGGCAATGTGTCAAGGTAAGAGGCCGCAAGTTTAGCAAATTGCAACCAGACTGGGGCGAGAGTGGGAAGGAAGCCGATGTCCAAGAGGGGTTGGGGGATGCGGCTGTGTTGGTGCGCTCAAGGGTGAGGCAGTGGAGCTCTATTCCCGGACCCCTCCTCCCCCAGGTTAGAAAGCACGGGGAAGGCCTAATTAATGGAAGGTTTGACGGTTTTGGCTCTCTGAACCAGCATTTTATATAAGATGATCTTTCAATTTCGTAGAAATTTCAGAACTGGGATGGGCCAAAGACTGGAGGCTCCAGGAAAAAGGGTCTCAGTCGTTTTTGGGAGGGGCATTGGGGTAGCAAATGAGAGAGATTGTGAGATTGGTAAAACAGAAAATCTCTTAAAATCTGAGGTAAGCAAGCGTCTGTGGACACGGGGTGAGCTTATGATCCCGGCCCTGAGCCGGAGGCCGCTGAGTTTCTATTAGCTATATCTCTGCTTGCCCAGCACCCCCCAAAGGCCTCAGGAAACCTTTGTTCCTCAAAAGGCCAGTTGGGAAAAGTAGTGATTTTCGAGGCTGTGAGAGAAATATGTACTGCTTATTTAGAGTTTACAGCTAAAAGTCTGGTTGGAGATTCGTGACAATTTCTTATTGTAAAAATAAGATCTTTTGCCTATTCTGCAAATCTAAAAAAAATTGCATTGTAGATACTAATGCATGTTCAGAAGCTGGCATCAAGAGTACATAGATCAAACAATTTTTCCTTCAGGATGCTCACAAGTTTTAAGTAACTATTCCACTTACCAGCCAAATTCAAATCTCCTTTTCCATATTTAAGTTTTTTAACCCAGAGTGTTTTCACTAGTTTGGTGAAGTGGCTATTTCCCCCCACACACACACAGTTCATGGGTGAGTGGAGGTAATCTCTGAGAAAGTAGATAATATCTGTGTGTGCATGTATTAGATGCACATAAGTTTTTGCCTAGAACGTCACTAGTGTTTTTTGAGCAGAGACTCACAAATTCTGCCGGGACAAGACCAACAGAGGAGGGAGTGAACTGGCCGTGTTCAATGCAGCTGAACCTTTCCTTTAAAAATCACTGAACTGTCTCTTGTCTCAGGACCAGAGACAGTTTATTACAGAGAAAACTAAGGGTATTTCAGTTGGGGGGCACAGGAAAAGGCCCCAACAAACTCCTCATCAGGTAAGAAAAGTTAGTTCAGTTGTTGGATTTAGAAAAAAAGAAAAGAAGGCAAGCTGTTAAAGACCAGATCACACCTGACTGATTCAAAGCAGATATCTCAAGTATTCCTGGAAATGTTGACATTCTTACAGATGAATGGGGAAAGTAAGTAGTTGCTTGCAGAATATTTTCTTATTATGCAGTAAATATGTGAATCATAGAAGTCCAGAATTTTTCTTGAAATCAGATAGATATATGGAAGTAGCTTTTTTTTTTTTTCTGTCTTGCAGGGCTATAGTCTCCCTCCAAGACCAGTCAAATAATTCTGAGTACAACAAGTATTGAGAGCAGCCCTCAGATACAAACTGTTTAGTGGCTATCTCAATCTTAATAACTGGATTAAAAAATGAATGCATTAACAGATTGTTTACAGTCATTTTTAGGGAAGACAATCCACTACCTAGGGAACAATATACATAATCCTTGCCAAAGGGCTTATTCCACAGCCTGGAGTTTATTTCTGCTCTGCAGTCATGGAGGAGAGAGAAGTGCTCATCACCTTGGCAGAAATGGGCAATATTTACTCCCAAATAAAAATATAGGCCCTGGCAGCTGCCACATATCCACTGCATGAACCTGCTTTAAACAAGCCAACACTGAGGATTTTAGGTCAAAGGCAATCTGCCACTGAGGGAGAAATTCAGCCGCTGGGTGGGAAGGCAAAGGATAAAGGGGGGGAAGGCAAATGCCAGTGAGAGGGAGAGAGACCAGAAGTCCACACATGCTGCAATGGAATCACTTTAAAAAAATAAATAAATCTCTCCTGCTGGGAAACCTCAGGAAAAAAAAAAACTTTGGTATTAATAAATGGAACACTGTTTTGAGAAAACCAACATTCAATTTAACAGTCTAAGGAGAATGAACATCGGAGGCCAGTTAGGAATAGAAGGGAGATCTGAGAGAAACTGAGAGGATTACGATATTTGATGTTTAGCTTGAGTTTCTGCTGTGTGGATATCTCATCTGAACCGGCTACAGCCAGCCAGCCTGTGTCTCTTCGTGCCAGACTGTTCTAGGCTTAGCAAACCCTGGGTGTAAATAGAGCAGAGTCCAGCCTGGGCTAAAGAAGGGCTCCCATACAGCAAGCAAGCAACAGCACATTCCCAACATCCCGTTTAGCATATCGCAAAAGGGGGAACAGCTCTGGAAGGAAACATCTGGCTTTTCCCAACAGTCAGTGAAGACCCAAGGGCCAATGCCATGGTCTGTGAGAGTAGGCAGTGGGCCTTCCAGCTCCTATACCATGCAAGCCTTCTTGTAGCAGATGTGGTACCAAGCTAGCTCTGGTGCCTCCAGTTGGCATGTGCAGTTTGGGATTCCATCCAGCCTAGACGCCCATTTGGCCCCTCTACAGGGCCCTGGCCAGACCAGCCTGAGCTACCTATAGTGGGGGTAAGAGGCTGGCCTTACCAGTCAAAATAGGGCTGCAGCTGAGTTCCCCAGTGAGTCCTGGAAAATTCTGGAGGATACAGTAGAAGGCATTGGGGATCTATGAACTCCTTGAAAATTATGGGTCAAATTGAGGGGTTACTCAGATATTTATTTCCCACAGGGTAAGAAAGCTCAGCTTTAGGATTTTCCGAAGGGGACTTATCTTAAAAAAAAAAAAAAAGGGTTTTTAAGAGGTAGGTTTAGATCACATGTTTTTCATGTCTTTCCTTAGTCTCTACCATCTCCAGCCAGCCAGCGCTGTCTCCTGTGGTGCTGGTCCTTCCCTGTAGCTCGGGGAAGGGACTTTTTGCACTTAGATCCTGGAGGTGCCCAGTTCAATCCACTGGATAGCTGGGATTTCTTCTCCTTAAGAGATCCCCACCATTCTTGAGATCAACTTTCCACTGGACAGAGATTTCCTGAGAGACTAAGCTAAGGGGCAAAAGTCCCTGGCAGTCCATAGCTTTGTAGCATTTCCCACAAAATGCAACATTTCTGGGTCGGTTCCATCCTCCCTGAAAACTTAGTAAAAACAATGCTGACCAGATAGACTAAAGTTAAGAGAAGAGTCTAGGCTTCTTGGTTCTGAAGCCTTGGCCCGGTCAAGTGAGAGTCACTTGGAGAGAGACTTAAAATCCTTCTGCACAAATCCCAGACATGATTCGGCTGCACTGCTGAGACTTCAAGTCTGGAAAGAACCATTTTTCTCCCCGCCTCTATTCAGCTCTTTGACCCTTCTTCCTCTTTTCCTCTCTGTTCCCCTTCTGTCCATTCCAGAAACTCAGTCCCTAGAGTCTGTCGCCACAAGATACAGAGGTAGAAGTGACTGTAGCCCGAGGCCACCGTGCTCAGAGCAGCCTCTGAGGCAGAGCAGCAATTGCTTGGAGTGCCAGACAGAGCCAGAGCCAGAGCCAGAGCCCTGCTGTTGGCTCTCCAGTGCAC
Organism: Erinaceus europaeus; assembly: GCF_950295315.1. Taxonomy (NCBI): domain Eukaryota; kingdom Metazoa; phylum Chordata; class Mammalia; order Eulipotyphla; family Erinaceidae; genus Erinaceus; species Erinaceus europaeus. Next base: position 24,365,369 of record NC_080169.1, read on the forward strand.
TTTCTGGCTCCTCTCAGGCAAAGCTTCTTTCTTGACTGGGTTCACAGTGCAAAGAAGGAGGCCAAATGCCTGGCCAATGCCCTGGGAATGCCAGGGTCTCCCCTGTCCCAGCCAGTCCCACACAGAGATAGAAGCTGCCTGCCTCCTGAGGTCGGAGGGCATAGCAGCAGCAGTCAAGACCTCTGCAGGATCTAGCCCTGGTGGGGCAAGCAGGCCAGGGGTATCCTGGAGAGCTGTAACTCTCAGGCTGGGGGCAAGGCAGTGACGTCTTTGGGCTCCAATACCAGATTCACATTTGGGGGGCTAGTGCCTACCAGCCATTCATATTTTCATCTAGACCTGCGCTGACAGCCAGGGAATAAAGGGTTCCTGGTATCTGCTGAGCAGAGGGCCTGGCCTCTGAAACCTGCTATAACTAACTGGGCCACAGGCCCAGCCCGCTACTTTGCAAGAAATAGATTTCCTCACCCTGGGTCTTGTTAAAATGCACACACGTCTGTGGAGTGAGGGCTCCCTTAGCTGTGGGTTGGGGGGGGGGATGGACTGTAGAGGAGGAGTGACACTTGTACTTCTCACAGCCCCTGGGAGCATATGAATGCCAAGGCTAAAGGGAGAGCTCCTGAATAGTGTGGCAAAGGTGTCCTTCTATCTCTTGTATTCCATCCTCAATACCCCCTTCCCTACTCCATCTCTCTCTCTCTCTCTGTCCAGGTTTTCACTTACAGACAAACTAAAGACCCTGGAGATGTTTCTTTCACTTCTTCCAAAGGGGGTATGAGCTTGGATACTGCTGAGGTGAGGGAGGCTATGGGGTGTCTAAACTTGGCTCTGGTCTAGCGGGGCCAGAAGAGCCTTTCAGGGCAGGTTGCCAGTCTTTTCCACCCCAAGGTCCAGCGACTGGAGCTGCAGAGAGGCAGAGCAGGTGAGCGCAGCACAGGAGAAGATTGTATCTCTACCTTCTAGTGGAAAAGAGTGCAGGGCCCCGAGGGCCAAGGCTCTGGCGTTCGTTCGGGAAGACATTCTGTGCGGGGTGCAGAAGGAATTGATAATTGCCAGCTTCCAGTGCGATCTGGATTTTGGACACTCTGGGGGGATGGAGTTCTGGTGGCCTCAGGACAAGGTCCGCCTTTTTTTTTTTTTTTTTTTTTTGAGGAGCTCCTTACAGGTCCAGGGATGAATGGGAAGAGCACGAGGCTTTAACAGGGCCCCCACTTAGTGACGAGAGTGCACTGAGGCCTAAAGGCTGTTTCTGAGACAAGGATGGGGAGCACCCAAGAAGAGCCGGGGTGCACCCCATAAACACCCCACTTGTTAACTGCGCGGGTTCCAAGGGCCCTTCTAGCAGACCTCTGGTGAGAGCTCGCGTCCCGGTATGGGCGGGGCGAGCCCCAGGTGCAGCCCCCCCCCCCCCAGGAGCCCTACTGAGGCAGCCCCTGCAGCTCCTGGCTGAGGTATCGGTGTGCGTCTCTCGGGCCATCAATACAGATTACATATTTATATCAATCGCGGGTTCCAAGGGCGCCCTCGGAGAGCGGCCCCGCGCCTACGAAACCAAACTGGGAGTGGTCGCGCGGAATCTCTAGCTCACGATTGGCTGCGGGCGCCCGCCGCGGTGCGGGGGGATTGCTAATGGTATTCAGCATGTTTTGCACAAGAAATGTCAGCCAGAAAGGGCTATCTGCTCCCTTCGCCAAATTATCCCACAACAATGTCATGCTCGGAGAGCCCCGCCGCGAACTCCTTTTTGGTTGACGCGCTCATCAGCTCCGGCAGAGGCGAGGCTGGCGGCGGTGGCGGCAGTGGCGGCGGCGGCGGCGGCGCAGGGGGCGGTGGCGGCGGCGGCGGCTACTACGCCCACGGCGGGGTCTACCTGCCGCCGGTCGCCGACCTGCCCTACGGGCTGCAAAGCTGCGGGCTCTTCCCCGCGCTGGGTGGCAAGCGCAATGAGGCGGCCTCGCCGGGTGGCGACGGTGGCGGCGGTGGCCTGGGTCCCGGAGCTCACGGCTATGCGCCCGCGCCTATAGATCTGTGGCTCGATGCGCCCCGGTCGTGTCGAATGGAGCCACCGGAGGGGCCGCCGCAGCCCCAGCCGCCCCAGCCGCCCCCGCCCCCGCCGCAGCCACCCCAGCCCCAACCACAGGCCACTTCTTGCTCTTTCGCGCAGAACATCAAAGAGGAGAGCTCCTACTGCCTCTACGACTCCGCGGACAAATGCCCCAAAGGCGCCGCCGCAGCAGCCGCTGCTGAGCTGCCCCCCTTCCCGCGGGGCCCGCCGCCCGACGGCTGCGCCCTGGGCGCCTCCAGCGGGGTGCCGGTGCCCGGCTACTTCCGCCTGTCTCAGGCCTACGGCGCGGCCAAGGGCTACGGCGGCGGCGGGGGCGCGCTGCAGCTCGGCGGCGCCGGCCCTTTCCCCGCGCAGCCCCCGGGGCGCAGCTTCGACCCGCCGCCCCCCTCGCTCGCCTCCGGGTCGGCGGACGCGGCCCGCAAGGAGCGCGCCCTCGACTCGCCGCCGCCCCCCGCGCTGGCCTGCGGTGGCGGCAGTGGGGGCTCGCAGGGCGACGAGGAGGCGCAAGCGTCGTCCTCGGCAGCCGAGGAGCTCTCCCCGGCCCCTTCCGAAAGCAGCAAAGCCTCGCCCGACAACACCCTGGGTAAGCAGGGCGCACCGCAGGGCTGCAGCCAGGCGGCCCTAGAGAGGTCGACGCGCAGAGGGGAAGGAGCCCAGAGCTCGGAGTCCGCGCAGCAGCCGGTCGGCCTTGGCCCGAACCGCAGGCAGGCTGACCTTGTGAACTTGCTTTTTAATATTTGGGCGTGGGGCCGCAGTAAAAAATTCATGTCCAGCTTAGCGCCCCACACTAAGACGGCCTTCTTGCTGCCCTCGGCTCACCCCCAGCTGGGAGCTAGAGTTAGGGGAGCAGCCTCCTCTTGTGCATGCCCTTCTCTGTGGCCCGCAGCCCCCCAAGCCGTGTCTGGGCCCAGCCTGAGAGTCGAGGCGCACCCTACGCGGGGGGAGGGAGAGGGAGAGGGAGGGAAGTCGGTTAGTTCACAGCAGATAGCACGGATGTTTGTAAGGCATCCAAAATAAGCAGCCGCCAGCACCAATAAATAAGCCCATTAACCGGCGAAGTTCGAGTTTACGATCCCCCGTGCTTTTTTTTTTTTCAAAGTTGCTGGAGGGGCGGGAATTCTCCTTGTGGGGAGAAGAGAAAGCAAATTCGCCCCGACTCAGAGTAGAGAGGCAGAGAGAGGGAGAGGACATTTGGATTTCCCTGGAAATGCCCAGAATGTCTGCCCCTGACTCCTGAGAAGATCTGAGGGAGGGCACTTGACCCCGAGGGTTTTCATGCCCGCTCCTCCTCCCAAGTAGACCCTTCTCTCTCTCCTCAGCAGATTTTGGACATCCAGGCTGCGTGTGCCCACATCAGAACAAGGATCTTTTGCCCTCAGCCTGGAGGCTGCAGGAAATGCTTGGGATGTGAGAAGCAGGGAGGGAAAAAAAAAAAAAAAAGGCGTTAAGTTCAACATACATAGCCCGCCCTCCCAGGCCTAGTGTTCTGCAAGTGCTTGGAAGCTTTGTGTTAAAACAGGTGTTTGAGGGGGAAAATGGAGGAAGATGTAAATTGGGAGGGGAGCAGAAGGTTGGAGCAAGCTTGCACATGCATTTTTTTTTAGGGGGGTAACTGCTTGGGTCCTCAGAAAGCCACAGGGAAACATAACTCTCTTTGTCTGACCCAGGGCATCCCTCATATGGCACAGGTCTCCCTAGTTCACCCTTACATGAAAGTCCAGTGGCTCCACTTTAACCTCTCCCTTCCCCCTTCGTTCTGTTAAATGCCAGGAAATTCCAAAGGTGAAAATTCAGCAAACTGGCTCACTGCAAAGAGTGGCAGGAAGAAGCGTTGCCCCTACACCAAGCACCAGACACTGGAGCTGGAGAAGGAGTTTCTGTTCAACATGTACCTTACTCGAGAGCGGCGCCTAGAGATCAGCCGCAGTGTCCACCTCACGGACAGACAAGTGAAGATCTGGTTTCAGAACCGCAGAATGAAATTGAAGAAAATGAACAGAGAGAATCGGATCCGAGAGCTCACAGCCAACTTTAATTTTTCCTGATGAAGCTCCAGGCAATGTGTGTCCCCACCCCACCCCCACCTCCCATCCTCTCCCTGCTTTGAGAGAGCTGCTCTTTCCCTCTGTCTTCGGCCTGTGCCCAGGAACTCCACCTGTGCCCGGGAGCTCCACTCCTCCCTCCCACATTCACCGTCTCACTGGCCATTACATCTGTGCTGGGCTGGTTTGTTCTTACTTTTTTGTTTCTTTGTTTGCTTGGTGTCAGTTTATTTGTTGCTTTCTGGGGGAAGAAGCCATATCATGCTAAAATTCTATAGAGATCTTGTCCTAGGTGTCAAATGGTGACTGGGATGGTTTGCTCTCTCAGGGTTCCACTGCTAGAAATGGGCCCTGTCCTCCCCAGTGGAGCTGGTGTCCTACAGCAGGCCCTGGGTAGACTTGGCCAGGAGGTTGAGTTTCTAGTATAGGCACTGAGGTATCTAGCCTGAGGTCAATGGTGCAAGAAGCCACCACCAGGCTTGCCTGGAGTGCTGGGCTGTGTTTAATCAGGGGGATACAGGCCTTTCTTTCTTCCTTCCTTAGCACGGAGAAGGGCTTACAGGCATGGATATCTAGGTTGGAGGGAGGGAGGTCTTGACTTTGGCTAATTGGAAAATCAAGAGTCAGAAAGGTTAAAAATTCCTTCTATATAAGATATCACAACTTTGAAAGAAAAAAAAAGTGATCAGGAGAAGGAAAAATGCCTCTTTTCAATTGTGTAAGGTCTTGCATTGTGGGACTGAATTGTTTCACTTACCTCTTAATTTCCATATCCTTCTGATTATAATCTAATGTAGTTTTGTTTGTACATGCAGATTTAGCGAATTATTTTTTTGCCATTAACTAATCGTTACCACTGGTAACATATGACAAGCACACCACAATTCTCCTTATCTTGTGGAGTATTTTTTTTTTACTTTTATTATTTCTAAAAATTCATGGAAGCCTAGGAGGGCTGGGGTGACAGGACCAGTTGAGAGAAGGGAGACAATGTTTGGGTTTCCTTTATACTGTGAAGTTACATGCATAAAAGGGTGAAACCTGTAGGTGCAGTAAAAGAAAAACTATAAATACAAATCTGTATAAATGTCTATTATGAAAAATTGCCAATCTTGTTTTATGCAAATGCATTCTATCATTATAAATGTTAGTTCTAGTTCTATTTACTTCTAATCTTAAATCAGAATAAATTAATATTGTAATGCTGCTGTGCGTGGAAAAAAAGACGATGTTTATGTTCTTATAGAAGAATAAAAGCTGTGGAATGAAGCTTTTTAATTTTACCTCTTTTTTTGACTTCTTATCTTCATCTTCCACTTTATCCTGTCCACTGCTTTTACAACAGGAGGACTAGCCTGCGCCCCCTGCAATTACTTTAGGCATCTATTTAAATATTACCTAGACGGTCGTAATTTGTCTGGGCCCTATAGCCCTGGTGCCGTAAGGTTTGTCGGCTTTTGTTCAGTTTTATGACTGCTAGTATATCTGGATTGTGCCTGTCTTGGACCAGTGGTTTCAGTTGAGAGGGGAACTGCATAGACAGAGGAAGTCAAACAGGATCTTTCGGGAGCCCCAGGGAGCCTCGCAGAAGCCGGCTATTTTGCGGATCCCCCATCCTCGAAGACCCCAGGCCTCGGCACCTATGGAGCTGGCTGGGTCCACGCGCGTCGCTAGCGTCCGCGGCGCTGGTGGTTAGGTAGACCCGGGCCTGGCTGCAGATCACTCCCTCTCCCTGCACGGTCTCCCCCACCTGATCGCTCTCTGCGGGGCCACGCGTTTCCTGCTGGAGGGGGGGGGGGGCGACGCTAGGGGGAGGGGGCGCGGGAGCGCGCGCGGGGGGCTGGTCGGTGGGGAGGGGGGGAGCGCAGGGTCGGGGGCGAGCGCGGGAGGCAGCGAGCTGACTGGGAGCGGGGCTCGGGGCTCCGGGCTCGGGGCTGTCCCCGGCGCTGTGGGGTGGCCGGGCAGGGGCTAAGGCTGCTGGAAGCCGCTCCGAGTGACAGGATTTGGGGAAGCGGCAGCCGCAAGCCTCGTTCTCTGTTCTCTCCTGGTTTCCTCCCCTCCTTTCATTTTCCTGCCTCTCACCTTCCTTCCTCCTCCTTCCCTCTTCCAGGTTAACCTTTCTGGGGCGGGTGGCTTCTCCCTCCTTAATGCCAGAACGGCGGCCCCGGTGGCACCGTGGCGCAGATTGGCGGGGGCCTGGACCCTGCGCCACCGCAGGGTCCTTCGTTGGCGGCGACAGTGTTGGCGACAGTGACGGCGGCGGCGGCAGCGGCGGGCGAGGCGGCCCCGCGCGGGCAGCACCAGAACTGGTCGGTGATTTAGGTAGTTTCCTGTTGTTGGGATCCACCTTTCTCTCGACAGCACGACACTGCCTTCATTACTTCAGTTGAAATCGTCTCCAGGTACCTGGACGCGCGGGGGGCCGGGCCAGTCCAGCGGCATCTAGGCCCTGGCGGTGGTGCCAGGCTAGCGGTGGCAACCTAGGTTTTTTTCTGCACAGGCAGGCCCCATGGTCCCTGCCTTCTTCTTAGAGAGCCGGGCCTCACTCCCCATCCCTACCTGGACCCGAACAGGTATGGTTGGGCTTGCTACTCTTTGCAGACGCCAGGGGCGTGGTAGGAATTCTAGGCCCCTGGCTATTCAAGGTCAGGGGCGCCGCTTCCATCCTGGGCCTCCCCTGCTCCAGGCCGATGCCTGGCTGGCTGGAGACTAGGCCACCTCCCCCCGCCCCCCCCCCCCCACGCACAAGCTTGGGGCACCACCTACCCAGATATATGGTAAGAAGCCAGGAAAGATACAGTCTCTAGTGGAGATTCGGTCTAAACTAGGAACAACAGCGCAGACAGTGGCTGGGATCCTGGCCTTGTCACCTAGCTTTCTGTCTGTAAGCCGTTCTCTACTCCCAGAAACTAACCACCTCTGAGTCATTTCTTCCTTCTTGCCCTCCCTCCTTCCTTCCTCTTTCCCCCTCCCTTCCTTCTTCCCTTCCTTTTATTTTTACTATATCCTCCATCTCTCCATGTCCGGTTTTCTTTCTATTTCTACTGCCTCCACTCTTCTCCAACTCTCCATTAGGAAGGGACCCTGGATAGCTCTTAGGAGAGCCTGAGGGGATCCCCCTCAGCACTGGGGCTCTCTTGGGGGCAGCTGTATTGGGCTGTGGACAGGGGTTTCGTGTGTGTGTGTGTGTGTGTGTGTGTGTGTGTGTGTGTGTCATGCTACTGCACAGACAAGGCCTCAGTTACGATCATGACCGGATGGCAGTGGCCTTGTGTTGTTTCCTCATCTGTGGATTGGCAATAGCAGCCTGGGATATTTGATTAGGGGTCATTTGTGGCAATTTTTGAGGAGCTGTGTGTGCCTATACAGTGGGCAGGAAGGCATTCACAAGTCTGACTGGGGACCTGGGCTGAGGCCCTGCAGGCTCAGTGGAGCCTGAAAATGCCAGCAGTGATAAGACAACTTCTCCGCCAGCTCTCCTGGGGTGTTTGAATCCTTGACTGCAGTAAAGGGTTTCTGCTAGCATAGAGATTGACTGCTTACTTGCCAGTAGCCTATATCAGACTTACAGTATGTCAGATATTTTCACTCTTTTGTGGAGGGGTGCAAAGAAGGGCATCCTTATAGCAGCAGTTCCTTTCAAATAATAGGGGGAAGGAATGAATCCTCAATTCTAGAATCACTGAAAAATACATGTAAACTTGAATCTTTGTTCCAAGTTATTCCACCATTGGAAATCTTAATTCTCACTGACTTAAGCAGAGTTAAACCACTTCAGGAAACAATAATGACATCTGACATGGAAACCTGGGGAAACAGTCTCCCTATGGGGATGCTAAGAATAAACCCCATGTGCCCCTACCAATTAAGGCATGTAGGCCTTCAGGCTGCCCATTCAAACACAGCTCCCCTTCCCCTTTCTACTGTGGGCCCAGGGGCAGCTTTCCTGTGAAGCCTGCCTGTCTGTTATCTGTTATCTAAAGGCCCATACTGCAGCATTTCCCTTACCTCCCCACTGCCATTCTCCAGACCCGTCCCTCTGTATTTTGATTTGTTTAAGAGATCACTATTTTAGAACACTTTGGTGAGAAAGGGTCATTTGTAATTACACCCACTTATTATTTCTTTATTCATAATCTCTTTCACTTGAAAAATAAAAGCAAACAGACACCAAAGCCTGCCTAGTCTCTCCCCAAACCTCTGATAAGAGGAAAATATTTAGTTTTGATGATTTTTCTCCCTTCTAGGAACCAACAATGACGCTCTAATGCTCAATGCCTCTTAGTTATGTAGTAACCATCCTGACTGGGAGGAACTAAGGCTATTAAAAAACAACCTTTTTATTTAAAAAATCACTAGTAATAATTTGTGGTTTCTCTGGATTTAAAAAAAATGGAAAAAGCAACCAGGCATGTCCAGCCTATTTGCTGATAATTATCAGGAGCAAAGATTTCATCCAGGGTTTATCTTAATGAAAATTCAGAACACACTTGTAGTGTCCAATATTTGGGACACCTTGAGCTGTGGAAAAATTCACAGGGAAAGGAAAGGATCCAGGGGTGGTGTGGGGAGAGGTGGCCTGGGCTCGAGTTCATTGTGTTGGTGGTGGCCTTCCCCTATGCCGATGAGGAAGGGGCACTAGGTTGGGCTTTTTGATCTTACTCCTTGGGAGACCCTGGCACCTGAGGGTTCAAGCTCCTTAGGGCTAGGGTAGTTTAGTATTGGAGGAGGGGTTCTGCTGGAATATTTGAAAAGGATGAAGAGAGAGAGAGAGATGGAAGCACTCGCCTGCCTTCACCGCCAGGCAAGTGGGCTAATGAGAAACACACTCTTGCAGGCAGTGTTCACACGTGAATTTAATTACCCTGTTTTTAGAAGTCAATGCTTTCTGTTCTAATTCAGAGTGGGCTTTTTTTTTCTTCTCCTTTTTCCAATTAACAGAGAGGCCACAGCCTTTTAATTTACCTTTTAAATAAATATAACGAGTGAGAGATACCCTCCTAGGTTGGGTTAAGCTAAGGAGTGAGAGAGAAGTCAATGTCCAGTGCTCCTCCCTGTTTCGATTTCTAGCCCTGGACTTGAGCTGGGGGCCCTCTCGTTCTGGCTTTATAACTCTGGTGAGCGACCACCATAGGGTGGGTAACTGGTAACTGAGGTGACCCGGGCAGACAGCCAGGAAGGAAGGCAGGAGCCCTGGACTCATACTGTATCAGGAGCCCCTTTGCTCCACTAGTGAGGGTCTGCCAGCTCCCATCTCTTGGCCAGGGCTGCCCGGTGGTGCTCCCAGTTCACTTTCCGTGGACTCTGCCTGGCCTTTTTCTGCAGCTAGGATTGGGGAGCACAGGGAGGCTGACGGAGCCTTCAAGGTCTCAGTGCAGTGCTGGGTGCCTGCTGCTGGCGATTCTGGGTGGGGTACAAAATGTGTGGGAGCCAGGGCACTGCATAACCAGGTGCTCAAGCCCTTGGCCACCTGGAACCTCTGGGCGCTGGCTCCCAGGCCAGTCCTCTGAGAGGCTTTCGCTAGAGGCGGGGGTGAATGGGGCGAACTTGGAAGCTGCCTGGGTACCCCATGGCCCAACCAGATGGATTCCAAGGAACCAGGAGAGGCAGTGCAGGCCTACCACCGCAGTCCTTGCTGGTCCTTGCTGGGCCCACAGTCCAAAGGCGCTGGTGATTCTGCTTCGTAAGGTCACTGCGTTGAATTTGACTTTTAGCAAGTGAGTGGCCGGGCTAAATTCTCCTCTCCAGGGACCACAGGGATTATTTAGGGGGGGGGGCGCCAACCAAACACAACAGTCTAGTTTAACCTTTCCAAGTCCTCGTAAATTTTTACAGCTGGGAGCCACAGCAAGGCGAGGCAAACGAATCTGTGGGTCGTACCTAACTACCCCCCACACCAGCTCCAACCCTGCCTGTGTGGCTTCTGCAACAGTCACTCCTTACGAAATATCATAAATATAGATTTAAATACAGTAGAGCGAGAATGCGATCTGCCTGCTCTCTCTCTTTCTTTTTATGGCTTCAATTATTGTCTAATTTTATGTGAGGGGCTCAGCCCGAGGCGCTCGCATGCGGGCCCCGCATCTGGCTGGGGGGCGTGATTAATTGGGATCTAAAATAGTCCGCTTAGGAAGAGGGTGTCTGGGTGGTGGTGAGTGAGAGAGAGAGAGAGAGAGAGAGAGTGTGTGTGTGTGTGTGTGTGTGTGTGTGTGTGTTGGGGGGGTGTCCCCAGGCCAGGCTGGATTTGATCTTTTAATCTTCGTTGGCCACAATTAAAACCGAGCCGATCGCGAAGCGCCACGATCCCTTTGCATACAAACATATGGCTTTTGCTATAAAAATTATGACTGCAAAACACCGGGCCATTAATAGCGTGCGGAGTGATTTACGCGTTATTGTTCTGCCGGGCGGGCACGTGACGCGCGTGGCCAATGGGGGCGCGGGTGCCGGCAACTTATTAGGTGACTGTACCCCCCCCCTCCGGTGCCACCAAGTTGTTACATGAAATCTGCAGCTTCATAATTTCCGCGGGTCGGGCCGGGCCGGCCACGGCGATGGCCACCACCGGGGCTCTGGGCAACTATTACGTGGACTCGTTCCTGCTGGGCGCCGACCCCGCCGACGAGCTGGGCGCCGGGCGCTACGGGCCGGGGCCCCTGGGCCAGCCCCCCCGGCAGGCCGCCGCGCTGGCCGAGCACCCCGACTTCAGCCCGTGCAGCTTCCAGTCCAAGGCGACAGTGTTCGGCGCCTCGTGGAACCCGGTGCACGCGGCGGGGGCCGGCGCCGTGCCCGCCGTCTACCACCACCACCACCCCCCCTACGTGCACCCGCAGGCGCCCGTGGCCGCGGCCGCGCCGGACGGCAGGTACATGCGCTCCTGGCTGGAGCCCGCGCCCGGCGCGCTGTCCTTCGCGGGCTTGCCCTCCAGCCGGCCCTATGGCATTAAACCTGAACCGCTGTCGGCCAGAAGGGGCGACTGTCCCACGCTTGACACTCACACTCTGTCCCTGACTGACTATGCTTGTGGTTCTCCTTCAGTTGATAGAGAAAAACAGCCCAGCGAAGGCGCCTTCTCCGAAAGCAATGCTGAGAATGAGAGCAGCGGAGACAAGCCCCCCATCGATCCCAGTAAGTGTCGCCTCCCTCCAGAGCGGCCACCGCCTCCGCGAAGGCCACCCGGATGTACCGGCCCAGCAAACTTTGCTCTGGAGCTTGTCTTCTCCCGCAGCTGGGGGCCTCTGGAACCGGGGGACCGGGAGCCAGAAATTGCTGTTTGGGACGCGGCGGATAGGGCCGCCAGTCCAGAGGGCAGTGACAAACCGGGCCGCTGCGCTGGGCTGGGCTGGAGTGGGAGTGGGGGGAGGGGAGACGGCAGCCGAGAGAGGGGGCGGGGCGGCTCTTCCAGCCCAGCCAAGACCAGCCGCCCCTCTCCTTGGCCGCCCGAGGCCAGGACAGAGATTCTGTGGGTCATTCTTCGAAAGCACCGCGGCATAGTCTGATGGGTGGCTAGATAGTCCCAAAGCTGCGGTAGTTACTCCAGCTGGGCAGCCTGACCTGAGAAGTTGGAGAAACACGCCCGCCAGAGCCTCCCGCCGGAGCCCCTCACTTCTCGGAGAGTAAATCCTGCAGGAGACTGGGGCTTCCGGCCAGCAGGATCACGAGGGTCCTTCTGCCAGACTATTCAAATTCACTGGGAAAGTGATCTAGAGCCTTAGTGAGGATCCTCTCCAGGTTCCCACAGCCTTCCAAGAAGGTCAAGTCAGCGGTGGGTGGGTGGTGTAGGAGGAAAGGCCGGGAAGGAGAGACCGAGTGAGAGAGAAGGAGAGGGAGCACGTAGGAGTCTGGCTGCACAAATGCCTGGCAGTTTGGTTTGGTACGAAGGAGAGCTGTTCAAAGTTCATGCTTTACACAATGTGTGGGAGGAAAGGGAGGAGGGGACAGTAGGACAGATGAGAGAGGATGGTCTGGGAGGGGAGGGGGGATTGGAGTCCAAGCCCGGGTTTTACTACATTGCAATTGTAAGTGACCGTCCCCTGTACCCGTCTGCCTGGGCTCCATTGTGACCGAGGCTCAGCCTCTTCCCTAGCCTGCTTGGCGATCTTTGGCAGCTGAGGATCCCAGATGGTTCTCCAGGCCCCAGAGGAGGGAGGTGTTTTTCCTTCTAACTTCTGCTCCCCCCCCCCCACATTCCTGCAGGTAACCCAGCAGCCAACTGGCTCCACGCCCGCTCCACGCGGAAGAAGCGCTGCCCTTACACCAAGCACCAAACACTGGAACTGGAGAAGGAGTTTTTGTTCAACATGTACCTCACCAGGGACCGCAGGTACGAAGTGGCCCGGCTGCTCAACCTCACCGAGAGGCAGGTCAAGATTTGGTTCCAGAACCGCAGGATGAAGATGAAGAAAATCAACAAAGACCGAGCCAAAGACGAGTGATACGTCTGGAGTTCATTTAACTGAAAGAGAGCAAGGGAGCGAGCGAGCGAGCGAGCGAGCGAGCTAGAGAGAAAGAGAAAAGCATGCCCCGTTTTCTTCTCTAACCCTTCCCCTTCACAAAGCAGCTCTAACCTCCAGGCCTCATCAGACCTCTTGACAAACCCAACTCAGGCTGGCTCCCAGGCCAACTGTTTTTTTCCTTTCTCTTTCTTTCTTCCTCTCTTCCTTTTCTTTCTTTCTTTCTTTCTTTCTTTCTTTCTTTCTTCTCTTCTTCTTTTTCTTTCTTTTTTTATGAAGGAGGTATAGTAAGCTTTCCATTTTCTATAAGATGGGGAAAGGGGGAGGGGGCAGTAGCACTGATGGTTATGCGTGTTAGCTTGTATATATATATTTTTGAGAATCTACCTGTTCTTGACTTAAACAAACAAAAAAAACTACCTTTAAAAAATAATGCACAACTGTTGCCAGTGGGCTGTATAGTTGTTTATTTTATTATTATTTTTGTCTGTGTGGAGTTAATTTAATTTGCTCTTCATCTGGCAGAGCAGTCTGCCCAAATACTTGAACACTGTGTTTTATTGTGGTGATTATGTTTTGTGACTCAAACTTCTGTGCTGGGTGATGCACCCGTCGTGATTGTGAAACCTAGAATTCAATGGAAACTCAGGTTGTTTATGAGGGAGGGAAACAGTTGCATAGGGTATAGCTCTGTAGTGGGATATGTCTTCTAACTAGGCTGTTAACCTTTGATTGTAAAGTAGCTGTAAGAATTTCCCAGTGAAATTAAAAAAAAAAAAAGCCTGAAAAATAAAGCATTCCTCTGGATGCATTGACTCCTGGTGTTCACCACTTGGAAAAGTTTAGGCATTCTCATGCCTCCAAGCTCAATCCTCTTGTTGTCCATTGTAAGTGTAACCCACACGTAAAAGAGAAAGCAACTAGGAGAGAGTCTGAATACTGTTTTTGCACCAGACAAGCCGGAAATTCGGAGCTATACATATGTGCGGAAGGTTACTACCTAAAGTTTATGTTTAATTTTAATGGGGGGGGGAGTTTGAATGCTGATTGTAATGAAGCTAATTTTAATGATAATAAATTATACAATATGGAATCTCCACGGGCTGCTGTAGATTTGTATCCTGGGTGAATCCGGGGTTTCCATCTGGCTGAACGTACACTGTATATTTTGCACTAGTTACCTCAAGGCCTACTGACCAAATTGTTGTGTTGAGATATTTAATTTTCCTTTTTTTTCAAATAAAATATATTGATTCGTTTTCTTTTTTCTGCCTTTCTTTCTTTTCTCTCTCTCTCTCTCTCTCTCTCTCTCTCTCTTGGGTCAGCTCTTTGCACCTTCTTTTCAGTCAGGGGAGGCTGGGTACAGTTCAGGCATAAGAGTTCCCTGGGGCTGAGGAGGACAGAATCTCAGTGCAGCTGCTTTAGGACACAGGAACCCACAGACACCAGCTGGGAGCTGGCCTCCATACTCAAAACCAGGCCTGGTGCGGGGCTGCATAAGCCTCTGAGAAGGCCGGGGGAAACCCGAGGCCAGGAAACCAGAGGGACCCCTGCTTTGTGTCCATTTTATGGGGTGGTGGTGGGGAGGCCTCTAGAGAGGAGTTGGGCTTAGACCCTCGGGATCACCACACTTTCGTTTGATGCCCCAAGAAATTTTATGAACCTTCCTGTGAGGAGCCAGGGTCTTCCCTGGTAAGGGGGACAGGGGCTGAGGGAAAGTGAGACTCAGTGCTGATGGGCCTGCTTCCTAAGAAGCTTCCCTGGAAGGAAACAAGTCTGACTGCCCCCAGCATGGTCCCCATGGCAGGTATTTGGGAACCTTCGGGGAGGGGCCCCCACCCCTTCTGTCAGTTGTGTGTGTGTGTGTGGGGAAGTTCTGGATTCTGCATAGCATTCCCCTCCCACGCACAAGTCTTAGCAGAGCCGGGCCCGGGGCAGCTCAGCCGATGAGCCTGAAGCACCATAAAAGAATATGAGGGGCTGTTACCGTTTATGGGGTGTAAAGGGCTGCGGGGAACGGCCACAACTTAAGCGCGAGCGCCATCGAGATGGGGAGGAAGGGTTCATTCTCACTCCCCCCCCTTTTTTTTTATCTCGCCCCCCCCAACTCACCACCCCCACTCCCGCTTCTTCTGCAAAGTTGCAACTCATAAAAGGGGAACCAGGGCGTCCTTCGGGGTATGTGGCCTTCTCCTAGTGTCCCCCTCCCCCGCCCCCATCCCGCCGCCAGGTTGGGACACCCTCTGTTGTTGCAGACAGAAGGGACTTCAAAGAATGGGTAGTCAGGGTGTGCCATAAAGGCCGGGTCTGCGAACTGTCTGGAATTTGGCCCTTAATGAGTTTACAACTGTCCAGCCCCAATTAAGATTTTCCACCAAAGCCCTTTCATTTGTCTGCTCTGTCTGCTGCCGATAAAGCGGCTGCGGAAACTGCTGTCTTTTATGAGCACTGCCTTCTCCGCGGCGATGATTTCGGGCTCTGGGTTCTTCCCCCTCCCTCCCGCCACTACTCTGGGGACTGGGCCTTGGCTGGGCTGCGAGAGCCGGGAGCCTGGAGCTAAGAAGCAGGAGGCGGAAGGCTGCTGCTAACCGCGCTCAGGCAAGACGGCGGGACTGCAGTGCCGGCAAGTGACCAGAAGATGGCAGTGTGACTCCACGGAAGAAGCGCCCGCGCCGCCATCTCCCGCTGCCGGGACCCTATGAAGCTCCTAAGATGTCGACTTGACCCGAGCCTCTCTGCAGCTAAAGCTGCGGGTTTGAGTCGGTAGCTGTCATCTCTTTGCGGTGCCGCTTACACCACGCTGGAAATCGAGCAAGTGACGAGGGCAGCCGGGATCTGCTCCGCTGGCGCCCGCCGCTCCCACCCTGCGGGCAGGCACAGCTCTGCGGGGCTGCAGCTCGCCTCGGGGAGAAAGGATCTCTGTCCTGGTTTCGGTCCCGGTCCCTGTCCCCGGGCCAGACAGGCCCCCGGAACCGCGGGACCCACGGACGGATAGACGGACAGGAAGACCAAGGCCTCCAACCCCGGGATCAGATGACTCCTCCTAGGTGTACAGCAAGCACGTTGTGCGCAAAGGGCCAGTCCTGCGACGCGCCTGGAGACCCCGCGGGAAGAAGGGGTGCGCGAACCAGAAGCCGCGGGCGGACCTGGACTCCAGACTGGGCAGCTCTGAATACCTGACAATAAAATTCGGAGACTGAATATGAGACGATGAAACACCCTTGGTGATTGTATAGTGTGTGTGTGTGGGGGGCAGCTGAGTTGTCTGCATGGGGAGCTCCGGAGGGCAGGGGCGGGCACACCTGGAAAAACTGCTCTGGTTGTTTTAAAATAAACTTGATATTTGAAAATAGCCATGAGAGATAGCAGAGTCGTTCCAGGACAGAAATTAACGACTTGAAAACCATCCTTGCTTGCTTTCTCTTGCCCCCTCTCCCCGAATTTCCTGAGCAGTGTGGAAGCACAAGGACTACTTTGAGCTTGCCCTGCTGGGGAGGAGGAGGGACCGCCTCATCTTGGTCAGGCTTATCCCTCACCCTGGGTGGAGAGCATGCCCCCAGAGCCTTGCAGGAGGCACCCAGAGCTTCTTGGGAGGATAACCTCCCTGGTGCAGAATGGTTACAGAGAGAACGAATAATAGTAAGAATAAGCAAAATAAAAGTAAACAGAAAAGACAGTCCTTGGAATACCCCCAGAGGCTGTGAACACGCCACAGTGGTCCATTTATTTAGGTAGTTAATCTTCACCAAGCCCACAAACTGTTTACAACATCCAACAATCCAGCAACTGTAAAACCAGAGGCTGGATTTTGGCAGACAGTTCTCCCAGGGTGTCTCTCTCCCCTCCCCTCCCTGCAAACCCCTTTTCCTCAGTTTAAAAACACATTGGAATTACAGGCACATGTCTCCCTTGTATTATCCTTATTATAATACACACAGTTTCACAGCTTCTGTAAGACGGGTTTACAAGTTTTCCAGAGAACCGTCAATGGCCGGGTCTCCAAGCTGCAGATAGAAAACTCAATTTGTGTGACTGTGAATAAATGGCGAAGGAGCTTGTGGGTGACCAGTGCTTCTGTTCTGGGAAGCCCCAGGTAGGTGCTCATCCACAGAGACTGTCCAGGTCAGGCCTCTTGGGTTGCCCTTGGCTGATCACTGACTGGAAGGCAGCTCTTCACAGTCCCTGAAAGCTTCCCCAAAAGTTTCAAACACTAGCTCTCCAGTCCACTCCTGTGTACTAGTTGGGGACAGATCTGCCCTCACTCCCTGATCTGGATCAGCAGTCGCTCAGTCGATGGATTCCAATTAGCCCGCAAAGAAAGGGGGGGCATATTGCAGGGGAAGAAATATTTGGAGAAGCTAGCTACCAAGACTCTCCAGAAATAGGTCCACTTCTTAGCTGGATTTAAATATTGAGGATGAACTGGGAAATCAGAAGCAAGCAAAACAGCCTGCTTGGTAGGTAGGAACCCAGTTCCTGAAAATGGGGGGCGTCTTTACAGGAATACAATCTGGCCGATTAGAAACCCAGCCTTGCATAGCCTGCTCTGGGCAAAGCATCCAACGGTCTTTTTTGTGAATGTTCTTCTGTTTAACCAATGCATTCCGTGTCTTTCTGCTTACTGGGTACGAGAGCGATGGCTGGACAACATGCAGCTGCAGGGGCCTTATTTAAAACCTGACTTTGGCCTTTTTGTTTGTTTGTTCTTAAAATCGGGCTATAAAGAGTGGTGTTCTCTTTCTCCTCTCTCTCATTGATTCAAAAATAAATAATATTTAATAAAATAAAATAAAATCTGATTACAGAAGACAGGAGGGCAGTGAGAAGCCAAGAAAAAAGGTCTAAGCCACTGGCTGATGCAGGTCTGGGAAGCCTGAGGCCTTGTCCACAGCGGGCTTCTGGCCCTCCTTGGCCCAGGCAGAGGGGCAGCTCCTTCTGCCAAAACCTCTTGGACTGGCTCTGGGTAAAACAAGCCAGGCCTGGACTTTGGCACAGGCTCTGGGCCCCTGAAATCGTTCTCCACTCCATTCCTCAAGTCACCTCTTACAGGGCAGGTTCTACATTAAAAGATGTCGCTCTTGGTTGCTCCAGCCAACAGTCTAGACAGGCGGCGGGCGGGTGGCGGCGGCCAGGGTCTTTCTCTTTGCATCTTGCTGCGTGTCACCCGAGGAAAAATTTATTGGTCTAAAGCTGTCTAATTTCACCTCTTTGATCTCCTAGCCTTTTCCTTGTTTCATCTTCTGCAATTTTTTTTTTTGGATTCTTCTTCCATACCCAAAAAGGTGACACTGTTGGAAATATTTGTTTTTTCCTGGGATGTCCCATCTTCATCCTTCTCCAGTCCCTAAAGGAGACACATTATCATTCAGATCCACAGTAAAAGAGTACCCCATATATTGCTTTTCCAGAGCCTGTACCCCCATGGGAAATGGCCTACACCACACACACACCTGCCTCAAACATCACCCCCCATTCCCATTCACACCCCAGGGCCCTACACACAGAGGGGGAGCTGGGACTGAAACCTTCAGCCACCTTTTGTGCTCCTGGGACCTTTAGAAAGGGTGAGGTGAACAGGGGGAGGCCTGGATGCTCTGAACATGATGGGGAGTGCTTTGTACACAAGGAGCCAAACTCTATAATTCAGAGGAGAATTTCCGGGGCAATCCCATTGTGAAGTCGGGTTTATGATGTGCAATCTAGCCAAGCAGTAAAGAGGCGCACTGACCTGGCGGCAGAGCTGTGAGCCTGGCCAGTTTATGAAGGGTCCAGGGGAAAGAGTTCGGCCTGCCACCCTCCAGAGAGTGGTGGTCAGCGGGTGGCAGTTTCCCAGCCCCACTCAGGAGATGGTGGCATGGGGAGGTAAGTTCCTGAGTTGGGGACATAGGGGGACTACTGTGCCCTCTTGCATGAGGTTTTTTTTTTACGAGCTTATAAAGGGAAAGCTGACATTCTGGAAGGTTCCCTCTATTCATTTTTGGAAGATTTGCAAACAGAAATGGAGATCCCGTGTGGAGTGCAGTCCCCCAAGTGCCTGGGCTCCCCTTGGCTCTAAAGCATGTAGCCACTGCTCCCAGGGACTTGGGCCCTTAAGGCGTTGGTGAAGGTGCAGGGCAGTTGGGGTGAAGGTATCTCAAACCTCACGGGACTCGAGGGGGCCTGGGAACGTGCGGGACCTCGGCTTTTGCAAGCTGGCGGATAGGGGGGAATTGTTCCCTTTGGCTCCGGGAATAGGGAGGAACCAAGTATTACAGGAAGGACAAAGAGGGTCCATTTCTGGGGCTACCCGCGAGTTGCCCAAGAGAGAATTCAAAGAGTCTGCCTGACTGGTGAGCGGGGTCAGGAGGAGGGAGCCGGCCCCGTCAGGTTAATAAATCTGTTGGCAAACGGAGGCTCATTAATAGATAAAATATTTCCCCGCTTCCTTTCGGGCGGATAAACAGTCGGATAAACAGGGTGCCGCTGATTAAGGGAAAAATAAGGGAGGGGGGCTGGAAGGCTGACTTTATTCGAACCACATGGTTCCTTCCACTTTGCCCTGGCGCTTCTCACTGCTGCTGGAAGCGACCCAACAAGCACCGGAGTCGGAACGGGACTCGAGCCGGGGATCCCGGGCGGAGGGGAGGGGAAGGGAGGAGCTGGGGTGAAACGGGCAGCCGCCCAGAGCCCAGAACGACCCCTGCGCGCGTCCCGAGGGCGTAGAGACCCTCTCCCGGCCGGAGCGCAGCGCAACGCAGCGCAGGGAGCCGGCCGAGGAAGTCCAGTAGGCTGGGTATGGGGCTGGGACCCACGGCCGAGGGGGTTGCGCCCGGAGCCCCCACCCGCACCCCCGCGCGGAGCGTGCATAGCCGAGAGCCGAGTGGGCGGCGGCTGCGCGGTCCACCGAGCCCAGGGGGCCCTTCCCCGCAGGCGGCGCGGGGCGCGGGCGCGGCGGCGGGACCCGGGTTTGAGCCTCTTCCCCTGCCATTCTCGGCGGCCCGGGCCCCGCACGGCGAGACCACCTGTGAGGGCGGCCGAGATTGGCGGAGGCGGTCATGTGGGCGGTCACGTGCTGCGGGCGAGCTGGGTCCAAAAGAAAATGGGGTTTGGTGTAAATCTGGGGGTGTAATGTTATCATATATCACGCTACCTCGTAAAACCGACACTGAAAGCTGCCGGACAACAAATCACAGGTCAAAATTATGAGTTCTTCGTATTATGTGAACGCGCTCTTTAGCAAATATACGGCGGGGGCTTCTCTGTTCCAAAATGCCGAGCCGACTTCTTGCTCCTTTGCGCCCAACTCGCAGCGAAGCGGCTACGGCTCGGGCGCCGGCGCCTTCGCCTCCACCGTCCCGGGCTTGTACAATGTCAACAACCCCCTGTACCAGAGCCCCTTCGCGCCCGGCTACGGCCTGGCCGCCGACGCCTACGGCAACCTGCCCTGTGCTTCCTACGACCAAAACATCCCCGGGCTCTGCGGGGACCTCGCCAAAGGCGCCTGCGACAAGGCGGACGAGGGCGCGCTGCACGGCCCGGCCGAAGCCAGTTTCCGGATCTACCCCTGGATGCGGTCTGCAGGTAGGCGGGTGCTGCGGGCGGGCTGCGGGGGCGAGAGCGGGGCCCGGGCCTGAGGGCCTGGGGGGCTGGGGGTAGGGGGACGCGGAGCCAGGCGGCTGAGAGCCGGCGGCCCCGTGACTCTGGGCGTCTCTGCCTCTTCTGGTTTTAATTAGAGCCGAGGCGCCATAGCGTGGAGAGCCCGTAGCATTGTATGTAAATGAGGCTCATAAAACTTTTTATGGCCCAATTAATGGGTTCGATCCTCGTAAATTTATTTAACTCCATTTGTCTTGGAATTGTAATACTAAGTTTGTGCCTTATTCTCTCTCTCTCTTTCTCTCTCTCTCTCCCTCTCTCTCTCTCTCTCCCTCCCTCCCTCCCTGTCTGTCTGCCACCCTCTCCTCTCTCTCTCCCTCCCTCCCCCGTCCTTTCAGTCTGGCTTTTTCTTTCTCCAAAGCTGGGAGAGCCAAACCCTTCTCCAGTCCTCCACAGGCTCCCGGGCCAGGGTCATTGAAGGGTGGGGGTGGAAGCGTCCGGAGTAGGGGGTTAAATGGGGACACAGGATTCGAGTCCCCTAGGAAGGTCTGGGGGTTGGGGTGTAGGCTCCTGGGGAGGAGAGGCTCCCCTCGAGTGCAAGCCGCCGGCTGTCTGTCTGTCCACTGGCCTGACTTGGAGGGGAAGCAGCCCGGCTCCCCCCAGCGCAGCTTCTCCTACTTGCCTATACTTGATATTTACAATTTCCCGTTATGGGGGGCGGGGGGGGGGAAGCAGAACATTGTGGAAGCCTAGCCAGCTGGAGAGGGCGATCCTTAAATTGAGAATCGGCGCCCTCCCTCTTTCAAGAGCTGCCGGTGCGTCTGGCACGGAGGTTGGGGTCTCCCTCTAACACTCCCACTGCTCCCCCAGCGGGTTGTGGGGCTTAGGGTGGAGAGAAGCGGGGATGCGTGCCTCCCCCCACCTCTATATGACTGGGTGGAAGGTGAGGGCTCTGGGAAGGCCTTTGGATAATACACTGGCCTGGGTTCCTGGGAGCTCGTCTGTCCCGGTGTTCACGTCCACTTGTCTGTTCACAGGGCCCGACAGGAAGCGGGGCCGCCAGACCTACACGCGCTACCAGACCCTGGAGCTGGAGAAGGAGTTTCACTTCAACCGCTACCTGACGCGGCGCCGCCGCATCGAGATCGCCCACGCGCTCTGCCTCACCGAGCGCCAGATCAAGATCTGGTTCCAGAACCGCCGCATGAAGTGGAAGAAAGAACATAAAGATGAGGGCCCGGTCGCCACCTCAGCCCCCGAGGGCTCCGGGGGCCCCGCCACAGTGGCCTCGGTGGCCAACAAGGCTGGGGAGGAGGATGAAGAAGAGGAGGAGGATGAGGAGGAAGAGGAGGAATGAGGGGCTGAATACCCCAACCCTAGCTGCATCAGACAGTCATGAAAGCGTCTTTAGAGGCTCACTGGTTTTATTTACAAAAGTGGAAAAAATAAAAAAGAAAATGTTAAAAAAAAAAAGGGTGCTTGCTTCGGCAGCACATATACTAAAGGAAAAAAAAGAAAGAAAGAAAAAAGAGAGAACCACCCTAGTCCCCAACCTGCACCCCATTTACCAAATTGCCCACTCCAGCACTTAAAGTTTCCTGGACTGAGCTACCACAGACTGGGTCCCTTTAGGGGTCCGCTCTGACTCCTAGGACCCTTAACAGAGCACCCCCCCCCCAAAAAAAAAAAATTGGCCAGCCAGCTCCATTCTGGTGTGGCTAAAATACTACCTAGCACAGGCCTCCATAAGAGGCATCCCCAAACTACCTATGGGCCCAGCCCCAACCGGCCTCCTCTCCCAGGAAGCCCAAATGTCCTGACACTGGTAGACACCCAGCATCTCCCCATGCCCACAAGGATTCACTCAGTACTACCTACTCACCCCAAACTACCTATTTTGTGCTTGCTGGCTCAACTGCTACCTAGTGCTGGCCCTTCCCCAGCCAGGCCCTAGCTGCTTCTGGCCAGCCTTCCAGGCATCTCAGGCTGTGCTGAGAAGATATTAGGGGTCTGGGAACCAGGGCACTGGCTTCTATTTAAATTGAAAAAAATAATATATTTATTCCAAAGCATTATAAGTGCTGCAAACCCTTCTCTGGCCTGAGCATCCCAAGGTCAGCCCCACCACATCCTACTTCTAGAGAGGGAGCATCCCCAAACTAGCTGCAGACCTTTGGATTGACTTTTGCTTAGTAGAACTGCAGAAATGCTCCCAGTCCCAACCCCAAACTCCATTTCCTACTTCCAGCCATGTGAAATATGTATACCTTGACTTTTCCTACTATAGCAAATATTGTATATTTGGACAAGATTTTGTGTGTGTATGTCATTTCTGTAGTCTTGGAGTTCATTTGTAATGCCATGTATTGACCTGGGAAGGCTGTCTTGGTGGGGTTTCTTTGTAGCATGGTGTGTTGTCTTGAGCTAACTCTGTAGTGGGTGGGGAGAGCTGATGTCCCTTGTCTCCTGTGTTGTTCTGTGTCTCCCTCATCCCCACTCCAGCCTGGGTTTCCAGGCTCAGGAAAGTCTGCTTCCCTTTTTGCCCAGCCGATTATGTTATATGTAACAGAAAAATAAAGATGCTTGATGACAAAGAAACATGGAGTTCTTTCTCCAGGGGTGCTGGGCCAACAGTAGTCCCTGGCAGCCTGTCTGAGGGCCCTGAGGAAGCTTTGGAGAAGCAAAGATGAACACACACACACACAGGGTTCAAGTGTCCAGGGCTTGGTTTACTTGGTGTCAAATCCTTTTGTCTGTAATTTTTTAATGTGCGTATTTCTGTAAATATGTGGATCTGTGCAGTGTCCATAATTTTAACTATCTGCATTTTTGTGTCTGCAATTGAGTCTGTGCCTTTCTGCTTGTCTGTAATTGTATATGTGCCTTTCTCTGCATGGAAATTTTTGTCTGGGGTGTGTGTTTGTGCATGTGTGTGTGCATGTACACGCATGCACACACAGGCGCACACACATAGACATTTTCCAGAACCCAGGAAAGGAAAGAACCTTCCATCGATACATTATACTATATGAACCGCCTTTAAAAACCTTTATAAAGGCATAAGCAAATAGAAAAAAAAAATCTGCCCTCTCTAAGGCTGTGAGTAGGTTGAAGAAAGGTTATTACCCTGATTTCTAATTCTCCCAGCACCCTGAGCCTGGCCCCAGTGTAGGAAGAGGGGTTGAGGTGGGGGACTCCTTCATCACCCCTATCAACCTAGGGTCCAGCACCATGACTGAAGAGTACAGGGAGGGAAAGGTAGAGACTTGGGCAGTTTGGCTGGGGGGGGGGGCATCTGGATGCTGGGAAGGCTGAGGGGCTGGGAAGAGCTCAGAGCATAGTGAATCTCGCAGATGAACGGGAGACTCCTGCCTCCAGCCCAGGCTGGGCCCACTTCTCCCTGCATTTTTAAAATAAAAGCCCGGCCCAACTGGGTCTGTAAAAACCTGCAGCCCCCAGTTGGGGCGGTCTCCGTGGTAAGATGGCGCCGGTGTAAGAGCTGCCTCCTCTTAGTGATGGGGAAAGGGTCATAAATCCGTTGTTGTTTATGAAAATTTACAACTTTGCAATACAACTTTATGAGTTGTTCGGCCCTTCCATTGGCCGCTGTCGGTCATGTGGATGGGAACCGTGAACATGAACTTTTTTATAATTTCCCTTGCGAGAATAGAGCCGCATTCTTTTGCTCCGCTCCATCCTGCCTGCTTCAGAGCTCTGCCTTCCAGCCCTGCTCGGCTGGGCTTTTGTCCGGAGATGGAGAGCCAGGCAAGGCCTGGGGCCCGCGGGGCCAGGCCGCTCCTGCTGGAGGTGGGGCGCGTCCAGCCCATGGCGCCCGGTCCGCCGCTTTGCAACTCGCAACCTGGCTAATTTCCTGCGTCCTCTGGCACTGGGGCAGAAGACAATTCGTCTCCCCGAGCTGGGCGAGCGACAGCTGTCAGCGGGGCAGGAGCTTCTGGAAGCCGCCAGCTAAAGGTGAGACAAGTGGGGAGACATGGGCAAAGATGGTGAGGTGGCACTGGGTGCCAGTGGTGGTGGCAGAGGGCACCCTGGGTGGCTTTCAAGAGAAGCACACTCAGCCTTGCCCAAACTAAGCCACTGGATACTTTATTCCCATCACACATTACAGTCCCCTTCACACACCTCCCCTCCTCTCCTCTCCTCTCCTCTCCTCTCCTCTCCTTCCCCTCCCCTCCCTCTGGCTCACCAAGGCAGTAAATGCCCGCCTTCCTCTGGTGGCACAGCAGCCTGGCTGGCACCAGCTCTTCTCTTTGCCCTTCCCTGACCACCTCCCGCACCCTAATGAAGCGGCCTTGCTCTCCCCACTAACCTCTCCTGTTTGGATTTTATTTCATCTCTTCCTTTTTATTATTATTTTTTCTTTCTATTTTATTTATTTATTTTTCTTTCATTCATGACATGTTTGGTTTGATCGAATTCTCCAACAACAGAAGACAGTCTTCGGACCTGGGAAGGCTGGAAAAGAGGCATGAGGGTACAGTGAATTAATCGGTATTTTGTCAGTAGCCACACAGCACCTTCTATTTCTGTGGGGATTGTTTCTGGACAGAAAGGTAGATTGGAGAAACAAACAAATCAAAGGAGGCGAGGGAAGAGACACTTACTAACTCGACCAGAGGCCTCTGGCGATCACCAGCTGGTCTTCGTGCGCTTTTCCGACGACAGGGGCGTGTGTCTGCGGCGCTGGGTCGGGAATAGGTATTGGCGTGGAAGTCTGTGTTGGAGGAGAGGAGGGAATTAATTGACTGACGACTGAGTGTTACTTGGCGGGAGTTTGCGCTATCGCGGAGCAGTGGTGTTATTGTGAATGGCACAGGCCCGCGGCGAGTGTTAGAGGAATGGGCGATGGAGAGGGGGACCTCGCGTCCAGGCACCCAGCACCTCGGCCTGCGCCGCGCGTGGGCCGGCGACCGTGCACCCCCGCTGCCGGGAGCCCGCGATGGAGGTGACCGCGGCGGGGCCCGGGAGGAGGCGGCGGCCCGCGCCGCGGGGCCTGGAGATCAGGGAACTGGCGTTGGCCCTGACTGTGGCTCGCGCCGGGGCGCCGCGGTCATATGGGGAGCTTCCTGGGGCGGCCCGTAGGCTCGACACAGGGCTTCTGGGTTGGAGTTCTTTTTGTTTGTTTTAGGGTTTGGGTGACGGTGGTTTGTCCCCACCTCAAGACGCGGTGCTGGTAGGCCGTGGGTGCTCAAGGAAGGGCTTGTGTGTTGGGGGCGCCCAGCCGCGCCGAGGGTGCGCGGGGAGCCGAGAGCGCGGCACATTTGCATGGCGGGGCGGACCGCCTGGCTGCGGCTGCCGCGGGCAGGTTATTTATGGCCTCGGCGCCGCGAACTCGCTGCTGCCACGCTGTGGCCGTGGCCGGGACAGCCGCCCGCGCCAGCCCGCGTCGTGCAGCCAGCCGGCGACTGCTGCGCGGGGCCCCTCGGAGATCCCCCAGCAGGCTGAGGAGAGGGGGGCGAGGGAGGACCCGAGGGGCGGCCTCGCAGGGCCTGACTGGACGGGAAGCTCCCCCGCCTTAGCCACCCCTGGTAGGAGCCGGACGCCCGACTAGACCAGGCTTTTCTCTTCCCCCGCCCCAGCCCAGCACCATGGAGACTGGTTGCACAGGCCGCCTGGCACATCATGGCTGCTCCTGTCCACACTGCGCGTCCCTAGGCGCCCCGGGGGGCGCACGCTGGTGCGGGGATCGCATCCTCTTTGGGATTTTGAAACCAGTGGGATCACATAGAATCCTGAGGCCTGCAGGCCTGGCTAGTCCCGAGGAAGACTGGCTATGGCAAGGAAGGCGGGCTCTGGCTCCTGAGAGGCCCTGTGACAGGCAGAGGCCGCACCTATGTGCCACAGGATCGGGTCTGGGCTAGAGATCCCGACGAAGGGGGTGGCCTTCAAGGTCCCCTACAAATACCAGCAGGCTGCCCTCCAAGCTGGCAGACGTGGACACGGAGCTCGATGGGCAGCCCTGGAAAGAGCGGACTGTGGGGTCCTGCTCCGCTGTCCTGCCCTCCCATGATGAGTAACTGTAAGGTAAGTGGACTTTTTGTGTGGCTTTGACCTAGAAGACAGAATCCTGATGGTCATTCTCTTCATCCCAACAGAGGCTCCCTCCAGCGTCGGGGGCACTCTCTCTCTCTTTATATACATATGTGTGCATATATGCATATATATATATATATATATACATATATATACAGAGAGAAAGGGAGGGAGGATGTGTACACACACACACACACATAGCTGGTTGAAGAAATAAATTGGACAGCTGCCACCATGATGTGTAGCAGCCCTGGCTAGCACATAAAGAAAATTAAATTTAATATATTTTTCCATCTTAAAATCTATAGAAGCTAAAAATATAATGTTTTTTTTAATAAAATACTTAGTTGAGAAATTTTCTCTTTGACTGGAACAGTTATTAGCCTGAGAATCCAGGTCAAACCATAACAAATAGTAATAGTAGCAAATTGCCACTAATTGCAATACTGTGTAAGGACCTGGAGGAATGAAGTGGAAATTATAAATGTAAACACACATCAACATCTCCAAATGGATACTTTTGTCTTATTAATAACAATCTGCTTGAAATGACTGTCATCTGGTGTTCTTGGTGAAAAGGCAATAACTCAAACATTATTTTCTCCTAATGTAGTTTTTCTTTTAAAAAATCCCTTAGGAAAAAAATTTGGGGTCTACGGAGTTTTCATTTTTTCCTAATGAGTCCCTTCCCTGAAGACATGTGAGGCGGATGTTGAATTCTAGCCTCTCCTGCTTCATATGTGAAAGAGAGAGAGAAAGGAACTTTCCCAGCTTGGATTGATTTGGGGCACAGGCAGAAGGACTCCGGAAGAGAGCCCCCACCTCATGGTGAGCAGCTGTATGCTACACCTCTGTGGAGGCTGACCTTAGGCCAGTCTTGTCTTTTTTTTTTTTTTTTTTTCCTTTTGGGTGAAGTGAAGGTAGAGGATAAAAACTGAAGAGCAGGGGGAGAGATTAAGGAAGTCAACCGACCCATATTCCTAAAGGGACTGATGTTCTCATTCCCCCAGCACTGCAGCCTGAATCCCACCAGACTTCACTTGCCAGTTTCACACACCTTATAAACACCCTCTGGAAATTCAACTAAATTGTATAAATAGTATTTTTTTTCCAACTGCATCAGATTCTAGGATGTTAAAATTAATTTGGGGAGGGGTGGTGTCCTACAAGCCCAATAAATATAGTCATAAAAATGCCACTGAAAAGATATCACATTAAAAAAAGAAAGAAAGAAAAATATCACATTTTACAAAATGAGATTGACCCACTCATTGTTGTAAAGTCAACTATCTTAAAGGCATACCTCCCAGGGAAAGGGGAGCAGTCCAAGACACAAGCTTTTCATGTCCTGTTGGGGAAAGACAGGCCTGGTAGCATGTAAAAGCAATTTGGACAATTTCTGGAGCCACAGAGACAACTATTCTCAGTTCTGGGATGACTGCAAGTGGCAGGGCCCAAACAATCCCAGGAAGAACAGGAAAGAGGGTATGCCCTAGGAAGCACCCCAAAACTAAGCATATCAATTATCCCACCATTGCTTGGGCCCCACCAGGCTGATTTCTGTGCCTGGCTGGGCCAGGAGTCCTGGGTCAACAGAGTCTCTGGAATAAGGACAAATTCTACATCTGGACCTATTTCAGATCTGAGAAGTCCCAGCAGCAAAGTTCAGAGTATTGGGGGAAGGGAAATGGTCCAGGACTGGCTTCAGAGATCTGAGTTCAGTCTCACAGCTCTGCGGAGCCCACACTTATATTCCTTTGGGGTTCCCTTTCTTATTGAAAGCAATGGGTTTGGTTTCTGGCTTCTTGCTTCCTGGATTAAGAGAAAGATATGGATCTAGATGTAGTGTGTGTGTGTGTGTGTGTGTGTGTGTGTGTGTGTGTTATGAGGGGAAGGGGTGCTTTGAGGTCAGACTTTCGCTCCTCGGACTCCTCAGATGGGCAGTAGTTGGAAGGAGGGGGGTGGTAGTGTCTTAGCTCTAGGTGAGTCTTCCGTTTGCTTCTCTCTCTCTCTCTCTCTCTCTCTGTGACTAGGCCTAGGTCCCTGGTGGAGTGAGGAAGAGGAGAAGGTGGGAATGCACCGATCACTTAGGCTCAGGAACGAGGAGCAGGGCGCGAAGGCCTGTTTTCTCAGAGATCCCTTTCCTGGCCTGGGAACCGGCACCCACGAGTCAGGGCGCATAGGGGGAGGGGCAAAGTCGGCCCTGTTGGGAGGGCCGGCCGGCAGGCCAACTCTGTCACCGCCCCTCCTGGCGCGGGGCCCTCAGGTTTCCTATTTGGAGAGGAAAAACCCAAGAAGCAGAAAAAGGGGTTGAGGGCGGGGGAGAGCGGTCCGGCGGGGCCTGGCAGCGGCCCGGGCACTGATGCCCCTCTGCAGGCCGACCCGCTCTCCCTGCCCGGGCTGTGCCCGCCGCTGGCGCTGGTGGAGCGAGCCGGGCGGGCTGGCTGTGCGCGCCCATCAATCTGCCGGGCGGCGGGCGGCGGGCGGGCTGGGGGCTGTTTGTAACTTTGCTGCCTCGGTCGCCGCGGTCCCCAGGGAGCGGGCTCCGGCGCTCGCTCCCATTGGCCGCCGCCGCGTCAGCTGGTGCGATTTGCTGCTGTCGCTTTTGGCGTTCGGCCATCCAGAAACAAACCAGTTCGATGACTACTAATAGTTATAGCCAGATGTACTAATACACAACAAATCACAGTCCTGCAGAGGGGCGCGCAAATGAGTTCCTATTTTGTGAATCCCACTTTCCCCGGGAGCCTGCCCAGCGGCCAGGACTCCTTCTTGGGCCAGCTGCCCCTCTACCCGGCCGGCTATGACGCGCTGAGGCCCTTCCCGGCCTCGTACGGGGCGTCGAGCCTCCCGGACAAGACGTACACCTCACCTTGTTTCTACCAGCAGTCCAACTCAGTCCTGGCCTGCAACCGGGCATCCTACGATTACGGGGCCTCGTGTTTCTATTCTGATAAGGACCTCAGTGGCACCTCGCCCTCGGGCAGTGGCAAACAGAGGGGCCCCGGGGACTACCTGCACTTTTCTCCCGAGCAGCAGTACAAACCCGACAGCAGCAGCGTGCCGGGCAAAGGCCTCCATGACGAAGGCACCGACCGGAAGTACACGAGTCCTGTTTACCCCTGGATGCAGCGGATGAACTCCTGTGCGGGTAAGGCAAGTCCCTGCAGCCTCCCCCCACCCCCCAAAAAGAAAAGGGAGAGGGAGAAAGAAGCAAGGAGAGGAAGGGAGGAAGAAAGAGGAAGGAAGGAAGGTAGATAGGTAGGTAGGTAGGAAGGAAGGAAGGAGAGAGAGAAAGTAGGAGGAATTAGAGAGAGAGAGGAGGAAGGGATGAATAAAGTGTCTTTCTTTGGCTTTTTGTAAAGAGGTAAAAGAAAATAGAACACAAACCTCAGTTCATTCCCAATGGGGCATTCAGGGTGCAGTAGAGAGAAGGTAGACCCCTAGAGTCCATGTAAGGTGACACCTGAGGGGGAAGTCAGAGGCCAGTGACAAGGGGAAGCTTCAGTGAGTGAGGCTGGATGGAAGGGAAAACATTGCTCAGGTACCCTGTTCAGATCCTCCAGTGGAGTGGGCCTTCACCACCTCTCATTAATAGCAGTCTTTCACCTCCTACACCCCTATTTTTTTTTTTTTGTTCTGCAGAGGCCCACATAGAAAGTTCCTTGTTTGGCCTCTTCCAGTGTCTCTTTAAAGTCTAGGAAGACCACATCCCCAGCCTCAGACTTTTTTTTTCTCTCCTCCCTCCCTCCCCTCCTCCCCCTTCCACTCAACTGTTCACTCATAGACAACTTCTGCCTCCTTCTGAGGCCCTGCCTGAGTCCCACACAGTCACTGAAGAAAAGTCCTAGTTTTCCCCATACCTATGGGCCCTTTCTATACCAGAGCAGAGTCCAACACATTTCTATACTTTCCAAAACCCTGATGACCCATAGTCCCATCCCTTTGCCCCTGCTTTCCAAAAATTCCACAGGGAATCCATAGAATAGAACAAAGCCTGATGTGAATTTTACAATCTCTAATGTTTTTCTTTTAAAATCCACCTTTATTTTTTCATGGGAGCACTGAGTTTCTCAAAAGGGCCATATATATAATTGAGAAAGGGATCTGCAAAGGCTTGAGAGAGCTGTCCATTTCTAATGGTTCCCCAAACATACTGAGCCACAGTGACATCTTCACAGAGATCCCTGAGTGAATTTGGGGTGTCCACCTTACAAGCAGGGTTCCGTATCCAACCACTTCTAGGCACAGACACCACACTCCCACATAAATAAATAAGTAAATTTAACTTGAGTAGCCCACATTGAGAATATCCATTGTATTCTTTTGCTTGTAACGGTTTTCTTACAGAGCAGTTTTTTCACAAACAAAAGCCCCCCCTTCCAGATCATTTTAGGTGGAAAACACCCCCCTTACAGATCGTTTTAGGTGGAAAACACCTCTCTTGGTATAAAATAATCCTCTTCCATCTAGCCCACTTTCAGCCCAGACCTAGGTGGCAAGCGCTGGAGTGAGGTGGATGGTGTCCAGGCTGGGGCCCAGAGTGTGGGGCTGGGGTGCTGGCAGGTTGGGGTCCCTGGACTGTGGCTCACCTGTGGTGCCTGGCTGTTTCTGCCCGCAGGTGCTGTTTACGGGAGTCACGGGCGCCGAGGCCGCCAGACCTACACGCGCTACCAGACCCTGGAGCTGGAGAAGGAATTCCACTTCAACCGCTACCTGACGCGGCGCCGCCGCATAGAGATCGCCAACGCGCTCTGCCTCACCGAGCGCCAGATCAAGATCTGGTTCCAGAACCGCCGCATGAAGTGGAAAAAGGAAAATAAACTCATCAACTCCACCCAACCCAGCGGGGAGGACACCGAGGCCAAAGCGGGCGAATAGATGCCTGGGCAGGAACCAGGCAGGCACCGCAGTGGTCTCCCTCGGCTTTGCCCCCCTTTGCCTACATCTGCTCCCCAACTTTTTCTCCTTGCCTGCTCTCATTTGTGGGCTTCCACAGCTTCAGGGGAGCCCGGAGCTCTGCAAACATCTGAGCATTTATTTCTTACCAAGAAAGGAAAATAAAAGGAAAAAAGAAAGAAAGGGACCCCCCCCTCCCCCAGTCAATCCCAACAACAGATCAGGGCGCATTGCACACACTGCTCTTCAAGCCTATCCAAGCCGCCTCCAGATTCCAGGGCACGCCCCGAATTTACCCTCGGCCCTTATGCCAGCACTTCTGAGCGCCCCTGTGTGCCCCTGAGCTCCAGGCACTGGGCTGATTGAAAAGGGAGAACCCAGGGCCCAGCCCTTTTTGCAGTCTGGGCATTCCCTCGCCACCTATTCTCCAATGACACCACCACCTCAACTGGGGCCAGGGGAAAAAGAAGGCCTAAACTCTGGGCCCCCAACCCAGCGGTGTCCTCCCAGGCCACCCCCATACAGGAAGAAGCTTAAGGAACAAAGGGCCTCCTGGCCAGAGAGTCCAGTCTTTTGGCCATGCACGCGACGGGTCCTGTCCATGGAAGGGGAGCTGTCTCTGCCCAGAGGAGCTAACCTGGGTGAAGGTGGAACTTCACAGCCTCGAGAGCTCCTGCAGGCTCCAGGCTGCGGGGTTCAGCTTTCCACCTCAGGACCTGAGATGAGGCCCTGGGCTGTGGGAACTGCAAGAATCTTGGCTTCCAAGCCTTGCCAAGGGCTGCCAGTGATGCCTACCCGCCAGCGGGGAGGCCCCTCTTGTCTTTCGGCTATATTTATGATTCACTTTAGTTTTCCAGAAGCCAGGAAAATAGCTACGGAGATACTGAATGCTGCCACACGAAACGCTTCAATCAGTGTCCTTGCTTTACTTCTGGAAGTTTAAGCAAGTCCCCAATAACTCAATCCACCCACCCTCTGTCCTCAAGAAGCTTTTGTGGTTGCAGGGAGGCTGAGTCTACTCGCTAGGTTCAAGGAGAACCCTCCGACTTGGAGCTGGAGAAAAGGCACTGGGTGGCAGAGATTTCCTCGGCTGGATACTTAAAGCTAATCAACTAGCAAACTAATGGCACGAAAACCATATTTACATGAAAGAAAAATCAACTCCGGTTATAATAATATATGGAATCTGACCTCGCCTCTCGGAGAAACACCACACAAAAGCTATCTTTAATAGACGCCTGTCATTTAAGAGCGGCAGGGACACTGTCCCTTATACGCTCGCAAAAACAGAGCCGTAATTGTAGCTGCTGCTGCGGCGGCCAGGATTTATTTCTCCAGTTGGCTAAATGGCCTTCCTCCTTCCCCGAAGGTGATATCTGTATTTTCAGATTTCAGAGCTGCCAGCAGGACGGGCTGAACCGACCCCAATCTCAACACAAAAAAATAAGAGGGGCTTCACAGCGGGGAAATAAAGTTGTTGTAAATAAAATCCAAGTCACCATCTTCTCCCCCCACAACCCTTTGCATCCTCGCTGGGCGCGCGTTCGGCAGCTGACGGCCTCACAATTGGTACATCCTAATGGAACTGCGAGGGAAATGCAATAATTTTGCCATAATGGGCTGTAACCTCAATTCGACCCCGGCCCTTGCAGCCCCGGGTCGGAAGCGGAGCGATGCGCCCCGCCTCCAGCGGGTGGCGCTCGAGTCCGACTGAACGGCGGCGGCGGGCTTCGGGCACGCGCCTGGGGCGCGCGCGCCACCCCTCTAGCCTCCACCCAACTCCCCCATTAGTGCACGAGTTTACCTCTAGAGGTCATCAGGCAGGATTTACGACTGGACAACAAAAGCACGTGATTCGAAGTCGTACCCCATATTTGGGTGCCTACGTAGGAGGGAACCAAGTACATGTCCCAGTCATTTCCATAATTCATCATAAATTGTGCAAGGGTGCTATAGACGCACAAACGACCGCGAGCCACAAATCAAGCACACATATCAAAAAACAAATGAGCTCTTATTTTGTAAACTCATTTTGCGGTCGCTATCCAAATGGCCCGGACTACCAGTTGCATAATTATGGAGATCATAGTTCCGTGAGCGAGCAATTCAGGGACTCGGCGAGCATGCACTCCGGCAGGTACGGCTACGGCTACAATGGCATGGATCTCAGCGTCGGCCGCTCGGGCTCTGGCCACTTTGGCTCCGGGGAGCGCGCCCGCAGCTACGCGGCCAGCGCCAACGCCGCGCCCGCCGAGCCCAGGTACAACCAGCCGGCTGGGTCCACGCACTCGCCTCCGCCCGACCCGCTGCCCTGCTCTGCCGTGGCCCCCTCGCCTGGCAGCGACAGCCACCACAGCGGGAAAAACTCCCTGGGCAACTCCAGCG
Organism: Erinaceus europaeus; assembly: GCF_950295315.1. Taxonomy (NCBI): domain Eukaryota; kingdom Metazoa; phylum Chordata; class Mammalia; order Eulipotyphla; family Erinaceidae; genus Erinaceus; species Erinaceus europaeus. The sequence goes on from NC_080169.1 coordinate 24,398,839, forward strand.
GCGCCTCGGCCAACGCCGGCAGCACCCACATCAGCAGCAGAGAGGGGGTTGGCACGGCGTCCGGAGCGGAGGAGGATGCCCCCGCCAGCAGCGAGCAGGCGGGCGCGCAGAGCGAGCCGAGCCCGGCGCCGCCCGCCCAGCCCCAGATCTATCCCTGGATGCGCAAGCTGCACATAAGTCATGGTAAAGCCAGCCTTTTTCTCCATCCACGGGACTCCGGGGGCGCGGCTCTCTCTTCCCTCTCCTTTACCGCCCTCTCTCCCCTGCTCCGTCCTCATCTTGTTTCTCCCAGCCCGGCGGAGCCTCTCCCCGCGGTGCTCTTTCCCCTGCCTTCTCCTCCCCCTCCTCTTCCCTGCAGCGCCCCAGCTTGCAATTGAGGGGTTGGGGGTGGGGGGAGAGAAAACAGACTCTGGCCAGACAAGTTTAGACATTGAAAAGGAAGAGGGGAAGGGGGGAAAAGTGTTGAACTCCAGAGCTTTGAAACCGGCTCCTGGGCCAGACCAGCCGAGAGGGACTCAGAGAGGTAGAGGATGGCTGTAGGGGCCGTGAATTGGGCTTGTCAGGACGGATAATTTATGAGGAGGTCTACGCTGGGGAAACAGCGTTACTAATTAGAGTCCCCGAAAAGGGGATTGGGGGGAATAATCGAGGCGAGAGCCAGCGGGATTCTGAAATTTGGGGCTAGAAGGGACAGTAGGAAAGGAAAATGGAAAGGAAAGGAAAGGAAAGGAAAGGAAAGGAAAGGAAAGGAAAGGAAAGGAGCGAGTCCAAGCGTGCAGACAGGAATTGGAGGCGGCTCTCCCCAGGCTGGAACTTTATGGGGACGTGACCTGGAGGCCACTTGGGCACCAGGAAAAGGGTCTTGCTTCAGTGGGTTTCTGTGCAGTGAGCAGTGCCCCAGACGTAGGCTCCAGGGTCAGAAGTGTAGGGCAGAAAGGGGTGAGGGAAAGCCAGACCGTCCTCCCGGACACCTCTCTGCCTCAGATAGGCAGATTGTTCCCAGAGTCCAAATCGTATTGTTTTCTCTCCAGAAAGGAAGAGGAAAGGAAATTCGGGGGTGGTGGGCAGGCAACGAGAGGGGACTTGTTGAGCTTTTCTCCACAGTTCCTTGCTCAGGAGCCTGGGTTGTCCAGCTGGTGGTCAGAGACTGCCAGCTGATGGCTAAAGTGCTGACTTTTCTGTTACAGACAACATAGGTGGCCCAGAAGGCAAAAGGGCCAGGACGGCCTATACCCGCTACCAGACCCTGGAGCTGGAGAAGGAGTTCCACTTCAATCGCTACCTGACCCGCAGAAGGAGGATTGAAATAGCACATGCTCTTTGCCTCTCCGAGAGACAAATTAAAATCTGGTTCCAAAACCGAAGGATGAAGTGGAAAAAAGATAATAAGCTGAAAAGTATGAGCATGGCTGCAGCAGGAGGGGCCTTCCGCCCCTGAGTATTCTGAGCGTTGAAAGTACTGAGCAGTATGAGCGGTTCCCGCATAGTGTCAGTACTAAGGTGACTTTCTGAAACTCCCTTGTGTTCCTTCTGTGAAGAAGCCCTGTTCTTGTTGCCCTAATTCATCTTTTAATCATGAGCCTGTTTATTGCCATTATAGCGCCTGTATAAGTAGATCTGCTTTCTGTTCATCTCTTTGTCCTGAATGGCTTTGTCTTGAAAAAAAATAGATGTTTTAACTTATTTATATGAAGCAAGCTGTGTTACTTGAAGTAACTATAACAAAAAAGAAAAGAGAAAAAAAACACACAAAAAGTCTCCCCTCAACCTCGTTTAGTGCCAATGTTATGTGTTGCACTCCAGTTGTTTAACTGTGCATGTGAGTGGAAGTGTTCCTGTCTCAATAGCTCCAAGCTGTTAAAGATATTTTTATTCAAACTACCTATATTCCTTGTGTAATTAATGCTGTTGTAGAAGTGACTTGATGAGACACAACTTAACTTGTTCGACGTGTAGTGACTAGTGACTCTGTGACGAAAACTGTGACTCTGAGCGGTGTGTCCCTGCGTGCCTTTGTAGGACCCTTTGCACGAACTCTGGAAGTGGCTCTTATAAGCGCAGCTTCAGTGATGTATGTTTTTGTGAACAAAGTTACAAATATTGTCCAAGTCTGGCTGTTTAAGCAAACTGTGATCAGCTTTTTTTTTTTTTTTGTATTTGTTTTTAAGGAAAAAAAATAACTGACTGGAAGCAAAAAAAATAATAATAAACTTTCTATTGTAAGTTCTCTTGGTCTGGTTTGTGCCAAATAGTTAGCGCCTCTTCCTGCTCTTCTGTCTGTCCAGTCCTGGAAGGTCATATGTACATTTGAGGCTACCTGAGCAGCATATCTGTCTGTGTAAGGGTACCTCAGACCAGCACCCTGACTCAACGGCCTCCCTAATTCTGACTCCCCAGAAAGCTCCAAGGCAAAAGGTAGAAAAACTAGTACTTCCAAAGACTGAGTCCAACTTACCTATCTCTGAAGAAACCAAGTTACCTTCTGAGTACAAGAGGAAGAGAGAAAGGAGACAAAACCCAGGGTTTTGTTAGAGGCCCTCAGGGCCCACACAGATGCTGCCTCTTTCCTAAGGGCATCCTAGGCCTCCACTTCCTAAGGAGGCTGCTATGGCAAGCTGAGGCCCCCAAAGCCTCTGTCTCTAATCCATTCAGGCACCCCTTCCCACTCTTTGCCCTGAACCCCGTTGGCTTCTTTTTTACAATTAATTTGCTACAAATGGAAGGTACTTACCTCATCTTAGCTCGATTGGGAAACTCCTCAGAGCAGCTAAAGCGCAACTAGAGATTTGCACATTTACCGACCGCTAACACTGATGCCGTCTTTCCTTTTAAAAGTTATAAAACAGTAAACTTTATAAGCCCCAGTTCCGGCTATATGACATTTGGGTGCCAAATGAATAGGGTTTTGTCTATGAATTAGATCGTAAAATCATCCATAGCACAGACAGATCGGCTCACTGGCTATAAAACGTCACGTGGGGCCATTAAAGTAAGTTTTATGGTTTTGGGGAGTTGACATCCAACATTATATACCACATAACATATAATCTCACTGACTCTGGACTCCATTTGACTCTTTTGCAGGCTACGTGTGCTGCCTGGTCATTCAAATTGTCAATTTTAGGTCCAGAAGTGTCCAAACCACAAGTTCTCAAAACTCTGAAAAATGGCTCCCTCCGAGTTAAGGTAAGCTTGTCTCCTAACAGCTTTCTAGTTTATTTGTAATCTGAAAAGTTTCTTCCTAGATCTCTCTCCTCTCTGTCTCTTACACACACACACTCTGAGGTTGCTTCAGAATTCCAAGGGAAGATCAAACTTTCCTTTGCTCAAATTAGCAGCACCAGAAGGCACGTTTGTGGAGGCCTTAGGGTGGAAAGTGTCTGTGGCCGAACCTCACTCCAGGCCTAACTTTAATTGCTGCACAACTGCAGACCTTAATGACTTCCGCTGTTCTCAGGGAGCTGCAAAAAGATGATTTTTTGTGTGTGAATGGGCCTGAGTGTGGTGACTTCGCAGTGCTCCCCCCCTTTTCGTTTTGGTGCTGGTGGTTCGGAATTCAAGGAGGTCCTAGGCCCTTGGGTGGGGGCTGGGAGACAGTGGGGCGCCTGACGGTCGAAGGCTCCGAGGGCCGCGCTATGCTTGGGAGTGCTTGGGAGTTTGTAAGAAAGGCCTAGGCAGGGCCGAGGCGGACCCTGGCGGGATTCCTTAGGAAGCTGTGGCAATATGTCTTTGTGGCCCTGGGTCATTTGGCAGTACTGAATGAAGAAGGCTGCCTTTAGGGCTGGGTTTCTAGTTGGTTCCTGAGAGCAGGAAGGTGGAAGAAGCCGCAGAGGCTCGGGCAGCAGCTTTAGGCCACGGCCCCTGGGTTGTGTGGCCCAGCTCAGTCAGGGGACACCCACTGGACTCTGGAGACTGAGGCTTTTCACTTGGGGGAGGGTTCAACGCCTCCTCTCCCATACCCAGGCCTAGGCCCTGAATCTTGTTTGCCTGAACGTTCTTTTTATTTCGGTGGGACTGTTCTCACCCGCCTGTGAGTCTGAAGCAATAAACTTTATGGCCGGATTTAACTTTAGTCTTTGAATCCCCAGGCTAAATGAAAGGGGCTAGAGCTCTTTCTTTTCTTCCACCTTGCCTTTCTTCTCCCTCTCTTCATTCCTTTTCCTCTCCTCCTTTGTAGAATTAAAATGCACAGGACCCTCAAAAGGCCACTTATGCAACCCCTCTACAATAATAAAGATTAGAGAAATTCACTCCCTCTCAATATACAAATTCTTCTTCTAAACTGTGCCCTAAAGTTTGGGGGGAAATAGAAGTGTCTTCAATGCCCAACTTAAAAGTCTCCAGAGTCACTGGGTTGTTTTTCCTGACACATCATAAAGGGTAGTTTAAGGAAGAAATTGGTCGTTTGTCAGTAGGAGATTTCCGCCTTTCTTTTGTTAGCTGCTCTTTCTGTTTGATCCCAGGAAATTTACATAATCTATGATTTCCAAAACAGTCCCCAATATTGCACCGACGGGTGAAATAAGGTGAAATAAACATTTCCTGGGTACGATTCCAACTTGGCCTCAGCCATCCCCTCTAATCCCAAGCCTCACATTTTTCAGTGGCAAAACCTTGATTGGGGAACATTGTGGCCTGTCTGGGGTACCCACAGGGGACCTAGCAGATTTCACACCCCCCCATCTCTTCTGAAGAATTAAGTCAAATTCTCCAACACAAAACTGAAACAAACCGAAAAAGAAATGGGATTGACCTTCTCCAGATGCTTTTCTCCTTAGTAGCTGTATACATTTTCTGTACGTGCTAATTGGTAAAGATTCTGCTAAGTGTTTCAAGTAGATTTTTTGAAGTATAGATAAGAAATGTCACCAAACTTTATTGTGTACGGACTACTTACATGTCATGGAAGTTCAACAGATGCCCCCAGTGTTTAAAGTTCAAAAGATCAAAAATGTATGTTTTTTCTTCTTCTTAAATCAAAACTTTCCCACTAGTCCCACATCTTAAGATTAGCATCATGGTGAATACCTGAAATCAGTTTATATAATCTGTTAAACTAAGTTTTGATATTTCAGCACTATGGAAGATGTGTCCACACCCTAGTGGGAGCCAGAATAGAAACTGTATCCATGTTCTCTTGTATTTATGCATCTGTAAGAATTCTGGAGTCTTTGTTTTGCTGCTCTGAGTTTGGGTTCTTCTTAGGAAATGTTGTGTTACATTTGTATTTTGGTTTCAGTGATCTTGTCTGAGAGATTTCTTGGTAACAAATTGGTAGCAGGAAAATAAGTGATGGGGATGGTAGCAGGTTCATTTGAGTAACTTGTATGGAAGGAGGATCCACAGCAGTATGTGGCCACTACCCACTCTGATGTATGGGAATGGACAGAAAGGCCATTGGGCTGATATCCAGTATCTTACAATAAGAGAATTAAAAAAAAATCACAGGCTATAAATACTGTCAGCTTGTTTATTTCTTTGTCTTCTAATCTTTGCCAAACTTTACAGTGTAAGAGGTCAGGCCAATTCACATGGGGTTAAATTACTTTTTTTTTTTTAAATACAGATATATGTTAGCATTATTGGGGGGATTTTTAAAACTATTTTCAGAGAAAGCACACTAAATTGTATGGCTGGTTATATGCACACCTCATAGAGGAGTTATTTCTTTGAGTGCATATTTGAGGTTGTTTTTTCAGAAAAGCTTAGGAAAAAGGTCCCTGTCATTGAAGGCTTTATAAAGACATCCAGCTTCAACCGGTGGCAGAAGTGTGTGCCTGTGCTCCTCATTTTGTAAAAGGAGAAGGTGTCTGGAATGTGCAGGGTCTTGTTTGTTTCTACAAGCTAAAGAGACAATATTTCCTGAACTATAAATATAATAGGAAGCTTCTGGTCACACTTACTTAGGGGTTTGTTAGGGTTTCCATGGTCTAATTTCACAACATTATGCCCAAGATTCCTTTCCTCCTGCTCTTTCCCCTGCTTCATTGTTGGTGGCTCTGGGAGAGCAAGATAGAATTTCCTACCAGGAATGGAATCATGTGTGTTTGTTGAGATATGAAGAGAAATACATTTAAAAAATTAGTAAGGGGGGAAGCAAATCACAAAGATAAAGCACTAAAGATGAAAACAGTCCTTTTTGCTTAAAATTTGCCCTTTATACTCCCCTCACTCCCCCCCCCCCCAAGCTCTGGAGTCTGCCAGATGAGTGGAGAACCTTATGGACTCCATTCTTTTGGCTTCTAAGCAGAATTTCTTTCTGGTCCATGGGGAAAAAAAAAAAAAAGCTATAAACAGGACTTTCAGACAGGACTGACTGTCGGCTCATGTTTACACCCTCTTAACAGAGGAGAGTCCCAGTTCCAGCCCTTCTAAACCCCAGAACTGGAAAATTCACTTAGGTCTATTTTATTTGGGGTTTATCACAAAGAAAGAAAGTTTTCTTTCCCCCAACAGGTCCCCTCTCCACAAACTGGTCTTTTCAGTAATAATATTTGTTATGAAGGTTATTGGGTAATTATTGCGATTTTGTGAAGCAGCCCTTGCTGGAGGTGAAGTCTGTCATCGCCTAACAAATGACGCCTGAGCAGTTCACTGCCGGGTTAAGTAAATGCAGAGAAGATAAATCTGCACACCCTAGGAATCGCCAGCAGAGCACGCTTTAGTACAAGTTCACAGTCAACTCAACTGCCTGGGCCAGATCTCCCAACAATTAGGGCTTCGTCTTTATTTTTAAATAAAGACAATATATATCCAGCTCGCACTGCCTGCTTTCTCCTCATTCTCCCCATCTTCTTGTGTGTGTGTGTGTCCCATCCCACTCCAATTTTTTTTTTGTAAATAAAATGATGAATGATTTCAAAATAACCTCATTCCTATCAAAATGCTAAGAAAAAGAGACAGGAAGCAGATGTGACAAGAAAGACAACCCCAAACACACAAAAACACTCAACTCATTCTCTCATCCAGAAAGGCAGTGGCAGAAAAAAAACAGGGTATCCTTGAGATCTGGGGATGGCATAGCAGGGTGGGTTCCCCCCTGAAAGAAAAGACACAGCTTTGTGTATCTTTGTGGTTAGTGTGTTACAACTGCAGGTCAAAAAGTTGAGGGTCAAAAGTTTACATTGTGCAGCACTCTTAGTCATCTGCCCAGACAGAGTTTGATGTCAATGTTAGAGCTGTGATCTTGACTATCAGCACAAAAGATAAAATGGCTCGGAGTGATGCGTGTATCACCGTATGGACTCCAGGTGAACCCTGGTGGTTGAATGACCTCAATTACGGAGGAAAGGATAGAAAATTCCTCTTTTCAAGAGTAATACATGCTGTATTTCATCTTGAATTATCACTCCCATTCTGAGGGAATAGCAGCAGGTAAATAGGCATAGATTACTGAAATACCAACACCTTAGATGTTATAGAACCAGAAATCTGTTTGTGGGCTTGTCACAAAATGAAAAAGCCCCAAACCCACCAGTGGACCTCTAGAAAATAAAGTAGCAAGTTACCATTGTTCCATTATACTTCCAAAGGCAAGTGAAGTGGATAGGGAACTTCTTTTGTTAGAAAGTAGTGAATATGATTAACTTCTTTCTTTTTTCTTTATTTTTTGAAAGTTATGTGTTGGCCACTATGGTATAGGAGAATAAGGGCAAACATATGCAGTTCTTAAAAACGTACTCTTTGCAATTTTCAAATACAATTTTCAAATATGCTTTCCTTAAGACTACTGCAAAGGGTACTAAGCATTGGGGAATGGAGGGAAGTGGAAATCTTTTGGAAAGGAACAGGACTCCTCCCCCAATAAGAAGGTGCTTATTGGCAGTTCACAAAAAAAAAAAAAAAAGAAAGAAAGAAAGAAAAGAAAGTTCTCATTGTTGGAAACTTCTTCTATCATGTTTATTGTTAACTTTAAAGTACTGTGGGTAAGAGATATGCCACAACCTGTAAGTGAATAGCCAACTGTAAAGAATGTGTGATCAGAGCAGGGAGGTAGAATCCACAAATGCCAGACCACCACAACAGATTTCTCTAGCATATACTCTTTACAAATATATTTTGATTAACAAGAGCTAGGCAGAAGCAAGTTAAAGAGGAAGGGTGAGAGAACAGAGAAAGAGAGAAAGAAAGAAAGAAATAGTATATTAAGGAAATTGACTGGACTCATGTCCCTGTGAGTTGCAACTAGATAGCTAAACAGTATTTTTTTCATGTGTGTATATTAACTGTTTTGGAGCCATTTGAATCTGTTGAATCTATTTCTAGGGGGCACACTTTCCTTCTCTAAGTACCGATCTTTAAGAAATCAGTATAGGAAAACAGGAAAGGGTGACAATTTATTAGTTTTTCTTTTTTTTGAATGGCCATTAGGCTATCTCCCCATGAGAGTTTTTTTTTTTAACATTGGAGATAAGCTAACCCAATCTACTATTGAGATTCTGTAATACCACCCCCGTATACTCTGGTACACTGAGTTTATTATTTGTGCCAGGTACATTCAGTAGTATTTCCCAAATACCTCCTTTATGGAAGTAATCAGACCACTTCCACTGTGCAATGTACAGTTTTTTACTATGGCCAAGAGCTTGAAGCCAAATGGGGGTGTGCCAGATGAAAACAGAAGAAAGGAAACAACTGTGGTGATTACTGTTACAGCAGTGAACACTTCTGAAAGCCTTCAATTACTCACCAAAACAATTATGTGTGCGTTGGAGAAAACTGTTGTTATTATGTTAAAGAATTTGAGCCACAAGCTTAGAAACATGTCAGCTTCAATGATCATAAAGACCTCTTTGCTAATTTTAACAGTAAAAGGATCCTACAGAAGTAACTGCATTTACTCAGTGCTTACTGTTTGATTGGAAGAATCTTGATCTTTGGCCCTCTTACATAATACTAGTTAAAATTCATATACAATGAATCTGAATTTCAGTCTTTATGTATGCATGGTCCTTGTGTTCATTTTAATATAGATTGCTACGAGGAAATCACACCAAGTAATTAATTGATAGAAAAGTAGATAAAGTTTGGCTCCCCTAAAATCAATGGCTGGGGTAGGTTGGAGAGAACTCTCAGATGTCACCATCAGGCATTCTGAAATTCATTCATTCCCGTGTGCACTCTAGAGACGTTCTTCAGATAGTCAGTCCAAGGGACTCTAAAGAACAAAGGACAAATACAGTCAATGCATTCCATAACGTTTACATTTCCTTTGCTTTTCCCCACTTGGTTTTCCGTAAGAAGGAGTGACCTGGGCAAAGCACCCTGCTCTCTAAAAGACACTGTATAGACCTTTTAGAAGAGCAAAGTCCAAGGGCGAGGTGAACTTCAGGTCAGCGCGTCTAACAAATATGAAAATGTCGGCTGGTGAAGGGAGAGCCTTGTGATTTAACAAAGACTGTCAATGTGTAAGATTAATAAGAAACAAAATGCACACGGTGTCACCATTCGGTCACTTTGAAACTTGGGACAGGGTTGCATTCAAGAGGGAAGGCTGCTCCAAATATATTCAAAATGATTCAAATCAGATTCAAACTAAGCTGCGAACACAGCCTCCCTCTTGCCCTCCCCTCTCCCTCGGACTCCCTTCGCTCTCCTTCTCCATCTGGGATCCGAGGACATGATGGAAAGTTATCCCACTTAATGGGATTTAAAGAAAGCTTTTGTTGGGAATGCATGTTATCCTTCCACGTGGAAATGAGCAAATGTGCTTACCAGTTTCCCAAGAACAGGATAATGCTTTCACCCTGCTTGGGACTGGAGCCAGTTGGTGTGAGAAGATTAGCACGGTCTTTCTCTGCTCCATTTCAGGGCATCCCATCTTTTCTCAGGCAAGATGCTGCTGGTAAAACTTTATTTATTCATTGACTTAGTTTCTACTTGGCTTTACTTTGGAGTCTTGGATCTTATATAAAAGCAGGAGGGTTTTTTGTTGTTGTTTTTAGTGTTTTCAAAAGATTATTTGATTCGGTGGAATGGTGTTATAGCTTGCAAAGAGATGGGGGGAAGGATCAGAAAAGGTACTGAGATTGTTTATTACAGTCATAAATCTTGCAGTAAAATGTCAAAATGTCGGAGTGTGTAAGATAACACTCGGTGGTCCTGGCTCTGCTTGTGTTTATGATAGGAACCACAAAGACAAGTTACAGGCCTTAGGGGATCCTGTGTAAGCCCATCTTCCTAAAGTAATAGAACCACATGAAACACAGGCACAGTTAACTCATTTAGGTTAACCATACACAAAACAGTGAATTGTCTCTTCAATACTTTAAAATAGAAGCTCAGTAGGTTCTGAAGCTAAACAACATGATTTTTGAGCTTTACTGCCTGTAAATAATATTAAACAGACATGGTTAAGACTCTAGCACTCAAGGGCGATGACATGAGAAAGGGCAAAATTTTGTCATGTTTTTACTTCTCCTAAAGCTTACTGTCTGCTTTGTAAAATATACTGTGCAAGTCTATGTTATTCCTATTATAGAGGGGCACGTGCTTTCTTTTGCTGTGGAGAGATACTGGTTTAGGCAACTGTATAGCAAGCTAGATTTCCCCCAATTCTAGAGAGGTTGTCTAAAGATTTCCCTATGTGGCTCAGATTTCTTAAGAAATTTCAGAGTGCCTCACTCAATGGACAGCACCATTCACAGGTACACATCCAATGTAGAAAACCTCTTTGTACCTCTTCAGGATGATTCCAGTTAAAAAGCTAACATGATCCCTTTTTAAATCTCTTTTTTCTAAATTAGTTTAAAGATTAGTCCTATGTAACAGGCTTTATGTGGCTAAGCATTAAATGACTATCCATCAAATGGATAGATTCCAGAATTCAGTAACTCATATGAGGAACCGATATAAATGAACATAGAATTGACATTCCTTTTGAAGTGTCTCCAGGCTTACTTAGGCTGTAACTTCCCTTGTCTGCCTCCCAGACTTAGTTGTGAAAAGGCTGTTTATACTGTTCTTTGAAAAAGTAACTCAGGTGCACCAGCTGAAAAATCCCTGCTTTGCTTGCCAATATGAAAGCATTGTTAGAATAGTGACTATTTGCACTGTTTTAATCCAGGCTGAAAAGCAGACGACCTAGGTGTGCCTGCTATTCAGAAAGGGAAAGGTAAGGTACGCACTATGAATAAGACACAAAATATCAAAAAGTAACATGAGGTATACTTGATAAGTAATATGTTGTTAATAATGGCATAATTAGATTGCTTGTCAAATTTCAATCAAATGGCAGCAAAGAGTCCCTTCTCCCAGTTCTCCAGAGCTACTGATGTCGTTGATATGCAAATGTTCAGCCATTTGGAAATTAGAGAATGTCTATAAACATAACTTTATCCTTAGATACAGCTGGGAGGAAGCAGTATCCAAAGGCAAAACACAAAATTCTTAGTGAGAAACCGCCTGTGTGCAAACAGGCTGGGCAGGGCGCCTACTCTGTAGATGGCTTGTGTTTGGATTTTGTTCTGCAATAGGAAGTTGCAGGTTTCCAGCTGGATTTCGAGGAGGCTTTGCTTCCCCCGCATCCCCACCCAGGGGCCACACTCTTTCTCCCAGCCGCACCGAGGGAGAACAGGCATGTCTGGCTCTCACGTTGACACCTCCATCAAGTGAGATACTGTCCGGAATGTTATGGCTTTTCTTAGGAAAAAAAGAAAGTTCTGCCTCTGAAAGACAGAGAAAGAGTTCCGGAAAGCAAGCCCATCGGGTTAGATGCGGACTGGCCTCGCACCCCTGGGCCCTGCTCCACCCACCGCTCGCTGCCCCCCCCCCCCCCCCCCCCCCCCGCCTCCCGCCCAGCTTCCCAAAGCAGCGACTCCCAGGTTGGACTCCTGTGGGGAGGGGGCGCGGCTGGGAGAACGCGGGTCCAAGGCCTCCAGCGTGTCGCGCGGCGCCCGGGGTGAAGATGAGGCCCTCGCCCGGCAGGCTTCGAATCCCGGAAGATGCCCAACAGGCCGGAGCGGGACCCGCGGGTAGTGTTGGGTCAGGCCGCCGCCACGAGGCCTACACTCGAGGGCACACGGACCGCCCAGCCATGGCGTTGGCTACAATCAAATTCCTGGCGGACCCCGAAATCCCAGCGAAACTCAAGATTTGGGGGCTCGAGGGACCCCGAAGCAGGCGCCCTTCCTCCACCCAGGACCAGACAGCAGCATCCATCACCGCACGCTTCCTGATCCGGGTCCGCGCGCGCGGCGTGCCCATTGGAAGAGAAGCGTCACGTGGGGGGATCGGGCGGGGCGCGCGCGGGACCCAGACTGTTCGCGCGCACGCGCGTGCGCGGTGGGGGGGGGGCTGGAGGAGGAGCGGCGCGAACTTTTGGTGGCGTCCGCGACTGAGGGAGGGGCGGGGCGGGGGAGGGGTGGGCGCTTGACAGCGGGGGGGAGGGGAAGGGAGCCGAGGAAAAGCGGGGGATGGGAAGCGAGGCAGGAGGGGGAGGGGCCTCGGCGAGCCCAGAAAAACGACAACGCGAGAAAAATTAGTATTTTTGCACTTCACAAATTAATGACCATGAGCTCGTTTTTGATAAACTCCAACTACATCGAGCCCAAGTTCCCTCCCTTCGAGGAGTACGCGCAGCACAGCGGCCCGGGCGGCGGGGACGGCGGCTACCAGCAGCCCCCCGCGCCCGCACCCCAGCACCTGCCGCCACCGCCCCAGCTCCCCCACGCGGGGGGCGGCCGCGAGCCCCCCGACTCCTACTTCCCGCCACGCGCCGCCCGCGAGCCCCCCTGCCCCGCCGCCTCGCTCTTCCCCGCGCCCGGGCCGGCCGGCGCCGCCTTCCCCTATGGCTACCGCGGCCGCTGCAGCCCCGGGCAGCCGCCGCAGCCCGAGCAGCCCTCGGCACGCGCCGAGGGCCTGGTCCCGCCGCCCCCGCAGCCCCGCGCGCCCTCCGCCCTGGGCGGCCCCGCAGGAGGCAGCGCCCCCGCGCGCCCGCTGCTCCCGGCCGCCGCGGGCCCGCCCGGCGCGAAGGGCGAGGAGCCCGTGGTGTATCCCTGGATGAAGAAGATCCATGTCAGCGCCGGTACGTGGCGCCGCCAGGGAAGGATGGGGGCGGGGGGCGCGCGGGGCCCGGCCCGGCTTCCTGGGGGTGGGCGCGGGGCCAGCGCGGGAAGGGGCTTCGGAGGGGAGCCCCCATCTGGCCCGAGGGGGGTGCGCGGGCCAGCCGCCTGGGCCCGACGTGAGAACCCTTTTGTAGCGGGGTCCCTTTATGGAGAGATTTACGAGACGCCAAACTGTTAGGGCAGTAATTATAGCCCCCATAAATTTAATTGCCCTGGCAGAGGCTTCAGGCCATGTGTCTTTGAAGCTTTTCTTCAGCCCCGATGCCCAGCACCATTCTTTATAGCTCTCGGGTGTTTCCCGTTGTCAATAGCCTGTGAAACATTTTCTTTGCGGTTTTATGTATCTTGCGTGAACTTGGTGTCAGGTTATTATATAATGATGATGTCCAATTGCTCTTCTCCACCCCACCTTCTCTCCTCCTCCGCCTTTCCCTCTCTTCCGCTCCCTCCTCCTTGGCTTGCTCCTTCCTGGGGTCATGGGCCTGGCAGTCAACCCCAGTTATAACGGAGGGGAGCCCAAGCGCTCCCGCACCGCCTACACCCGACAGCAGGTCTTGGAGCTGGAGAAGGAGTTTCACTTCAACCGCTACCTGACCCGGCGCCGCCGCATCGAGATCGCCCACGCGCTCTGCCTGTCTGAGCGCCAGGTCAAGATCTGGTTCCAGAACCGGAGGATGAAGTGGAAGAAAGACCACAAACTGCCCAACACTAAGATGCGATCCTCCAACTCTGCCTCGGCCCCTGCAGGCCCACCTGGGAAAGCACAGCCTCCTCAGAGCCCGCACCCTCATCCCCATCCTCACCCCGGGGGCTCCACACCCGTTCCTTCCTCCATATAATCGGCTAGACAAGTTGGTCTAGACAAGTTGCTTTCCTTCACCTGCATTTCTCTTCTCTTCTTCTGCCCCATTCCCACCCACCACACCCTGTCTGGACCATCACAGGACATCCCTCCTCCAAACAAAACCCAACTTGATGAAAAGGGTTAAAAAAAAAAAAAAAGACTATACCAGTAAGGCTGGCTTTCACCTAGGAGAGGACAGTGCTCATAACACTGGCTGCTGGAACAACCTGCTTCCTGAGCAAGGCTGCCAGGTTTGGGTACCTGAGAAAAAGATCACTTGGCATGAAACTTTTGAGATGGTTAAAGGCAGCAGTACAGCCCATGGTGACTGGGAATGCGGACCCGTGTATTTGTTGCAAGCAGAAGGAAACAGACCCTTTCCCCACTTTCCTCATCTCCCACCCCACCCCCCCCAAGGCAGCTCATACAAGCTTGCTTTGAACTGAATACATGAGTAAACAGTGTGGACTTCATACGATTATTTAATTTTCAAAATGTATGGACCTTGATGGTAAATGTGACACATTATTTCCCTTTCATGCACTTATTTAAAGTATTGTTGTGGATATATTATTGACTTAATCCAAGGCACAATTTGGGGGGAAGGGGGGGACTGAAATGCATTTAGACCCTTGTGCAACTGTACAGATCGTGGTTTGGCTACATAGGAAGCCATGTACTAAGAATAAACTGTTCAAAAAGCATTAAAGTTCTAAGATATATTTGTGTTTCCTACTTTTAATTAAAAGAAAAAAGGCCTCTGGCTTGAGATGTTTGACCTTGCATCTAAAGATGTCCTAGATGACTTGAGTTGACTTGGATTCTATGCACATAATCTGTGTGAGTGTGTTCAACTTGAGCTGAACTCTTGTCAAGTTTGACCTACTGTGGGAAAAGTTCCAAAGATCAGGAAGACTCTTGAGTTCTAAGAGGGCTTCTCTTCTTTCCAAACTTGGCCAGGCTTTCAGCCTTTCAGCCTCTGTGAGACATAGAAACGTGTCCTTCCCTGCAGTGAAAGGTGAAACTGAGCAATGCTGTGGGCCCAGGAGTTTCTGCAGCTGTTCTACAATCTGAACTCTGAGCACACTTGGAAAGAAGTGGTCCCTTTGGTATTTATTGCACTTTCACACTTAATCTGTTTGTTTCCCTGGGGGTAAAAAATAGTTTGTGCAAAGGGTTGTGGTCACCTCTTATCTGTTTTTAAAGTCCCTTTCACTCATTAAAACTGGAGACATTTTTGCTTATCTTTTCCCTTCCTCCCCCCCTTTTCCATTTTTTTCTTTCTGAAGTAAGAGCTCTCAGAAATAAACCATTTTCTCAGTACACCAATCAAAATTTAAAGGGGGGGGGAGCATTATGACACCCAGAGTGCAGCCCCACCAGGGAAGAAAACCTGAAAGCTTTTGCTGCTGAAAGAGCCTCAGGCTCTTGAACTAGAGTCATTTCCATCAAATGTTCCTGCATCTTTTGGACCAACCTAGAGGTCTAGATTCTAACGGTTGCAAGTTAGAGTCAATTTCTCCATCTCTATAGCCTGGTATTTGTTTACTGGTGTACAAGCCAGTAAAGAGGATTTAAACTTGGGTGTGATTCAAGGGAAAATTGTGCCACAAGATACAGAGAAACCAGCCAATGCACACTGCCCCCCCCCATCTGATATAGTTATCTGGCCTCGATCAAGTACAGATTTCAGTTCATGTAGTAATTTTAGCACAAATGGGGGAAGGCACATATCTATCTCTGCAAGATCAGAGAAATTTTCAACATACTTTCCAATCAGTGACAAACCCTTAGCCAGAGGTTGCTGTTGGCTACTCCTTTTGCCTCTTCTCCCTTTAGTGTCCCACAGATCAGTTCTCTCTCTACCTATGCTCAAGCCAGACCTGAGGGCAAAGTTTTGAACACCAGTCTTTGAAAAACATTCATTTCTCCCCTCCCTAAGAAGATTCAGAGGCAAACAAATAGATGCCTTCCCAAGTTAGGCCAAAACTGGAATTTCATAAGGTGAGAGCTGGGTGCCAGGGATTTCTGGAGACCTTACAACTGCTGCTGAGACTTAACTAACCCTCCCCTGCTTCATGCACTTGTAAAACAAAATTAAATCACGCTGAAAATAGCAATTTTCCCAGGAATCATTAATCACCTCATACAATAAATACTTCTTTGTGATTCAACAGCAATTCTGAAAGGCATTCTCTGGGAAAAAGTCTGTGGAGAAGCAAGGGATCTTCTTGCAAATTATGTGGTCTCAGGCAAAGATGCAGCATCTTGGCTGTCTGGTCAAAAAATGCCTAGACTCTCGGTGGAAATTGAGTGTCAAGCTGCAAGACCTCAAATGGCAAATTATCATCATTTAAGGTAAATTCTTCTATTTTTCCTTTGTAAAGAAGGGTAATATCGAGTATTCATTAGTGTCATACTAGAGGCAGTGGTGAAAAAAACTAACTTTTTTTCACTGAGCCCTATAGCTTATCCAGGAAGAGAGTGACACAAGGTAGCTTTTCTAAGATTATAGGGGGAAATGACATTTTTGCCCAAACTGTTTTATTAAGGTATTAGTAAGTTTTTATAAAGCTAGAATGATCCAAATGCTTGTATTATTTCTCCATAGTGTCTTTCTTGTTTCAGATTTTGGTGTTTAAGCTGTTTTAACAACTTAGGAAATCCCACTTTGTGCTTGAAACTCATGCATTGCCTCCCCTTTGCTAGGGCAACCATAAGAGTTCATCCAGAGGACACATTTTCTATCTCATTAATTGTGTTTTTTTTTTTTTAAAGCAAACCCTACTGCCCCCTCAAACCCTTGACCTTTAAAGACAGTATTTTGTGCAAGCTCTATAATCCTCCTGTCAAGTTGACCCTTACACACGCTCTCCTCCTCTCTTTTCCTTCTTCCCTCTAATATATACTCACACGCTTTAGTCACAGAGACAAGCTGTGCAGGACTCCAGAGATAAAAGTGTTGTCAACATCTGAAATCAAACTACATCGGGTAGGAGACACTTTAATGGTCACAGTTTGAATTAAGTACTTAACACTCCCCCCCCAAGTCACTTTTCAAGCTCTCTTTTCTAGTTTCCCTTCAATCTAAGATATACCCAGTGTTTTATTACAGCAAGAATTCAACTGTGACAGGCATACTAGAGTACTTAATACCCAGGATGAGGCTCATGGGTAGATTACCTAGATATAGGAGGACTAGGCCTTTAGCAGCATTTCTGAGTTTTACCCAGCTGTCTCAGGATGTTCTCTCCTTTACTTCCTCCCCCAGGGGTGGGTAGCTCCCCCCTCTTCCTCCTTCTCTTCCTCCTCCTCTCCCTCCTCCATCTCTTCCTCTTCCTCCTTCTTCTCTAAGCTTGAAAACTGTGCTCCTCTTATCATCACTGTCTTTCCTCTAGTGTTTTTTAACATAGAAACAGATCAATGACTCTTCAGATCAATGTAGCAAACAGAAACCTGGGCCTTCCCAACTGGATAGATACATTCTGTACAGGTCATAGAGTGGTCTTTGCATTTCTTCTATGTCTCTGCATCCCTAGCAAATGACCAGTACTGAACAACACACTCTTCCTGATGATGGTTGCTTCTGTTGACTTTTTTTTTTCCCCACCAGAGTTATCACTGGGGCTCAGTGCCTGACTGCTCCTGGCAGCCATCCCCCCCCCCGTTTTGTTTATTTCTATTTTTTTTTGCCTCCAGGGTTATTGCTGGGGTTCAGTGCCTGTACTACAAATCCACTGCTCCTGGAGGCCATTTCCCCCCTTTTTTGTTACCCTTGTTCATCATTGCCATTATTATTATTGTTGTTGTTATTGTTGTCATTGTTGGATAGAACAGAAAGAAATCGAGAGAGGAAGGGGAGACAGAGGGGGGAGAACAAGATAGACACCTGCAGACCTGCTTCACTGCTAGTGAAGTATCCCCCTTGCAGGTGGGGAGTTGGGGCTCGAACTCAGGTCCTTGCACTTGGTAATATATGTACTTAACTGGATGTGCCACCACTCATCCCCCCTTTTAAATATTTTTTTAAATAATTTTTAAAGATTTTATTTATTCATGAGAGAGAAAGAACCAGACATCACTCTGGTACATGTGCTGCCAGGGACTGAACTTGGAACCTCACACTTGAGAGTCCAGTGCTTTATCCACTGTGCCACTTCTTGGACTACCTTTTTAAATATTTTTATTATTGGATAGAAACAGAGAAATTGGCAGGGGGGGAGAGAAGGAAAAAGAGATACACATGCAACTGTTTCACTGTGACCCTTTTTCTGTATTGCATACTGGTATAAGAATAACTTTCCGGGGCCGGGTGATGGCGCACCTGGTTGAGCGCACATGTTACAGCGCTCAAGGACCCAGGTTTGAGCCCCACTTGCAGGGGGAAAGCTTCACAAGCGGTGAAACAGGTCTGCAGGTGTCTGTTTTTCTCTCTCCCTCTCTATCTCCCCTACCCTCTCGATTAAATAAATAAAGATAATAAAAAATATATTTTTAAAAGTTTTTAAAAGTGGTCCGAGAGGTGGTACAGTGAACAAAGCATCAGACTCTCAAACATGAGGTCCTCAGTTCACTCCCCGGCAGCACATGTACCAGAGTGATGTCTGGCTCTTTCTCTCTCCTTCTATGTTTCTCATAAATAAATAAATAAATAAATAAATACTTTAAAAAAGTTTTTAAAAAAGAATAACTGCTTCCTTGCTCGAATAGTATGCTTATAGAACTATAGAAGCAAAAAGAGAAGAAGTGTCAGTAGGCGTTATCTCCTAATAGCATTAGGGGGCTCCTGTAACTCTTGTAGAACATTCTAGTCTGAAACCTCTGTCTTGGAATAACAGAATATTATTTTCTCAAGGGCACAAACTCATAAAGCTTTCCTTTCCCATTCAGACCAGTCCCATTGTCTCTGGGATTGATTGTTGGGGCTAACAGAGATTTCCTGATCAAAAGATTGTCCAAGACTAAAGAAATCTGGAGCCCACTTTGATTCCATCTGTTTATATCACAAATCAGGCAACTGAGGAAACTGAATAACCCCCCATGTTCTTTATGTTAATGAGTATGTCCCTTGGGCTCACCCTGCATTGGGGAGAATGCACAATCATCTTCTCTCAGTGGAAACATATTCTGCCTAGAATAGACATATGTCTTTAGGTGGACATTCCATGTGGATGGCAACAAGTGTGTGCTGGTCATGAAAAAAGAATGAGTTCTTTGGCTGATGCACCATCAATGAAGCTTTGAGGGGATCTATGTAACCAAACAATAATACTCAGGGTGCTCAGGAGAGACTAGAATTGGGGGCTCTGGGAGAATGGAAGGCACCTGTCCCCTACAATTCTCCTAGTCCCACAGCGAATAATGCTACAGTGCCTGCCTTGTGATTGCCCTGTGATTTCCAAGTGGTGACTTGCCTGGCAGATGGGCAAAAGCTGTTTTCATTCAGGAGTCCATGGAACTGAAAAAAAAAAAAAAAAAGCCAAACAGGGACTTTGGTTGCAGCAGATAAAGGTGTAGAGCCTGTTGGAGGAAGATATTGAAATTGTAATCTTTGAGGCCACGTGACTCATTAAATAATTAATGTGGATAGTCAGGAGTGGATCCCGAGTCATCAGGGTCTCACAAGGAATGGATCTCTCAGAAGTGAACCCCCCAACTTTCTATTTGATTTTTAAAAAAAAAAACACCCCCCATTTATCTCCGAAAGCATTTAACTCCTGCAGGAGGGAAGAAAAGAGCTGGAAAGACCCACTGTGGGTCTTAGGATATTTTCTGCAGGGTTTTCACCAGTGCAGGGAGCACGTTGGCTGCAAGAAATGTGAGTGAGTTTGGACTTGGTATTTTTGCAGTCACATCCCGGCTTTAGTGATGAAATGGGAAGGATGCACAGACAGTTGCTAGTGTTTTTGATTCACACTGGAGAAGGCTGCAGAGATACCATAGGATGGGCACGCGGCTTTGTTCAATTTTCCCGGTGTTCATAAATCACCGGAGCCCAGGGATTGAGGGAACAAACAAGAGCCAAAGAGAGAGAGAGAGAGGAAGGGAGAGAGAGAGAGCATCCAGGGGCAGCCATTGCAGAAGATGAGATGGGAACAGGAGCCATAAATATTTGACTTGGGGATAAGGAAATAGTAGCAAAAATAATAACCATGATAACTACAATACTACTAAGCAGTGGGTGTGTTGGGGGAGGGGGTGGGTAGTCTCATAGTGAATTTTCCCCCTTGGGGCCAAATTGAGTGGCAACCTACAGAGTAGGTAAATCCTACCTTGCTTAGGGCCAGGGCTGGAGCCCGAAAGTCAGGGAGCACCCCCTTTGTGGACACAGAGGACAAATGTGAATAAGAGCCAGAGGCCCAGCAGGGAGTTCTTAGTGCCTGATGGAGGGTGGGGGCTGCAGGTGACATGGCTGCAAAGGTCAGCAGGTGTTGTGCAGCCTCTGGTCCTGTATGCTGGGGCTGGTGGAGGGGAGGGGAGCTGTACTCCAAGACTCAGGGTACTTGCCAGCTATTTGGTAGCCTCTCTTGGGGGCTTTCGGCAGGATTATGCCAAAGTCAAATAGCCATCAAGGGCTGGTTGAAAGCAGGCTGGAGAGTGGAGAGGTAATGAAGGCCTGGTGAGCAGTGGTGGGATGCACTTACCTAACTGAGTCCCAGCCTAGTGCAGAACTTCTGCAAGCCCAAGTAGGCGGATGAAAATTTACTCCTTCCCCAGCATTTTCCTCCACTCCCAAATTTGTTGACTGCTGTGTGACTATTTACTAGGCAGCAGGCAATAAGAGGGTTGCAAGTAATGTGGAGGCATAACAACAACAACAATAATAATCACTGTTGTTATTGTTATTATTTTGCTGCTGCACAAGAGGAGAGCGATAAGACACACACACACACACACACCACACACCATTAGGTATTGTCCAATGCCAGCATCTTTCCCAGTCCTCCTTATTTCCAGCAGCCATAGTTGCCTTTTTTAAAAGGGCTGAGCAATGCTGTAATCCCTCCAGACAACTGAGATCAAGAGGTGGCATGCCTAGGACTTGAATGAACTCAGGAGGGAAAAAAAAAAAAAAAAAAAAAAAAAAAAACACTTCTCTAGACTACGCCCAGCCCACAGACTGAACACTGAACCGGGGTCTGATTTCCGCGCCAACAGAAAAGAACACTATTAGTGGGTTTCAGAAGAGCCAGTGATTGAATGCTCTCAGACAAGGCTTCCCTTTGTTAGCAAAGGAAAATAAAGCGTGCATTCACATTCCCCTCAAGTTACGGTGCGTGGGGAGCTCTTCCAGTGGAGCCCACGCCACCAGCAAAGCCTCTTCCACCTTCTCATCTCCGCCTCCTTCATTTTCTCCCCTACTCTACCTCACCACCCCGCCCCCCATAAAAAGAAAGGAAAAGGAGAGTGTGGGTGTCAAGATGGAGTATGTATTTGTTTTACAAAAATAAATCACCATCTTCAGGCCATTTGTAGCTGGGATCTTTCAAGCAATGAGTGAGACGCATGGACGAGTGCTCTGGCGACTCCTCCGTGTCCGTGTCACCCCGGGGGCCACCGTGGCGCCGGTGCTGGCCCTACTTCCAACGCCGGTCCTGCAACTCCATTCCTTCTCAGTTACCATTCACCCTCTGCTGTTTATTTGTCCGCAGAGCACACGGATGCCGGAAAAGGCGATTCCCTGAGCGCCGGGAGTTGAAGACCATCTCTGGTTCAGTGTTAAAACATCTTTTGAGGTAAGCGCTGAGCCTACGTTCTTCACTGCGCTGGGCTTTGGCTTTTTGGCCGGCCTTCTTTGCGAGGGGTTACACTCTCCTTGCGAGTGGCAGCCTGTTGAAGGAGGTTCTGGTCAATATTTAACTTCAGAGGAGTTTTTGGAGCTGGGTTCCCTTCAGCTGCACTGGTCGCAGAGAATGAGGGGCTTCCGGCAGACAAAGAATCAGCCCCAAAGCCACCAATGTGCAGGAGGGGCAGCTGCGGAAACCCAAGGTGCGTGTGTGCTGGGGCGTGGGGGAGGGAATGGGGGGTTTGTTTGTTTCTAGAGGCACCCCACCCCCATAAGCCACTGCCTAGGGTGGCAGGGCAAAGTCAGTAGAGGCCATGGGCGCAGTGGCCACTGCGGTGGGCCGCTCTTGTTAATTCTTTGATGCACCTTCACAGACTGTGAGTTCAGAAATGGTAGCCATGTCTCAGCTAGGCTTTGGGGAGACTTGTGGGTTTGGGGTTAATATCACCTTGCAGTTTCTCCTAACCTTTTACCTTTCTTTGGGGGAAATGAGAGAAGTTACTGCATTTCAAATGTGTAGGCCCTCCAAGGCGGGAGTATTGGGGTTCCTTTGCTCGGCAGATCTGAGATCATTCCTAGCAGGAATGTGGATTTTCGATTTTCGGTCTCTTCGGTTTCTCTTCCTGTTTGGAACAAGGAAAAACTCTTTAAAATGCTTTTCAAGTTCTCGCTTAATTTGTTCTCTTAGTTTGGGATGCAGGGAAGTAATTACTGTGGTTTATTACCTTGTAAAAGATCCATAAATTTTGTGCCTATTTGGGGGAGGGAACTGCTGGAATAGCTTTGAAAAGCTTAGTAAGAAGGAATGGGTTTGTTTCGTCTTTCAGGATGTACTTTTTTTTTTTTTTAAAGTTTCCTGATATTTTGTTTTCTATTCCCTAGACCTCAATCTTTTCTAGAATTTGCTTTACACAGATATCAGGTTGTTAATTAATGACAACATGTTATTCTTTGATGCTGTGCAGCTGATACAGTGTTCTCGATACTGTTGCTATTTTATCAGATAGGAAGTAAACAGAAGAATAGTAAAGCTGGGTTACTTTCTCAGCCATGTATGTCCATATCATGTGTAGCTGGATCATTCAAGGAATTTTCAGCTTGGTGTATACATGTAATTTGCATCTCTGCACACAGCAGAATCACTGAGTGTATAAATAGTTACAGGAGTTTGAGAGAGTGTGTGAAATTATATACACATCAGTATGTTTCCAGAGAATTTGAAGTCTATTTATATAGTGTTGTTGCACCCACAGTAACTATTTCATGTTAAATAGTGATCTATAATCTCTGCCCCCTCTCCCTAAAAAAAAAAAAAGTGGGTTTAGAGAGTCTTACCTACACTGAGTAGAAAAGCCACCAGAGTTAACTAAAGGGAGAAAAATGTTAAGTGTATTTTTGACAGATAAATCAGATTGCAGTGTTTGAGTACGGCTATATCTAATCAGCCAACAGCCTTGCAAATATTGACTAAAGCTCTATCCTTGGCCACCTGCTCCTTCCAAGTCAACTTTCTGCCTATTTGGGCTCTGGTGGCCTGGATCCAAGGTCTGTGTCCCCAGCTTTACCCATTGTGAGGTTAGGGGGGCCTGAGTGGAAGGGGAATGGCAATTGGATTTTCCAGTCTGGGTCTGACTACTTAATCATCTTTATTCTTGTTCTTTGGAAATGAGCTTTAAAATGCATGTAGCCTGGATTCAGCAAACTTTGGGTTTCTGAGTGATGAAGGACTCTCACTTGCTGGTGACTTGTCCAGACCGAGGTCTCTCTTGGGGAAGGTATTTTCACCCCAAAAGTTAAATTTTCTCTGATTTCCTCTCTTCTCATCCCACCAGATCACTCTAAGTCTTAATGTTAATTGTTAAACAGTAGTTGAAATATTAACTGGGCTGTTAATAGCAATGTAGAGGCTCATGGATTGAAGCTGAGATGCCGCTGGGCCTCACTGGCATTCAAGCATTTTTCTGAAACAGTACCAAAGACTTCTCCAATTGATTTATGGCCTCTGGGGTTTCTGTGCTCCAGAATTCTGGAGGGGGCCTCTTCTGAGCTTTGAGCTGAAGCCTCTGCAGAAATTTTGGTTAGGGGGTAGGGTTTGCTTGTAATTCTAAAGTACTTTCAGATTCTCTCTAGATTCACCTGGAGAATTCAGTGTGAAATATTTGGCAAGAGAGCAGAGTACAGAATATTTGTGGTCTGCTTTTTTGCAGTAGGGTGATTGGACAGAATTTTTGGAAACTGGCTTTTCATCCTGTCAACTCCTCCCCACCCCCCACCCCCAATAAGCCAGAAAGATACAGGTTTTCACTTTTCCAGTTGGTGGCTTAGGTCAGAGCTGGGGAAATTCATGTGGAGGTTCTCTCCCAGCTATACCACAGACAGAACTTCATGGAATACTGCCACCAGCTTAGGCCAGACTCACTTCCAAGGGACTAGAGTCCTCCTCTTTTATTGCCCTTCTAATTTGGATACCCGCATGACCAGGCCCCCTTCTGAGGGCCTTACATTCTCACCAGGCCAATTCTGTTCCCCTGCAGGAGAAAGGGGTGTGTGCAGGAATCATGTACAACCTCCAGCAGCTAAGTGAGCCCTCACACTTAGTGACACATGACCAGCTGAAGACTTGCTCCATAGAAGCAAAAGAATATACAGGAGGATCTTCATCTCAATAGCCAAAAACTGAGACCTTGAAAGGGAGATTTTAGAAGTAGCTCACAAGAGGAAGAAGTATTGGCATCAGTGGACAAGGTCACCAAGCAGAAAGCAGGACTAGAAATGGAGGCAGGGGATTAACTGTTTCATCCAGGTTTCTCCTGAGAAGACTGGGTCCAGATCTGTTTTTGCTGGTGGGCACAGGGATGTTTTCTGGTAGGATGAGCAGACCCATCTGCTGGCAAGATCCCAAGTGGTCAGGTTAATTCAAAGGATGCCAGTAAAGGTGGTTTTTTTTTTTTTCTTTCTCATTTGCAGAAACAATTAGGTCACTTCCCCTTATATGTTTATCTGCCACATCCTACACTTTCATTTATCACTTAACTGTACACTGAGGAAATAAGTAAGTACAGCTGTGACCAGAGCACTGTGTCCCCCATCTCAGATTTTGCAAAGCCTTGACCCACCACTCAGAAGCCAAGTGAACCTCTTTCTTAGGGTGGACTCTCATGGAGCAAAACTAACTGGTGTTGGAGAAGTGTTTTAGCCTTTTGTCAGGTAATTATGGGCCTTTTGGGTTTCTCCAGTGACTATGCTGTAGAGAGTGGGTGTTAGCAAACTCCATACAATGGTAGGCCATGAGGGAGCCTGCTGACTAAACCAATCATTACTGGATATACTTCTGGAAACAGGACTTGGGCCTTGCCAGCAGGCTAAAAGGAGAGAACAATGCTTGGATGTGTGCTGGTTTTAGCTTGTCTGTAAGCGGGAGGTTATAGAGAAAGTTACATGGACTCTAAGAATAGGAACAGCTTTGCTGTTCCCCTGTGTTTGGAGTGTGTAAAGGAATATAAAAGGAGATAGTGGCCTTGTGTGGTCTGTGTGTGTGTGTGTGTGTGTGTGTGTGTGTAGGACAAGGGGGAGTTCCCCACTGCCTTACTGCCTCACACAAAACTCTTTCTCACTGCTGCTCAAGGTCCCCTGCCTCCCCTCCCCCACAGCTGAGTGTTCTGCTTGGAAACCTAGTTCCTTCACCGATTTCCTATTTCAAATAAAAGGATTTAAGTTGACGTATGACCACGTGAGCACATAATACAGCGCATTATTGTGGCATTTGGAGCGGAGACCCAGGCGGTCTTCGCCTGTGATTACGTTTTCTAGATTCTCTACAGAGTGAGAGCATTCTCCCCCACCCCCCACGCACCCACCTCCTCCTTCTCCTTCCCCTTCTCCGGAGAGCGCTCTCCTAGTGGGTTGCAGTTTTCAGTGCTCATGGAGCGGTTCTGGGCAAGCTAGCTGATGGGACTCGAGGCTACGCCAGGAGGATGGAATTTATTTTAAGGTATTTCCGCTGATTGTTCATATCTCGAGTGAGTTATGGCTGCGAGAGACAAAGGTCAGGCAAGGAGACCCTGGTTCACGGACAGGACCCTCACCTCCTTTCTTCCTTTGTTTCTCCTTTAGAACTGAAACCGTCTGAAAGCTCCCTAGTAGTGCCCAAGACTGAGCTTAATTCTCTGGAAAGTGTTGGGGGTATGAAGGAAGAGGCACTTGGTGTGTGTGTGTGTGTGTGGGGGGGGACTAGATGGGTCACAGTCTTCAGCGCACTGGTGGCTTTGTCCGTAGCAGGGCAACGCTTGCATCCCAGGAGCTGAACCCAAGTGAAGGGAAGGTCCCGGAACAGCTGCTCCAGCCAAGGCGGGCCCCCTGCACTGAGGGCAAGATTGCCTGGAGTGAATGGGAGTTGGGTGAAAGAAAAGGGGCTCACTCCCATGTTGGTGGTGCTTGCCAGCTGGGGATGGCAGGTTAGGGCTGACCTAGGCAACCAGAGCAGCTGGGAGAGGGAAATCAATGAGTGTGCAGTGGCGCTGCCATTTTATTGATGATGCTCGGGCCACTTTGTTCAGCGCTGGTTTGCAGGCTTGCAGGCTTTCCCACCAACCAGACTGAAGGAGTTGGACCTGGAGGATGTGCCATTGTTTTCAGAGCACCTTCTATTCTGGTAGGGGTGGAGGACAGCTTAGATTTAGGGGAAGGATTGGGGAGGGGGCAAGTTTATGGGATGCCTGGAAGCTTGTTTTTTCTTTGAGGACACTGAGGAAGAAAGGAGCTGGAGGTGGGTTTGGGCTTAAAGCTTGGCCTTGGCACCCCCTGTACAACCCCAGCCAGCTCTGAAAACTGGACAACTGGCTGATACTCTTGGGGCTGAAGGACTGGAGGGAAGTCTGCAGATAGTCCACAGGAAGCAGAGACAGGCGGTTTCTGTGATTTCAGAGCCCCAGAAACCCATGCTGTGGCCAGGATAGAAACTGATGAGAGTTTAAGGTGTGTTTCCAAATTACTGGGAAAGACAAGTTAATTGGGCTTTGGGGACCCAGTGCAGCTGGGGCAGGATGGAAAGTCCCTGAAAAAGCCCTGGAAACTTCACTTTCCTCTTAGAGCAAAGGAAAGGGTGCCTACAAGGAGTTTGGAGCTGGATTTGCTCCTTGACTCCATTTACTAATCATTTTTTTCTTTACATAAAAAAATTAAATCAGGCTTCCCCTATTTGAATGAGATTTACTTTCCTGGAATAGAAGGACTGCTCACTCCTGCCCTCCCCTGATGCAGGCAGTGGAGCTAACCATGTTTAACTGAGGCCATTTCAAGTGCTCTAAACACCCCTTGGAAATAAAATGTAAGCTTTAATTGCTGTTCAATTACTTGTCAGCATTTTGTATGATTTATGACCCAGTTCTGGCATATTTTTGACCCAGTTAAAGACTCATAAATAATATAGTTTCACTAGAAAGAACAAGAGAGGGAATAGAGGTTTGTTAAAGTCATCACTTTATTGTCATTTCAGTGCCAGCAAACAGAATAAATATCAAAGGATGGACTATTGAGCTGATTCTGTTTTTTAAAAGTGTGCACAGGAAGAAGCCAATAGTTGCATTTATAGAGCACCAGCTGGTTTTTCCTCCTAGAAAAGAGCTAAAGTCACTCCATTATAGCTAAATTATTACAGCTAGAAAATAAGCTAGTCCCCCCCTCCCACAACATGCCAGCTTCACCTGCACAGGCAAGTGTATTTTTTTCTTATTAGTTTGCCTCCCATTCTGGGATCTACATGCTTCTTCTCACCAACAATCATTTCTCACCTTCTTCTCTGGAAGTGCTGGTAGCCCTCTGCGATGTGTTCACAAGGAGACCCCTGTGAAGAGGAGGAAGGCAGGCAGCAGCCCACTTGCCGTTCCATATTCCTCTAGAGCTGAGAAAACATTATCTTCTAGCTCCCATGATCAAGAGATCTGTCAGGAAGCATAGGGAGCTGGGGGAGCCAAAAGGTCCTCTCGGCACTTAAAACCTTAGTGGCTTTGGTGGAGGCGGGTGAGTCAATAGAATTTGCCTAGAAAGAGCTTTGGCTCTCAAGACTGGCAACAGACAAGATTTTCTTTCAAAAACCATTGCTGAATAGATAAAAACCCTCAATTTCCTATAAATTATTATTTTTCAATGGCTGTTTTGCTCTTCAAAATCCGCACTTTTGGATTGCAGCAAAAAGTCCTGAACCTGGGCAGTCTGGGTGCCAGGAGGTAGACCCTCGTGTGGAGGCGGGAGCTCCACTTCCCTCCACTGCAGCCAGCATCCAAGGCTGAGAAGCCACTTAGTCACCATAGGCTGAGGCCCTGGAAGGATCTCTAGCCTCAGCTTCCCTGGTATCTCTGCGGGTGCAGCCTGGTGCCCACATGCACATTTTTCTGGCGCGGTAAGGCCCTCTTGGAAAGGTAGGCGCTCCCCAGAACCCGTTCTCGCCCAGGTACCCTCGGTTCCCTTGGCCAGGCCAGTTTTCTCAACTGGCAGGTTCTTACAGAGAGCTGGCTTTCATCGCTGCTGGTTTAACTGGGGAGGCGGCCAGAGAGTCGAGTCAGCAGTTTGGAGGAGAAAGTGCGGGTTGATTATTGACCCATGCTTTCTTTCTCTAAAGGCCACATCCGAGCCGAGCCAGTTTGAAGAGAAAATGCAGCTGAGTGGATTTTTGCGGCCAGCTCTCACCTCCTACGCGTCAGGCTCTCCCTTTCAAGTTGTGCTGCTGCAATATGCCATAAGGAGCAAGTGTTTGCTGTTTTGTGCTCTGTTTACAGCTTTTGGGTGCCGAGTCATAAATCTTGCCCAGCCATAAATGACAAAAACCATTGGTATGCATGAGGCCACCCTGGCCCAGAGTGCTTTTTGATTTCTCCCTTTTCCCTTGGCTTTGTTTTTGCTCTAAGGTGACACTTTGGCTCCCTGACAATTTACACATAGTGCTTATATTTTTAACACCTTCCTTTGAGAAGGACTGGCCGCTGACACCTTGGAATTACATGAAAGCTCCATCTCTCTTTTTAACACATATACACCCTTGCAGGGCTTGTGGGTGAATCTGGAAAGTGGACGTGGAGGCTTTTAGGAGGGAGAAGGACCAGCCTTTTAATGTACTGGCCGCAGTACGGAGCACACTCAGGACCTTTCCTCTGCTCAACATTCGTAGCATAAGACTAATTTGGGGTAGGGAAAAAAATCACAGATGTCGGCTGGTATTGAGGTTAGAGTTTTATCTGTCTTTCCCTGGAAATGAGCCGCGTGTTTGAGCTGAAGACCCAACATTCTAGAGGCCCCTGTGAGTACCTGAGCCCAGAGCTCACTGCCCAGACAAACGCCTGTCCCCTAGACTACTTCCACCCTGCCTGCCAGGACTTCAGAGCTTCTGCCTAAAAATAGAATCCAAAACAGCACCCCCCCCCCAAGTTGGCTCTTGTGGGAGTCTCTCTAGAGAAGAGGTTACATCGCAGCCCCCCAGCCTCATAAGCATTGAGGTTCTTGAATGGGGGTGGGGGGAGAATCACAGGTGATGTAAACTGTCCAGAGTCTGGGGTAACTCTGTGCTCTGGATTCTCTGCACCCACCCCCACAACTGGAAAGGGCCAGGGCAGAGGGTTGCGTGGTTTCTCAGATGCCAAAGAAATACAGCCCGGCCAGAGAGCCCTTTGTGAGAGCAGTTTGCCCTCATTAGCATAATTTTCCTGGACTTTCGTGACGCTGGGGAGCGGGGAGAGGGAGGGCGCCGTGGGGGGTGGGTGAGCCTGCCCTCCTCGCGCAGCCCGAGCTCCCCCTCTCGCTCCGGTCCCTCCCCTCGCGTCGCCCCATCCCCCACGCCGGCCCGGTGTTTCCCCGGCCGCCTCGGCCTCCCCTCCCGCCCGCTCTCAGCACCCCCCACCGCACCTCCCGACCAGACGCTGCTCCGCGTGTAATATTCATAAGAAACATACCCGAGTCGGTGCCACTAGCCCCGGCCGAGCCCCGCGCGAGCCGCGCCAGCGCTTATCTCCGGGCCGCGGCTGCTGCCCTCGGGAAGGGCAGGGGGCGGGGGTGTGGGGGAGGGGAGGGTGGGTGGGGTGGGGGGTCCACGCCGCCCCAGTCCGCCCTGGGCGAGCCGTGCGGAGCAGCGAGGCGGCCACGCTCCGTGCCGCGGCGTCCGGGCCTCGGGGTCTCCCTCCCGCCCGCGGTCTCGGCTGATGCTGAGGGTCCGTGCCCATCCCGCGCCGAAGGGGACCCGGCCGGGCCGCCCAGGCGGGCCGGGGGCGGCAGCTCGAGCCCCTACCCGAGCTCGAGCCCGAGCCTGCGCTCCTCACAAGTTAAGGTAAGCGGGGCCGCGACCGGGCGCTGTGCGCGCTGCTGAATGGCGGAGTTTACGTCTCGGTGATTTATGGCCGCAGACTTAAATCTCGGTTCAAGAAGAGTTCACAAGCCGGAGCTTCCTCCCGGGCAGTGACTGATACCCTTACATTTCGAGTTCAGGCCGCTTTCCCATCCCCGCCCCCACCTCTTCCCTCTCCCCTAGCCCAGCCTCAACTTTTCTGGGTTGGGGAGCAGGAGGGGGTGGGGTGGGCCAGGGGATGCGGGGACGCTCGCCCCAGTTCCCGCTTAAACTCGGGGTGAAGGCAGGCTGAGGCAGGGGTGGGAGTGGAAAGAGAGAGCGGAGTCTGAAGGTAGGAGGTTGAATTTGGGCAGATGTTCCTGAGAGACAATGGGGTTTGCTTCTTGTACTCTGTTTAGCCTCCTCAACACACACATTCTCTCTCTGCTCTGGCACCCAGGGGTTTATTGTCCAGGAACATCTTTTTGGGGCAAGCTCCTCTTGTCCTCAGTCCTTGCTTGGGTGGGGGTGTGGGGTATTCAAAGCAAAGTTTCCTGGCTGGCAAATCTCCAACTTCTTTGCTGGCTGGCAAACTTTGGGGGCTGGGTGGACGGGCCCCAAGGTAGTTAGTTGTCTGTTGACCTCAAACAATAGGGAAGACTTTGGTGGGGTCTCCGAGGTGAATTCATATCATAAATTTATGGTGGTGGTTGTATGCAATTTGATTTTCAAAGACATTTTTGTTATTTTGCAGAACAGTGTACAACTTGTTAAAAAGCCAGTATATCTTGTGATAATGGATCAGCAAGTCACTTGAACTATTGTACATTCAAAATCAAGTTAATTTTGTTTTATCTAATATATTGCTGTTCAAGTGTCTGGGGTAATTTTCTTAACCTGCCATTTTATTTTACAGAATCCAGTATATTAAACATTTAGAATGGCAGATATTAACCCTGGCAAATATAATAGGGACTGTTTTCAGTGATACAGCAGGAAACAGAGATATTAAATTGTTATTCAGTTTTAAGTTTTATTTAATCCTTTATTTACTTTCATTCATGGTGTATGTAGCTTTCTACCTATTTTCAAAAGAGAAACAATATTCCAGGACTCAATAGCACACACAATAACTGGATAAGGGGTGCTTTAAATTTAAGTGAGGTCTGGAAAATTAATTGTGTCTGTTTTTTCAGATTGTTGGTTTAAAATGAAATCCAAAGGAGTCTATTACTAAAAAAAAATTATGGTCATTCACTGGTAGATACTCATTGCATAATTTCCCCCTATTAACAAAGTATTTGCTATTCCTGGAAAACTTGCGTAACTTTAGGACTCTAGTATACATATTTGGGCTGTGAAATGTAAACAATTTCATCACGAATTTGTCATTATAACTTACAACTTTCTGGAATGGTCAGAGAGGTTAGCATTCTGAGTGTGTGTGTGTGTGTGTGTGTGTGTGTGTGTGTGTGTGTGTGTGTGTGTGAAATAGAATATATGAACTTACACGGAAATTTCCTGAGCTAAGGACTAGAGGTTGAATATGCAAAGGTTGAAAACAAAACAAAATGCAGATTTCACGTCTGCAAAGGGCTTTCTAAATAAGACGGTTCAGAAGACTTTCAGTTGATTTTTAGATTTTCATGATTGCCCTTTACTTGATGTTTCTGTAGCAGGTAAATAGGCCAAGTAACAAATATCAACAACAATGGCACACAGAGATCAGGGAACTCTGGCAGGATTTTATGGCTTGTGCTTCCATCCCTCGTCCGGATCCAAATGACCCCCATACATCAAATTACATAGCAGTTTCTAAGACAGAACCTATTATCGTTAAGTTGGAAGGAGAGTTCAAGCTGTGGTCATGGAGATGAACGCTGGTTTTTCAGGTTCCTGGTGGGTTGAGTCTTTTTTTTTTTCCCCCTCTCTAATCCATCATGTTTTAACAGGTAGAATTTGATAGTTGCCCTGAATAACAGCACCTCAGAAAACTCAAGGCAGGAGGGTCTGGGGACCTTCTGTATCAGAGAAAAAAGGTAGAGTGACTTACTGAAACATGCCTGAGAATAGGAAGATGAAGAAGCGAAGAATAATTTGATGACTTGCTGGAGAAGGTGGTGTTGTCAGTCTCTCCCTATACAGAATTTGTTCCACCTAAGGTTTCATTGCTCTTAATTGCTCACAAAGGCTCATTTGGAGGGGTTGGGTGACTCCCCTCTGAATAAGGGTAGATTTGCTACCTACCTGACAACCTCACCTTCTAAAATCCAGTAGAGTCCAACAGGGCAATTACTTGAACAACAACAACAAAAAAAATTTGTGCATAACTCTCTTGGGTGCTAGGAGGTTCAAGAAGGAGCTGGATGGAAAGTCACCTCCGCCAGGGTCCATTTGGCAAGTATCATTCCTAAATACAGGACTAGAGGGAAAAAGTGACTTAAGTTTTCTTTTGGTTGCTAAAGCTTCCCCAAGATAGGGTGGGGTGAAGTAGGCCTTCCTGGCAAGACTAGGACTGGTGTTGAAGGGGACACCCCAGATTCTTCCCTGGAAAAGATGTATCCTAACCCTTCTTTCTAGCCCATCAGGCCTTCTCCTTTTGGACTACAGCTCCTGAGATCTGGCTTTCAACCCTCACTCACTCTCCTCTCTCCCCGGAAAACCCCCCCAACTCCAGACGCAAGTTAAGCAAATATTTGTAGCTGCCAGTAAATTCCAGCGGCTTTTTATAGCGCAGCTCTCTGTGCCCGGAGCCAAGTCGTGCTGCTAAATATTGCTGACCACTTTTTCTTTTATGGCTTTCATGTCACTTAGCTATTGAGAGTAAGATGGATTTGCGAGGAGCCCTCACCGCGTTGCGATTCTTGCCCCCCCCCCCAGGTCTGCGCGGGGCAGCCATTGGCGGCGGAGTATCACGTGACCGCGGGGGCGTGCCAATGTGCGCCCTCACGGGTGTCAAGCCCCTGTCAGAGTGTGCGATCAAGATCTTGAAACAACGCGATGCAAAAAGCGACCTACTACGACAGCTCGGCGATCTACGGTGGCTATCCCTACCAGGCAGCCAACGGGTTTGCTTATAATGCCAGCCAGCAGCCGTACCCTGCGTCCGCGGCACTTGGTGCTGATGGCGAGTACCACCGGCCCGCCTGCTCACTCCAGTCGCCCGCCAGCGCTGGGGGCCACCCCAAGGCTCATGAGCTGAATGAAGTGTGTCTTCGCACCCTAAGTGGTCCACCCAGCCAGCCCCCCGGTCTGGGAGAGCCACCCCTACCCCCTCAGCAACCCCAGGCCGCGCCCCCTGCTCCACAGCAGCCTCCACCCCAGCCCCAGGCCTCTGCACCCGCCCCTGCCGTGCCCCAGCCCCCCTCCTCAGTCTCCCCAACTCAAAATGCCAGCAGCAATCCCGCCCAGACCAGCAGGGCCAAAAGTCCCCTGCTCAACTCACCAACAGTGTCCAAACAAATCTTCCCTTGGATGAAAGAGTCTCGGCAAAACACAAAGCAGAAAACCAGCGGCTCCAGCTCAGGTAAAGGGGTAGCCTCTTGGAGAAGGGTACTCTGACTTGGCTCCTGGGCCTCTTAGCCACCTCCAACAGGTCCTGGAAACCTGGAACACGTCTAAGAATTTACTTCTCTTCCCCTCCCCTGACCACAGAAGTGTCTAGAACTTACCTCTAGATAACAGGAGACAGGATTCTCTGTGCCCAGGAAGGCCCAGAGGAAGGCACATGCTTGGTTGGGAGTGCCTCTGGAGCAAATGGGGCCTAGTGAATTTGCAAGTCCTTCTTGTTCCACTTTTGGAGTTAGGACCTTCACAAAGACAGTAAACCTGAGTTCCCCACCCCCTTACTACTGTTTCTCACTTCTTTCTTCCATTTCATTTTTTGTTTTAAATAGTTTATTTATTTTGAGAGACACACAGAGAAAAATAGAGATAGAGACACCAGACCACTGCTCAGATCTGGTTTGTAGTGGTCTGGGGGTTGAACCTGAGACCTTAGAGCCATGAAATGGATTATCTTTGGATTATTGTACTGTCTTCTCAGTCCCCGACTCTCATTTCTAATGAAACTGTGATATCCACCCCACCCTGAAATGTGACGGCATGAAAACAGACCAGAATCATCCTCCAAACCAGGAGGCTTTGCCTATAGTTAAACCTATTTTGGGTGGTTGGGTGGTAGCACAGTGGGTTAAGTGTACATAGTGTGGAAGCACAAGGACCAGGGTAAGAATCCCTGTTTGAGCCCCTGGCTCCGCACTTGCAGAGGGGTGGCTTCACAAGTAGTGAAGCAGGTCTGCAGGTGTCTTATCTTTCTCTTCCCCTCTCTGTCTTCCCCTCCTCTCTCCATTTCTCTCTGTCCTATCCAACAACAATGACATCAGTAACAATAACTACAACAATAATAAAACAACAAGGGCAACAAAAGAGAAAAAATAGCTTCCAGGAGCAGTGGATTCATGGTGCAGGTACTGAGCCCCAGCAATAACCCTGGAGGAAAAAGAATTAAATCTTTTAAATTTTTTGTTCTAGTAGTTGGAGTGACTGCATTACCTCTGGGAAGGTCTTTCTCAGTTATAGGACAATGAAGACAGCCAGGGATCTTCTAGGGGGAGGGGATGTGGACTTGTTATCCTAATAAGAACCACATGGGCCTCCTGGAACTGGACATCAGTGGAAGATAGGTCCTAGGTCTCAGACTTCCCAGCATCTTGATTACTTTTGCCCCTGTCTTCTGCACTTGCTAGTGCTCTTATCTGAGCCTGAGCATCTGGGAATCTTCAGAACCAGGATTTTGGGGGTCAGAGAGAACAGAAGGGCACAAGATTAGTGGACAAAGCTGAGCAGGTTGTTTGAAGACCATGAAGCCTTAATAGGTCCAGCAGAGGCCTAGCCATCACTATTAGATATGAGTAATGAAGAATTTATTTACTTACTTACTTATGTGAGAGTAGAGAGATCCAGAGCATCAATCTGGCACATGAGATATCAGGGGTCAAACTCAAGCCTTCATGTTTGAGAGTCCAACACCATCCATTGTACCATCTCCTGGACCACTAGATATGGATACTTAAAAAAAATTTTTTTTTAATTTTCCCTTTTGTTGCTCTTGTCTTTTTATTGTTGTAGTTATTATTGTTGTTGTTACTGATGTCATCGTTGTTGGATAGGACAGAGAGAAATGGAGAGAGAGGAGTGGAAGACAGAGAGAGGGAGAGAAAGACACCTGCAGATCAGCTTCACCGCCTGCGAAGTGACACCCCTGCAGGTGGGGAGCCGGAGGCTAGAACCAGGATCCTTTTGCTGGTCCTTGTGCTTTGCGCTTAACCCACGGCGCTACCACCCGACTCCTGATATGGATACTTTCAATGAGATCTCTGTGCAGAGATGACCTTTCAAACTAATGTATCCCACTCTATTCATCTCCATTTGGTAGATAAGCAGATAGTTGAGGCAACTGTTAGGCCTTTCAGTTAGTGATCAAGGGCAAGGTTTATTGAGTATATATTAAGTGCAATACACTCCAGTTCCTGTGGAGGGAGTAAAGTTGGTGAGACCTGCCCACAGGGAGCTTGTAGCCTGAGAGGCCTGAAGGACTGGTAAATAATCCAGAAAGGAAATACAAGCCAGGAAGGAAAACTAGGGTTCTACTTTTCTGTCTTTAGCTCTCTGGCAAAACCAGTGATTTGCATCTTCACTGACTAACGAACTAAAAACTAGCTACCCAGTTGCCAGCAATATCTCTCCACAGGAAAGAGGAGGGCCCCTAGTTCCTCCTCTCCCCTCTGCACCCTGATCTTTGGGACACAGAGGGAGGAGCTTAGCTGGGGTTGGGCGGGACCCTGGCCAGCTTCTGACGCTGCTCTTGCTTTCTCCTCTGCCCTCGCAGGGGAGAGCTGTGCGGGGGACAAGAGCCCGCCTGGGCCGGCATCCTCCAAGCGGGCGCGCACGGCCTACACGAGCGCTCAGCTGGTGGAGCTGGAGAAGGAATTTCACTTCAACCGCTACCTGTGCCGGCCACGCCGCGTGGAGATGGCCAATCTGCTGAACCTCACCGAGCGCCAGATCAAGATCTGGTTCCAGAATCGCCGCATGAAATACAAGAAGGATCAGAAGGGCAAGGGCATGCTGACGTCGTCAGGGGGGCAGTCCCCGAGTCGCAGCCCTGTGCCCCCAGGCGCGGGCGGCTATCTCAGCTCCATGCATTCTCTGGTCAACAGCGTCCCTTATGAGCCCCAGTCGCCTCCGCCTTTCTCCAAACCCCCCCAGGGCGCCTACGGGCTGCCCACCGCATCCTACCCCTCATCCCTACCCAGCTGTGCGCCCCCGCCGCCCCCACAGAAGCGCTACACTGCGGCGGGGCCCGGGGCGGGGGGCACATCCGACTACGACCCGCACGCACATGGCCTGCAGGGCAACGGCAGCTATGGGACCCCACACTTACAGGGAAGCCCCGTCTTCGTGGGGGGCAGCTATGTGGAGCCCATGAGCAACTCTGGGCCGGCTCTTTTTGGCCTAACTCACCTCCCCCACGCCTCCGCCGCCGCTGCCATGGACTACGCGGGTGCTGGGCCGCTGGGTAGCGGCCACCATCACGGGCCTGGGCCTGGGGAACCGCACCCCACCTACACGGACCTTACAGCCCACCATCCTTCTCAGGGAAGAATTCAGGAAGCCCCCAAACTCACCCACCTGTGATGGTGGGCTCGGGGCTACGCGCCAGGAGAGTGTCCCCCCACCCCACCTTCTACATTTGCTTTTGTGTTGTTTAAGATTCTTACTGCCCCTCCCTTTGCTCTCTCCTTCGCCGCCGCACCCCCATCCTCTACGCCAGTTTTGTTTTCTTTGGTAATGCGTTTTTCTTATAGTTTATGTGACGTAGCAATCTTGGTTGCTGGAATGGCTGTCAGTATCAGTAGCGATATTTATCTCCTCCCGCCCCTCGCTGGGCCCCTGGCCCTGCACCCTCTACCTTCTCTACTCTTTGATCAGAAACAGGGTATATGAACAAATTTCCTAGCCGAGTTCTCCAATGTGAATTTGTTCGTACATTATGGCTCCCGAGGGGAAGCAATTACTTTTATTATTTTTTATTTTTAGGATTTATTTTTTATTGCACTTCTTGTAAAGAGCGAGAAAAGAAATCAAAGGCGCTTTGAAGCAGGGGCTCCCTGTGCAAGGATGACTAAGTGTACGTCTTTCCGTGTGTGTATGCTGGTGAACAGTCAGATTTATTTATATTTTTTGCAAGCATTGAATAGTCTAAGTTTTAAATATTATTTATCCCCATCCGTTCGTATTTATATTAAAGAAATTCTGTACCCTGATTGTTCAGAAGGGTTCTTTGGCCTTTTGTTCAACAGTGTATTGGCGTAAATAGAAAAAAAATTATTTGAAAAGGAAAGGTAATTCCTTTATAAACATGGTAATGATGCAATAATACTAGAGGATCCAGCTTTTGAAAACAGTGATTTAGGTTTGTAACATCCGGCGAAACTGAAAAAAAAATCTGTAAATGCGAAAAATACTAGATTTGTTGAAAGTTCTACATTCCTTGCTGCTCACATTCTGAGGAAAAAAACAAAAAAATAAAAGTTTTTATTCTGAGTACTATCAGTGTACAGAAGGGGTTCTTTGGCGGAAGATGGGGCGGAAAGCCGGCGGCAGAACAGAAGCCTAGCTGCCGCTGCTCCGAGGCTCGGGACTCGGGCCCCGAGAGCACAGTGAGCTGGAGGCCCGGCAGCTGAGCTCCTCGCGTCAGCAGTACTGGACTCTGCAGATCCGCCAGCCCGCTGGGCTGTTTGGTTCCCAGCTGCCGCGGAGGCGTGCACGGGCGCAGGGTCTGTCGAGTGCGGGAGAAACAAAGGCAGCAGGCCCAGGGCGCTGTGGGGGTTGCCCAGGTGCTCAGGCGGCCAGGCAGAGGCACCAGACTCCGGCTGTCTCCTCCGGCGTCTTCCTCGCGTCAAAGCGGGCCAGTCCACGCAGAAGATGTCAAATATTTCTCAGGAGCATGGAGACTATCCCGTGGATGTTTCGCTGGTCCTTTTCACCTCAGGAGGAAAGAACCGCTTTTAAAATCGCCACTGTGAACAAGGCAGTTGGAAAGAGATTGAGACTCACCTAGTTCTCCAGCCAAATAAGGGGCCTGAGTTCAGAGAGGACTCCTAGAGTCCTGAGTCCTTGCCTGGACTGCTGGAGTCTCAGCATAGGCTCAGCTTCTCTGAATTTAGAATTTGGCTTTCTCAGGATGTATTTCCTCTCCTTCTTCCCTCCCCATTTGCCTTTTATGGCCCCAGGGGGAGGGGGAGAGAGGAAGGAAATGGGGATATTTATAATAATAGTAATAATAATAATAATAATGTTAAAGCTATTTTTATAAGTATTTCTTTCATTTTGAGGCTCTAGGAGCTAAACATTACATTTTCTTTTTCTGGGTGGAAGATAGGGCTACTTACTGACTGGCTGCCAGAGGCACAGGAAGGGCCCTATTTTCATCTTCAACTTAAATAATTGCTTAGAGCAGGAAATAAATTCACAAAGTTCAAAACACAGTACAGCATCCCCATCAACATCCCCCCCCCCCCAGAAAAAAAGCTGGAAGTGAGGAACCACCTGCATCTGAGAATCTGGAGCAACAAATCCCTCTTCTCCCTGGATTTTATCTTTCAGAGGCAGAGGTGGAAAAATGTCGCCATTTTGTTTACAATCCAAAATATCCATCAGCATGGCCTTTATCTTCTTTTTTGAGAATCTCCTTGGATGATCTTCAGAAACAGGCACTGGAACCATTTCTGGGTACCTGTTGGATCTACATGAGCTGCCTTAGAAAACCCCACCTTTTAAGAAAAAGAAAAAAGCTTGGAAGATAAAAAGCCAGTCAGTTGTAGGGATCTGGGTGTTTCTCTTACACCTTACATCTGAGATGTTTCCCCCACATCTTTCCTGGGACTCCTGATACTCTTTTTTAAAGAAATTGGGTTGTGGAAGCAGTAGTCCCCCCACCCAACTCCAACCTTCTTGCTGAAATATGGGAATATGGTGCATTTCAGACCCACAGAGGCTGGATAGCTAGTCTTTGTGAGGGCTGCCACTTCCATCCTTTTAGTTGTTCAAGATTTGAATTGAGCAGGCTGAGCAGACACAGAAGTATTCTTTTTAAATAAGCATTTCAGACAAATATATAAAATTACCCAGGAAAACAAGGAACAATGTGGGGAGTGGGATGGAGAGAGAGACCCACCACCTGAAGAGAAACATTTTTTTAAGAGTATTATTAGGAATTGAACCCATTTCTAAAATCCCCACTGAGGGAGAAATGGTTTGGAGGCATCCTCCTTCCTTTAGGACAGAGATTTAAAAATAAAACTCCAATATGATTTTGCATATCTTGCCAGTCAAGACATTCATTTTGTCTTTCCAATAAAAGCATTGCTGTCACCCACAACATCTAGATATTTTAAAAGAGATTCTAATTAAAATATCTCTTGAGTTATAATAATAGATAATAGTAATAGATTTGTGGGGTGATTTGAATAGTTAAAGAAAAGTGGCTTCTTCCAAATGGTATTTGAATTAAGACCTCTGAAGCTAGCAGAAAGGGCTCACCCACGCAGCCACTGACAAAGCCTCAGAGATATGGGGCCATCCCTGCTCCCTTTCTGTAGTCCCCTCCTCTTAACCCTTCAACAATTTTTGTTAAACACAAATGCCAAAAGCCACTACTCCAGTTTCCCCAAAGCACCTTTCCTAAAAGCAGTCTTATAACTCTTTCCACTGCCAAAAAAAAAAAAAAAAAATCTTTAAAAGGACTAGTTTTCCTTGTTTACTTGCGTTTCCTCCTCTCCTCTTTGCTCAGCCACATTTGATCTTGGAAAGAGCTCGAAGCTGAAATGTGTTCTTAAGGGCCAGAAGCTGTCAAGGCTTTTGGTGAGCAAGATTGATCACACCCAGACTTCCTTCAGAGCTTTGTTTGGAATAAAAGCAAGAAAACTGAAAAATCTCACATTTTCCAAAATAGCATCTCTTAGCTGTAAGGGGATGATGTAGGCAAGTTAATAGCTAAAACCACTTTATATCTAATTTCTAACCCAAGCCTCCTTTGATGCTAGTTTCAGAGATGGAGTCCTACTCTTGCTCCTTGCTCAGTCTTTCTTGTTTTGTACATAGATCTTTCTCCCCCACCACCCTCTCTCTCCCTGGACATCAGAATGATTTATTTTCCTGCCACCAATGCCTGCCGGCCTGGGAGAGTCTGATCATTTGGTCCATTTCAAAGGGAGCAAGAGCAAATCTTCCTCCTTAGGGTTGGGGAGAAAGAGATACCATCAAATTTCTCCCTTCTTCTCCTCTTTCTGATTTGCTGGATCTTTAAAAGTTATTGTTTGGTGCCTAAATGTGTTATCTTTTAAACCCTCCAGCACAGTCTAAGATGCTCCTAGTCCTTAAATTGGGGAGGGGAGAAGAGTGGGCAGAGAAGAGACTTCTGTGATCCTTCCTTGGGTTGCCCTTTCTCACCCAGCAGTCCAGTTTCCCAACAACAAAATCCTAGTACAAACATCCCAGGTGGCTAAGAAGCAGGGAAGGCACAGGAGGCAAGTACAGCCAGTACTCCATCTGATCCAACCATTCCCGGCCAGAGCTACAAAGACAAGAAGGGGAAGACAAGGGGGGGGGGAGTAAAGGGGGGGGGGAAGGCATCTTCTTTCTGCTGCTAACTTCCAACAGACTTCCTGGAAATGAGAAATACTCACCGCACCCAAGCCTTACGGGTATGAAACCCAGAATGCCAGGAGCCACACATGCCTGCCTGCTTGCCTGCTTGGGCAGCATTTCTTTGGCTGCATACCACCCGGCTGGCTTACAGGGGTTTGGACACATGGACCTGGGGTGGTTGTCTCTCTTGGCACATGCATCTATCTAGCCACTCCTGAAAAGTTGATGGAGCTGGAAAGTCAGGAAGCTTCAAGAGCCGCCTCCCGTTTTCCACTTCCCGCCGGAGCCAGATGCAGAGCTGCCAGGGAAAAGCCAGCTAACAATGGGCCAGGGTCTGGGGTCTCAGGCGCCTACTCCAGGCTGGGCTGGGGGGGGGGGGAGATTGCATGGGGAGGAGAGGGGAAGAGGAAGAGAGAGGAGGCAGAGGGAGGAGGGGAGAGGAGAAGAGGGAAGACAGAGGGAAACAGACAGAGATGGAAGAAAATAGGAAGATCAGTTCTGAGATCCAGGAACTGGTATTAGAAATGGTAGTGGAGGGAAAGGGAAATGAAAGGAGGGGGCAGGAACACCCCCCCCCAAATCTTGTTGCTTTCTATCTCCTTTCTCTCTCTCTCTCTCTTTCTCCCCCACTTCCTCACTCCCTCTGTCTTTCTTCTCCCACTCCCTCTCCTTCTACTCCTTTCTCCAGCTTTAGCAGAACTTATGTGGCTGGGATGCGGGGGCCCTCGGGTGTCAAAACTTTGAAGATTAATGGATTACTTTGTTAATGACTGCAGGCGTCAGACTGAGGTGCTTAAATGATTTGTGAGGTGCGAGGAGGCGTCTTCCCGACAGTCCCAAACAATGCGCAGAGTGTGCGGGGGAGGCCGAGGGCGGTGGCGGCGGTTTGGCAGCGCCGCTCACACTTGCACACACTCACACACTCATGCACACTTCCAGGCGCACGCACGAGATCCTGGGCGCTCAGGAGGCAGGCAGGCTCTTTGGCCCCCACGCACTCCCAGGCATCCCCACCCTTGCCCACATAGACGTATTTTTTGCCCTGAAAAAAGTGTAAATAAAGCCTCGCTGGCCCCCAATGAGGCGTTCCTTCCCGACTTTTTTGGATCAATCAAACAGACAGTGGCTTCTTTTGATTAAAGCCCAAATTGTCATTGGGCAGAAGCAATCATGTGACAGCCAATTCGGTCCAATTTCAACCTTGTCTCCATGAATTCAATAGTTTAATAGTAGCGCGGTCCCCATACGGCTGTAATCAGTGAATTAGAAAAAAAACACCCCAGCAGCGATCTTCTATGATAGATTTTTTTTTCCTCTGCGCTCGCCTTTTTCCAGGGCCTTGCCCCCCCAAAGCCCCTCCAGAAGAGGGAACTTTTTCTCCGAGGGGGCTCCAAGGAGAAGGCCATGAATTACGAATTTGAGCGAGAGATTGGTTTTATCAATAGCCAGCCGTCGCTCGCTGAGTGCCTGACATCTTTTCCCCCTGTCGCTGATACATTTCAAAGTTCATCAATCAAGACCTCGACGCTTTCACACTCGACACTGATTCCTCCTCCTTTTGAGCAGACCATTCCCAGCCTGAACCCGAGCAGTCACCCTCGCCACGGCGCCGGTGGCCGCCCCAAGCCGAGCCCCGCGGGCAGCCGCGGCAGCCCAGTGCCCGCCGGCGCCCTGCAGCCGCCCGAGTACCCCTGGATGAAGGAGAAGAAGGCGGCCAAGAAAACCGCTCTGCCGCCTGCCTCTGCCACTGCCGCCGCTGCCGCCGCCGCCACCACCACCACCACCACCACCACCGGCCCTGCCTGTCTCAGCCACAAAGGTCGGTCCTAAGACTTGGCCCCAGGTCCCCGGGACCCTCTTCCCCTTTTCGGGGCTGCCTGGAGAGCGGTTATGGGGCTGAGGGGGGAGGGGAGCGTGGGCTGGGAGAGAAGGGGGGAGAGGGAGAGATGCTTGGCTGCCTTCCCTTCCCTTGTGGGTTCAGGAGTGGGTTTGGTGGAGAGAAAGGGGATCCTGCCCTCCACAAGGAGACACACACACATATACACACATATATTTTAAGAAGGGGGGGGGACTTTCCCTAACTTGTGTAATGTGGGATGATTTATTTGAGTTGGAACTGACCTCCTCTTGTCTAGTTGTCCTAGAGTTTGGCTTTTTGACAGTAATGAAGAGTGATAGATCGCTCTTGCTCAGCTAAGCAGCTGATGCATTAATTATAAATTGTGGTGTAGCTAATATAAAGTTTGCTCCCGGATGGAGAGGTTGTGTGTGTGTGTGTGTGGGGGGGAGCTACAGAAAAGAATGTGATGGAGGTGGAAGAGATGGGATCTCCCCAGACTGGGATCCTAGGAAAGGCAGCACAATAGCTCTACTGCATCCAGGGGCGGCCATTTTGTTGCAGTTGATCTTTTCTGCTATATTTATTCTCCGGTGGAATAACCCTGCTTGGACCCCTCCACCTCCAACTGTGCGTGTGTCTCTTGTTGGTTTCCCTTTCTGCAGAATCCCTGGAAATCTCCGATGGCAGCAGCGGGGGCTCCCGGCGCTTAAGAACTGCTTACACCAACACACAGCTTTTAGAACTGGAGAAAGAATTTCATTTCAACAAGTACCTTTGCAGACCTCGAAGGGTGGAAATTGCAGCCCTGCTTGATTTGACTGAGAGACAAGTGAAAGTGTGGTTTCAGAACCGGAGG
This sequence comes from Erinaceus europaeus, assembly GCF_950295315.1. Classification (NCBI taxonomy): domain Eukaryota; kingdom Metazoa; phylum Chordata; class Mammalia; order Eulipotyphla; family Erinaceidae; genus Erinaceus; species Erinaceus europaeus. The sequence continues at coordinate 24,442,250 of NC_080169.1, forward strand.
ATGAAGCACAAGAGGCAGACTCAGTGCAAGGAGAACCAAAACAGTGAGGGGAAATTTAAAAGCCTTGATGATTCTGAGAAAGTGGAGGAGGATGAGGAAGAAAAGTCACTCTTTGAGCAAGCCCTCAGCGTCTCTGGGGCCCTTCTGGAGAGGGAAGGTTACACTTTTCAGCAAAATGCCCTCTCTCAGCAGCAGGCTCCCAATGGACACAATGGCGACTCCCAAAGTTTCCCAGTTTCGCCTTTAACCAGCAATGAGAAAAATCTGAAACATTTTCAGCACCAGTCACCCACTGTTCCTAACTGCTTGTCAACAATGGGTCAGAACTGTGGCTCTAGCCTAAACAATGATAGTCCCGAGGCCCTGGAAGTCCCCTCTTTGCAGGACTTTAACGTTTTTTCCACAGATTCCTGCCTGCAGCTTTCAGATGCAGTCTCGCCCAGTTTACCAGGTTCCCTCGACAGTCCTGTAGATATTTCAGCTGACAGCTTTGACTTTTTTACAGACACACTCACCACAATTGACTTGCAGCATCTGAATTACTAAAAAAAAAAAAAAAAAAAACACATTAAAGCAAAAACAAAGAATCACAAAACAAAAACCCCTTTTGATCAGGTGGTTTTGCCTTCTTTTATTCTGAGAGTTAATTTTTTATTGTTTTCTTCTTGACCGACCCTCTTCTTTAAATGTTAGGATTTTCTGTTTAGTGATTTTCTTGACCCAGTTTCAGCCATCTTTTACAAATAATTTTGGAGTTTTAGTTGTTTTAAATTGAATCCAACAACCCTTTATGTGACTTCCTGGAAGCAATATATGAGGCCTGCAAGAAAGTGATCAAATCATTGTATTTTCACTTTCTTTTTATTTTTGTATTACATTAGGATGCATTGTCATGAGTATTTTTGGTAGAATAAATTCTCCTTTGCTATAAGTAGATTTCCAATTTTTTTCTTCACCTCTTTCTCAAAGCTCATAACAATTTCTTCTCTTTTTAGTCTAACTTGGTAAATAAAATTCTGGTCACAATTTATCTTATTTTTCAATTTTAATATATTTATTAAATGGTGTCACTCGAAGTTTTTAATAGACAGCAACAAAAAGGAAGCCAGAAAGTGACTAGGTCTTCTGAGATTTTTTAAAGAGGGAATGAACTTTTTTTTTTAACTACAGAGATTCAAGCCATAGATTTGAATTGGTAATAAAAACAAAATTGGGCAGCCTCAGAGTTGGGTCAAGCCCAAGCTTTTGAAAGTGGAGAAATAAAGTGCCTACAGAAACCCCAGCCCCGGGAAAAAGGGATATGGAGTTTCTTTAACAAGCCACCAAGTATCCAGTTCAATGACTAAGTTATCAACAATTCATTTATTTATGCACATTTGTCTCAAACATCTACATTCCAAGCATCTCCCCCACAAATACCCAGCACATTTTCAGTGTAGTCGATTAATCTCCCAGCTGGTGATGGGTCCAGAAGAACAAACCTAAAAGATAAGAAAAGGGGGGAGAAAGTTAATATCTGGAAAATGCACTTCAAAAAGGATTCTTTCCAACCCTCTGGTTCAGTCATTCTAGGATCTTTTTTTTCAGGGCCAGGAAAAAAAAAATCAGTATTTCATCCTTAAATCTGTTTACATGGCAAATGATGGTTTATTAAAGCTTTGAAGTCAGGTTAACAAGTTGAGATTTAAAATGGAGTGTTTCTGCACCCTGGGTTATAAATTAACCTAGTTACCAGAGGAAGAAAAAGCACTTTAAATGAAACATCAATAAAATGTGATGCAGGGTATGTTGCTGGGCTGTTTTGTTAGTTGCCCCTTTCTGTGCTTCCCTTTCTGTGTTTACTTTTTCCCTTGCTGAGCAATGTTCTGAAGGCTGTTTACCGTGAGAAAACGTGGTGTGTAAGCAACGTGGTGTGTAAGCAACGTGGTGTGTTTGTGTATGTGTGTGTCAGCGCAGCGGGTTGATTTAAGGACCCGGCTTTTAGCAGCAAAGGCTTGGAAGGTATAAAGAAATCGCGATCTGCGCCTTGTCTCCCCACTCCATGCCCCTCCTATCCCTGCAGCCGTGGAGGGTGAGACCTCGGGCGATTCTCCAGCTCCAGGCGCAGCGCAGAGAAGGGCGGCCTAGTCTGAGCCAGGGCTGCGCTGTGGCTGTTTGCGATTCGTCCTATGCTCATAAATCAAACGCTTTCTATGAATGAGAATGTCATCAAAGAGATCAATTGCAGGAACACATGCACAAATAAAAATCCTCTTACGTATTTGCCGGGGATCCCCGTCCGAAAGCATTAAATAAGAAGGCGTTTGGTCATAATTCATTTTTATTGCTCTTTTAAAACAACAGCTCGGCTGAGCTGCGGATGCTAAGAACAGCTCTGGGCCTAGGCAGTGTTTACTCTCCTTTCTTTTCTACTGGAGGAGCCCCGAAAGAGGCGCTTTGAACCCAGCGAGGGGCTTGCAAGATCGATCTCTCTCTCTCTCTCTCTCTTTTTTTTTCCCCATTCTCTCCGTTGTTTAAAGAGACTTGAGCTCCAGTCTCGGGGCTCCGGCCTATTCAGAGAACCCAGGGTCTGGGGCGCCGCGAATGAGCCCCAGGAATTGGTGGGGGGTGGGGTGGGGAAGGAGTGGAGCTACGGAAGCCTGCAGGCTGGAATCCAGAGGCCGCTGCCTTTGTGAGCTGCTCCAGGGGCGGCTGACCGGGGCGGAGCCGGCTGGGTTCGAGAGCTGGTGCTGCGGGGACCCGGGAGCAGCTCGCGGAGGCTGGCGGTCGCCACCTCGGTCTGCCTGCGGGGGCGCAAGCTTGAGATGCAGAAAGGGAAGCCCCCTCCCCCCCTCACACCCACGCTAGTCCTGAAAAGAGGCCAAGAAGGAGGAAGAGAGAGGAGGGAGAGGAGCATGGTGGTCTGGAACTAGTGGAGTGAGAGAGGAGCGAGAGCAGGCGTAGCCGGGCTTTGCAGTACCACTACTGCGGCCGAGCAGGTCAGGCAAAGCGGGCAGAGGAGGCCGACAAAGGGGGAGCAGTGGGGAGGGGGGGGGTGTAACAAATGCATTTCCTCTGGGAGAACAGATCATACCACAAAACTAGCACCGACCCACTCATGTCCTGCCTCCTACCCCCACAGAAGTTCTGTTCCTATAGCTAGAGGCCTTGCACTCCCAAGGCAGCCGCCTACAGGAGGGCCTCCTAGATCTTTCTCTTTTCTAGAACTCTCTAACAGGTGCTGGAACTGGGGCAAGAGTGACTTTTTCTGCCAGTGTTCCCACTTCACCAGGTTTGGGAGCTGGGTCAAAGGTCACAGAGAAATTTTTATCCCGAAAGGAATGATTTAGAGAAATGAATGTTTCTTTGATACAGAGGAAATCCATAGTCAAATAATAGCATGTGTTTCCTCTCTCGTGGGGAGATGGGGAGGTTTTAGGTGAACTTATATCTCTATGTGGAGAGCAGAACTCAGAAAACCTGAAAGATCGCAAATGCATTTGAGATTTGCCTGCCTTCAGCAACACTGTCTTCTAGTTCAGGTGGGAAAACAGGGCATGTGGGAACTCCAAACCTCTATACAATCCTTAGAAAAATTTCATCTGTCACATTCTAGGTGGCAAATTGGTCAGTCATATCTATACAGCACTGGCCACAAAGCTTATTGGGTGATCTCTGGATTTCTTTTATCTGTGAATGCATCAATTCTCAGCCTCGGTTTGGCCTTTTCTGTCTATAAGCCAAGGGTTGACATGAAACCTAATAATAAACAGCAATTACCGACCCCGTCAACATCAGAGTAGGATGAGGGTGATGGAGAACAGGACCCTTGGCCTGGGATGACGGTCAGATTTGCACGTGTCTCTCCAGGGAAAGAGTTGAAATTCACAGGAGGAAGTACACAGTCAGTTATAAAGGGAGGAGGTGTTTAGGATGAAATAAGTGGCTAGCCCACCATCAGCCATCTGTCCACTGCCCCTCCCACTTGCCAGCACACACCCCCAATTCAGACGTGTAGAATAACGGGTGGAAGGGTAAAGGAAGCTCCAACCACACCTAACACTGCCCCTCCCCCCCACAACCCCCTCCCCCCTCACCAAACAACAAATGTGGAGGAGAAACAATTAGAGCTATGTTCTGATCTTTTGTGGCTCCCGCGGGAGGGTGCAGGTTCCTGGGTCCTGGGGCGCCGGCAGATGGCCTGCAGCCCACGACCCGGCCCCTGCACTGGCCGCGTCGGCTAGCGTCATACCCCCCACCCGGCTTCCTACCCTTCAATATCCTTCCAGCGGCTTCCTGAACTCGGGATCCTAAGATCTCCCAGGGCAAACCCGCGAAGGGGGAGGAGAAATGGGCGGAGAGCTCGGCGAGGGGGAGGGTGGAGAGCTCGGTTACCCCCAATCTGTTCAGTCAAGTAGTGTTCTGTGGTCTGGATTCTCAGTGCCATGCAGAGAGGGAGGAGAGAGAGAGAGAGTTGAGAGGAAAGGGAGGAAAGAGAGAGGAGAGAAGGGGAAGAGAAGAGAGGGAGGGGAGAGAGGGGAGAGGGGGGGAGAGAGACGCGGTACTTCGGAGACGCTCCAAGAAGGAAGTTTCTTTACTTGTGCTACCTCCCTGCCCCCCACCCCCACCCCCCACTCCCCACTAGGCCCCCAGGCCTCCAGCCAGGCCCACCCGGATTCCTCTCATTCAGTTCTCTTCGCACTTTCTCCCTCCCTTCCATCTTGGAGAGCGGGAGGCCGCGTGTGGTCCTAGGTCATGGTTCTCTGCGCCCCGCCCCGCCCCGCGGGACTGTGCGGGCTAAGCGCCCAGGAAGTGCGGGCTGCAGCTCCAGCCGGGTCCCCGCCCCTCCTGCTCCGAGCGCCCGGGTCTCAGCCGCTGTGTCCGTGGCTGCCCAGCCAGCTCCGGCCCGCCGTGGTCCAGCCCCAGAGAGCCGGGAGCTCTCTTCCCGTCTCACCTCTGCCAGGTCACCTTTCCGAGCCGGATGGGGAGGAGGCGGAGGCGGGGGGAGTCTCCCGCCCAGCCCCCACCTCCCGGAGGGGCGGGGTACCCGAAGTCCCCGCCGGGGCAGGCTGCTTGCGCTCCCAGCGCTCCGATCCTGCCCTTGCTGCCGCTGCGGCCCCGGCCGCCTGGGGGGGCGACCGCGCGTCACCTAGACGGAGGAGCGCCGGGGATTTAAATGCCACCGAAACGGTGATCCATCACCTCGCCAGCCAGCAAACTTTCGCAAGAGGCGCCGCCATTGGCGGACGCGGTCACGTGGCCCTGCCCCCCGCGCCCTCCCGCCCTCTACCCCCCCCCCGCCCCACTCACTGTACATTCATATCATTTTTCTTCCCCGGCCCCATGGAGGAAGTGAGAAAGTTGGCACGGTCACCCAGGGCTTCGCCAGAGCTGGTCACTCAGTGACAGATGGACAATGCAAGAATGAGCTCCTTCCTGGAATACCCCATCCTCAGCGGAGGCGACTCGGGGACCTGCTCCGCGCGAACCTACCCATCCGACCATGGGATTACAACTTTCCAGTCGTGCGCGGTCAGTGCTAACAGCTGCGGCAGCGACGACCACTTCCTAGTGGGCAGAGGAGTGCAGATCAGCCCGCCCCACCACCACCACCACCATCACCACCACTCCCAGCCGCCCACCTATCAAACTCCCGGGAATCTGGGGGTGTCCTATTCCCATACGAGTTGTGCTCCAAGCTATGGGGCGCAGAACTTCGGCCCGCCTTTCAGCCCCTACGGGTTAAATCAGGAAGCAGAAGTAAGTGGTGGGTACCCCTCGTGCACTCCCGCTGTTTACTCTGGAAATCTTTCATCTTCCATGGTCCAGCATCATCACCACCACCAGGGTTATGCTGGGGGCGCGGTGGGATCGCCTCAGTACATTCACCACTCATATGGACAAGAGCACCAGAACCTGGCCCTGGCCACGTATAATAACACCTTGTCCCCTCTTCACGCCAGCCACGAAGAAGTCTGTCGCTCCCCTCCCTCAGAGAGGTCTTCTCCACCGCAGACCTTTGACTGGATGAAAGTCAAAAGAAACCCTCCCAAAACAGGTCAGTCTGGTCATTCCGTGGATGCTCCCAGATGATTCAGGAAGAAATTGGTATATTTAATTTCCATGGGAAACGACTTTTTTTTTTTTTTTTGTAAAGTTCTTGCTTCCCACGGTGTTGTGGGATGTGGGGAGATAGCCCAGGTGTGTTGAGGCAAAAGAATGACTGGAATTGTATTTCCAAAGGGGCTGAGTTTTACAAGTTCTGGACATAGGAAGTTCCTCCTCCTCCTCCTCCTCCTCCTCCTCCTCCTCCTCCTGTTTCTTCTTCTTCTCCCCCTCCTCCTTCTTCTTTCTCTCTCTCTTTCTCTCTGTGTGTGTTTCTCTCACCCCCTCCCCTCTGTGTGTACAGGAATTCTGTTAATGTCTCTAGAATCCATTTATTATCACCCCAGCTATGCTAAACTGACTTTAGGTTAACACTTAACACTTAATCACTCACCTGCCCCCAACAGGGTTTGTGTTGAGAAACTCTTGTTTCCCCCCTTATCCAAATGTTTCCCTGAAGTATGTAGGGGGACTCCTATTAATTGCAATTAATTTTTAACCTTTTTCTTTCCCTCTTTGTTCTCCACTCTGTCCTCAGGTAAAGTTGGAGAATATGGCTACGTGGGTCAACCCAATTCTGTGCGCACCAACTTCACCACGAAGCAGCTGACAGAGCTGGAGAAGGAGTTCCACTTCAACAAATACCTGACAAGGGCCCGCAGGGTGGAGATTGCCGCGTCCCTGCAGCTCAATGAGACTCAGGTGAAGATCTGGTTCCAGAACCGCCGGATGAAGCAGAAGAAACGAGAAAAGGAGGGCCTCTTGCCCATTTCTCCAGCCACCCCTCCAGGATGTGATGAAAAAGCAGAAGAATCCTCAGAGAAATCCAGTTCCTCTCCTTGCGTTCCTTCCCCAGGGTCCACTACCTCAGACACTCAACCTACCTCCCACTGAGACTGCCTGGTCTCAGGCTCCACCACCCAGACCACTCCTTGGGCTGGAACTTTTTACCTTCAAAGCACATTCTGAGCTTATCTTGTTTTCCATTTACAATAGCTCTCTCTTCCTTTCTGATCCTATCTGGGGAGCTCCTGGCCAGGATAATGTGTTTCCAGAGAATTCTGGATTGGAAGCTTAATGGGAAGAGGAGGGCAGCTAACTCCTTAACACAGTTTGGAGGCCAGCACAATTTTCTGATGGCTCCTACCATCCCTCCCTGCTTTTAGAAGATGTCCATAGTACCTACTTTCCCTTTCTGATACCCTTTGGAAAATTGATACCCTTGCCAGCAGAAAAATGCCAGAGGAGAACCTTTCATCTCTTATCTGTTTGTATATTTGCAGTTTTTCCTTGTCTTACCCTTAGAGTAGGATTCAGATTGAGGAGAGAGTCCAGGAGCTCATGAAGAAGAGATGCTCTGTGAGCGTGTTTACACAATTATTTCATCCCTTAATTTAATTTCATTTTTGTGAGTTTGCTGGCTCTAAATACTTTATCCTGAGAGATTCATCTTTATATAGATTTTCTAGAAGTGTTTAGGCTAACTGACTAAAACAGGGTGAACAAACTCTCAAAGCTGGTACAATTTTACATGTGATTAGTGGTGAAAGTCACATGCCTCAGAGGGTGGCTTCAATATCATCTTTCAGTGAGTTAAGAAGGTCTGCAGAATACACGGTTCAGAAGAAACCTGGCTTCCTATGCTACACCTCTCTCTCTCTCTCTCTCTCTCTCCTTAACTTTCTCATTGCTCTAGCCACACTTCATTTAAAATCTATACTGGGGGTTTTGGTACCTAAAGGTATTATTCAAACCAGTTTCTTCCTTCCACAGTTATTGTAGCTGGATATGATGTATTTTCAGCTCAATTGTTAATGTGATGGATGGCACAATGAATGTATATTTTGTGTGATTCGTGAATTGTCTTTTGCATGTCGCACAATGTTTTGATGTTCCTGAAGTACCACACTGAGTTCTATCAGTTAACCTTTGTGAGCCTACGATAGTCCCCATTTCCTGTACAATCATGAATAGCTCTGAGATCCTGAGGGATGTGATCTAGAGCAGAGTTTACGGGTCTTAAGATGTCTGTAATAAATATATTCAAGTTTCAGATATGATTAAGGGTCTGTGTTTGACTTGACTACAGTGTTGCATCATTTTAGGTAGGGTAATGGAGAAGGCTGCTTGCTATGCATTTCCAATGAAGCAGGCCTTAACTTGAAAACAAAGTAAATACTTTCCATTATGTTGCAGAAACTGTCCCTGCCAGTGTAATTACACCTAACCAACATCTATTTAATGGGTTGATTTTTAAAACAACAGTAGATCCTTTATTATAATCATAGGTCATAATGGAATAAATGAACACTAAGGATATTTTTTGAAGCAGATCTATTTTTGAAATAAACATGGTTACTTCCTGGGTCAAGTCCTAACCTTTTCACCTACAACTGAATGCTGACATATATATAAACAGAAACCCCTTCAAAAGCCAAAACTCTTCACTCTGTCTTTCCTCACATCAGTGAACCAAGAGCGAAGAGATTCACATTTAATTATCTAATATAAAGTTGCTTGAGTATGGCTCCCCCACCCCACACCTCTTCCTTCCTTTTGGGTTGCCAAACAGAGTTTCATGATATTCCACCCTTTCAATTGAGTGATTCTGCTTTCAGCAAATCTTTCTACGCCTCTTCCTAATTCCTCAGGTCAATAACTACCCCTTCCTGTTATTTCCTATGCCTTCTCCTCCACTCCCAAATCAGCTTTGGCTTGATAGCCATCATGATTACAATGGGACCCAAGTTTTAATTCCAGAAAAAGAATGTTTTCATTGTTCTCTGTACTCAACAGATTTTTCCAGGTGAATCTGGGGAAGCTTTTCTGTGAGCTTTCAACATTCAAGTTACTTCCAACCACGGTATATATGTCTGCTTTCAGAAAGAGGAAACCAGCAAATCAGAGTTCAAAGCAGCTTTCTTCATAGACCTTTTACCACTTTTACTTCATTTTCACACAGTTTTGGAGTCTCCTTTATCCTCAAGAGTTGAGCAGAAATTTTACAGCACCACAAACAAATAGAGGCATACAATATCCTTCCTTTCCAAAGGGTGTTTTGCAAAGGAGGGGCTGAAAGGGGAATGAGAAAAATCCCACAAATTTTAGAATTTGCAGGCCTTTTAGAGTACTCATGAGATTTCCTGTACTTCCCTGTCAAAGGGGCCAAGTCTGCACTTTGCAGGAGGTGATTGCTGCGGCCATATCAAGGGCGCCTAGTACCCTCCCCTTGACTCCTGGCTTCTGGGCTTGCCTCAAAAAGCCTTAAGTGGAGGAAGGAGAACTTCAAAGTCGGTCAACTCTTTCTTTCATTTCCCAGCTTGGTCTTATACCGTATCTTTTGTTTATTAGTGTAAGACCACACTGCAAAACAGATGGCTAGTTTCCAAATACTTTAATGTGCTAAAGTGGCATTTGCATGCCACTGCAGTGATTTCAATATCTGAAAGTAGGGACTGACCTACAGGAATCTCAGAGATTCCAATCTTTAAGGTGCTGGTTTTAATGTAGGGGAGAGAGAGAGAGAGAGAAAGAGAGAGCAATAAATTACAGTGAAACATCCCAAGACTTCTTTAGGTTGAGGAATAAATCAGCTAACAAGCAATGCATTTAGGAAACATTAATATACCTTTCAGCAAGGAAAACATTTGTATCTTTTTAGTTGTCCCAATCGATTAAATCAAAGGCGTTTAAACACATTCTGTTTCAAGGTCTCTCTTTCATTTCAGTCTCTGAGGAGAACAGTTAGCTCCTTGAAAAATGATAGCAATGGTAACTAAAGTAACAAAAGAAGGAAACCAGGAAATAACATTTTATTGAAAAATTTCAAAAGGACACAAGATTTTCAAATAAGGACTTGAGATAACTGCAATATAAAATTCTAGTTTTCAAATGTTTTTCCCTCACTTTCCTCATATTTTTTTCCAAGTACTCCCAAATTTCAGGGAGTTCTCAACCTGGGTTGAGTTGAGACCTTACTGTGACTCTGAAGTCTCAAGCTTCACCTTTGAAAGTTTACTTTTAGAGGCTATTCAGATGCCATGATGTTTCCCTCTGGGGCAATCAGATTCAAACCGATCAATATTTACTCAGTCTGAAAGGGTTGTTGAAAAGGCTGCTAACAACAAACTGCTTAGCTGCTCACCCCTGTTTAATCTCAGGTTCACTGAAAGTTCAAGAAGAGATGAATGCAGTGATGGGTCACTTTAGAATGAGTCCCAGCGGTTTATCTGAGCTCTCTGCTAAAGGCAACAATTATAGTTCCATCCCTCCTTGGGATAGGGGGCGACTTTCCTATTATTCTTTTGCTAAACAGTGTTTACTAGAAACTTGAAACACTTTCCTCTCCCTTCCTGGCTTTCTTCTTGGTGGTGGTGGTGTGGGGGTAGCAGTGGCTGGGAGAAGCTTCCAGCTGCCCTTCTTCTGCTTCTTCTTTTAGCTTTCTGCCAATCCACTGGGTTTCATCTGACTTAAAATAAATTACATTGAATATTTTTAAAACATTAAATTAGCCTGACAGAAGTGATTCAATTTGTTTCAGATGCCACCAACTATGAAATTAAGCTCTTTGGGCCATTAGAGTTTATCTTCTTTGCAAAAGTACAGGGCAAGATTGAATTGAAATCCATTTGTGTTTGAGTAATATTGACAATCAGAGTCCCAATATCCATCTAAGATGGCTGTTTAGATGAGGAGGTTGGGACGGATGTTGAGGAGAGGGAATTGACTTGTGCAGAAGCAAACAGCTCAGGTGGAAAGTTAACTTTAAATTGTACATCTTCCTAGTATATAAACCCCTAAGAGATGAAAAAGGAAGACCCAAGGAAGTCAGTGGGGAATGGTGGGAGATGGTGCTGGACACTGAAGCTAATTGCTACAGCTCCTCAGAGGTCAAAGTTCATGTAATCACTGCATAAATGCATACTAAATAGGGATTTATTAAGCTTTTCTGATGACTGAGCACGTCTGTGGGAAAAAAAGGTCACTCCTGTTTTTGTTTCTTCCTAAACAATACTCATCCTTGCAATAGAAGCTCTAGAAATTTGCATGTGTATGTTACTATTTTGAAAGACAGGCGACCCTCTATTTAAAAAAATTGAAATCAGATCATTGATAGCATCTTTATATTAGAAAAGTCTGTAAAATAGCCCTCTTGATCTATGAAATACTATCATTTTTTCAGTACACACAAAAATGACTTAGCATGTAGCTATCAGATAAACTACACAGTAAGATGGCTTATTTTGCTGTAGATAAAGCTACTTTGTGCCTGTACTTCTAAAAGCAAGAGTTTTGCTTTAGGAGTGGATGAACGAATGAGAAGAAGACAAAGGAACACTTTGTCCCAAACTCTCTTTTTATGAATCAGGAAAATAAGGCTCCCAGAACCAAATTGACCAACTTTAGACTGCATAGGTATCATTATACTTGCTTCCTGAAAAAAAAAAAAAAACATGATGATTTAGAACCTGAGTCCATTTCATTATTCCTAATTTGATTTTGCTCCACCCTCCCATTTATGCCATGTACTTCTTCTAGACTGATTATAATTTACTTTTTCCTATATCTAATTTTCTAGACACTCATGATATCAAGTTTTTAATTTTAATGTTGTTGGGTATATAGTAATCTCCGAAACAACCTCTTTGTCGAATGTTTCTGCCATCTTGTTTGAACACCAAAGTAGGGGACTACTTGGTGATGAAAACATGTTTTTAAAATATAAAAATAGAAAAATTACAATACACCTGTATTTTCAGGTTTTGTTTTTGAACACAGACTATGGACGAATCGAAGAAAGAGAAATTGCCCTTACTCAAGTTCAACATCATTAAATTGTCAATAGTTTCAGCTAGAAAGAGCTTAGAGTTACAAACAACATTTCAGGGGGTATCTTAACCCTGAATCTGTCTTTGTTTATTTCTGCTTGATTTGTGGCATAGAATAGGCTGCTGAATTGTTTTGATCAATATTTCCGAATTTTCTCCAGGACATATCCTTTAAAGATACATTCGCCCCCAAGATCAATTAAAATACAGTTTCATTGTAACAAAACTCTCCACACTTCCCTTCATCTTTGGTGGGGTTCAGGTGATTTCAGAAGGACCTGCTACTTAAATTAATATCTAGTGATATAAGAGCTGAACTATAAACCCCTAGTATTTTACAGGCTTTTTTTTTTTAAAATAGCACCACTCATCAAATGTAGCTGACCTTCAGTTGCAAAACTGCATACTAAATATCAATCAAGCAACTCTGCTGCACAGATGCTAACCCTTTAGTGTCCCCCTCCCATTTCAACTCCCAATTGTGTCCTGCAAGATATTCTGGAAAGACTACATTTGGTGAGTCGTGGTGGAAATAAAAAGACTAATGCTTTTTTTTTTTCTTCAATATTTCCATACACAACTGATTTTTGTCTTTATTTTAAAAAGCCCATTAAGTACTTTTTTCATATAAAAGATGTTTTTGTACAACATGTTGTCACCTGACCAACCTTGTATGAAACAGATTTTTTTTTTGGTCTTCTCATTTTGACTTGGATGGTTAGTAAACTGAAAAAAAAAAAAAAAGAAGAAAGAAAACGTCTTAAAATAGGAGATAAAGCAAAATTTCCGAATCACCTTTCTTTTTTTACTGAGTTTTTTTTTATTAACCGTGCCGAACATTTTATAATTACTATCTACTTCCTTTTAAATGAAAACCCTAAGAACACATAAGCCGCAGAACCTTCATAAGGAGTTGACAGAGAGCAGTTTTTGTTTTTTTTTCTTCCTCCCAATGTCAGAGATTATCGCTCTCCTCTGATGCTCTCTGCTAGTCCTCTGAAATAAGAGCACAAGGGTTCTGGGAAACGGTGATCCAGGAATTTTCATTCTGAGGACAAATGAAAAGCGCTGGGGCAGCTGGCGGAGTCGGGGCCGCACTCACTCGCTCAGACTCGCCGGCCGGCGCTGCCGGGAGTGCAGGATCAGCGCCCGCATGGAGCGGCGCGGCGGGTGCCCATGCCAGCGCGCTGGATGGGTGTCCACCCGGGCTCTGCCACCCCGAACGCGGGGTAGGGGGGAGACCTGACACCTAGCTCCGGACAACTATTCTTTAGTTTCTTTAGTCTCTCTCGGAATTCAACGCCAACAATCCTTCTTGTCCCTCTCGAGGCCCACACACAGGAGGGACCAAGTCACACGCTGGGTGAGCCCACACCGCGCCCAGAGGACCCTAGGGAGCCTGTTCCTTTCTCAGCCGGCACCACAGGGTGGGTTATAAGGCATAAAACTATATGAGTCATGGAACAACCCTGCTAAGTCCCCAGGGACCACTCAGCCTCAGCTTTGCTTTCTTTTCTCACTAGCATCTGCAGGAAGCCTTGGAGCTGAGAGGTGTTGCCTAGAGCCTCCCATGGATAGCCGCCCAGCTCCTGGGGGGGAGGGGGACCTAGACCCCAACCTTTAGGTGCTGGAGGTCAGGACGTTTCTTCCCCAGGCAAAGAAGCCTTGGTCAGAGGCCTACTTTCACTGTTCTTTTGAAGACTTGAAAGGAGGGGGGGAAGGTGTATTGCACCAAAGTAGAAGACTGTGGGGTGGGTGGTGGGAAGAGAGTTCAGGTCCTGAAACAGAATGGCAGAGGGCGTAGTGAGTGCTGTATTGTTATGTGGAAAACTGAGAAATGTTATGCATGTACAAACTACTGTATTTACTGTGGAGTGTAAAACATTTATCTTCCAATAAAGAAACAGAAAAAGAAAGAAAGAAAGAAAGGAAAGAAGAGAAAGGAGGAGATGACTATTCCTTACTTGCAGATACCTCTCTGTCCCTATACAATAAATAAAATATTTTTTAAACACATTTCCTAGTTGGGGAATCTCTCTCTGTGTCTCTCTGTCTCTGTCTCTCTCTCCCTACCCCCTTCTCAAGTGTTCTTTCTTCTAGGACTGGTGTCAGACCCTGACTTATCACAGATCTCACTTCTTTCTTGGAAGTCTCCTGTACTACTTACAGTGAGAAGTACTTCCCTCCTCAGAACTCTACCTTATTTTGGATATAGGAAGCTTTGTTCTAAACTCCCCAGTTCCTCATTGTTGGCTAGTCTCTTCACTTGTGTTAGCCAAATGAATCTAAGCTGCTTGAAGGCAGGTTACTTAATAGAGACAAACTCCTGTGTAAAGGGATGTGGTCTAGAATTCAGGACATTGGTGTTTAATCTCCTTTACTGTATGAGCTTAAGTATACTGACCCTAAAAGAAAAAAATAAAAGGTATACTGAACCTTTCAATACTTTCAGGTTCTTTTTTTTTTTTTAAGGTGTGTGTGTGTGTGTGTGTGTGTGAGAGAGAGAGAGAGAGAGAGGAAAGGGGAGAGAGAAAAGAGGGAGAGGAGAGCAAAGCAAAGCTTCACTCTGTATATGCAATGCCAGGGATCAAACTTTGGACTTCATCCTCTTAAGCCTAGAACTCTATCCACTGTGTCACCTCCTAGGATGCAACTCATTTAATCTTTACTGAGGCCCAAGAAGGAGATAGTTTTAATTTTACAGATAAGAAAACAAAGGAGGGGGAGTTGGGCGGTAGTGCAGCTGGTTAAGCACATGTGGTGCAAAGCCCAAGGACTGGTTAGGATCCGGGTTCAAGTCCAAGCTCCCCACCCGTAGGGGAGTCACCTCACAGGCGGTGAAGCAGGTCTGCAGGTGTCTCTCTATCTCTCTTCCTCTCTATCTCTCCCTTCTCTCTCAATTTCTCTCTGTCTCTATCCAATAACAAAAAACTAAAAAAAATTAAAAAAAAAGAAAACAAAGGAGGGAGTTGGGTGGTAGCTCAGCAGGCTAAGCGCAGGTGCTGCAAAGTGCAAGGAGACCGGTTCCAGCCCCTGGTTCCCCGCCTGCAGGTGAAGCAGGTCTGCAGGTGTCTTTCTCTCCCCCTTTCTGTCTTCCCCTCCTCTCTAGATTTCTCTCTGTCCTATCCAACAACGATGACATCAACAACAACAACAATAACTACAACCTTAAAACAAGGGCAACAAAAGGGAATCAATAAATAAATATACATATTAAAAAAACAAAAAAGAAGTCCAAGATATTTAGTATTTTATCCACTGAATCCAGACCCCAAACTCTGACTTATTTTGTTGCCCTGTTTTTCCATAGGGTCACCCACTGGACTGGCTGTCATACATTATTTTGCAAAGAGTTGTCAGGCTACCACTGTATGACATAGTGGTCACTTATAAAGAAGCAGAGAACCAGAGAAATGCTCTAATATCAGATATGTACATTCAAACTCTGATTACACACATTTTGTTTTTTCCAGGGTTATTGCTGGGGTTCTGTGCCTGCACCATGAATCCACTGTGTCTGGAGGCTATTTTTTCCCTTTTGCTGCCCTTGTTGCTTTATTGTTGTTATTATCGTTTCATTGTTGCTGGGTAGGACAGAGAGAAATCTAGAGAGGAGGGGAAGACAAAGATGGGAAGAGAAAGATAGACACCTGCAGACCTGCTTCACCGCTTGTGAAGCGACCCCCCTACAGGTGGGGAGCCAGGGGCTGGAATCAGGATCCTTATGCCATCCTTGAGCCTGCTGAGCTACTGCCCAACTCCCCTATCTAAAATCTTTTACACTGGTAAACAGTGAGCTGGGGCTCGAACCGGGATCCTTGTGCCGGTCATTGTGCTTCGTGATTACATACTTAAAAAAAAATATTTAGGGATTCGGGCAGTAGCACAGCGGGTTAAGCGCAGGTGGCGCAAAGCGCAAGGACTGGCCTGAGTATCCAGTTCGAGCCCCTGGCTCCCCACCTGCAGAGGAGTCGCTTCACAGGCGGTAAAGCAGGTCTGCAGGAGTCTACCTCTGTCTTCCCCTCCTCTCTCCATTTCTCTCTGTCCTATCTAACAAAGATGACATCAACAACAACAATAATAACTACAACAATAGATTAACAAGGGCAACAAAAAGGAATAAATAAATATTAAAAAGATTTATTTATTTACTTTAAAAATATTTAATTAATTTATTTCCTTTTGTTGCCCTTGTTGTTTTATTATCGTAGTTATTATTGATGTCCTTGTTGTTAGATACATTGTTGTTGGATAGGACAGAGAGAAATGGAGTGGGGAGAGGAGGAGGAGGAGGAGAGAAAGATAGACACCTGTAGACCTTCTTCACCGCTTGTGAAATGACTCCCCTGCATATGAGGAGCCAGGGGCTCAAATCAGGATCCTTACACTTTGCACCACATGCACTTAACACACTGCACTACCGCCCGACTCCCTATTTATTTACTTATTATTGGGAAAGAGAACCAGAGCATCAGTTTGGCATATGTGATATAAGAGATCAAATTCTGGACCTCATATTTTCAAGTCTAGTTTCAAGTTCTAGCCACTATACAACCTCCTGGGACATATAGGTACATATTATTTTTCTTTTTCTTGTTTTCCCAGATTACTGCTCAACTCTGATTTATGGTGGTGCACGGGATTGAACCTAAGACTTTGGAGCCTCAGGAATGAGTCTTTTTGTACAACCACTGTACTCTCTACCCTCTGCTCAGGAACATATTCTTTTTTTATATTTATTTATTCATTTTCCATTTTTGTTGCCCTTGTTGTTTTCATTGTTGTAGTTATTGTTGTTGTTATTGACGTTGTCGTTGTTGGATAGAATAGAGAGAAATGGAGAGAGGAGGGGGAGACCTGCTTTACCGCTTGTGAAGCAACTCCCCTGCAGGTGGGGAGCCGGGGGCTTGAACAGGGATACTTCCGCCAGTCCTTGCGCTTCGCGCCATGTACGCTTAACCATTGTGATACCTCCCGACTCCCAGGAACATATTCTTTTTAAAAAATATTTATTTATTTATTTATTTTTCCCTTTTGTTGCCCTCATTGTTTTTTATTGTTGTTGTAGTTTATTGTTGTTGTCATTGTTAGATAGGACAGAGAGAAATGGAGAGAGGAAAGGAAGACAGAGAAGGGGAAAGATAGACACCTGCAGACTGTGAAGTGACTCCCCTACTGGTGGGGAGCTGGGGGCTCGACCCCAGATCCTTACCCTGGTCCTTGTGCACCATGTGCACTTAACCCACTGCACTACTGCCCAACTCCCAAGAACATATTCTTAAAGGGAGATAGTATAATTGGTTGTGCAAATAGACTTTCATGCTTGAGGTCCCAGGTTCAATCCCCCATGTAACCATAAGAAAGAGATGAGCAGTGCTCTGGTAAAAAACAAACAACAAACATATTTTTAAGGAACATATGAAAAAACAAACCTAGAGAATGATCTATTTAACAAGCAAAAGAAAGAGTTGTTGTTATTAATGATACGATAATTTTTATATCTAGCAGTAAAGTATTAAATAATTATTTCCCAAGAGAAAATAACTTTATATTGACAAATTATATCTGTTGGGGAGTTGGGCAGTCGTGCAGTGGGTTAAGCACAGGTGGAGCAAAGTTCAAGGACTGGCATAAGGATCCCAGTTCAAGCCCCTGGCTCCCCACCTGCAGGGGGGTTGCTTCACAATTGGTGAAGCAGGTCTGCAGGTGTCTATCTTTCTCTCCCCCTCTCTGTCTTCCCCTCCTCCCTCCATTTCTCTCTGTCCTATCCAACAACAATGACATCAATAACTACAACAATAAAACAACAAGGGCAACAAAATGGAATAAATAAATATTAAAAATTATGCCTGTAATATGTCTTGAACAAAAATGAAAATAATTCAATAAAAATTACAGATATTTTACCTCAGTGAAACCTGGAATCATTATAGTAAGAACCATTTGGATAAATGATTTCCCACACTTTATTTTTACTTGGTTATTTTATTTTATTCTAAAGTTTTTTATTGTCTTTATTTACTGGCTAGAGATAGCCAAAAATTGAGAGGGAGAAGGGAGATAGGGAGAGAGACAGAGAGACACCTGCAGCACTGCTTCACCACTAGCAAAACTTTTCTTCTGCAGGTGGGGATCAGGGGCTTTAACCCGGGTCCTTACGCATTGTAACATGTGCGTTCAACCAGATGTGCCAGCACCTGCCCCCTTACTTGATTATTTTATACATCAAAAATCAAATCAATTTAGATTTGGAGGAAATAATAATTTATTTTCACTCAAAATGAGTAGTCCTTGTAGTTTTCAACCTAACATTTTGTTACTAAGAACAACGAAAGGAGCCAGGGTCAAGAAAAATTTGGAAATATATGATTCAATAGACTTTCTTGGAAGGTTATTGGTACTTACATAGTGTGGTAATATCTATCTGGCAGTGCTTGTTATTTTTTAAAATATTTATTTATTTATTTTCGCTTTTGTTGCCCTTGTTTTTTTTAAAAAATATTTATTTATTTATTTTTCCCTTTTGTTGCCCTTGTTGATTTTTATTGTTGTTGATGTCGTCATTGTTAGATAGGACAGAAAGAAATGGAGAGAGGAAGGGAAGACAGAGAGGGGGAGAGAAAGAGAGACACCTGCAGACCTGCTTCACTGCCTGAGAAGCGACTCCCCCGCAGATGGGGAGTCAGGGGCTCTAACGGGTTTCCTTATGCGGGTCCTTGCGCTTTGTTTGCACCATGTGCGCTCAACAGCTGCACTACCGCCTGATTCCCAGTGCTTGATTTTTATTTTATTTAGAAGAGATCATTTTTGAAATTGCACCCCCAGCCTTGTAAACTGATGTTACCTCAATAAAACTTAGTGAAACAAAAAAATTGAGGTCTAAAAACAACCAATCTTTAAAAACCATTTTTTCTCAGAATTCAATTTACATGCTCAGATTAAGAGTTGTGGGCGGGGGTAGATAGCATAAAGGTTATGCAAACACACTGTCATGCCTGAGGCTCCGAAGTCACAGGTTCGATCCCCGCAGCACCATAAACCAGAGCTGATCAGTGCTTTGGTTAAAAAAAAAAAAAATCTCAAGAGTCTGGCCGTAGCACAGTGGGTTAAGCACAGGTGGAGTGAAGAGCAGCGACTGGCTAAGGATTCCAATTGGAGCCCCGGGCTCCCCATCTGCAGGGGGTCCCTTCACAAGAGGTGAAGCAGGTCTGCAGGTGTCTTTTTCTCCCCCTCTCTGTCTTCCCCATCTCTCTCCAATTCCCTCTGTCCTATCCAATAACAACAACAACAATAATAACTACAACAATAAAACAACCAGGGCAACAAAAGGGAATAAATAAATATTGAAGAAAAAAGTTGTATATAGCAGAATATATACTGATAGCCCTTACTTTCCTAACTTCCGTTTTTTAGATTTATTTATTTGAGAGACACACACAGAGAGGAGAATCAGAGCATCACTCTGATACATGCAATACCAGGAAGGGAATTAGGAACTTTATTCACTGTACCATCTCCCAGTCCACACGAACTTGGTATAATTACAAACACTACAACATTCTTGACATTATTTTATTATACAGACATAAAATCTAAGACAGGTAGAGACATTAGAAGTCATCTAATTTGGCTTCTCTAATTTATAGGTAAAACAACTGAGGTGAGCAGCAAGAAAGGTAAGAAAAATATTTACTTATTTTTTTAATATGTACTTAAGTGGATATTAAAAATGGCAGGGGAAATTAATCTCAAACTAGATGTATTATTAACATTAATAATTACTTACTATATTAAATATTATAATTATAGTCATTAGTTACAGTAATAATTACTGTAAAATAATTACTCTAAAAGTTATTAAGAAAAGCAGGTTTGATACAAGTAGATACACAGCCAGAGGGCTTCTGCCTCCCTGCTTGCCCCCCCATGAACCCTACTGAAAGGGTGTCAGATCCATCCTACCCCTATGGGTAAAAAGAAACTGGCCTATCCATCTTTCTTTCATTTCAGAAATTTAAAATATGATTTCACATATGAAATTGAAACAAAATTGAGATCCAATCAAGCATCTTAATTGCCCTATCCAATCCATTCAGTGCCATACTACCTATAGTTCCTTGATTCTGCTTGCTTCAAGCACCAAGAAAATTGAGGACATTCTGTCTACGGCCATACCACCCTGAACACGCCCGATCTCGTCTGATCTCGGAAGCTAAGCAGGGTCGGGCCTGGTTAGTACTTGGATGGGAGACCGCCTGGGAATACCGGGTGCTGTAGGCTTAAAAAAAAAAAAAAGAAAAAGAAAATTGAGGACATTCTGCCAACTTTGATGTGTTCCATATGGAGCACAAAGACTTGCACTTCATTATCTTGCATCAGAAACACCCCTTTAGGGGCTAGGGTGACAGCATTAATGGTTCTGCAAAAAGACTTTCATGTCTGAGGCTCTGAGATTCCAGGTTCAATCCCCAGTACCACCATAAATCAGAGCTGAACAGTGCTCTGGTCTCTCTCTATGTCTCTTTTATTAAAAATAAATAATAAAATATTTTTAAAAATACACCTTCAGTGAGATATATCTAGATTCTAGCAATTTGAAACAACTTACTATGTTAACACTAATTCAAGACTTTGTACTAGATACTCTACTGGCTACAGAACTGAGTATCAATGCTGAACTTGGCACTAGATGCTAAATATGCCGTATCTACATTATTTCTCAGAGTAGCCTTCTGAGGTAGGTCTTATTATTCCCATGATGAAGAAATTGGACTTTGAGGAGGTTCTGTACCTTCCTTGCTGTTATATTGTGAGTGGTTAGCAAAGTTGGCACTTGTAGTCCATGCATTTAGTCTTCATAGGCTAAAGTCTCATGACTTGAGAATGTTAGAGTTTTGATGTAATTAGGACTAACCTTAAATATAATATCAGATTTAAAGCTTATCTTTTAGAAGCCTTGTGTTATCAACCTATATCCATATCTATATCTACTGTGAATGATCTTAGCATCATAAATAAAATAATATGTAACTATATACAAATGGAGACATTTAGTTCAGCTAGCTTTCTATTTGCCTAATACTTTATTTCTTCTTCTTCTTCTTCTTCTTCTTCTTCTTCTTCTTCTTCTTCTTCTTCTTCTTCTTCTTCTTCTTCTTCTTCTTCTTCTTCGTCTTCTTCTTCGTCTTCTTCTTCTCCTTCTTCTGCTTCTTCTCATTCTCCTTCTTCTTCTTCTAATTCTTCTTCTCCTTCTGCCTCCTGTGGCTCAGTGCATGCACTACAAATCCACTGCTCCTGGAGGCTATACTTTTTAAATTTAATTAATTTATTTATTTTCCCTTTTTTAAAATTGTTGTTGTAGTTGTTAGATAGTTCAGAGAGAAGTGGAGAGAGGAGGGGAAGACAGAGAGGGGGAGAGAAAGATAGACACCTGCAGATGTGCTTCACCGCTTGTGAAGCTACTCCCCTGCAGGTGGGGAGCTCGGGGCTTGAACCAGGATCCTTACACCAGTCCTTGTGCTTTGTGCCACCTGCTCTTAAACCACTGCGCTACCCGCCTGACTCCCTCTTCTCCTTCTCTTTCTCCTTCTTCTTTTTCTTCTTCTTCCTCCTCCTTCTCTCCTCCTCCTCCTCCTCCTTCTTTTGCCTCCAGGTTTATGGCTGAGGCTCAGTGCCAGCACTACAAATCTGTTGTTCCTGGCAGCCATATTTTTCCCCATTGTTGTTGGGTAGGACAGAGAGAAATTGAGAGAGGAAGGGAAGACAAAGAAGGGGAGAGAAAGATAAGACACCTGCAAACAAGCTTCATCACTTGTGAAGCAACCCCCCTGCGAGTGGGGAGCCTGGTCCTTGTGCTTCACACTATGTGTATTTAACTTGGTGCACTAGTTAAATGAGTGAGAGAGATACAAGGAGAAAGATACACAGAGAAAGACCAGAGCACTGATCAGCTTTGGCTTATGGTGGTGCTGGGGATTGAGCCTGGGACCTTAGAGATTCAGGCATGAAAGGCTTTTGCAT
Organism: Erinaceus europaeus; assembly: GCF_950295315.1. NCBI lineage: Eukaryota > Metazoa > Chordata > Mammalia > Eulipotyphla > Erinaceidae > Erinaceus > Erinaceus europaeus. Next base: position 24,464,182 of record NC_080169.1, read on the forward strand.
ACTGTTAAGCTATCTTTCCTCACCCCTACAACTAAGAATCTTGATACATATACCATATGAAGGTAAACCAAATAAACAATAGTGCTTTTGTAGGGCCTGTGGGTTGTGGTCTGGAATTTCAGGCCGAATATTGCACTATATGATTTAGAAAGTGTGTCTAAGAGATGGGCTAAATGCCAGCATCTATAAATTCTATTTTCTCCCTTCCACAGCTCTGGGATATTTCACTTTTTTTTTGTTTTATATTGTCTAATACACAAAAGACCCAAAGATGGAATGTAGAGATAACCTTGTGGTTATGCAAAAGACTTTTGTGCCTAATGCACAGAGGTCCCAAGTTTAGTCCGTAGCAGGACCACAAGCCAAAAGCTGAGTAGTGCTCTATTAAAAATAAAATAAAATAATAATGGGGGCTTGGCAGTAGCACAGCAGGTTAAGCACAAAGGACAAGGACCCACTTAAGGAGCCCCCCACCCCCCAATCTTCAGGGGCCTTGCTTCACAAGCAGTAAAGCTGGTTTGCAGGTGTCTATCTTTCTCTCCTCCTCTCTGTCTTCCCTTCTTCTCTCCATTTCTGTCTGTCTTAGCCAACAACAATGAGAGCAACAACAACAACAACAACAACAACAGTGATGAACAAGGGCAACAAAAGGGAAAAATGGCCTCCAGGAGCAGTGGATTCAAATATAGGCACAGAGCCCCAGCAATAATCCTGGAGACAAAAATAATAATATAAAAATAAATAAATCCCAAGACAGATCCCCTTTTTTTTGTCCACCATTTATCAAAGACTGTAGGAAATTGCAGTCTTAAGCTTAAATTGCAATTGGTGTAAGTTCCTCTTGTCTTTTTTTTTTTAAAGATTTTATTTATTTATTAATGAGAAAGATAGGAGGAGAGAGAGAAAGAACCAGACATCACTCTGGTACATGTGCTGTCGGGGATTGAACTCAGGACTTCATGCTTGAGAGTCCGATGCTTTATCCACTGCGCCACCTCCCGGACCACAGGTTCCTCTTGTCTTAAGGTCCCTCTACCTCTGTTAAAAATAAAAAAAAAGATGACATTTCCCCTAGCATTGATCAAAAGATTAGGGAATCCATTTTGATTTTTTTTTTTTGCTTTTGGCCAAACTCCTTGAAGCTGAGCTCTCAGGTCTGTCTTTTGTGAAACCTGTCCCAGAAAGAGTAAATTTCCTCTAGACTTACCTCCATTTGCATTTTTAATATTTATTTATTCCCTTTTGTTTCCCATTGTTTTTTTTTATTGTTGCAGTTATTATTGTTGTTATTGATGTCGTCATTGTTGGATAGGACAGAGAGAAATGGAGAGAGGAGGGGAAGACAGAGAGGGGGAGAGAAAGATAGACACCTGCATACCTGCTTCACTGCCTGTGAAGCGACTCCCCTGCAGGTGGGGAGCTGAGGGCTCGAACAGGGACCTTTAGGAGGTCCTTGTGCTTTGTACCACCTGCACTTAGCCTGCTGCGCTACGGGACTCCCTCCATTTGCATTTTATTTGTTAGAGTACTTCTTTCCTTTGGACTTTAAATTATCTTAACCTGTGATGACTCTTCTTTATAAGCTATTCTAGAGACCGTATCTTATAATTTATTAATTCTCTCTGCCTTGTACAATACTTGGTAGATGCTTGTTGGGTGCCTATAAGTGTGAGTGAGTGAGTGAAGGGATGGTTTTTCCCATTCTTTCTGTAGCCTCTCAGCTATTCAGATGTTGTTTGTGACAACCCCCCATTCCCCACCCCACCACTGCACCCCTCAAGGCTAGAATACAAAATGAGATTTCAAGTTCTTTCTTGTTTCCAAAATATTTTACTTGCTTCATAGAGTAACATTGAAGCTCACAATTCTTTATTGGGAAATGACTTTTCCTCATACAAGAGGTGTACATAGTTTAAATGTGAATGTTGCTTGAATTAACATACTGACTAAAGCTTTTTGAGACAAACTGTAACCAAGCAGTCAATCAGAAAGTGTAAATAACCAATACTAGAGTCTTTTCTGTTTTGACAGGGGTGGAGGTCAGGGAAAAGTTGGTGTTTGGACCATGGTGGGGGTGGGTAAGGACGGGAGGTCAAAGGGGCATCTAGGTAGAAACTGAATCTACAAAGGGAGAAGCAGGGACCAATAAGTTAGCACTCCTTAAATGTCCTGATGATTTCAGAGAGAAATTTAGCATATCTCTTGTCATGTTTGCAGTTCTGTAGAAACAATGTGGGAAACTCCATTGCACAAGAACTCTGCTTTATTGGGCTTGTTAAGATTTGAATGTTTGGTAGGGACAGAGTAGGGGGGAAGGGGAGACAAATAATGGTTATGCAAAAAGACTTTCTTGCCTGAGGCTCCAAAATCGATCCCAGGTTCAACATCCCTTCCCCCATCATAAACCAGAGTTGAGCAGTCTCTATATCTTTCTCTCTTTCTCATTAAAATAAAATATATCAAAAAAAAAAAAAGAAAGAAAGAAAGAAAGAAAAAGAAAAAGATCTGGATGTTTGTGCATGTGTGCACTTAAAAAAATTGACTTTATCACATCAGAGATACACAGTCAAAGGCGGTAATAATTAAGGGGACAGATAACCTATCTAGTACTTTAAAAATCTCTCCTCAGTAGTACAATAGAGCACTTTTCATGACTAAGTGATATTAGTGATGGGCCTGGAACAGGGAGGAGTAGAAGATACACAAAATTCTAGTTGGAATCTCCTGAGTAGGGGTTGCCATAATCTACATTTTATGGCCAAAATTGCTGTTCTTAGATTGTCTTATACCTCACATTTCTCAGGTAGAGTTGCCTAAATTGCTCAAGGCAAACTTTTGGATAGTGTTTTCTCAGTATCTTTGGAAATAGACAACAGATACGTGTTCGAAATGTGCTGCTTACTCAGCACCAAGTGATCAATTAGACTTAAAAAAATATTTGTTTATTAACTAGAGAGAAATAGACAGAAAGGATCAGAACATCACTCTGGCTCATGTGATGCTGGGTATTGGACTTTCAAGTCAAATGCTCCAACCACCTCCCTAATGTATATGTACTTTTAATCACCTGATTTGAAGTTAAACTGGATTATTGGTAAATGCCACAGATTTTAGTTTCTGACTTCACACAGAGCAGCTGTGTGATGCATTGAACATTAATTTCTTCTCAGAGTCAAGGTGATGTTATATGAATCTCAGGGCTCTGTGAAAAGTAGTCATTTGTAGATGTTTTAAATTTTTTTTATTGTCATGGCTTCATTATACTGGGGCCAGCTTTTTTCGGGGAGAAAGAAAAAGAGGGATATCTCACTCATGCTATCCTGGTGAGCAACATTGTTAACTGGAATAATTTTCTAAAATGATTTCTTTCTAAAGTGTTGTAGAGTAACTCTTGCATTTACCTCTCCCCCTTTGTTGTTGTTCTGTTGTCTGGAGTGTGGGAAGGACTTGCACATGTGTGGTTTCACAGTTGTGGCTGACTTTTTCAGAGACACATATGCAGGGAGAGACAGAGAGGGAAAGACGCCGCAGCACTGGTGCACTCCAATGTGGTGTGTTGGGGGCTTTAATACATAGCAGGACGGGTGTCCTTATGAGGGAGCTGTCTCACGGTCCCTCCCCCCCATTTTTTTTTTTTTTTTTACCAGAGCACTGTTCATCTCTGGCTTCTGGTGGTGAGGGGTATTGAACCTGGGGTTTTGGAGCCTCAGGTATGAGAGTCTCTTTGCATAGCCATTATGATATCTATACCTGCCCTCCTAATTTTTTATTGTGGTAAAGTACACATAACATTTACCAGTGTAATAAAATGACCAAAATTTTGTGCAATTACCTCAAACCTTTGCCACCACCCCTTGTTTTTAAAGCAGAGAACTGATCAGCTCTGGTGCCTGGGATTAAACCTGGACCTCTGAACTTTATGTATGAAGGGGTTTCTGTGTGACTATTGTCTACTTTCCCCAACCCTTCACCTCTTTTCTTGTGAAAACTGAGATAGAGTCTAGAATTAAAGGAGCAAAAACTACTCATCAGTTGGCATTTGTGGTTTGGAAGATGTGACTGCTCCTCCCTGGGAGCAATCATTGTTACATTCTTTTGGCTTTAGTTGGACCAAGACAGAAATTTAGAAATACTCTGTCCTGGCTGAATAGAATAAGTTCAGTGGAATTTGAGCAACTGAGCCCTCTATGAGCTATGGTCTACTTTTCCATCATTATCTTACTAAGAATATGCCTCCTTGTGCAATTTTCCAAAAAATTTCTGTAATGCAATGTATAATCCCTGTATATTCCTCAATTGCACATGCTTATCTTGTGTATGTACATGATTTTCCTTGGAAAAAGTCCTAAATTTAAAAATAAACTAAACTGGAGGTTGGGCACAGTGGATAAGTGCACATGGCCCTATGCTCAAGGATCCACTTAAAGATCCCAGTTCGAGCCCCCGGGTCCCCACCTGCAGAGGGATAGCTTCACCGGCTTTGAAGCAGGTCTACAGGTGTCTTTTTCTTCCCCTCTCTGTCTTCCTTCCTCTATGGATTTCTCTTTGTTCTATCCAACAACAACAATAGCAGTGACAACAATATTAATAGCGACAAGAGTAACAACAAGGACAACAAAATGGGAAAAATGGCCTCTGGGAGTAGTGCAGGCACCAAGTCCCAGCAATAACCCTGGAGGCAAAAAAAAAAAAAAAAAACTAAAAACTAAACCACCTAAATATATACAGATTCTTTTTTAAAAAAAATATTTATTTATTCCCTTTTGTTGCCCTTATTGTTTTATTGTTGTTATTGATGTCACTGTTGTTGGATAGGACAGAGAGAAATGGAGAGAGGAGGGGAAGACAGAGAGGGGGAGAGAGAGATAGACACCTGCAGACCTGCTTCACCACTTGTGAAACGACTCCTCTGCAGGTGGGGAGCAGGGGGCTCGAACAGGGATTCTTATGCGGGTCCTTGTGCTTTGCACCACATGCGCTTAACCAGCTGCACTTAACCCGCTGCACTACCGCCCAACTCCCATATATACAGGTTCTTAGCACACCCTAATTCCACTAAGCTTAAAACCAGAAGAAAACTTCTTTTACAAGTTTATTCTCCAGCCTTTGCTGTGTACACAGACTTCTCAATTTAAGTCAGTACCTTCCAGCTTTTTATTTCTGTGATTTTTCAATACACTACCATAAATGTATAGTTCAGTGATATTAAATATATTAATAATGTTACTCTATCATCACCACTATTCATCTTTATAATAGAAACTCTTCATCCATTAAGCAATAATTCCAGACTCTTTTCCTCCAACCTCTAACAATTACCACTTTATTTGTGTTTCTGTGATTTTGAGTACTTTGAGTAACCATATAAGAGAAGTTATAGTCTTTTTATCATTTCACTTGCATAATGTACACAAGTTTCATCATGGGATAGCTTATTGCATAATTTCATTTCTTTTTTTAAGAATTTATTTATTTATTAATGAGATAGAGGAGGAGAGATAAAAAACCAGATATTACTCTGGTACATGTGCTGCCGGGGATTGAACTCAGGACCTCATGCTTGAGAATCCAGCGCTTTCACCCACTGTGCCACCTCCCGGACCATGATAATTTCATTTCTTTTTCAGGCTATTACATGAGGGAGCTAGAGCATCACTGTGCCATCTTCCTTGCTGCAGCTTGAATACTTATTTACTGCATATCAAAATAATATTTTGTTTATGCATTCATTAGTGGGTAATTGCATTGATTTCATATTTTAGTTACTATGAATAGTGTTAGTAAGAATATGGTCTATAAATGTTTGTTTATGTAATTATTTATTGCCTCCAGGGTTATTGCTGGGACTCGATGCCTGCACTATGAACCCACTGCTCCTGGAGGTCATTCTCCCCATTTTTGTTGCCCTTGTTGTTATTTTGCCATTGCTGCTATTGTTGTTGTTGTTGGATAGGACAGAGAGAGATCAACAGAGGAGGGGAAGACAGAGAAGGGGAGAGGAAGATAGATGCCTGCAGACCTGCTTTACCGCTTGTGAAGGGACCCCTCTGCAGGTGGGGAGCCGGGGGCTCAAATTGGGATCCTTATGCGGGTCTTTGCACTTTGCACCATGTGCACTTAACTCCATGTGCTACCACCCGGCCCTCTAAATGTTACTTTAAAACCCCGATTTTTACTTCTTTTAGGTATATTTCTAGAAGTAGAATTGCTGAATTTTTAAAAATATTTATTTATTCCCTTTTGTTGCCCTTGTTTTATTGTTGTAGTTATTATTATTGTTATTAATGTCATTGTTGTTGGATAGGACAGAGAGAAATGAAGGGGGGGGAAGACAGGGAGGAGGAGAGAAAGATAGACATTTGCAGACCTGCTTTACTGCTTGTGAAGCGGCTCCCCTGCAGGTGGGGAGCCAAGGGCTCCAACCCGGATCCTTACACTGGTACTTGCGCTTTGCGCCACCTGCGCTTAACTCACTGCGCTATCGCCTGACTCTCAGAATTGCTGAATTTATGATAAATCTCTCCCTCTTTCTCTTTCTACACATATATTTATTATTATTATCTTTTTAATCAGAGCACTGTTCAGCTTTGGCTTGTGGTGTTGGGGGTTGAACCTGGGAGTTCAGAGCCTTAGACTTGAAAGTTGTTTAGTCTGTGTTCCACAATGGTTGTACCATTTTACATTCTAGTCAATAGTGTACAAGTCCCTAATTTCTCCATATCTTTGTCAATACTTCTTATTTTGATAGTAGCTACTCTAATTTTTTAGATTATATTTATTTATTTCCCCTTTTTAAAAAATTTTTTATTTAAGAAAGGATTAATGAACAAAACCATAAGGTAGGAGGGGTACAACTCCACACAATTCCCACCACCCAATCTCCATAACCCACCCCCTCCCATGATAGCTTTCCCATTCTCTAGCCCTCTGGGAGCATGGACCCAGGGTCATTGAGGGTTGCAGAAGGTAGAAGGTCTGGCTTCTGTAATTGCTTCCCCGCTGAACATGGGCGTTGACTGGTCGGTCCATACTCCCAGTCTGCCTCTCTCTTTCCCTAGTAAGGTGTGTCTCTGGGGAAGCTGAGCTCCAGGACACATTGGTGGGGTCTTCAATCCAGGGAAGCCTGGCCAGCATCCTGGTGGCATCTGGAACCTGGTGATTGAAAAGAGAGTTAACATACGAAGCCAAACAAATTGTTGAGCATTATTTTCCCTTTTGTTACCTTTGTTTTTCAATGTTTTCAATGTTTTACTTTGTTTTTCAATGTTGTTGTAGTTATTATTGTTGTTATTGGTGTCGTTGTTGTTTGATAAGACAGAGAGAAATGGAGAGAGGAGAGGAAGACTGAGAGGGGGAGAGAAAGAGAAAGACACCTTAGACCTGCTTCACCTCCTGTGAAGCGACTCCCCTGAAGGTGGGGAGCCGGGGGCTCGAACCGGACTTACGCGGGTCCCTGTGCTTTGCACCCACTGCCCTACTGCCTGACTCCGGATAGCAGCTATTCTAATAGAGGTGAGGTAATAGGTTGATTGTAGTTTTGGTATGAATTTCCCTGTAATTAATATGACTATATTTTCATGAGCTACCTACCAGTTGGCCATTTGTATATATTCTTCAAAGAAATGTGTGTTCAGATTATTTTTCCATTTTTGAATTTGGCTATTTTTTATTAAATATTTATTACTTTATTTGTTGAGAGAGAACCAGAGTATTGCTTTGGCTTATCTAATACTGGAGATTAAACCTGTGCAGCTAACACATTCAAGTCCAATGCTCTTCCACTGAGCAACTTCTCTGCTTGTTGAATTGGGTGATTTGTTTTGTTGTTGAATTAAAAAAAACATTTATTTACTATCCAACAACAATGATAGCAACAAAAATAACAACAACGATAAACAACAAGGGCAGCAAAAAGGAAAAAATAACCTCCAGGAGCAGTGGATTCATAGTGCAGGCACCGAGCCCCAGCAATAACCCTGGAGGCAAAAAAAAAACAAAACTAACTAATGAGGGAGAGAAAGAATCAGACATCACTCTGGTATATATCCTGCTGGGGATCGAACTCTGAACCTCATGCCTGAGAATCCAATGCATTATCCACTGTGACACCTCTTAGCAACAACAGTGGAAAAAAGATGGCCAGAAGGATATGTGGATTCATAGTGCAGGCACTGAACCCCAGCAATAACCCTGGAAGCAAAATAAATGAAATAAAATAGCCACTGTATTATTTATTTATTTATTTATTTGGTTATCACCAGGGCCCCACTGCTCTAGGACAATTTTTTTCATATAGATAGAGAGGCAGAAAGTGAAAAACACCACAACACTGCGCTAGTGTGCTGGGGCCTGGAGCAAACATGGATCACATGCATGGAGAAACAGATAACTTCTTGGGTGAGCTATCTCGCTCACTCCAATAACCCACTACTTAAAAAAGATTTATTTAAATATTTTTATTTTATTTTAATTTATATATTTATGAATGAATGAAAGATAGAAGGAGAGAAAGAAAGAATCAGCCATCACTCTGGTACATATGCTGCTAGGGATCAAACTCAGAACCTCATGTTTGAGAGTCCAGTGCATTATCCACTGTGCCACCTCCCAGACCACCAATCAGTATTTTTAAATACAGTAAAATTCATGTGTAGCACTGAAAGTGCAATTTAGAGATGTGGAGACTCTGGAGTGATCACTAACAAGGCAACTAACAGAGATAAGTATTGGTGGAGATTACTTTTATTGCCAAAAGACTTGAGTTTTTACATTCATCTTTCCTACATCACTAAGAAATGCTAGTGATGGTTGGGAGCCTTCCCTCCTTGCTTTAGTCACCTTTCTCCCTCTTTAATGCTTCTTTAATTCCAGTTTCCCTGGAAGAAAATATGTGGTTAATTGTTTGATATGGGATGCCCTCCCAACTTCTTTAGCCTCATCCAAGAAACAGATGCTTATCCTTCCTTTATACCAACTGGTTTTTGGAAGCCTGAATCAAACCTCCACTGCAATTAGGGTAATAATGATTCTAGGATGGCGAGGTGGCTACAGTGAATTCATAAGTGGTGTTTGAGTTTGTGTGAATGTCTACAGAAAAAAAAAATTATTTGCAAAGGTTGTAGTTCCCCAGATAGATACTTGGGCTAAAGAATTCATTTAGGATAGCACTAAGCTAGTTTGAGCTGGTGGGCAATGGGTGAATCTATGAAACTATAGCTTCAACTACCAGGCTTTTTTTTCCCTCTTGTATTCTACACCTAATGTAAACTGTAGAGTGGAGATATTTATGCATACCTAAGAATCACTATGCGTTTTGTATTATTTCTGGCCACTCTATAAATACATGAATCATATTAAAGAATAATCAGTCAGACTTGAGTTAAATATATATTCCCATAATGGTGATTATCTTTTCTTGGCTCAGCATTATTATAGCAAGCTAAAATAATAGGGGATAAGTAGCTATTATAAATGAACCATTAAAAGGCACAGTAAGCCAAAGATATCATTGATCTCTCTCTGTCTTTTTCTTTATCAAAACTAATGTACTGAATTGCCACAGACTTACCTACTTTAAGAATAAATCTGTTGTTAGGGCAGTGATATGATGTTTTCTTTTACATATAATTTATACTATATTGATTTCATCTTCTGAATAACTCATCCTACTGGTATGGCACAAAACCATTTCTTAATTGAAAGACAAAGGAAAATCTTTGGGTAAAATCCCATGGCAGGATATTTCTATTGAAGATTTCTATTTAGTCAATATCTGAGTAAATATAAACTTATTTTTATAATTGTTTTATGTTTAAAATATCAAAAAAGGGGATGTTTTGAGTCATCATCTGTTTGGGTAATTGATTTATGGATGTATTTGTAAATTTTGATTTTTCAATAGGAAGCAAGTGAGACTTATAAAACATTTTAAGAAGACATCCTGTTTTTAGTGAGCCATAAACTAAAATATGGACAATGAGCTCAAGAAGCAGACAGTTTAATATGACTATATAAAACATAGATGTTATGCTGCCAAAACTCTCTCTTTTCTGAATTTGTAGAAGAGAAATCCAGGACTTTATATTTTTCTAGCCAGTATCTGGCTACTTTTAATTTAAGTATACATGCCAAGATGCTAGGTGCCACAATGCCACTTTCTTACTTGAACAGAGATGCTGTTTGGACTTATTAAGACAGAGATAAAGAAGACTTCTACTGCCTACATCACATTCCTGTCATAGCCCTATCTGCACAAATCTTTTATTTGTTTACTTTTATTGGAAGGTTAATAATGGCTTACAGTACAGTTGTTGCAAATGGGTATAATTTCTCATCTTATTATGATAGTTGTCTGCAAAACACTCTCATCCCCAGCTCAGGCCATTCCATCATCATGGACCAAGACCTGAAAGACACCCCACCCCTCAATCTCCCAGCCCTCTCCATATTCTCTTTCCCGAGAGCCATTTGCAATACACCAAGCCAATCCAAGTTTTACTTTATGTTTCCCCTTTCTGTTCTTATTAAGTTCTGCCCATGAGTGAGGTCATTCCCATGTTCATCCTTCTCTTCCTGGCTTATCTCACTTAACATGATTCCTTCAAGCTCCATACAAGATGAAGTGAAGAAGGTTACTTCATCATTTTTTAAATCTCTTCAGTTACTAATCTTTTTGATCAGTACTTTGCACAAATCTTGAGCTTATTTTATAGCTCCAAAGCTTCTCCCACCAACAAATGTAGTATTATCAAATATTGTTGCATATAGCAAATTTAATAGAAATTAAACACAATGTTTACTTTGAATAAGACTTCTCTATTTTGATCAATTTGCCTACTTATTTGTTTTTTCTTTTTTTTTAATGTTTATTTATTTTCCCTTTTGTTGTCCTTTTTGTTGTTGTTGTAGCTACTGTTGTTGTTATTGATGTCTTCATTGTTAGATAGAATAGAGAGAAATGGAGAGAGGAGGGAGAGACAGAGAGGGGGAGAGAAAGACATCTGCAGACCTGCTTCACCACTTGTGAAGCAACTCCCCTGCAGGTGGGGAGATGGGGGTGTGAACCAGGATCCTTATACTGGTTCTTGCACTTCACACCACATGAGCTTAACCCAGTGTGCTACAGCCTGACTCCCCCTGTTTATTTTTCTTTTGACCTTATACAGGTAAGTTAAAAAATAACATTTAGGGCAGAAAATAGATAGCATAATGGTTATGCAAACAGACTCTCATGCCTGAGGCTCCAGAGACCCAGGTTCAATCCCCTGCATCACCATAAGCTAGCACTGAACAGTGCTCTGGTTAAAAAAAAAAAAAAAATTAAAAACTGGATCATCACAAGCATAAATCAATTTGGAAGGGACAGTTTTTTTAAAAACTTTTAAAAATATTTATTTAGGGAGTCGGGCTGTAGCGCAGTGGGTTAAGCGCAGGTGGCACAAAGGACCGGCATAAGGATCCCGGTTCGAACCCTGGCTCCCCACCTGCAGGGGAGTTGCTTCACAGGCGGTGAAGCAGGTCTGCAGGTGTCTATCTTTCTCTCCTCCTCTCTGTCTTCCCCTCTTCTCTCCATTTCTCTCTGTCCTATCCAACAACGACAACAACAATAATAACTACAACAATAAAACAACAAGGGCAACAAAAGGGAATAAATAAATAAAATAAGTATTAAAAAAAATTTATTTATTTTCCCTTTTGTTCCCTTGTTTTTCATTGTCGTTGTAGTTATTACTGTTGTTACTGATATCGTTGTTGTTAGATAGGACAGAGAAAAATGGAGAGAGAAGGGGAAGAGAGAGAGGGGAAGAGAAATATAGACACCTGCAGACCTGCTTTCCTGCCTGTGAAGTGACTCCCCTGCAAGTGAGTAGTTGGGGGCTCAAACAAGGACCTGACACCAGTCCTTGCGATTTGCGCCACGTGTGCTTAACCCACTGCGCTACCGCCCGACTCCCTGGAAGAAACAGTTTTAGGATCATTTTCTTAATACCAGATTTTTGTTTTTCTTTACCTAATGCAGAAGGTTATAGTGAATATGGAAGAACACCTTAATATTCACCCCTTGAAGCAAAATAAATGCTTTTTTTATGGTGCTTATAACATGCCAATTTTATCTGTGGCAGGTCTATGTCAAAACTGGAGTAATTAAATGGAATGGCAATCTTGTTAAATGTGTTCATGCCATTGCATTGGCAATAAAGCACACGCAAATTTACAATTATGTTTCATCCTTCTCCTCAACCATGAAAATTATAACAAACATTAAGTTATATAGGAGTGGGGATCCAAAAGAGTATTTATCAAAATAAAAAATACCAAGTTGATATTCTCAGGTCATAATGTTTTCTTATGCATTTATTTTTTTTCACTGCATACTTTTCAACTGAATAATAATTACTTTTGCACTGAGAAAAGGCAAGTCAGCTAGTCTTGACATGTTTTATTGCAACCCCCTTAAAAAAATTTGCAAGGCAGCATAGAAGATATGTTTGTTCCAGTTCTTAGCTTTCAAAGGGTAACAGATTCAAACACTACACTGAGCTTTTAATATAGTCACTCTGGTTCTACAAAACACACCATTAAGATGCATATGGATAGTGGGGTTAATTTCATAAGCAATCACTGGAAATCATTAGTATAACAGAGATAAAGAAGACTTGAAATTTAGCCCAAGCTTACATTGACAGCCATCTTTAAACACTGTGACCTAAGAATAACCCTTCACTCCACTGGGTGTGGGAGTTAGAGATGTTGCAGAGCACAGGAATCAGATATCTAGCAGGCCTGGAGGCCCCACTGTGAGGCAACTGCAGGGCAGCGTGCAAAGTCTGATACACTTATAGGTGACAAGCAATGATGTCAACGCCATGCTTTTTGTGTGTGTGTGTGTGTTTCTAAATAGAGTTTTATGTTTTATATCTATTTTAACTGCCGCTTGCCTTGTTAAGTTCCTAATAATTAACAAAGTTTTATATTCTTTAAAATATTCCAATTTGACCCGATCTTCAAATATTGGTACTGTGTGTGTGTATACATTTGCACAAACATAAATAATGAATTTTATTGCAACAGGACAATACAATTGTCCTGTTAGTTTAGATTGCATTTAAAATTTGCTAAATAGCTTGCCTAAATAGCTATAATTTGGTCAGAAATGATAGTTTGGGGGAAGCACACAAAAAGAGCTGTAGTATGTGTGTATGAGCTTCATCACCTTACTCTCCTGTTTCTCTATGTGAAGCAGTTATTTTGTTTGTTTGTTTGTTTGTTATTACCAAAACATTACTCAACTCTGCCTTATGTTGGTGCTTGGGACTGAACCTGGGCCTAAGGCATGAAAGTCTTTTTGCATAACCATTATGCTATCTCTCCAGCCCTGAAATAGTTATTTTGAATAAAGCAGAGTTATTAATGAAAGAAGCAAGTGGATGAGCCAAAAATAGGAAAAGTTTATCTCATTAGCTTTCTGTGACTACAACTGAGAATAAGGGTTGTTTTCTCTTTTTTTTTTTAATTTGCTTTTTTCCCCCTTTTGTTGACCTTGTTGTAGGTATTATTATTGTTCTTGTTATTGACATCGTTGTTGGATAGGACAGAGAGAAATGGAGAAAGCAGGGGAAGATGGAGACGGGGAGAGAAAGATAGACACCTGCAGACCTGCTTCACTGCCTATGAAGTAACTCCCCTGCAGGTGGGGAGGCAGGGGCTCAAACCAGGATCCTTATGCCGGTGCTTGTGCTTTGTACCATGTGAGCTTAACCCACTGCGCTACTGTCCAACTCCCGTTTTATCTTTCTTAACACATCTTTTCTTAGAATTTTTTTGTAATGAAATGTAGATACAAATCAGGACTACAGAGTAAGTTCACTGGGTAGGAAATATACCTTGCCGTGATCTTGGCCCAGGTTTGAGGCTAGACACCACATTGGAGACGATGTGGCACTGAAGAAAGTTCTGATATGTGGAGTCTCTGTTTCTCACTTTGTCTCTCTCTATCTCAGTGAAAAATACCCAGGAGCAGTGAAATTGCACATAGTTGAGTGCTTTTGAAGTGAATCTTGGCAAATCTTAAAAGAATCACTTCCCTCTAGGATGGTTTCAAGGTGCTAAATTCTGCTGTATTTACATACCAATATATGCTTTCCTATAGTTGTTATTCCTGCTTCCTGTTTTTTTTTTGTTTAATTTTAAGTTATATTTATTTATTTTTAAATATTTATTTATTCCCTTTTGTTGCCCATGTTGCTTTTTTTATTGATGTAGTTATTATTATTGTTGTTATTGACATTGTTCATTGTTAGATAGAACAGAGATAAATGGAGAAAGGAGGGGGAGAGAAAGAGAGACACCTGCAGACCTGCTTCACCGCCTGTGAAGCGACTCCCCTGCAGGTGGGGAGCCGGGGGCTCGAACCAGGATCCTCATGCCAGTCCTTACGCTTAACCTGCTGCCCTACCACCCGACTCCCAGTTATCTTTATTTATCTATTGGATAGAGACAACCAGAAGTTGAGGGGCTTAGGAAGAGAGAAATAGAGACATCTGCAGCTTTGCAAAACTTTTCCCCTGCAGGTAGGGACCAGGGGCTTGAACCCAGGTCCTTGCACGTTGTAACATGTGCTCAACCAGGTGCACCACTGCTAGACCCCACTTTCTAATATTTTTTAATCCTCAAAAGTTTACTTATCACTTAAATAACAGTTAAGTGTCTGTGATTTGTGTGAGTATATAATACACACAGTAATTCAGAAATCAAGGTTCCTTCTTGCTGTATTATTATTTTTTTTGAGAGAAAAAGGTACTGACTTGCACACCTTAATTGATAAAGCTTTCTAGTAATATTGTAGTCTGATTTTATGCAATAGTTCTCTGAAAAATGTGGAGATGTCTTTGATAAAGGAAAAAGTATTGGCTTTCTGGTTCTTTGACAAATGAGGATTACAATCTGATTCATAACCTTTTACAACTAGCTCCATCTTGAGCGGACAATTGTATTGGTGGCCTATCCAATTTATTAATGTTTCATGCTTGGCCTAAATGTCCACATGAAAGGGGAAATGACAACAAGTGAGTATCAGTGAATTTGCTAATCTGCCTAACAGTGCTAAGTGGATGGGATTTGGGCTTTATGGAAGTGTGTCCCATAGGAGCTCTTCCACCTGAGGAGAAAGACAGTAAGACACAATCTTACCAAAAAGAGAAGTACCAGTACTGAATGATCTCACTCATGAACGGAACTTAGGAAACAAAGACAGTAAAGAAAAAGATAAGGTGAAATTTGGACTGGGTATGCTGTATTGCACTAAAGCAAAGGACTCTGGGGTAGGAGAGAAAGGATGAGATGGATGGAGGAGCACTGGGGTCCTGGTGTAGGATGGGAGAAGATAACTTAGGTTGGGGGAATGAGTGTATTGAGAAACTTATCAAGGGGAGATGAGAGGTTGTAACTAACTGTACCATAAACCATTAACCCCCTAATAAAAAAATTATATGTGTATATGCCCACATATATATATTCATATATCACAATCTTATTGATTACTGTAGAAATGTATAAACTTTGCTATTTTAAAAAATATTTATTTATTCCCTTTTGTTGCCCTTGTTGTTTTATTGTTGTAGTTATTATTGTTGTTGTTATTGATGTCATTGTTGTTGGATAGGATAGAGAAAAATGGAGAGAGAAGGGGAAGATAGAGAAAGGGAAAGAAAGATAGACACCTGCAGACCTGCTTCACCGCTTGTGAAGCGATGCCCCTGCAGGTGGGGAGCTGGGGGCTCAAACCGGGATCCTTACACCAGACCGGTTCTTGTGCTTTGCACCAGGTGCACTTAATCCGCTGTGTAATCACCCAACTCCCAAACTTTGCTATTTTGTTTGTTTATATATCATTAATTTTTTTAAAGTACTGTCATTTGTAGTCAAATGGTATGTCCCAGTAAATGGGATTCAACTTTACCTTGACTTATTCATCATGATAAATCTGTAGTGCCTTA
The DNA here is from genome assembly GCF_950295315.1 of Erinaceus europaeus. NCBI lineage: Eukaryota > Metazoa > Chordata > Mammalia > Eulipotyphla > Erinaceidae > Erinaceus > Erinaceus europaeus. The sequence continues at coordinate 24,480,177 of NC_080169.1, forward strand.
GGAAATAAAGTAATTTATGGTTCATTTTTGAGAAGCACTAGCCATTTTAGTTCATTTGAGAAGAGATCTGGGGCCAGGGGTGGGGTGGTGGTGCACCTGGTAAGGCACATATGTTTTCTTACAGGAGGTTTAGGGTTTAAGACCCTGGTCCCCACTTCTTCTTCTTCTAGCATTTGCCCTTCTTCTGTAGCCAGTCAACAGCGTCAGGTTGAAAGCTGTCAGGGGCTGCTTGTTGCTGGCTTTGAAAGTGACTGGGATCCATGTGGATTCAGTCGGCTAGGAAGAATCGTCAGTTTCCCCAATGAATGGGTACTCATGGGATGCACCACGAGAAGGTCGATCCAATGCATCCCACTAGTGAGAGGTGTATGCGTGTCAGGGAGGGGGATGGTTGTGAGGGAACTTTAGGAGTGATGCAACAGTGCTGCCAGTGTCTTTTTCTCCCACTTCCCTTTCTGTTTTTCTCTGTCTCTAACAAAAAAGGAAGAAGAGGAAGAAGAAGAGGAAGAGGAAGAGGAAGAGGAAGAAGAAGAAGAAGAAGAAGAAGGAAAAGAAGAGGAAGAAGAAGAAGAAGAAGAAGAAGAAGAAGAAGAAGGAAAAGAAGAGGAAGAAGAAGAAGAAGAGGAAGAAGGAAAAGAAGAAGAAGAAGAAGAAGAAGAAGAAGAAGAAGAAGAAGAAGAAGAAGAAGAAGAAGAAGAAGAAGTAGAAGAAGAAGAAGAGGAAAAAGGAAGAAAATGGCTGCCAGGAGCAATGGGTCTCTCATAAAGGCACCAGGCACCAGCAATAATCCTGTTGGCAAAGAAACAACAACAACAAAAATTAAAATAAATAAAAAAGTAAACAAAAAATCAATATAGATAGTTCTGTCCTCATAAAAAATCGGGGTTGTGAGCTCAGTCTGGGTCTGCAGAAGTAACTCCCAGAAAAATACTACTGGACAGAGGACAATGTAGGCATCCCAATTTGATTAACTGGGGCCATTGTCTTATGGCCAGTTTGAGATGCAGAGATAGCCTAATTCCAAAAGAAGCTTGTGATTAAAAGCCTCACAATAAACCTTCTATTGGAAACATAGTCATATTATATCTTCAAGTTTATGTGTGTATTTAGTGGTATCACTCTATATGAACTATCAGATATAGTTTCTACAAAGTTGCTAGTAAACCTTGTTCTCTGAACCTGTAATTCAGAGGGTCCCATGGCAAATGCTAGAAGAAGAAGAGGGTCCCATGAGGTTTTGATTTCTGGCAGCATTTCCATCACTATTGATTTTGGAGAAGCAAGGCAAGGACGGAAAGAGCAGCTGGAAACAACTATTGATTTGTTCATTTGACAAATATTTATGGAGTTTCTGCTACATGCTGGGCACTGTGCTAAATACTATGTGTAATTTAAGGAAGAAATGAATAGGACCCTGGTTGCAAGGCGCTTGTAGTCTACTAGAGAGAAGAAGACTTTAGTGCAAAACACAACATGAAATGTCATAGTAGGATAAAGGAATTCTGAAAAGAAAGGTCTTTTTTTTTTTCACTTGCAGATTTTGACAACGTAGTTGCATGGAGAAATGACAGTGGAAGGGTTTGGGGAGTACAGTTTGGGTTCCAATATGCAGACATAGGAAGGAAAGAAAATAGAGGCCATGTAGGCCACCACACACCCTTATGCCGTAGCTACTTGCTATATCTTGCACAAAGTATTATTAATTGTAAAAGGTGCAAGAGGAATGCCAACCACTATTCAGTTCTGGCTTTTGAAGCAAAATGGATGGAGCTGAGGTTATTATGCTAAGTGAAATTAGTAAAGCGGTGAAGGACTATAGATGACTAAAGCATATGAACTTGCAGCAACAAACAAACATAAAGCCCTAACTAACCTGTCTCTTGGACTTTGTGAGAAATAGATGTTTTTATTATTTTTTGGGGGGGTGAAGGGGAAGCACTGACTTTGGTGAAAAGTATAGTGATTTACATGTAATACATGCAGGTATAAAAATACTCCTGGAGGGGGCCAGGTGGTGGCATACCTGGTTAAAAGATCACATTACAGTGCACAAGGACCCTTTCTTTCTCTCCCTCTTTCTTTCTTTCTTCCACTCTCTTTCTTTCACTCTCTTTCTTTCTTACTTCTTTCTTTCTTTCTTTCTTCCTTTCTTTCTTCCTTTCTTTCTTTCTTTCTTTCTTTCTTTCTTTCTTTCTTTTTTCCTCTAGGGTTATGATTGGGGTTCAGTGCTAGCACCACAAATCCATTGCTATTGCTCTCTCTTTCTCTTCTATTTTATTCAATAAGACAGAAAGCAGAGGAGGATATAGAGAACAGAGAGACACCTGCTGATCTGCTTCACCATTCAGTGTCTCTGCTGCAGGTAGGGAGGGAGGATTTGAACCCAGGTTCTAGCATGGGTCCTTGCACATAGTACTGTGAGTATGTTTAACCAAGTGTACCATTAGCTGGTACCTCCCTTCTGTTTTTCTTAGATGTCAGACACAGAAAGAGAGCAAGAGGAACTGAGAGGAGAGAAACTTGTAGCACTGCTCTACTGCTCATGAAGCTTCCTCTCACTTCCTACAGATGGGAACTGGGAACTTGAACCGGGTCCTTGAGCACTGTAACATGTGTGCTCAACCAGGTTCGCCACCACCCACCTGGACCCCAGCAAAGGACTTCCTAAGGACAGAGCAGAGAACTCTATGAGAAACAGAGCCAGAGAAATAAGAAACTGGGGGGAAGAATAATTCTGCTGAAGAGACAGTAGATACAAAGATCTGGGAGTAAGAAGAAATTTAGCATGTTTGTAAGAAACTCAGGGGGAAAGGGGAAGAAGTGAGGTGGACAAGAGGGGCCAGGAGGTGGCTCACTTGGTTGAGCGCACACACATGCACAAGGATCCAGGTTCAAGCCCCAGGTCCTCACCTGCGGACAGGAAGCTTCTCAAGTGGTGAAGCAGGGCTGCAGGTGTCTTTCTGTCTCTCTCCCTCACAATCTCTCCTTCCCTCTTGATTTCTGGCTGTCTCTATCCAATAAATAAAGATAAAAAAAATAATAAAAAGTAAGGTGAACAAGTAGGGAAAAAGGTCAAAGCAGGTCATGTAAGCCACAGTAAGGAGTTTGGGTCTTTAAGTGAAATTATTGAAAACTTATCTTAAGGAGTTCAGAGGCTAGTAGAAGAGGCAGACATGTACAAAAATAATGATGCCACTATGGTCAACTTGAGAACAGTTGATTTTTAAAAACTTTTATTTTATTTTATCTTATCTTATTTTCTCTAAATATGGGAAGGGGCATGATTGTCTCACTTTAAGAGAGACTTGAATGTATTAAAGCCCTACAACAGATCTCAACCAATGTCAATTAAGAACAGATGATAGCCAACCTATTTCTTTTGCTTTGTTTTAGATAGCACTACTGGGTGATTTCCAGAATTTCCCAGTGGACAGAGCTCCAGTGACTTACAAAGGTAAATAGCTCCATAATTAGCCTGTGACTAGATTTACTTTTTTTAATTGTTTAATTTTTATTTTTTAAAATATTTCTTTATTTCCCTTTTGTTGCCCTTGTTGTTTTATTGCTGTAGTTATTATTGACGTCGTTGTTGTTGGATAAGACAAAGAGAAATGGAGAGAGGAGGTGACGACAGAGAGGAGGAGAGAAAGATAGACACCTGCAGATCTGCTTCACTGCCTGTGAAGCAACTCCCCTGCAGGTGGAGAGCCGGGGGCTCAAACCAGGATCCTTACGCCGGTCCTTGTGCTTTGCGTCACCTGCACTTAACTCGCTGTGCTACCGTCCCACTCCCTGTGACTAGATTTCTTCCCTCTCCTGTCTTCCTTTACACTACTCTACTAGTGTATTTTGGATTCATTATTTTACCTGTCAATGGAAAACACTTGATTTTTACCTGTTACCAGTGATGATCAGATCTGGCTGCAGATTAGAGAAAGTTAGGAGCTACTCTATAAGACTAGGTGCCATTCTCCAAATTTCTGATTTTAATCACACTGGGCTGAGATTGGACCTCCATGTGTTAAAGAAGCCACACAGATGATTTGAATGCTATAAAGACTGAGAACTACTGTTGAGGAAAGAAGCAGGATTCCAGAGAGCAAATGTTGATAATGTTCAGGCAAGTTCACTCAGGAAATCACAAATACAGCACCTGGGAAGTTTTCTTGAAGATCAAGGCTGGAATCAAATAACTTACATAGTGTCTAGAAGTTTCTGTGCGTACAGAAATGTTTTCAAGAGATAATCACAAAACCCCGAACAGGTAGCTTGATGAGTCTTGTGTAAGGAAAAGGAATTAAAGAGCAGGTTTTCCAACAGCAAAATGACACAAGAGGTAAATCAGAGATAACATGCATATTTTAGAAAAGAAATAAAAATGAAGCTATCAATTTGACAGTCAAATTATTGAGTCCTGATAGTAAGCCACTATTTGATGTTCTGAATAGTCTGAGACATTTGCCCTACAGCAAGGGAGGAACAAAGGGAGCAACAGAAATGCTAACTTAAAAAAAAAGAAATCTTGGCAGATGCTGTCTTCTGCAGTCCAGTGAATCATCCCACAACTGGTAGGACTCTTTGTGCATTCACACAAATAAATAATAGGGGTTTCCAGTCTTTTTTTACTGCATACTCTGAAAATGATGTGGCAGTGCCAAATTATATTTGAGTCAACATCATGATTCAGAATTAAAATTGGGGTACTGCTAAACTCCAGCTATAAGAATATTGAGTGCAGGGAGCCGGGTGGTAGCGGGTTAAGTGCACGTGATACAAAGCACAAGGACTGGCATAAGGATCCGGGTTCGAGCCCCCGGCTCCCCACCTGCAAGGGGGGGGGTTGCTTCACAAGGGGTAAAGCAGGTCTGCAGGTGTCTATCTTTCCCCTCTCTGTCTTCCCCTCCTTTCTCAATTTCTGTCTGTCCTATCCAACAACAATGGCAGCAATAACAACAATGATAATAATAACAACAACAATAAACAACAAGGGCAATAAAAGGGAAAAAATAGCCTCCAGGAGCAGTGGATTTGTAGTGCAGGCACTGAGCCCCAGCAATAATCCTGGAGGCAAAAAAAAAAAAAGAATATTGAGTACATAGTAATATATCTTAGGAAAAGTTGGTAGCACCACTTCAAAACTTACTCTTTTTTTTAAACTTAGTGAACAGTAGACTTGAGCAAGATGTGCCTAATGTATTGAGTTGCTTTTTTGAAATTATTGTTATTGATTTAATTGTGATTGACAAGTCTGCTGGATAAGAGGGTACAATTCCACACATTTCCCACCACCAGAGTTCCACATCCCATTCCACTTCCATTGGAGACTTTCCTATTCTTTATCCCTCTGACAGGATGGACCAAAGATTTTTATGCGGTGTAGAAGGTAGAGGATCTGTCTTCTGTAATTGCTTCTCTACTGGATATGGGAGGTCATTTCACACTCCCAGCCTGTTTCTATCTTTCCCTAGTGGGGCATGGCTCTGGAGAGGTGGGGTTCCAGGACACATCGGTGAGGTACTCTGCTCAAGGAATTCACATTGGCTTGTGTTGCTTTTGATACTCAATTTAGAATATAAGCCAAACTGTGCTTGTAAATACATTGGAACATTTAACTTTATATCCTGCTCTATTTGTATTTCATTTTTTTAAAGCCACAGAAACATCTACTTGTGACCCAATATTTCTTAATTTTACTTTTCTTTTAAAGAAACTTTATTTTTAATTTTTTCCCCTTTGTTGCCCTTGTTTATCATTGTTGTTATTGTTATTATTGATGTCATTGTTGTTGGATAGGACAGAGAGAAATGGAGACAGGAGGGGAAGACAGAAGGGGGAGAGAAAGAGAGACACCTGCAGACCTGCTTCACAGCTTGTGAAGAGATGCCCCTGAAGGTGGGGAGCTGGGGGCTTGAACCGGGATCCTTGATGGTCCTTGCGTTTCTCACCATGTGTGCTTAACCTGATGCACCACCGCCCGGCTCTCTCTATTTGTATTGTCTATATTGTTTGTACTAAATCACTGTGCAGTAGTATATTCTTTTTAAAAATTTAAATAATAGTGCAGGGGAGATAACATATTGGTTATGCAAAACTCTCATGCCCAAGGCTCCAAGGTATCAATTTCAATCTCCCCCACCACCACCAGCCAGAGCTGGGCAGTGCACTAGAAAAAGAAAATTACTACAGTAAAAAAAAAAAAAATGAGGACAGGTGGTGGTATACCCAGTCAAGTGGGGAAACTTTGAGGAGTGAAGCAGGTCTGCAGATGTCTCTCTTTTCCTTTCCTTCTCTACTCCCCCCCTTCTTTGTCCTTTGTCTTATCAAATAAAATAGGGGGGAAATCAGAAAAAGGACAAAAAGGCTGCTGGGAGTTGTGGATTTGTAGTTGCCAGCATAGAATTCCTGAGATGACGCTGACGGCAACAAACACACAAGAAAATACTTTATTTATTTCAATGAGAGAGACAGAGACTTAGCTCTGGTTTATGGTGGTGCTGGGGATTGAACCTGGAACCTCAAAGCCTCAGGCATGAAATCTTTTGCAGAACCATTATGCTACCTCCCCAACCCTAGTATATCCTTTTGTATATGTTAAATTTACACTGTTCTAAATGATCTATTCTGAAATCTGTTACGGAGATGTTAATGAATAATAAGTCTCCAAACTGTCACTATTTTACTACTCCATTCATTTTGTTAAAACTTTTTATTAGTGATTTAATAAGATTAACAAGATTGTAAGATAACAGGGTTACAATTGCTGTTAAAAATTTAATCAGCATACAATTGCTGTTAAAAATTTAATTGCATACAATTCCCACAAATCCCCTTCCCTCCACTGGAAGCTTCCCTATTCTTTATCTCTCTGGGAATATGGACCAAAATTCTTTATGGGGTACAGAAGGTGGAAGGTCTGCCTTCTGTAACTGCTTCTCCACTGGACATGGACATTGGCAGGTCTAGTACTTCATTCTCACTATTCTTCCATATGTAGGGAAGTCCAGTTATTTGGGAAAAAAAGGTACATATATATTTTTTTCCTAGATGACCTCTAGAACAATGATAGTTAAGCCTTTGCATTTTTTTTGTGTTTATGAAAATTCAAAATACAGTAAAGAATGGAAAGTCATATTTGGTTGTTTAATTTCTCCAGGTAAGTCCATTAGAGGCAATACTTATTATTTATCCTTTTCTTAATTTATAAAATAAACACAATGACAAGACCATAGGAGAAGAGGGGCACAGTTCCACACAATTCCCACTACCAGAGTTCTGTATCTCATCCCCTACCTTGAATTCTTTCCTATTTTTTATCCTTCTCGGAGTATCAACCCATGGTCATCATGCGGTGCAGAGGGTGCAGGGTCTGTCTTCTGTAATTGCTTCTTCACTGGATATGGGCATTGGCAGGTCAATCCATACTCCCAAAATGTCTCTGTTGTTCCCTAGTGGTGCAGGGCTCTGAAGAGGCAGGTTTCTAGAGTACATTGGTGAAGCCATCTGCCCAGGGAAGTCAGGTTGGCATCATGGTAGCATTTGCAACTTGGTGGTTGAAAAAACATTAAGATGTAAAGCAGAACAAATTGTTTAATAATCAGAAAGCTAAAGGTAACTATATAGCAGATGAGATTTGGGGTCTCCATTTTGGAAAAAGCTAGTAGGTCTCTTTTAGGTATATTCCAAGGGGCCCATGACTTTACTAATTTTTGCCTAGTCCAACAGCTAACATGCAGGTGGGCTAAAGGTTTTGTCTAGAGAGATGGTGTCAGAGTTGGAAATAGGACTAGAAAGCTGGATCTGGGCAGAGAGTAGCTCCCAAATATAGGAAAAGTATATAAATATTGTTAACTGTAAACCCCATCGATTTGATCTGGGGCCCATATTTGGTACAGGAGCCAAATATGTGTAACCTCTGCATCTCCACGCTCACATTCCATGGTCATAGCTAGGAATATTCTAGGCTGCATTCATTGTAGGATCCATCTTCCTCAAGTGGTAGAGTATGGTGACCCAACTTTCCTTCAGAGAATGGGGCAGTCCCTACTATTATTGATCCAAATTGAGGGCAAGGTCCAGTAGAGGCCCACAAGAGGGTCTATTATGTTGTTCCTGATGGAGATGACCAGTGATAGTAGAGACAGGGATCTCTTAGAGATCTAGAACCATCATGTTGATGTGGGAACCCCAGGATTCCCTGAGTAGGGCCCTGGATGATGGGGTGGCCTGGTAGTGACCAAAAGAGCCATTGTTAATGTATTCCGGTCTGGTCTCTTGCCCTTATCCAGCTTTTGTAGTCCCTACTTTGTCTGACCATATTAGCTTTGGAGTGAATGAGGAAAGTGAAATAGGAAGAAGATGAGGAAGGTATCTAGGTCTAAGTCGAAACTATCTGATTAAGTACATTGTGGTGTCTTTAAGGTCTCTCTACTTGCTTGCTGTATTTATTGAATCACTGCAAACTACTGTGCACTTGTATTTTTTCACTTTTACTTTGAGGTATATATTTTCCCCTAACTTATAGACACATGTGCATATGTGCTCTATCTCATGGGCCCTGGTTTAGGTTCTGTGATCTAGGTTCTGTGGCTTTGTTAGGAAGCACAGCACCTGAAATGGAATTACAGAGTCCTGTGAGCTAGGAAAGGTCTCAGCAGAGTAATGGAGCTGAAGAGCTGACACCTCTGGGCACAACCCAAAGTGAAGCATGTCAAGTTGGTACTGGTTGCATTGATTTGGTTGAGATCAGCAAATGCAGTATCAATTCATATGGATTGAGAGAAGCATGTAGGAAAAGGAACCCAACCCCAAAGGATCCACGACTAGGAGAAATATGGGTTCTATAGACAATGGAGAAGGTTCCTAATATCTTAGAGTTTAAGAAGGCAATAGGCAGTTATTGTTATAACCAAATTCCTTGGAAATTTGGTTGACTTTGAAAATCTTATTGTTAGGATTTGCTGTATTATATAAGACCTCACCATGACTTATGTCATTTAATGCTATATCTTGATGCAACAAATTTCTGATCTCCTTTGTCTAAGATTATAGGTGGTTTAATATTTCAAAAAATTATTATTAGAAATGTATTAACAATTTAAGCCTGCTGTTAAAAATTGAATCAGTTTACCAATTTAAAACTTTAAGTGTTTAGACTGAGAATATATACTCAGAACTGGGGTCTGTGCATCAAAAAGTTTGAGATAGTCAATCTATTTTCCCCTCTTACTAATTATTTCTTATTTACTTAATATTTTACCCTGTATCATTCCTTTCTTTGTTTCCTAAAATTTTTAAATAATAATTTTTGATTTTGTGGTTACCTTGGTTTACAAGTTTATCGAGTGGGGGCATTCTTTATATATATATATTTGTTGTTTTTCATTGTTGTTGTAGTTATTATTGTTGTTATTGATATCATTGTTGTTAGATAAGACAGAGAGAAATGGAGAGAGAAGGGGAAGACAGAGAGGGGGAGAGAAGACAGACATTTGTAGACCTGCTTCACCATCTGTGAAGCAACTCCCTTGCAGGTGGGGAGCCAGGGGCTTGAACCGGCATCCTCACGCTTGTCCTTGTGCTTCGCACCACGTGTGCTGAACCGGGGCTTGAACCGGCATCCTCACGCTTGTCCTTGTGCTTCGCACCACGTGTGCTGAACCGGCTGCGCTACCACCCGACTACCACCCGACTCCCGGTTTACAAGTTTATATAGTGTTTCAGAATTATAATTTTTATCTTCTCAAACTGTGTTATTTAAGTAAGTAACTCACCTCATATAAGTCCTTTTGTATCTCTTGTAGGTCTGGTTTAGTGGTGATGAATTCTTTCAGTTGTTGCTCGTCTGAAATGTTCTTAGAGTTCCCTTCAAATCTGATTGATAACCTAGTAGGATAAAGCTTTCTTGGGTGGAGGCTTTTTCTACTCGGAATTTTGAATACATCCTGTCAGTTCATTTTAGTCTGCAGAGCTTCTGCTGAGGAGTCAGCTGATAAAGGGCCAGGTTGTGGTGTACCAAGTAGAGCACATGTGTTACAATGTGCAAAGGCCTGGGTTCAAGCCCTCAGTTCCCCACCAGCAGGAGGAAAGCTTCACAAGTGCTAACGCACTGCTATAGGTGTTCATTCTCTCCTCCTCTCTAGCGCCCCTTTTCTGTCTCATTTTCTGTTTCTGTCAAATTAGATAATCAGTTAATTTTTAAAAATCAGCTAATAGTCTTAGGACTTTGCTAAGGGGTTTCCTTTGCTTTTTTTTTTTTTTTTTGATAGTACTTTCAGACTTTTTTTTTCTTTCTTTATTTTACCAGCACACTGCTCAGCTCTGGTTTATGGTGGTGAGGTGAGGGGGACTGAACATTGGACTTTGGAGCTTCAGGCTCGATATTTTCCTTACATGGCCATTATGCTATCCCTACCCTGTACTTTCAGATATATCTGTCTTTGAACTTTGCCATTTTAGCTGCTATGTGCCTTGGTGGACACAGGTATGGATTTGCTTTTTTGGGGAATCCACTGGAACTACTGGATTTACAGAGTCTATCTTCTTTAATTAGGAAAAATTTTTAGTTAAAATTTCTTCATATATGAATTATTTAAAAAATATTTATTCCCTTTTCATTGCTCTCGTTGTTTTATTGTTGTAGTTATTATTGTTGTTATTGATGTCATTATCATTGGATAGGACAGAGAGAAATGGAAAGAGGAAGGGAAGACAGAGACGGGAGAGAAAGATAGACTCCTGCAGACCTGCTTCACCGCTTGTAAAGCGACTCCCCTGCAGTAGGGAGCCGGGGTGTGGGGGGGGGGCTGGAACCAGCATCCTTATACTGGTCCTTGTGCTTTGCACCACCTGTGCTTAACCCGCTGTGCTACCGCCTGACTCCCCATATATGAATTCTGTCCCATTTTGTCATTCTAGTTCTCTTCTCCTTCTTGTACCCCTATCACTTGAATGCTGTTCACCTTGATGTTGTCCCATAACTCTTGTATCATCTTCATTATATTTTAGTGCTTTTAAAATTTTAGCTTTTTTTTTTTTAGGGGGGAAGGGCAGCTTCTTTAAAAAAATATTTTGTTTCTTGAGTAGAAAGAGACATTGAGAGTGAAGGGGGATATAGAGAATGAGAAATAGAGACTCCTGCAGCACTACTTCACAGTGCATGCAGTCCCCTTACATGTGGGGACTGGAGCCTTGATATGCTCTACAGGGTGTGCTGCTGCCCAGCCCCCTATGGCTGCTTTTCTCATTTTCTTACTCTCCACTCTGATCCTCTATATCTACCTAATCTTCCCCCCCCCCTTCTCTTCAGAGCTATTGCTGGAGCTTGTTGATAAGAATTCACAGCTCCCAACAAGTTTTTCCTTTTTTTTTTTCCTTTCCATTTCCATTTCTATTTTATGCTATAGGACAGAGAGTGATTGAGAAGGGAGGGGAAGATTGAGAAGGGGAGAGAAAGATAGACACTTACAGACTTGTTTCACCACTTGTGAAGTGTCCCCCCTGCAGATGGGGAGAGGGGACTTGAACCAGGTCCTTGTACATAGTACTATGTGTGCTTAACTGGGTGCACCACCACCCTGCATCTTCTATGTCTATTTTTTGTTGGTTATCTATTCTCTGCCTTTTAACCCTATCACTGTACTCTTCTTTGTTCTGATCATTCATTCATTATGAATTTATATATAAATTTCTTCATTATTTTTCTAAATTTGTTGTAGCCCTTTCCCACAATTCTCAATTTAATGAATATCTCTAGGACCACAACTTTGTTAAGAAATGGAGAGAGGAGGGGAAGACAGAGAAGGGAGAGAAAGACACCTGCAGACCCGCTTCACTGCTTGTGAAGCGACTCCCCTGCAGGTGGGGAGGCCGGGGTTGGAACGGGGATCCTTCTGCTGGTCCTTGCTTTTTGTGCCACCTGCACTTAACCCGCTGCACTACTGCCTGACTCCCATTTTCTTTCTTTTTTTAAAAGGATAATCTTTTTAAAAAAGTTTTTCAATTTATTCTCTGCCCCTCTCTGTCTTCCCCACCTCTCTCCATTTCTCTCTGTCCTATCTCACAACAACATCATTAACAACAACAATAATAACTATAATAACAATAAAAACAACAAGGGCAACAAAAGGGAAAAATAAATATATATTTAGAATGCTCTTTAAAAAGTCTAAAGAAAATATAATTTTTAGAAAACATTTTTTCTACTTAAAATTTTTTATTCATTTATTTATTACTGGATAGAGACAGAGAAATTGACACGGGAGGGAAAGATAGAGAGGGAGAGAGACAGAGTGACACCTGTAGCCCTGTTCACCTCTTGTGAAGCTTCCCCCCTGCAGATGGGGACCAGGGGTTTGAACCTGGGTCCTTAGGCACTGTAATGTGAGTGGTTAGTCAGTTGAGTCACCGCCTGACTGATCTTGCTTAAGGTGGTGTAGAGGATTGGACCTGGGACTTTGGAGCTTCAGGCTTTCGAGTTTCTTTGCATAACCGTTCTGCTATTTACCCCCACCCAAAATATAAATTTTTATTTTAATAGCTGTGTTTCTCCTATTGGCTAATCAGCTCATCCAGTGTGGGTAATTTTTAATGAATAATTAAAAGTCTCCAATTTAATTTTTATTCTTTTGCCTGAAGGTGGACTGATCAATAATATTGTAAGCAGATTTGATATCTTTTACTTATTCCATTCTACCTCCTATGTACAATAACCTTTAACTACCCAATACCTGGACATTCAAAAGTTAATATAAATTATCACATAACTTAGAAAGGAAATGATACAAGTGTTTCAATGTTGTTTTTTTTTTTTTTTCTAGTTCTGCTTTGACTTGTAGGCTGCATGATTCTACTGAATGTGAAACTGGATACAAGTAATTAAGCTCATTACTCTTTCATTGAAAGTTATAGCAACATATTCTATGCTACACCTGAGTCAGATGGGTCGATACTGGGGTAGCATAGAATGGTCCTACTCATGACCAAAGAACTAGAGGGATGCAGAGGTCATACAGGCTCCCAAGCTGAATATGGGCCCCAGATCAGATCAAATTGATGGGGTTTACAGTCAACAGTATTTATACACCTTTCCCATATTTGGGAGCTACTCTCTTCCCTGATCCAGTTGTCTAGTCCTGATCCAGTTTCCAGCCATGACATAATCTTCCCAGACAGTAACTAATCTTTTGTTGATTCCTAAGTGTTAGTTTACTTCCACTGTGGTCTGAGAAGATGCTTGGGATGATTTCAATGCTCTTGAATTTGCTGATGCTATCTCTGTGACCTAACATGTGGTCTATCCTTGAGAATGACCCATGTGGACTTGAGTAGAATGTGTGTTCCAGTTTCTTGGGATGAATGACTCTGAAAATGTCCAATAGTTCTAGTTTATCTATCTCCTCATTTAGCTCCATCATGTCTTTATTGATTTTCTGCCTGGATGGTCTGTCAAGTTGAGAGAGTAGGGTGTTGAAGTCCCCTACTATGACTGTGTGCTATTAATATATTGCTGTAGCTCTTTCAGTAGATGCTTGATGTATTTAGATGGCTTCTCCTTGGGTGCATAGATGTTAATAATTGTTAAATCCTCCTCTGAGCATTAAGTAATGTACATCCCTATCTTTTAAAATTTTATTTATTTTAAAGTCTATCATGTCAGATATGAGAATAGCTGTTCCTGCCCCTTTTTGTGGGCCATTGGCTTATAAGATAGTTTTCCAACCTTTCACTTTGAGTCTGTGTTTGTCTTGTTGAGTTAGATGGGTTTGCTGTAGACAACACATTGTTGGGCTGTGTTTTTGGATCCATCTTCCTACTTTGTGCCTTTTAATAGGTGAATTCAGGCCATTGACATTTATTGGTATCAAAGATTGCAGATATTTTAATGCCATTCTTGTAGATTTTTTAGAGTGTTCCTGTAGAAGGCATATTTATGGTAGTCTGACTATTTATAGGAGACCTTTCAGAACTTCTTTCAGGGCAGGCTTGGTGATAGTTGATTCTTTCAACTGTTGCTTGTCTAAGAAGGTTTTTATGCCTCCATCTAGTCTGAATCACAGTCAGCAGGATACAGTAGTCTTGGTTGAATGCCTTTCTCATTGAGCACTAGATAGATACCTTGCCATTCTCTTCTGACCTGTAGTGTTTGTGTATAGAAGTTTGCTGCTAGTATTATGGGCTTTCCTCTGTAGGTGACTGTTTTTCTTTTGCAGCCTTCAGGATCCTCTCTTTACCCTTATTCCTTTCTATTCTAAATATGATGTGTTTTGGTGTCTTTAAGACTGGGTTAATTCTGTTTGGGACCCTCTGGGCTTCTTGAACCTTTATGTCTTTGATGTTGTCTAGACTAGAGAAGTTCTTGGCTATTATATCCTGAAGAATGCTTTCTTCCCCTCCCTCCCTGTCTTCCTCTGGTAATCCAATAATGCATATATTATTTCTTTCTTTTAAAAATTATTTATTTATTCTCTTTTTGTTGCTTTTGTTGTTTTATTGTTGTTGTTATTGTTGTTGATGGATAGGACAGAGAAAAATGGAGAGAGGAGGGGAAGACAGAGATGGGAAGACAAAGATAGACACCTGCAGACCTGATTCACAGCCTGTGAAGTGACTGCCTTGCAGGTGGGGAGCCGGGGCTCGAACTGGGGTTCTTACTCCAGTCCTTGCGCTTTGCGCCACAAGTGCTTAACCCACTGCGCTACCATCCAACTCCCTCGGATATTATTTCTTTTGAAGTCATCCCATAGGTCTCTGTTGTTGTTTTCAGTATCTCTTAATATCTTTTTGATATCTCTTACTTCTTTTTTAGTTGTCTCTAATTCGTCCTTGATCTTGCTAATTCTGTCTTCAGCCTCATTGATTCTATTTTCTCTCCCCTCTACTGTTTTCTGGAGATCATCTATGTTGTTACCCAGTTCTGATATTGTTTTATCTTGTTCAGCTAGTTGTGTTCTTAGTTCAGCTATTTCAGCTTCCAGCTCTCTAATAACCTTGAGATAATTAGTGTTTTCTCCCAGAGTCTCATTTGTTGTTTCTGTATTTCTGATGACAATTCTTGAAACATTTTACTCACTCTTGTGATTATTTCCTTAACTAGTGTTTGGATGTTGACCTCATTATTTTGTGCTTCATCAACCTTTGGGGGGCTTTTAACTGGAGTCTTGTCCTGGTTCATTTCTCTAATATTTCTTCTTGTTGGTTTAACCATTCTATATAGTATGTTAGGAGATCCCTCTCTAAGTATTTTTCTAATTACTGATGGCTCTTGCCTGGATTGACTAGTGTCTAAGTAAGGTAATTAAAGAGTTCACAGTTGTGGAAACTGACCAGTTGTTTCAATATTATTTTAATTCCTGAGTTGGAGCACAGAGGCTGTTAAAAAGCCTCTTTTGTTCTTTTTCTTCCCTGTAGCCTATGGAAGCATGAGGACTTTTAAACTATAAGTAGGCTTCTTAGTTTAATCCCTCACTCCTAAGAAAAAAGCAGGGTGTGGCAGAAATAATAGAGTGGTTATGCAAAGAGACTCTTACAGCCCCACTGCTAGGCCACTGAGGTATAGATCTTCTCCTGAGTTTCCTGGTTAGTTTTCTGTTCCCTGGTGTCAGCACAGTGCCTCCCTCCTACTGCTCCAGCTTCTGAGGGCAGTAGCAATGGAGACTCACAGTTACAATTGGTGAGTCTTAGGGGAGTCCTCTCCTCCCTTC
Source organism: Erinaceus europaeus (assembly GCF_950295315.1). Lineage (NCBI taxonomy): Eukaryota > Metazoa > Chordata > Mammalia > Eulipotyphla > Erinaceidae > Erinaceus > Erinaceus europaeus. The sequence continues at coordinate 24,495,875 of NC_080169.1, forward strand.
AGCCATCTTTTTGTTGTTGAAACAGACTGGAGGTGGTGTCTCAACTGGTAAATTGCTGGACAGTTACCAAACACTTAATCTCTCCCTAGGCTCCTCTATGTCCATGAGTCACATGTATTTGCACTCATGGGTGATTTGGTGGGTTCCTGAAGTCGTTCTAGTCCTGTCTTGTTGCGGTCCCAGATGATCTCCTCTCCTTTGTTTTTTTTTAATTTTTGATGTAGTATTATTGTTCTTGTTATTGATGTCATTGTTGTTAGATAGGACAAAGAAAAATGGATAGAGGAAGGGAAGACAGAGAGGGGGAGAGAAAGATAGACACCTGCAGACCTGCTTCACCTCTTGTGAAGTGACTTCCCTGCAGGTGGGGAGACGAGGCCTCAAACCGGGATCAGAACACTGGAATTGCTACAAGGGTTATTGCTGGGGCTGGGTGCCACCACTCCTAGAGGACATTTTTTTCTTTCCAGAGACTATTTTTCTTCCTTTCTTTCTTTCTTCCTTGCTCCCATCCTTTCTTCTTTCCCTCCCTCCTTCCTCCCCTCCTCCCCTCCCTTCTCCTTTTCTTCATTCTTTTCTGTCTTTCTTTCTTCCTTTCTTTCTGTTTTTATTAGATAGGACAGACAGAAATTGGGAGGGGAGGGAAAGATAGTGAGAGGGAGATAAAGAGAGACACCTGCTGACTTGCTTCACTGCTTGCTTAGCATCCTCCCTAAATATAGGGAATGAGACTTGAACCTGGGTTTTCTGCATGATAATGTGTGTGCTTAACTGGATGCACCACTCCCCAGCCCCCACTATTATTATTTTGGTACATTTCTTCTTGACGTTTTTAATATCTGCTTTCCTCTTTCATTCCTCCTTAAATAATTGAACATTCACAATTTTCAGTTAATGTTTTATCATAAACATTTTGGTTTTTCATTTTGAAATGTTTGGATGTATTATTATTTTCCCTTGTACATATTATTATATACATTTTCCTTCTTCTTCTTCTAGCGTTTGCCCTTCTTCTGTAGCCAGTCAACAGCGTCAGGTTGAAAGCTGTCAGGAGCTGCTTGTTGCTGGCTTTGAAAGTGACTGGGATCCGTGGATTCAGTTGGCTAGGAAGGATCGTCAGTTTCCCCAGTGAATGGGTACTCACGGGATGGACCACGAGAAGGTCGATCCAATGCATCTTTATCACATATGAACAAGAATTTCATATGAGGAAGAAAATTGGAAAGAAAGAGAGACAAACCAGAGTACCCCCCTGCTACATGCAGTGCCGGGAGAAGTCTGGTGATCTGCCAATTGAGTCACTTCTCTAGTTGCTGTCTGTATTATTTTCAGTAGTTACAAAATATTTCTCATTCTATAACCATAATTTATATTATGTTTTTTAAAATTTTTTATCATCTTTGTTTATTTATTGGATAGAGACAGCCAGAAATTGAGAGGAGGAGGGGAGATAGAGAAGGAGAGAGACAGAGAGACACCTGCAGACTTGCTTCACCACTCGCAAAGCTTTCCCCCTGGAGCTGGGGACCGGGGGCTCGAACCTGCATCCTTGTGCACTTTTACACGTGCACTCAACCAGGTGTGCTACCACCCAGCCCCAATTTACTTTATGTTCTTATCTCTGTTAGGCTTTTAGATTATTTAAAGCATTTTGCCATCACAAACAACTGTGGTTTGTTTCTTTTCTTTCTTTTTTTTATTTAACAAGAAAGAAGCTTGTGAACTTCAAAATGTAGTAACATAGGTTCTGGGTGATAATATTTATAAGGCTTTCACTCATATAAAATTTGTTTTGTGGTTATAGGAGCAATTTATTTTCCAAAACTGAAGTATATTTAGTGTTCATTTCATAGCATTCTGACCAGTTTTGCAAATTAAAATACAGTTAATTTTTTTCTTTTAAAAATATTTGTTTATTTATTCCCTTTTTGTTGCACTTGTCATAGTTATTATTGTTGTTGTTATTGATGTCGTTGTTGTTGGATAGGACAGAGAGAAATGGAGAGAGGAGGGGGAAGACAGAGAGGGAGAGAGAAAGACCTGCTTCATCTCTTGAGAAATGACTCCTCTGCAGGTGGGGAGCCGGGGCTCCAACTGGGATCCTTGAGCTGGTCCTTGCACTTTGCCCCAAGTGCACTTAATCCACTTTGCTACCACTTAACTCCCCCAGTTAAATCTTTTCTAATATGAATTTTAGATACTTTTTTTTTTATCGTTTTCAAATGTAGAAAGTGTTCTCCTATATTGTTCTCTCCATGTTGACACATACATTTTATGGTTTACTATGCTTCCTATATATAATTTAGCACAATTGGGAAGGAAGTTGATATATTCAGGACCTAAGAACCTTGAATATGACTTGTCTAATCTTGAAGTAAGTAGTTGACTAATAGTGCTATAGAAGGAGTAATGTTGGGGGCCAGGCGGTATCCCAGCAAGTTAAGGGCACATGGCGCAAAGCTCAAGGACCGGCATAGGGATCCCAATTCGTGCCCCCCCCCTCCACACCTCAGGGGGGGTCGCTTCACAAGCGGTGAAGCAGGTCTTTAGGTGTCTATCTTTCTTGCGCCCTCTCTGTCTTCCCCCTCTCTCTTGATTTCTCTCTGTCCTATCCAACAACTACAGCAGTGACAATAACAATAATAACGATAAACAACAAGGACACAACAAAAGGGAAAAAAAATGGCCTCCAGGATCAGTGGATTCATAGTGCAGACACCGAGCCGAGCAATAACCCTGGAGAAAAAAAAAAAGGAGTAATGTTTGTTGCTGGAGTAGACTCCTTATGTCTCACATTGTCAGTATTGCTAAATTTCACTGATTTGTTACTCTTCTACCTCTGTCTCTATGGACAGAATTGGAATGTAGAGATTTAAAACATAAAAGCTATCTGAAAGAGCACTATCTGGAATATTGTGTATAGACTGCTGCAATAAAGAAGCTAGCAAAAGCAAGTTTTATTCTGAAATAAAAAAACAAGAACTTTTATTTAAATGGATAAAACATTGCCATTCAATTTTAATGTCTTTAAGTGATGCATTTCCTACTGTTAATAGCAGTAATCCCCATGGAGAGTAACATTCTTGTTAGTCATAATAGATCTCTGTTCACTCATTTAACAGCTTGAAAGAACACTTTTTAGACAGTAGAATAGTAATTAATCTTTGCTGTAATATTTCTTCAGTGACTTGTGAAGAAGTGGTATTGTTTTGTAGGTTATTATTGATTCTAATTTGGTGAATTGGAGGTATTGCTATCATGCCTTTTCAAGGAATTAACAAATTTTCATTAGAGATTGCTATTTACAAATTAACAAAGTCATTTTTACAGGTTAACAGTTCTTTTCTTTACAAGTATAAATTCTAATTCAGGGTTATGAAAATAATTATGCAACTTTGTGTGTTATACTGTGCGCACGCTAAGCGATTGCGCCACTGGAGCTCCAGTATACTGTATTTCTTATTGAAAATACATGGTGAAATGTTTTGCTTGCTTGCCTCCAGGGTTATCATTGGGGCTCCACGCAGGCACTACAAATTGCTCCTGGAGCCCATTTTCCCACTGTTGTTGTTGCTGTTATAGTTGGTGTTGTTGAACAGGACAGAGAGAAATTGAGAGAGGAGGGGGAGATAGAGAGGGAGAGAAAAGACATCTGCAGACCTTGCTGATTCAGCCCTTATTCATTAAACCATACTGCTAGTGTATAATAATATATAACAGGCGTTAAACTTTTGAGGCCTCTGGAAAACACACATGTGCACACCAAAAGGATGTTTTTTTTAAATTTTATTTACAAAAAGAAAACGCTGACAAAACCATAGGATAAGAGGGACACAACTCCACACAAATCCCACCACCAAAACTCCACATCCCTTCCTCTCCCTTGGTAGCTTTCCTATTCTTTAACCTTCTGGGAATAGGGACCCAAGGTCATTGTGGGATGCAGAAAGTGGAAGGTCTGGCTTCTGTAATTGCTTCCCCGATGAACATGGGCGTTGACAGGTTGATCCATACTCTCAGCCTGCCTCTCTCTTTCTCTAGTGGGGCGGGGTTCTGGGGAAGCAGAGCTCCAGGACACATTGGTGCGGTTGTCTGTCCAGGGAAGTCTGGTTGGCATCATGCTAGCATCTGGAACCTGGTGGCTGAAAAGAGAGTTAATGTATATGGCCAAACAAATTGTTGACCAATAATGGACCTAAAGGCTGGAATAGTGCAGATGAAGAGTGTGGGGGGGTTCCTCCATTTTGTAGACAGCTAGTAGGCATATTTTAGTTCTATTCCAAAGTACCTGTGGCTATACTAGTTTTTTTTTCTTCTTCTTCTTTTTCTCCTTGAGCCTGAAATCTGTTATGCAGGTGGATCCAAGTTATTGTCTGGGGAGATGATGTCATGGATGGAAAGGGACAGAAAGCTGATCAGGGAAGAGAGTAGCTCCCAAATATGGGAAAAGTATATAAATATTGTTGGCTATAAACCCCACTGATTTGATGTGATCTGGGGCTCATATTCAGCTTAGGAACCTATGTGACCTCTGCATCCCTGTAGATCTGAGCTCACATTCTGTGGTCATGAGTAGGAACATTCCAAGCTACCCCAATATCGGCCCATCTTCCTCAGGTGTAGCATAGAGTATGTTGTCCAGCCTCTCTTCGGAGGATGGGACGTTCTCTACCGTTGTTGATCCAAGCTGAGGGCAAGGTCAAAAAGATGTGTTCTATTCAATACACAGCTAAACCAAGATTTGATTAGGATGAGCTCAATAAAAGTAAAGCATTGGTAGCTATAGCATTTTTCATTGAGTCATCTCAAGGTACTTGTAAAATATATTATGATAAATATATATAAATATCACAGTTTGCCCACTGGGGACTCATGCTCCTGGTGGACTCTAATTTTCTTTTTAAATGTCAGAGAGAGAGAGAGAGAGATTGAGAGAGAGAGGGACCACATATTATTCGTGGACCTTCTGTCAGTGTCATGCACTATGCTTTCATATAGTACCAAGTGCTAGACCCCCAGTCCTCCTATGTGATAAATGGTGTGTGTGCTATCCTGGCTGAGCTGCCTACTATCCACAGAATATCCTTTCTTCCATATATATTTATGTGTGTTTGTGTGTATTTTTCTTCTTAATTCCAAATCATTTTATTAGAGGAAATAATGGTTTACAGGACAGTTGTTGACACATGGGTACATAAAGAATGTATTTTATCAAAGAAAGCAACTCTATAATTAAATTATTGATTTAGGTACTTGTGTATAAATATTTTACTGTTTGTGGATTATTTTTCAGGTTTTGCTCACATCCACCAAAGTGAGCATATATATTTATAACATACATGTATTTTATTTTTGCCATTGCATGGTTCCAGTGTAATTTTTTTTTTTCAGATAGTGAAAGAAAGTTAGGGAGAGATAGGAAAGGAGAGACACCACAACACTGCTCTGTCTCTATGCGGTGTTTGGTGTTCCCCTGTGGTGATCAGGAGCTGGAACCCTGGCCTTTGCACTTTGTAAAGTGTGTGCTCTGTGGGTAAGATGTCTTGCAGTCCCTATACAAGCAAATTTTTTCTTTCTTTCTTTTTAACATTTATAGCGTCTAATGAACCTTCCCATGTGGTTTCAAGCAAGCAGGACACAGGCTATTCCAATACCTTTAATATTCTCCTCAGCTCGTCTACTGAAAAATTTGGCCTTCACAATGACAGGCTGCTCTGGGAGCTTTCCCTTCCAGAGGATTTTGTAGTGGCCCAACCGCACCACGTGGATGATGGGGGCAGCTCCAGTTTTTTTTTTTTTTTTTTTCAGTATTTACCTGTGTCTGCTCACCAACCAGGGTCCACAGTTTATCCAGATTGACAGTCAGGCAGAAACTCTGATTCCTCTTCAAGTGGTAATGACGCATGCCAACTTTCTTGAAGTAATGTGGGTGATATTTGTCAAAGTTGATACTGTAGTGATGCACACCACCAGCGTTGCCGCGGCCTCCCGGGTTGCTTTTGGTGTTTGTTGATGCAGCTGTGGCCGTGGCTCAAGTGGCCCAGGAGCTTGCGGGTCTTCCTGAGTCTGGATGGCATGTCGGCAGTCGAAATGAAAGAACACAAACAAAATCTTACTGTGAATTTTTTTTTAATAAACAACTTTTAAAAATATTTATTTATTCCCTTTTTGTTGCCCTTGTTGTTTTATTGTTGTAGTTATTATTGTTGTTGTTACTGATGTCCTCTTTATTGGATAGGACAGAGAGAAATGGAGAGAGGAAGGGAAGACAGAGGGGGGAGAGAAAGACAGGTACCTGCAGACCTGCTTCACAGCTTGTGAAGTGACTCCCCTGCAGGTGGGGTCTTACTGTGAATTTTTATGATTTTATTTGATACTGAGATTTAAACAGTTTCCTTGGGATCCCTTTGATCTAAAATCATTTTTTTAAATAATGCTTTTTTCTTTTTAAAATTCTTTTGTATTTATTTATTTATCTATTCCCTTTTGTTGCCCTTATTTTATTGTTGTAGTTATTATTGTTATTGATGTCATTGTTGTTGGATAGGACAGAAAGAAATGGAGAGAGGAGGAGAAGACAAAAAAGTGGAGAGAAAGAGAAACACCTGCAGACCTGCTTCACCGCTTCTGAAGCGACCCCCCCTGCAGGTGGGGAGCCGGGGGCTGGAACCGGGATCCTTATGCCATTCTTGTGCCCGCTGTGCTACCGCTACCACCTGACTCCCCTGATCTAAATTCTTTTTTTTTAAATTATCTTTATTTATTGGATAGAGACAGCCAGAAATTGAGAAGGTAGGGGAGACAGAGAGACACCTGCAGACCTGCTTCACCCCTTGTGAAGCTTTCCCCTTGCAGGTGGGGACTGGGGGCTTGAACCCGGGTCCCTGAGCACTATAACCTGTGTGCTCAACCAGGTGCACCACCACCCGGCCCCCTGATCTAAATTCTTTTACACTCGTAAACAAAGTCCAGCCATTCTAATCACCTGTCATGTACTGTTTTATATAATTCATATTTTGTAACTCAGACTATTTTGTTGGAAACATTCACATCACACTAAGAACCTATTGGAATCATGTAACTTTTCAGAATAATTGTGAAAGAAGAATAGTGATACAGAAATTCCCAGCCATCTTTTAAAAAGTTTATCATAGACAGGCCATCTGGGATACAATGTGGGAATGTGAAGGAATAAAATAAATTGAACTGGGGTTTTTTAAATAACTATCATCCTGAGAGACTCCGGGTGGGCCCAGAGAAAAAGTCCATACTCACAGACACTCTGGACTATGAGATGGAAATATATATATCTTAAATATCCCATGTAGGGTAATGGTATTCCTGAATAGTCATGCAAAGCACAGGTGCAGATGATAGAAAGCAGCATGGCTTAGAGTGACTGAACGTTAGCACTATTAGGTTGGTATTATAAAAGTTTTATCGCAAGGCTCAGGATCTTCCACAAGATCCTCTTCCCTGGGAGGTGTCTGACAAGTGCTTGCAAGGACCATAAACCTCAGGGATTGATGAACCAACTCTAACATCATCAAGGATTCACTAACCATAAATGGAGATGGAAACCAATTTAAGGAATAAAACCAAAGTGCACCTAATAAAATATGGCTTGTTGGGTCAGTCAGAAGGGAAAATTGAGTTTGGTTCTACAGTATTGAGTTAAAGTTCTCTAAATCACTATTGTGTAAGGTCAGGACTGATTGTAAAGATGAGGTCAGAGGATAGGGAGGGTGGGAGGTTCAGGGTGTGGACAAGAGTCAAATGCAGCTGAAGTTAAACAGCTTGAGCTGTCTGGCAGGGGTGAGATGGCAAAGCGGCAGTTTGGATGGGCACGATTGAAACACACTGCATATTTTTAATATGCTTTACAACTCAAATGTAAAGGGGGTCAGGGGGTGGCACACCCAGTTAAGTGCACACTTTATAGTGCTCAAGGACCTGGGTTCAAGTCCCTGGTCCCTATCTGCAGGGGGAAAGCTTCATGATTGATGAAGCAGGGCTGCAGGTGTCTCTCTCTCTGTCTCTCTCCCTCTCTATCTTCCCCTTCCCTCTCAATTTTCTCTCTGTCACTGTCCAATAATAGTAATAATAATAATAATAATAATAATAGACTGGAAAGTAAAAAAAAAGCATCTCTTTGTTTTCAGGTATAGCTGGGATATAAATTACCCAAGATTTTTCAGTACAGAAACACTGCTTCTTGAGTAAAATAATATAATTATACCAGGTAGGTGTGTCAGTTGACGTTTTTTGACATTTGTTTTAATGATCAATTTCCTGGAATCAGCTTTCCTTCTAGGTAAGAATTTGAAGTTCCCTTCATTTAGTGATTAAAATAATTTAAAAAAATTATTTATTCCCTTTTGTTGCTCTTGTTGTTTTATTTTTGTAGTTATTATTGTTGTTGTTGTTGATGTCGTTGTTGGATAGGACAGAAAGAAATGGAGGGGGGAGACAGAGGGAGAGAGAAAGACACCTGGAGATCTGCTTCACCGCTTATGAAGTGACACCCCTGCAGATGGGAAGTCTGGGATTCAAACTGGGACCCTTATACTGGTCCTTGTACTTTGTGCCATGTCCTCTTAACCTGCTACGCTACTTCCTGACTCCCCATTTAGTGATCTTAAAGTGGTTACCATGATTTGACTCCCCCTTCTTTATTTTTTATCCTTAAAAATATTGACATGTAATTCTGTAATATAAAAATTAAAAAAAATAAAGGAAATTATAGTGAAGAAAGAAAAAAATTGAGGTGTAGCATCTTGGTAGGTAGCACAGTGATGAAACACTAGGCTCTCAAAAATGAGATGCTAACTTTGATACCTGTCACTGCATGTGTCAAAGTGATGCTCCGGTTCCTTCTCCCTCCCTCTTTCTTATTAACAAACAAGCACGCAAACCAACAAATAAATCTAGGGAGTCCGGGCGGTAGTGCAGTGGGTTAAGCGCATGTAGCGCAAAGTGCAAGGACTGGTGTAAGGATCCTGGTTGTAGCCCCTGGCTCCCCACCTGCAGGGGAGTCATTTCACAAGGGGTGAAGCAGGTCTGCAGGTGTGTCTTTCTCTAACCCCTCTATCTTCCCTTCCGCTTTCCATTTCTCTCTGTCCTATCCAACAACAACGATATCAATAACAGCAACAATAAAACAAATAAATCTTTTAAAAATGTGAGAGGGCCAGATGGTTGTGCACCTGCTTGAGTTCGTGTGTTATAATGCATAAGGACCTGGGTTGGGATGCATTGGATCGACCTTCTCGTGGTGCATCCCGTGAGTACCCATTCATTGGGGAAACTGACGATCCTTCCTAGCCGACTGAATCCACATGGATCCCAGTCACTTTCAAAGCCAGCAACAAGCAGCTCCTGTCAGCTTTCAACCTGACACTGTTGACTGCAAACGCTAGAAGAAGAAGGACCTGGGTTCAATCCCCCTGTCCCCACCTGCAGGGGGAAGCTTTACAAGAGGAGAAGCAGTGCTACAGGTGCCTCTTTTTCTCTTTTTATTTTTCTCTCTCCTCTCAGTTTTTTTTTCTCTCTCTCTCGCCCTCTATCAAATGAATAAATACATTATTTAAAAAAGTGAGGTAGAAGGGCTGGGTGGTGGCACACATGTTTGAACGCACATTTTATAATGCTCAACAGCTCAGGTTCAAGCCTCCAGTTCCCTCTTTCATTCTATCTCTTCCTCCCCTATCAATTTCTCTCCATGACTATACACTGAATAAATAAATATGTAAATATTTAAAAAATGAGCTAAGTCAACACTTCCCACACCACCACCCTTCTGCAATTTTCTCTAATTCAGCAGTAATTCTCTTCCTCAGAACAACTACACATGTGATTCTTTCTGTCTGCAATGTTTTCCCTCAGATACTCACTGAATAAACTCCCTGACCTCCCTGTTATCTTCTCAATGAGGCCTATCTTAACCATTCCACTCTTCAATGCCCTGTCAACATTTCTAATAGTGATATGCTTCTACATTTTAAATAGCTTTTAATGAAATATATTAAACTAATTCACTGTAAATTCTGGTCCAAGTTTTATTTCAAACTTGTCACAAAGGAAAGGGTTCCTACAAGTCAATTTCAAGATTTCTCCCTTATGTCAGACATATTTGAGAAGCGTAGGTAGGGTAAATGACATTATTAGACTAGTTATCATAAAGGGTAGAAGGGTAAATGACATTATTAGACTAGTTATCATAAAGAAATATCTAGTGGGCAGGGTTGGATAGCGTAATGCTTATGCAAGAAGTCTCTCATGCCTGAGGCTCCAAAGTCCCAGATAAAATCTGCTGTACCTCCATAAGCCAGAGCTAAGCAGTGCTCTGGAAATAAAAAAATAAATAAATTTAGTTAAAAGTTATTAGGACTTTTACAAGAAAAATCCTTAGCTGAGCAGATAGATCTAACTTTCCAAAGGAAGATTCACCCCCTACACCTTTTTCATATTTGGGAGCTACTCTCTTCCCTGATCCAACTTTCTATCACTTTTCCCAGCCATGACATCATCTCCCCAGACAATAACTTGGATCCACCTGCATAACAGATTTCAGGCTCAGGAAAAAAACAAAACAAAACACTAGTATAGCCAATGGGCCCTTTGGAATATAACTAAAATAGGCCTACTAGCTATCTATAAAATGGAGACACTCCCCACCCCCGCCCCCTGCCAAAATCTTCATCTGCACTATGCCAGCCTTTAGGTTCATTATCAGTCAACAATTTGTTTGGCCATAAACATTAACTCTTTTTTCAGCCACCAGGTTCCATATGCTAGCATGATGCCAACCAGACTTCCCTGGACAGACAACCGCACCAATGTGTCCTGGAGCTCTGCTTCCCCAGAACCCCGCCCCACTAGAGAAAGAGAGAGGCAGGCTGAGAGTATGGATCAACCTGTCAACGCCCATGTTCATCAGGGAAGTAATTACAGAAGCCAGACCTTCTACCTTCTGCATCTCATAATGACCATGGGTCCATATTCCCAGCAGGTCAAAGAATAGGAAAGCTACCAAGGGAGAGGAGGGATGAGGAGTTCTGGTGGTGGGAATTGTGTGGAGTTGTACCCCTTTTATCCTATGGTTTTTCTCAGTGTTTCCTTTTTATAAATAAAAAAAAATTTTAAGAATTATTCTTCCTCTTAAAGTCTAGTGACACAACTAGTGTATTTGATAGAGCAAGTCATTTTTTTCTTTTTCTTTTTAAAAAATATTTATTTATTTATTCCCTTTTGTTGACCTTGTTGTTTTATTGTTGTAGTTATTGTTGTTGTTATTGATGTTGTCATTGTTGGATAGGACAGAGGGAAATGGAGAGAGGAGGGGAAGACAAAGAGAAAGAGAGACACCTGCAGACCTGCTTCACTGCTTGTGAAGTGACTCCCCTGCAGGTGGGGAGCCGGGGGCTCAAACCAGGTTCCTTAAGCCGGTCCTTGTGCTTTGCACCATGTGTGCTTAACCTGCTGCTTACCACCAGGCTCCCATAATGAGCTCCTTTAACATGTGCACAGTCTAGGTTCAAGTCTAGTCTCTACCACACTGAAGGAGGCTTTGGTGCTGTGGTCTCTCTCTTTCTCTCTAAAAATAATAAAATGGAACAAATTTCTCTCTGATTCAATAGTTCTGTTTCTTCTGCCAGGACTTTGTGACTGGCTAATTTGTTAGTTTGCAAATAGGGTAACATCTCAAACTCCATATTTCTTGCTACCTGATACAATTACAAATCAAGGTATTACGACTACGCCTCCAGGGTTATTGCTGGGACTCGGTGCAGGCAGTACAAATACACTGTTCCTGGTGGCAATTTAAAAAATAAATGTTTATTTCCTTTTGTTGCCCTTATTGTTTTATTGTTGTAGTTATTGTTGTTGGCTAGGACAGAGAGAAATGGAGAGAGATGGGGAAGTCAGAGATGGGGAGAGAAAGATAGACACCTGCACACCTGCTTCACTGCTTATGAAGTAATCTCCTGCAAGTGGGAAGCCGGGGGCTCAAACCAGGATCTTTAAGCTGGTTCTTACATTTTGCACCACGTGTGCTTGACCTGCTGCACTACCTCCCGACTCCCTCTCTTCTCTTCTAAGTCACACCTACACCTATTAATGCTTCTGAACGTCTTACCTTTTTCCCTCTTTTTTCTCCAGGTTCTGATGGAATTGGAATTCAGAGCCTTCTAGTCATCCCCTAACATTTTTCCCCTTCTGGATATGTGGACCAAATTTCTTTATGGGGTGCAGAAGGTATGAGTTTTGGCTTCTGTAATTGCTTCTCCATTGGACATGAGCATTGGCAGGTGATAAATACCTGTTTCTCCTAGTGGAGTAGGGCTCTGGAGAGACAAGGTTCCAGGACACTTGGTGAGGTCATCTGTCCAGGGAGTTCAGATGGAATCATAGTAGCACCTGCAACTTAGTGGCTGAAATGCAGTAAAATGGAAAGCAGGACAAAATGATTAATAAACAGTACCCAGAGGGGCAGATGGTGGCGCATCCGGTTAAGTGCACACATCACAGTGCACAAGGACCCAGGTTCAAGCCCCTGGTCCTCACCTGCAGAGGGAAAGCTTCATGAATGGTAAAGCAGGGCTGCAGGTGTCTCTGTCTCTCTCCTCTCTGCCTCCCCTTTCTCTCTTGATTTCTGGCTGTCTCTACCAAATAAATTAAGATAATAAATAAAAATATTTTTTAAATTATGAAAAAAGTAGTAACCAGAAAGTAGGAATGGAGTAGGGACTTTAGGATGTTACAAAGCTATGGACCCTATTTTAGTTATGTTCCTAGTGGTTCATGACTTTAGTACTTTTTGCTTGAGCTTGACAGTTAACATGGAGATGGGCTAAAAATATTATCTGGGAAGAAGTAGTCAGAGTTGAGAGTAGAACTAGAAAGCTGGCTTAGGGCACAGAGTAGCTGACCCAGGGCCCATGCATATTCATATTAAGCCTGTATGACCTCCATGTCCCTGTCAGCCTGGGCTCTCTGTCCATTTTCACAGCTGGGAACATTCTAGGCTGCACAGATTTCCAGACCAGTCTTTCTTGAGTAGCAGGGTAGGTTGACCCAGTCTACCTTCAGAAAGTATGGCAGTCCCTACCACTGCTATGTTATTCTTTTATTTTATTAGTGATTTAATGATTGATAAGATTGTACAATTCCATACAGTTTCCACCAGCAGAGTTCCATACACCCTCCACTCCACTTCCTTATTCTTTATCACTCTGGGAGTATGGACCAAATATTTTTATGGGGTGCAGAAGGTGGAAGGTCTGGCTTCTGGAATTACTTCTCTGCTGGACATGGGCATTGACAGGTTGATCCATACCCCCTGCCTGTTTATATCTTTTCTAAGTAGATTAGGGTTTGGGGGGGGCATTTGGGAGGACACATTGGTGAGGTTGTCTGCCCAAGGAAGTCAGGTTGTTATCATGGCTGAAAAAACATTGCTGCTTTATAATGAGGACATGGTCCTGGAGAGGCCTTCAAAAGGGCTTATTATGAAGTTCCTGGTGGAAGCAATCAATGATGGTGGAGAGAAGGATCTAGGCCCATAGTATCTTTGCGAGAATCTAAGGATTCCCTGACTAGGGCCCCAAGTGATGGGGTGACCTGGTAGTGACCAAAAAAGGCTGCCATTAAGTGAATGAGTCTATTGCCTTTTTTTCAACTTTTTTAGTCCCTTCTTTACCTGATAAGCTTGAACTTTCTCTGAGAAAAACATGCTTTCTTGTACCCACCATGTTTTTGTTTAAAAGAAGTGTCAGTGAATATCCACAGACAAAACCCAAACTGATTTTTCAGGAACACACTAGCTAGTTAATGTGTCACTATTTCCCCTACTGGTGAGGGGTGTGTGCGTGTGTGTGTGTGTGTGTGTCCATGAAAAGATGCAATTTGACAGAATAGGAGCTGGTTTAGTTTCAGTGTAATTTCTTCCCTCTGAAAATAGCATCACTCGCTATTTTATTATCCTTGACCTGATTTGGGCAAGTGATAAGGTGTTTGAGTCAGTGAGATGTGAGTGGATAAATTTAATAAAGAACATTAATAAAATTAATTGGGAACTGGGAAAAGAGCAATGGTATGATCAAATAAAGCAGTTTTCTAATTCAGATGCTGTAAAAAGAATATTTAGGTTTCAAATTGACTTAGTTTTTTTTTTTTCCTTCAGTAAAAACTATTCTCTATGTAAGTTGAAACAGTATAGATAGTGGCCTGGTATATTGTGCAGTGGTAAGTTTTTGGACATTTATGAGATCCTGAGTTTGATCTTTGGCACTGCATGTGGCTTTATAGAAAGTGATATGATCAAAAGAAAGCAAACATTACCTTTTATTCCTCTTTTTAAAAATAAAAATTTAACCTCTATGGAAACATTTAGTATCCTAAACTGCATCTGAAAATTTTGTTAGCCTTGACATTTGATAATGACCTAGAAAAATATTTAAACTTGCTGTATACATGGACAAAGATGATTCTTTCAAATAAAGCAATTTTATTTAAGAAAGCTAAGGCTCAGAAGTGAAAGTATAACATAGCTGCAGAATCTGACATATTCTTTTTTAATTTTTTATCAGACAAAATGATTAATAAAAAATAACCAGAAAGTAGGAATAGAGCAGATGAGAGTAGGTAGGGACTTAAGGGTGTTAAGAAGCTAGGAAGTTTATTTTAGGTATGTTCTTAGGGTTCCATGACTTTAGCTATGCTCAGCACTGGCTTATGGTGATGCAAAGAATTGAACCTGGGGCCTCAGAACCTCAGGCATGAAAGTCATTTGCAGAACTATCATGTTATCTCTTTCCACCTGAAATATTCTTAAGATAACAAAGCACTTATGATTCACCTATAGATACTATAGATATGTCGTTATAGGGTATGACAACACATTTCAGTAACAAAAAGAAACAAAGGAAGAAAGAAAAAAAATGACTGTATTGACTGGTTTAAATTATTAACGTTATTTGAGAATAGGCAGAATAAACCTGTATTATTTTCCAGGCTTTCTAACAAACTGTTTCATAAGCAACATAGTCAAAATTAATTTGATTATTTTATTTTAAAAAGTTACCAATCTCAGAATTTATCTAGAACAAAGCAAGTCATTTGAAAACATTTATGTAACTTTTATTGGTTTTTAAAGAGAGCCAAAGGAGAGTCAAAGCATCACTCTTGTCTACGCAATGCCAAGAATCATATTCAGAACCTCGTGTTTGAGAATCTAATTCTTTATCCACTGTACTACCTCCCAGACCAAATTTATATAGCTTTTAAATTACTGTTCAAATTTGGTTCCTTTAGTTTTCAAAGTAATATGTCCTTATTAAATTTGGAAAGGATAAAATAATGGTGAAGAAAACATGCTCATTATCCTTTACTCACAAATCACCATTATTAGTATTTTGATGTACTTCTGTTTAATGCATGTGTGTTATTTTATTTATTTATTTTCCTTTTTGCCTACAGGGTTATTGCTGGGGCTCCATGTTTGCACTACGAATCCACTGCTCCTGGAGGCCATTTTCCCCCTTTTGTTGCCCTTGTTGTTTATTGTTGTTGTTACTATTGTTGTCATTGCTGTTGTTATTGTTGGATAGGACAGAGAGAAATTGAGAAGGGGGGAAGACAGACACCTGCAGACCTGTGAATCAAGCCCCCTGTACTTGGGGAGCTGGGGCTCGAACTGGGATCTCTAAGCCGGTCCTTCTGCTTTGCACCATGCCCTATGTGTGCTCAACCCGCTGTGTTACCGCCAGGCCCTCCGTGTGTTATTTTTTTATGTATTTGTCAAATCTAGATGTAGAATTTGGGTACTCATTTTTTTTTTTGCCTCTAGGGTTATCGTTGGGGCTCTGTGCCTGCACTATGAATTCACTGCTCTTTGAGGCTATTTGTTCCTTCTGTTGCCCTTGTTGTTTATTGTTGTTGCTGTTATTGTTGTTGTTATTGCTGTCGTTGTTGGATTGGACAGAGAGAAATGGAGAGAGGAGGGGAAGACAGAGGGGGGAGAGAAAGATAGACACCTGCAGACCTGCTTCACTGCCTGTGAGGCAACTCCCCTGCAGGTGGGGAGCCGGGGACTTCAACCCACTGTACTACCGCCCGACTCCCTCAAAAAACTTATTATCTAATTTAAGGAGATGAGGGGATCTAGTCAGGCAGGGTAGATAATTATGTCCATTTGCTCAGTGAGGCAATGGTAAGGCACATAAAATGTGAATACCTCACCCAAACTTACTCATTTATTCATTTATGGTGTTAATACTGGGCATCACGAGAAAGAGAAACATGAATAAACTAGGAACTGGGCTGACAAACTTGATATCGACACCAATAACTGTAAAACAAAATAACCTAGAACATACTACAAAACAGAGTAGAAGAGCAAGTAATGGCTGCCCTGAGTATGGTTAGATTTCTTTTACTGGTTAAGCGCAGGTGGCGCAAAGCGCAAGGACTGGCGTAAGGATCCCGAGCTCTCGGCTCCCCACCTGCAAGGGCATCGCTTCACAGGCGGTGAAGCAGATCTGCAAGTGTCTCTCTTTCTCTCCCCCTCTCTGTCTTCCCCTCCTCTCTCCATTTCTCTCTGACCTGTCCAA
Organism: Erinaceus europaeus; assembly: GCF_950295315.1. Lineage (NCBI taxonomy): Eukaryota > Metazoa > Chordata > Mammalia > Eulipotyphla > Erinaceidae > Erinaceus > Erinaceus europaeus. The sequence goes on from NC_080169.1 coordinate 24,512,488, forward strand.
CAACGACGACATCAATAATAACTACAACAATAAAACAACAAGGGCAACAAAAGGAAATAAATATATATATTTTAAAAAAGATTTCTTTTACTGGTAGTCACACGTAACCTCTTTTGGGTGGTGACTAATGGTGAGGGGAAAATGGGAAGGTGGAAGGGTGAGGCAGGGTAATCCAGGCAAAGCAAGAGACTGAGTGTGGGGGTTGGAGGAAGGGACTGTAAGAGCTGATGGTGCAGATTTTAGCTAGATGGACAGTGATTTCTCTCTCTCTCTCCATATATATATAATTTTTTTCTTCTTCAAATCTATTAGAATAGGGTTTGGCTACAAATGTTGTGTCATACTATCTTAGTAAATAAAGCAAAAAGCTTTAATCTGTAATAACTTCTTTAAAAGCAAATATCGCAAGATTGTTTTCTTTTTGCTTATTAACTAATTGCTAGGCATGGTGCTAAGTGGGGTTAATTTTGGATGCTGAGTGATCAGACTCACATGCTTTAAGCCACTGAAAGATTTTCTTAAGGCAACTGAAAGGCAGATGACCCCAGTGTGTGCTTTAAAGGGCTCAAGGCCTAACAAACGCTGTCAGGCTACTATGCATCTCAGCTGTTCGTTTTGCTGAAGGCAGATAATTTATGCTACATCCCACAGCACAGATCAAGTACATAAAATCAAAGAGGAATGTTAATGGAAAAATGTTACAGATTCTTAAAGTGACAGGTTTTTTTTTTTGTTTTGTTTGCTATTCAGCTAATTCAGTCAGCCTGCAAATTATTAGATCAGGCAAAAATTTGAAGGAAGTGTAGATAATAATAAATGAAAAAAACTTTTATAGAATGAATGAATGAGAACAGCACTTTTGATCTAAAACAGGGGACAGTATCTGGCACGCAGCAGACGTTCAGAAATATTTATTGACTGGATAAATGGGTGTAATTGTATTTTCTGATGTGCTTAATTTTGCTTGGCTTGTATTTTTATTTCACTATTGCTGGATTTGAACTGACAAACTAAAATTTGCAGGATGAATAGTTCCAAGGCTGATAAGCTTTCAAGTAACTGTGATTTGCTTTGTTTTTGCTAGAAGTTTGGAAACATTTGCCCTTTTGCTTTTATGACTACAACTTAATTATAAACTACAACACATGAATCAGGGCAGGATATTATTCATAGCTCTCAGAGACAGTTAAAAAATTTCAATGACCTCAGATAAAAATTCTTCTCAGTTTAGTGAAAAACACAATAATGAGAACCAGGCCATGTGGCAAACCAGTCTTGAAGTGTTTTGGATACCATGGACAAATTACTTCTTCCTTGGAAATTTTTGCACAGGGACAATGCAAATGATTTTAACATCTGAGTCTCCAGTGTCCTAGGTTCTAGTCTCTGGTACCACCATAGGCCGGGTCCCAGTGCCCTGGGGGGAAATATTATTTTTTCCTAAGGAAGACTAAACTTTATTTTTTTTTCTCAGTATAAAACTTCTTTTACTTTTTTGCTTACCACCAAACCACACACTCAAAAACCAAGAGCATGAGCAAAGTGAAGGACTTAAACCAAAATAATTAACAGTACATATAAGTGGGTACAGCTTCTAGTGTCTCTCCCTCTTTCATTTGGAAACACAATTAGGGTTTGATCTTCTGAGCATCCTGGACAATTTCACCCATCAGAGAAGCCCACAGCTAAATTTTACATGCCATCACTTTAATGGGCTAATTGAAGTACCTTTTCTAAGTAACACTTCTGACTTCTATTTTTTTCTTGAATTTCTGTGTCTACAGTTTTCTCTTTGTTCTTTTTTTTCTTCTTCTTCAAATAATTTAATTGGGGAAAATAATGGTATTCAGGACAGTTGTTGACACATGGGCACAATTTCCAATTTCTTAACTTTCAGTGATAATTTTTTTTTTTTTAACCAGATCACTGCCAGGTTATAGTGGTGCTAGGTGTGAACCTAGGACCTTGGAGCCTCAGGCATGAATATCTTTTGCATAACAATTATACTATCTCCCTGAACCTTCCCCATAAGTATTAACTTTTATTTATTTTTAATGAGAGAGATACGAGAAGAGAGAGAGAGAACTAGACATCACTCTGGTACATGTGCTGCCAGGGATCGAACTCAGGACCTCATGCTTGAGAGTCCAGTGCTTTATCCATTGCACCACCTCCTGAACCACTGTTGGCATTATTTTACTTGTGGTGGAGGCGGTTTAGCATACCACTTTGACAAATTTCTTTTTCTTTTTAATTTATGTATTATTTATTGTATAGGAACAGAGAAATTGAGAGAGAAAGAAGGGAGAGAGAAAGAAAGACACCTTCACCTGCTTGTGAAGTTTTCCTCTTGCAGGTGGGAACTAGGGGTTTGAACTTGGGTCCTTGTGCATCGTACCTTGTGTGCTCAGCCAGCTGTGGCACTGCCCAGCGCCCCAATAGTTTTGTTCTTTCTTCTTATTTTAGATAAGGGGGAGATAGAGAGAAAGTGAGAGACACAGCGAGGGAGATACCCCACAATGCTGCTCTACCATCTGTGGCACTTCCTGCAGTGTCACGATGCTCCTGCAGGCTACCAGACGTAAACTCTGGGTTTTGAGTGTGAGAAGATGTGGGGCCAACTTAGTGAGCTAAGTCACCCCTTGATACATTTTTGTAAAAGAGAAAGTTACTTCTAATGAGAGCAAGAAACGACTCCCCCGACTCCCCTGGTAGACAGTGTTATTTTGCGTTTTCTACTTAGAGGTGCGCATCAAATTTAATTAACAAACAACCCTCTGACTCTCTGCAGTGAAGGGGAAGCAATGATAGCCATCAATTATTAAACACATTTCATTTCACGCACCAGGGATTGTACTGAGACCGTATAGGCATGCACTGTCTCATTTTATGCTCGCTTCAACATGGAGAGGCCATAGTATTATTCTTATCCTTTGTTTACAAGTGTGGAGCAGAGGCATAATACTTCTGTGACTTGCCCGAGGCCACAGAGTAAGAGATGGAATTGTAATCCAAAACCAGTTCTGCATTTAGACACTCAGTCACTGGAATCTTCTGGCATCCTAAATAGATGTTCAAGGTGTCTAAAACAGAAACATTTGAAACTTTTCTCACTTGCCAGTGATTATATGAGGTTTATTATTTATTTTTTTCCTGTCACAGAGGTATTTAATGAATTAATTAATTAGTTGTTTTCTTTATTGGGGGATTGTTTTACAGTCAACAGTAAATACAATAGTTTGTAAATGCATATCAGTTTTCATTTTTCCACACAACAATATACCCCCCACTAGGCCCTCTGCCATTCTGTTCCTGGACTTGAACTCTCCCCCCCCCACCCCACTCCAGAGTCTTTTACTTTGGTGCAATACACCAACTCCAGTCGAACGAAGTTCTGCTTAGTGTTTTCTCTTCTGGTCTTGCTTTTCAACTTCTGCCTGTGAGTGAGATCATCCCATATTCATCTTTCTGTTTCTGACTTATTTAACTTAACATGATTTTTTTCAATTTATTTATTTATTATTGATTTAATAATAATCAACAAGACTGTAGGATTAGAGGGGTACAATTTCACAGAATTCCCACCACCAGGTTTCTACATCCCATGCCCTCCAATGGAAGCAAGCTTTCCTATTCTTTATTCCTCTGGGGGGTACGGACCTAGTATCATTATGGGGTGCAGGAGGTGAGAGGTCTGGCTTCTGTAATTGCTTCTCCACTGGATATGGGTGCTGGCAGGCCGGTCCATACTCCCAGACTGTTTTTAAAAATAAAAATATGTATTAATGTATGAGAGGAGAAGAAAGGGAGAGAGAAACAGATCATCACTTTGGCCTATACCATACCAGTACCTGAACTTGGGACTTCAGGCTTGAGAGTCTAAACATTTTATCCCCACTGCACCACCTCCTTTTTAAAAAATTTATTATCTTCATTTATTTATTGGGTAGAGACAACCAGAAATCAAGAGGGAAAGGAATGATAGAGAGGGAGAGAGACAGAGAAACACCTGCAGCACTGTTGCACCACTTGTAAAGCTTTCTCCCTGCATGTGGGGACCCGGGACTTGAGTCCTGGTCCTTGCACATTGTAACATGTACATTTATCCAGGTGCACCACCACTGGCCCTGAGATTTATTCTTTGTTATGTCCATTGCCAGGGCTTCACCAATCTGGGTCAACTTTTTCAGATGTATATAGAGAGATAGAGATAGAGGGAGAGAGGAAGGACATCTTGGCCTATGGGAATCTGACTCTAATCAGTGAGGGATGGGCCAGGGTCACACACAGGGCAAAGCAGGTACAGTATTCCACTGAGCTATTTTGCTTACCCTAGATAGTTTATTCTTTCTTATATTTGATACTACAAGAAAGTTTTTATTTTTCTTCTTTCTGACTTCCTATCCTCTATACTTATGCTCAAGGTAAATTAGTAAATTTATTTCTCGAAACAACGCTGTGACAGCCAACATTTAATGACTACTTATTGCTTCCCAAACATTAACTTCATCAGTGCAACATCCTAAGCAAGGTACCCATTGTAAGCCCCCATTCGAAGTTTTATTTTAGGGCTGGAGAGTTAACTCAGTGATTATGCAAAAGACTTTCATGGCAGAGATTCTGAGATCCCGGGTTCAGTTCCTGGCACCATCATAAGCCAGAAATGACCACTCCTCTGGTAAGAAAACAAGTTATTAAAATGATTTAAAAATATTTTAAAATTGCAGTTACACTGTACTACACACATTTCTGGTACACGTCATTTAAACCAAGCCTTGCTGTTATAGTTCAGGAAATTGAAGCTGAGTAAAGCTAGACAACTTTACTATCACAGGCAAACACCTCAGTGACAATAAACAAGTTAAGTGTGTTAGGTGGAGAAGCTGGGATTTGAATGCAGGTAGTATGAGAATTGACTGAACTGCCTCCCTTTATTGCCTTCCTAAATCATAGGCCATGGCCTGTCTCCCCGAGCAGGTTCAGACACCACTTTCCCCTCCCTTGGGAGCTTGCCTCCTGCTGACATTCCCACCCCTCCACCCAGTGAGAAAGAGAAACCAGCAAGTCAAACTCCCACAGAACTACTCTGTCAAGTCTCTCAGGCCCCCACATGTTGGAATGTTCTGTATAGATTTTTTTTTTCATGGCTAGAACATTGATAGTCTTCATGATTCCCTGAGGGAGGCCAAGTGCCCCCACACACACACACACACTGACTGGGAGCCTCTCTCTGATTATAGATGGAGGGTGTGGATTGCATCTGTCTTGGGGCAGCTTCTCCCTTTGACTAACCAGCTGAACTGCCCCAAGCACTTGCTGGCTTCTTTCATTTCCCCACTATTTTCCACAGGTTTGTTTTTTTTTTAAGGTAAAACACAGATCTTTCTGTTTCAAATTGCACCAGCTGTCTGGTTCTTCTTACTTCACCTCCTACCTCCAACTGGAACAAATGGAAAGGAGTACATTTGCTAGGTTAGGGCTGATCCATGGGGCTAAGACCTGTTGGCCCAGTGGGTACCCTCTGCAGGGGAGACAGTGGGAGTTTTTGTAATCTTGCTACTCTCCCTGGGAGGTCTTTTAAGACTTGGGAACCTAGGGATGTTTTTCTACCAGGTCTTCTTCTTCTTTTCTATTTAAGTTTGATCTTACGTTCCACTCCTTAATCAGATGACACCAGTAAGTAATACTTGGTATGGAACTTCACAGTTTACAAACTTCTTTTATATTCATTCTCCTGCTTACCTCTTACAAGTATCTGGTGGTTAAGTATTATTAGTAGTACATTTAGAGAGGAGAAAATGGACTTGGAGAGGTTGGTTGGCCAAGATCATTCGTCAGAGAATCCTTTGTCCTTCCTACTTTAAGTAGCATGCTCATTAAATTGAAAATAAAGAAACCCCTTACTTCATATTTCCTTTAAGAATATCTTTCTTTGGGATGATATCATCTCAGAAACCCTGTGGGAATATTTTTGTGACTGACTGCATCCTTTTATTAAAAGAAAAGAGGAAGGGAGGGGAGGAAAATAGAAGGGCTAGTGTTAAAGCGATTAGGCGAGCACAGCAGAACATTCAAAGAGAGACAATCATCAAAACAGTTGAAGAGCAAGTAAAATTCAAATATTTACACAGTTCTTACTGTGAATCATGCGCTGTTCAATATTCTTTTTATACTCACAGTGACCTTATGTGGTTGATACTTTTTTAAATCCCATGATTTAGATTAGGAGACAGGGAACCATGTAGTTAAATCAAATGTGCAGACTGCTACCCGGTAGAGATGGTATTGTGGTGAGTCAGCTTTGCTCCAGATCTCAGGCCTCTACAGTGGAGGTGAGAAAAAGGGAGTGCATACAGTGTCCTCCAGGGAATTGGAGAAAATGCCTATAGGAATAGTATTTGATCCCATTTTAATGCAATTGTTTTTATAAATACTTTTTTTTTTTTTGCCTCCAGTCGCTGGGGCTCGTGCTAGTACTTCGAATCCACTGCTTCTGGCAGGCCCTCTCTGCCCCCCAGATTTTTTTTTCTCCTTTTCTTCTTTTTCTAGAGTTTGCCCTTCTTCCGTAGCCAGTCAACAGCGTCAGGTTGAGCCTGATGTAAAGTTTCGTGACCTCCTTTGAATCTGGAGAGGTGGCAGTCGTTGACTATGTGGGTCATAGTCTGTCTGGAGCCGCAGGGGCAGTTCGGGTCGTCTCTGGCTCCCCAGCGATGGAACATAGCGGCGCACCGGCCATGGCCTATTCGATAGCGATTGAGGAGGGCCCAATCATAACGTGCTAGGTCAAAGCCGGGTTGACGCTTGCAGGGGTCTGTGATGAGGTGTTTGTTCTTTACCTCAGCTGACTGCCAACTCTGTTTCCAAGAGACTGGAACAGAGAAGTTCAGTGTAGGCGTAGGGGACCAGATTGGGTGACGAGACGTCAAGCATTGGACAGGGTGGGCGAAGATATCCGCGTATATTGGCAGGTCCGGTCGAGCGTAGACGTGGGAAATGAACTTACATGATGCCGCACCCCGACGAATATCTGGTGGGGCGATGTTGCTAAGAACTGGCAGCCATGGAACTGGGGTGGAACGGATGGTTCCAGAAATTATCCTCATGGAGGAATATAATTTGGAATCGACCAAGTGGACATGGGGGCTACGGAACCATACTGGGGCACAGTATTCTGCAGTGGAATAGCATAATGCCAGAGATGATGATTGTAGTGTGGAAGCGCTCGCGCCCCATGAGGAGCTGGCCAGTCTTGCAATGATGTTATTCCTTGCGCCCACCTTTGCTGCAGTTTTTATGAGATGTTTGTGAAATGACAGAGTGCGATCGAGAGTAACACCAGACAGAGAAATTGAGAGAGGGTATGGGGGGTAGAGAGAGGGAGAGAGACAACTGCAGACCTGCTTCACCACTTGTGATGTGCCCTTGCTGCAGGTGGGGAATAGGGGCTCAAACATGGTGTCGTTGAGCGTGTCCTTTGGCATAGTACTATGTACTTTAACCGGGTGCGCCACACCCAGCTCCCTCTTTTGATCATTTTGAAAACAGAGCTGAGGGAGTTCAGTGGTAGTTCAGAGGGTTAAGCGCACTTGTTGCAAAACGCAAGGACAGTTGTAAGGATTCCATTTGAGCCCCTGGCTCCCCATTTGTAGGGGAGTCGCTTCACAGGTGGTGAAGTAGGTCTGCAAGTGTCTATCTTTTTCTCCCCCTCTGTCTTCCCCTCCTCTTTCCATTTCTCTCTGTCCTAACAACGATGACATCAATTAAAACAACAATAATAACTACAACAACAATAAAAGAAACAAGGGCAACAAAAGGGAAAATTTTTTAAAATTAAAAAAAAAGAAGGAGGCAGACCACAAATGGATGAGGGTATGGGGCTAAAGACAACATTAAAAAAATATTTATTTATTTATTCCCTTTTGTTGCCCTTGTTTTATTGTAGTAGTTATTATTGTTGCTATTGATGCCATTGTTGGATAGGATAGAGAGAGGTGGGGAAGACAGAAAGGGGGAGAGAAAGATATACCTGCAGACCTGCTTTACCGCCTGTGAAGCGACTCCCCTGCAGGTGGGGAGTTGGGGGCTCTGAACCGGGAATGCCTGTCCTTGCCTCTTTGTGCCACAGGCACTTAACCCGCTGCACTACCACCCTAAATGACAACATTTTAACCTGTTCTACCAGAACCATTCATAGCTTTTTAACAAATGATTTTCCATTCTCTTTCTTTTTCATTACTATTATTATTATCTAAAATTTTTTATTTATAAAATGGAAACATTGACAAGACCATAGGATAAGAGGGGTACAATTCCACACAATTCCCACCACCAGAACTTGGTATCCTATCCGCTTCCTTGAAAACTTTTCTATTCTTTAACCCTCGGGGAGTATGGACCCAGGGTCATTATGGGGTGCAGAAGGTGGAAGGTCTGGCTTCTGTAATTGCTTCCCTGCTGAACATGAGTGCTGACAGGTCGATTCATACTCCCAGCCTCTCTTTCTCTTTCTCTTTCTTTAGTGGGGCAGAGCTCTGAGGAAGCGGGGCTCCAGGACAAATTGGTGGGGTCATCTGCCCTGGGAAGCCCAGTTGGCATCATAGTAGCGTCTGGAACCTGGTGGCTGAAAGACATAAGATAGAAAGTGGAGCAAATTGTTGACTAATCATGAACCTAAAGACTGGAATATTACAGATGAAGGTTTGGGGTCTCCATTTTGGAAAAAGCTAGTGGGTCTATTTTAGGTATATTTCAAGGGGCCCTTGACCCAACTAGTTTTTGCCTGTGCCTGACATCTAACATGCAGATGACCTAAGTTATTACCTGGGGGGGGGGGGGGAGAGGATGGTGTCATAGTTGGAAAAAGGACCAGAAAGCTGGATCAGGGAAGAGAGTAACTCCCAAATATGGCAAAAGTATAAAAATATTGTTAACTGTAAACCCCATCAATTTCATCTGGGGCCCATAGTCAGCACAGGAGCCCATGTAAGCTCTGCATCACTGTAGGTCTGAGCTCACATTCCATGGTCACAGCTAGGAACATTCTAGGCTGTGCCAATTTCAGGACCCATCATCCTTGGGTGATAGACAGAGTATGCTATCCTACCTCCCTTAGAATTGAATATTCCCTACCGTTGTTGATCCACATTGATGGTCAGGTCCAATGGACACCCACAGAGGTGTCCATTATGTTGTTCCTCATGGAGATGACCAGTGACAGTGGTGAGAGGGATCTGTTAGAGGTCTAGGCCTATCATGTCTATGTGGGAATCCTAGGACTTCCTGACTAGGGCCCCAGTTGATGGGGTGGTCTGGTAGTGACTAAAGAGTCATTATTGAAGTATGCCAGTCTCTTGCCCTTATTCAGCTTTTATAGCCCTTACTTTGTCCGACAAGGTTAGCTTTGGAGTGATTGAGGGATGTGCAATAGAAGGTAGGAGAGAAGCATATCTGGGTCTAAGTAGAAATTATTTCCTTGGGCACTTTATGGTGTCTTATTAGGTCTTTCTGCTTGCTTGCTACATTTATTAACTCACTGTAAACTACTGTGTACTTGTACTTTAAGATATATGTTTTTACTCAACTTCTGGGTATATGTACATATGTTCTATCTCATGAACCATGGTCTATATCTAGGTTTTGAGGTTTGTTAAGAAGTGCACCACCTGAAATGAATTTAAGGAGTCCTATGAGCTACAAAAGGTCTCACCAGAGTAATGAAGCTGGTGGGTTAATATTCCACACCTGACGTCTCTGGATGTAGTCTAAAGTGAAACATACAGAGGTGGTACTGGTTGCATTGATTGGGTTGGGATCAGCAGATGCAATATCAATTTGGTATGAATTGGGAGAAGCATGCAGGAAAGTGAGACTCACCCTAGAGGTTTCAGGACTGGGAGAAATATGGGCTTTATAGAGAAAGGGGAAGATTCCTGCTGTCTTAGGGTTGAAGAAAGCAATATATAGTCATAACTATAACCACATCATTTGGCAGTTGGACTAACTTTGAAAATCCCATTATTAGGATTTACTGTAGCATACGTGACTTCACCATAATTTATGCCCTTTTATGCTGTTTACTTATAGCTGCATATTATAAAAGAACACCATCAGTTGTTTCTGTTTCCCCTGGTTTAAGCTTTCAGGACATTTAATATTTCAAAGAACAAGTCATTATTAGAAATGTATTAACAATTTAAGGCCACCGTTATAATTCAGTCTGATTACTAATTTAGTCTTTTAAAAAAATTTTATATTTATTTATTCCCTTTTGTTGCCATTGTTGAAATTTTAAAAATATTTATTTTCCCTTTTGTTGCCCTTGTTTATTTTATTGTTGTTGTAGTTATTATTGTTGTTGCCATTGATGTTGTCGTTGTTGGATAGGACAGAAAGAAATGGAGAGAGGAGGGGAAGACAGAGAGGGGGAGAGAAAGATAGACACCTGCAGACCTGTTTCACCGCTTGTGAAGCGACTTCCCTGCAGGTGGGGAGCTGGGGGCTCGAACCAGCATCCTTATTCTAGTCATTGCGCTTTTTAAATTTATTTTATTTATTTTTTTATTTTATTTTTTTATTATTTTTTAATTTTTTATTAAAGAAAGGATTAATTAACAAAACCATAGGGTAGGAGGGGTACAACTCCACACAATTCCCACCGCCCAATCTCCATATCCCACCCCCTCCCCCGATAGCTTTCCCATTCTCTATCCCTCTGGGAGCATGGACCCAGGGTCATTGAGGGTTGCAGAAGGTAGAAGGTCTGGCTTCTGTAATTGCTTCCTCGCTGAACATGGGCGTTGACTGGTCGGTCCATACTCCCAGTCTGCCTCTCTCTTTCCCTAGTAGGATGGGTCTCTGGGGAAGCTGAGCTCCAGGACACATTGGTGGTGTCTTCAATCCAGGGAAGTCTGGCCGGCATCCTGATGACACCTGGAACCTGGTGACTGAAAAGAGAGTTAACATGCGCTTTGTGCCACATGCGCTTAACCCACTGCACTACCGCCCGACTGCCACTAATTTGAAGTCTTAAGTGCTTAGATTCATTACTATTATTTTATTTTACTTTTTCATAATTATTTATTCCCTTTTGTTGCCCTTGTTGTTTTATTGTTGTAGTAATTATTGTTGTTATTGATGTCGTTGTTGTTGATAGGACAGAAATGGAGAGAGGAGGGGAAGACAGAGAGGGGGAGAGAAAGATAGACACTTGCAGACATGCTTCACTGCCTGTGAAGTGACTCCCCTGCAGGTGGGGAGCCGGGGGCTCGAACCGGGATTATTACACCTGTCCTTGTGCTTTGTGCTGCCTGTGCTTAACACACTGCCGCCCGACTCCCACATTACTATTATTTTTAATAATAACATTTTATTTTTTTCCTAGAGCACTGCTCAACTTTGGTTTATGGTAAGCTGGGATTGAACCTGGGACTTTTGGTGCCTCTGGCAGGCATGAATTTATATATATATATATATATATATATATATATATATATATATATATATATATATATAATGCTACCTCCTAACCCCCATAGATAACTTCCTAATTTTTATTTTTCTGTTTCTTGATACTTTATTTTCTCCAGTAAAATAGTAGTCTAGGAATAAGGCTTTTTTGTTATTTTAAGTTTTTGTTTTTTTTTTTGCATGAAGTAAAGGTACTGTTTGGTCTTTATTAAAAAACTTAAGAGGGAGTTGGGCGGTAGCACAGCGGGTTAAGCGCAGGTAGTGCGAAGCACAAGGACTGGCGTTAAGGATCCTTGTTCGAGCCCCCGGATCCCCACCTGCAGAGGAGTTGCTTCACAGGCAGTGAAGCAGGTCTGCAGGTGTCTGTCTTTCTCTCCCCCTCTCTGTCTTCCCCTCCTCTCTCCATTTCTCTCTGTCCTACCCAACGACAACTACATCAAGAACAACAACAGTAACTACAACAATAAAACAACAAGGGCAACAAAAGGGAATAAATAAATATTTAAAAAAATTAAGCAGGCAATTTAGTTATCTTTTTTGGTACTTAACTACAATTCAAATTTAAATTAAAAAGTGTAAGCAGATATTCATGAGAACTCTCCTTACTCTCTTGTCCCATCAAACCTACGTACTACACATGTCCAGTAATCACTGTTGTTGTTTTTAGTGTATCTTTTCATGTTGGTATGCTTCTTTTTTTTTTTTTTCCTCCTCCAGGGTTATTTCTGGGCTCGGTGCCTACACCATGAATCCACCGCTCCTGGAGGCCCTTTTTTTTTTTTTTCCCCCTTTTGTTGCCCTTGTTGTAGCTTCGTTGTGGTTATTATTATTGCCCTTGTTGACACAATTCGTTGTTGGATAGGACAGAGAGAAATGGAGAGAGGAGGGGAAGACAGAGAAGGGGAGAGAAAGATAGACACCTGCAGACCTGCTTCACCGCCTGTGAAGCGACTCCCCTGCAGGTGGGGAGCCGGGGGCTCGAACCGGGATCCTTACTCCGGTCCCTGCGCTTTGCGCCACATGCGCTTAACCCACTGCACCACCGCCCGACCCCCGTTGGTATGCTTCTAGTCCTGCTTCTGGGATCCCTTCTGTTACATTGCTTGACGTTGTGGTCTATTTACATGGTCATTCTATTACATTGGTTTGGTCTCACTCCCCCTGCCTCCCTGAGATTTTGGTTTAGTCCTTGCCTTTTTGGGCTTCTTGCTTCTCCCCGCCCCCTAGAGTACTTCCTTGGTTTCAGACCTGCGGCCAGAGGAGAGAGAGGCAGGACAGAATTGTGTGGTGATTAGATTAGATTAGTTTTTTGAACCGTTTGCTCGTGAATAAAGAAATATGCTTCTCCACTCAGCCATGTGTCCCTGGTCATCTGTCTTTACTCACACAGTTTAAGACTAAGCACTTTACATTTTCAGAATTTCTTTTTTTAAAAAAGATTTTATTTATTAGTGAGAAAGATAGGAGGATAGAGAATGAACAAAGCGTCACCCTGATACATGTGCTGCTGGAGCTTGAACTCAGGACCTCATGCTTGAGAGTTCAGTGCTTTATCCACTGAGCCATCTCCCAGACCACCAGAATTTCTTTACGGTTATAGAAGGAGAGTGTTTTTATTTATTTTTTTGAATGCAAAAGGTAATATTTGCCATGTTTTAATACCATGTTTTACTTAATAGCTTCATTACTGATGGATATCTGACTTTCCAAAGCTGTAATTTTAAATACCTTAGTGAGGGGGCAGAGGTCAGGCACAAAGGTAAAACCAGGACTCAGAGCAAATCTAAAAAAATCTCTCCAGATAAGAGGTGGTGACCTTCAAGGCAGGAATAAAAATCATCTGGCTCTTTACTATGATAGAGCACATCTGGAGTGCCAGAGGCTTGCATTTTTTACTGCACCTGTCTAAAGTAGAGACAGAAGGAAAACAATCTATTCTTATGAAGCTGCAAGGACTCAGGGTAAGGACAGATTGACAGCTGGTATATGAGCCGCCCAAAGGTAAACTGCTATAATGAAGAAACGGATAGAATGATAGAGGTGAGATAAGGACTCCTATCCACAGGTAATGTTCTCTCAACAGGTTGTTATCTACTCTCTTATATAACTTGAAATACGAAAAAAAAAATCAGTTCAACAGCTCTATTCTTTTTAAAATTTTTTTTTATTATTTTTATTTATTGGATAGAGACAATCAGAAACCAAGAGGGAAGGGGGAGATAGGGAGTGAGACAGAGAGACACCTCTAGCCCTGCTTCACCACTTGCGAAGCTTTCCCTCTGCAAGTGGGGACCGGGGGGGCTCAAACCCAGGTCCTTGGGCACTGTAACCAGTGCACTTAACGAGGTGCGCCACCACCCAGCCCCAACAGCTCTATTCTTAAACCTTTGAATAAACGCCGACACCCTATCAAAGAGCAAGAGAAAAAATATATCTCTGTACTTAAGACATATGTCAGGGAAAAAGCCTCAATAAAGGAAAAAGTATCTAAAATAGAAATGACATACCTTAAACAGATAATATTTGACAGTTTATTAAATTTATAATTTGGGGAGTCAGGTGTAGTGCAGTGGGTTAAGCATACGAGGAGCAAAGCTCAAGGACCGGCAAGGATCTTGGTTTGAGCCCCCAGATCCCCACCTGCAGGGGGTGTCACTTCACAGGCAGTGAAGCAGGTCTGCAGGTGTCTTCCTCTCCCCCTCTCTGTCTTCCCTTCCTCTCTCCATTTTTCTCTGCCCTATCTAACAATGACAACATCAATAACAATAATAACTACAACAACAATGAAAAATAACAAGGACAACAAAAGAGAAAATAAATAAATATTAAAAAATTTATATTTTGCTGTCAAGATCAGGGCATACTTTAATCTCGGTATTTTTAAGGTTATCATATATGTGGGATTTTATGTCATAGTTTTGATATGGATTCGGGTTTTTTTTCTTTGTCAGTAAGTAGGGCATAGCTTATAAGTGGATATCAAAGTTTACCACTGTATTTAAAATGGAATAGACCTGAAAAATGTCAATATATACTTTTATCAGTGTTGCACAAGTGTTATTTTATGGCACAATAGCTAAATAGAAGATGTTTTTAACTTATTGTTGTAATAAAATATTTCGTGAGTTGCAAGATTAAATCTCTTTTTCAGCAATCTACTTAAATACTGACTTATTACCCTCTTCCAAAGGCTAACAGTCCAGTTTCTTTGACTATGAGAACCAGTTACATGACCCTAGAGGTGGCACAGTGAATAAAGTATTGGACTCTCAACCTTGAGAATCAGTTTCATTAGAATTACTTTTGGCCTCAAGTTGTAATTATTGTAGTGTGGTCATGATAAAAGCTAGTTATTTTCTTTTACTGATGCAGACTGAAATGTTAATAGGCAAAAATATAAAGATGTCAGAAATTATTTTCAAAATGAATAATTGATAAAGGATACATGGGTGAGCAGGATACAGAAGCTTCTGTTTGGACTATTGAGTTAGGTGATGGGAATCAATATTCTTTTTCTAATTGGGGGATTAATGGTTTACAGTAAGTACTGTTATTAATACACATGTAAAATTTCTCAATATTCTGCAAAACACTCTTACCCCAAGTTTAGGTCCTCCTCCAACATTCTGTACCAGGAACCTGAAAGCTGTGCCCTCTCTCCAGAGTCCTTAGCTTTGGTGCAATACACCAAACCCAGTCTAAACTCTACTTTGTGTTTCTCCTTTCTGTTCTTATTTCTCAACTTCTGTCCATTAGTGAGGTCATTTCATGTTCATCCTCTTTTTTTTTTTAATTGGGGGATTAATGTTTTACAGTCGACAGTAAATACAATAGTTTGTACATATATATCATTTCTCATTTTTCCACATAACAATACAACCCCTACAAGATCCTCTGCCATCCTGTTCCAGGACCTGAAACCACCACCACCCCCATGCACTCACCCACCCCAGAGTCTTTTACTTTGGTGCAATACCAGTCGAAGTTCTGCTTAATGTTTTCTTTTCTCTTCTTTTTTTTTTTATTAATTTTTTAAATTATCTTTATTTATTGGATAGAGACAGTCAGAAATTGAGAGGGTAGGGGAGATAGACAGGGAGAGAGACAGAGAGGTACCTACAAACTTTCAAAATTAAATAAACAGGAACTAGAAAACATGAACAGGTCAATAACAGCCAAAAAAAAAAAAAATTTGAAACAGCTATCAAAAACCTCCCCAAGAATAAAAGTCCTAGACCAGATTGTTTTACAAATGAATTCTACAAAACCATCAAGGAAGAGTTAATACCTCTACTTTTAAAATTCTTCCAGAAGATTGAAGACACTGGAATAGAAGACACTCCTTTCCAGCTTCTATGAAGCCAACATCACTCTGATACCAAAAGCAGACAGGGACACAAACAAAAAAGAAAACTACAAACATACAACATCCCTTTATGATCAAAACACTAGAAAAAATGGGAATAGATGAAAAATTCCTGAAGCTAGTGGAGTCTCTATATAGCAATCCTACAGCCAACATCCTACTCAATGATGAAAGACTGGAAATACTCCCCTTTAGATCAGGTACTAGACATGGCTGCCCACTATCACCATTATTATTCAACATTGTGTTGGAAGTTCTTGCCATAGCAAACAGGCAGGAGCAAGGAATTAAAGGGATACAGATTGGAAGAGAAGAAGTCAAACTCTTCCTATTTGTTGATGATATGTTAGTATATGTAGAAAAAGCTAAAGAATCCAGCAAAAAGCTTTTGGAAATTATCAGGCAACACAGTAAGGTGTCAGGCTACAAAATTAACATACAAAGGTCAGTGGCATTCTTCTATGCAAACACTAAATTAGAAGAAGAAGAAATCCAGAAATCAATTCCTTTTACTATAGCAACAAAACCAATAAAATATCTAGGAATAAGCGTAACCAAAGAAGTGAAAGACTTGTATACTGAAAATTATGAGTCACTATTCAAGGAAATAGAAAAAGACACAAAGAAGTGGGAAGAGAGGGGGGCCAGGCAGTGGTGCAGAGGGTTAAGCACACATGGCATGAAATGCAATGAATGCCGTGCAGATCCAGGTTCGAGCCTCTGGCTCCTCACCTGCAGGGGGTCACTTCACAGGTGGTGAAGCAGGTCTGAAGGTATCTATCTTTTTCTGCCCCTTTCTGTCTCCTCCTCCTCTCCTCTCTTGATTCTCTCTGTCGTATCCAGCAACAGCATCAGCAGTAACAACAACAAGAACAATAAACAACAAGAGCAAGAAAGGGGAAAGGGTGGCCTCCAGGAGTAGTGGATTTGTAGTGCAGGCACCGAACCCCAGCAATAACCCTGGAGGCAAAAAAGAAGAAGAAGAAGAAGAAGAAGAAGAAGAAGAAGAAGAAGAAGAAGAAGAAGAAGAAGAAGAAGAAGAAGAAGAAGTGGAAAGCTATTCCATGTTCATGGATTGGTAGAATTAACATCATTAAAATGAATATACTACTCAGAGACATATACAAATTTAATGCAATCCCTATCAAGTCCCCAACCAATTTTTTTTTAGGAGAATAGACCAAAAGCTATAAATGTTTATCTGGAATGAGAAAAGACCTAGAATTGCCAAAACAATCTTGAGAAGAAAGAACATAACTGGAGGCATCACACTCTAAAATCTCAAATTGAATTATAGGGCCATTGTTATCAAAACTGCTTAGTACTAGAACATGAATAGACACACTAGCCAGTAGAATAGAATTGAGAGCCCAGAAGTGAACCCCCACACCTATAGACATCTAGTCTTTGACAAAGGGGCCCAGACTATTAAATGGGAAAAGGGGAGTCTCTTCAACAGATGGTGTTGGAAAAAAAATGGGTTGAAACATGCAGGAGAATGAAACTGGACCACTATATTTCACCAAACATAAAAGTAAATTCCAAGTGCATTAAAGACTTGGATGTTAGACCAGAAACTATAAAATACTTAAAGGAAAATATTGGCAGAGCTCTCTTCTGTATAAGTTTTAAAGACATCTTCAATGAAACGAATCCAATTACAGGAAGACTAAAACAAAAATAAACCAATGGGGCTACATAAAATTAAAAAAGCTTCTGCATAGTTAAAGAAAGCATGACCCAAACAAACAGACTCCTCACAGAATGGAAGAAGATATTTTACATGCCATACATCAGACAAGAGTTTAATAACCAAAATATATAGAGCTTACCAAACTCAACAAGAGAACAAACGATCCCATCCAAAAATGGGGAGAGGATATGAACAGAATATTCACCATAAAAGAGATCCCAAAGGCCAGCAAACACATGAAAAAAATGCTCCAAGTCATTGATTATCAAAGAAATGCAAATAAAGACAACAATGAGATACCACTTCACTCCTGTGAGAATGTCATATATCAGAGAAGATAGCAGCAAAAAATGCTGGAGAGGTTGTCAGGACAAAGGAACCCTCCTGCACTGCTGGTGGGAATGTCAATTGGTCCAACCCCTGTGGAAAGCAGTCTGAAGAACTCTCAGAAGGCTAGAAATGGACCTACCCTATGACCCTGCAATTTCTCTCCTGGGGATGTGTAGCCTAAGGAACCAAACATACCCATCCAAAAAGATCTGTGTATACCTATTTTCATAGCAACACAATTTGTAATAGCCAAAACCTGGAAGCAACTCAAGTGTTCAACAACAGATGAGTGGCTGAACAAGTTGTGGTATATATACTCAATGGAATAGTGCTCAGATATTAAAAATATTATTTTCACTACTTTATCCCAACTTGCATGGAGCTTGAAGTAATTATGCTAAGTGAGTTAAGTCGGAAACAGAAGAATGAATATGGGATAATCTCATTCACAGGCAGAAGTTGAAAAACAAGATCAGAATAGAAAACACCAAGTAGAATTTGGGCTGGAGTTGGTGTATTGCACCAAAGTAAAAGGCTCTGGGGTGGTGTGGAGGGTTCAGGTCCTGGAACATGATGGCAGAGGACCTAGTGCAGGTTGAATTGTTATGTGCAAAACTGGGAAATGTTATGCATGTACAAACTATTGCATTTACTGTTGACTGTAAAATATGAATCCCCCAATAAAGAAATTAAAAAGAAAAAGAAAAGATAGACACTGGCAGGCCTGCTTCACTGCTTGTGAGCCCCCCCTCTTCTCCCCCTAATCTAGTACTTCTGGGTCCTCAGGCATGAACATTTTGTGCTCTAATAGTGCATTCTTTCCCTGGCCTCAAAGCTCACTTTTAAAACCAATGAAAGAGAAGTATGTTGCTTTCTCTTAAGGAAGAAATGGAATTTTCCAACAACTGAGTCAGACAGCAGTGTGGTTTAATTTGTGGCTATTTATGCACTGAATATAGAAGGTAATAGGTGAAAATTGCTGAATCTCGTAATTTTTTCCTATATGTTACCATTAACCTAACCCTCTCTTTTTTCACTTTCTTTTTTTTTGTCAATTTGAATGTCTTCAGATGTAAATATCTGTTCATAGATGCAACCAACAACATTTTCTCCCAAAGAAAATATTATTTTATTGTTATTTATTTTTTTGAGTTTATTATTTAGCATAATTGGAGAATAACAAGAACCCCATAAAATCTGACAAAGGTCTCTGTACAGTGTGTGATAACTGCTGCAATGATGATGAACTGGAAGGAAAAGAAATGTGGGCATTATAAACATACAGATTTGTAAATCTGTATGCTTGAGCTTTGTAAAAATTAAAAACCTGGAAGACTACACTTTGAATAATGAATCAGTTAATCCTGACTCCTCCACAGAATAAATATATAGCTTTAAAGATCTCTGTCCTGTTTCCTTCTGGTTCCAAATAAATTGACAGAATGGGATCTTCTATCTTTCCTTGCCGTAAGAAACAAACACAGCTATAAGAAACAATAGGGTATAAATACTTTATACCCTACTTGAACTAGCAAAAAGGAAAGAAAATATCAGAAAACTAATGGTTAACTTAACCATAAGTTTAAAACACTGCTCTTTTTTTCTAAACTGTTTTATTTTTCCCAAGTCCTAATAGCCTAGTTAAGAGGAAAGAAAAAAAAAAGGTTTGGCTTTTGTTTGTTTGTTTTTGAAGGGAGTATAGAAAGGAAATTGAGGGAGTGTAAGGCTTTGTAAGAAAAAATATTTTGTCTGTATGTAGACTTATAAGTAAAATATCCATGTCTTTATATTTCACTTCAAAACAGTGTTTTGAAGCTAGCTCCCATCTGTAAAGTCAGATGCGTCTCCTTCTTCTTCTTCTTCTTCTTCTTCTTCTTCTTCTTCTTCTTCTTCTCCTTCTCCTTCTCCTTCTCCTTCTCCTTCTCCTTCTCCTCCTCCTCCTCCTCCTCCTCCTTCTTCTCCTTCTCCTTCTCCTTCTCCTCCTCCTCCTCCTTTTTCTTCTTCTTCTTCTCCTTCTCCGTCTCCTTCTTCTCCTCTGTCTCCTTCTCCTTCTCTGTCTCCTTCTCCTCCTCCTCTTCCTCCTCCTCCTCCTCTTCCTCCTCCTCCTCCTCTTCCTCCTCCTCCTCCTCCGCCTTCTTCTTTAATGTGTCTCCAAATTAATCTGTCACCTGCTTCGGATCCAAGGACATAAAAAAAAAAAGGTTGAATCATCACTAGTTCTAAAGGCTTCCATATTGAACTAGAGAGTCAACTATTTAAAAATTTTTAAGTTTTATTTGTGATTTAATGGGGATTTACAAGATTATAAGGTAATAAAGTTACAGTTCCACATCACTCCCATCACTAAAATTCTGTGTCCTCACCCCTATTGATAACCAAGGAGTCAAGCTATTTCCCTTCCTCCCAGAACATTTGTGATTTCACTCACATACTTTTCTCTATGATTAAGGACAAAAATTTGAACTAAAAATTCCTTTTGAGTGGCAAGGCTCTTAAATTTATGTAGATATAGTTAGATCCCTATAGAATCAGCCCATATCAGTGACCTTGGGAGAACTACTGCAGTTTCCAGGGGTGAGGGTGGGGACACAGAACTCTGGTGCTGGGAACCATATGGAATTATACCCCTATTATTTTATAATTTTGCAAGTCAATATTAAATCACTAGTTAAAAGACATTAAGCAAAACTACAATAACAACAACAAAAAACTATGCATGCCTGTCACGACACTATATACTGACACACACATTACACAATGTATAATAATAATAATAATAAGGACTCTCACTGTTAAAATAAAACAAAAGCAGAGAACATGCATCCCTCTAGATTTGATTTGAAATTACAAACTACAGACCTCTTTCATTTATGGGCTCTGGTCTATAAATGTGCTGAATTCTCCTTGGAGAGCACAGTGGAAAACTCCTGAGTGTCACTGCTCCTGTTATTGATGCTGATGACAGAGCCTTCTAATGCTAACCCCTGCTGAGTCTTTAGAAACCTGGTAGATTGTTAACATGGTTAGCAGGAGTTCATGAACTCTGCTCTGTATAAATGCAAAATCTTGAGAACTTTGATATGGAATTGGCATAAAAAGATTTCACTTCTTTAAATATTTAACAGCTTAAACTTTAAGAGGTTAACTCTATAAAAGCTTGTTGGACTCTAATACTATAGTTTCTACTCTGTAACTATTGCATTTCTGAGCATGATATGCTTTATACCCACTATTTTTTTAGGGGGATATGGTATGTTTATAAACCCCCCACAGCCATTTAAAAATAAATAACAAATGTTTTCTATATGCTAATGGAGCAATTGAGAAATATTTAGTTTTTACATAAAGGAAATGTACAGTAGCAATGCAGTGAAAAGCAGTCATTTGGGAATGATTAGAACCTGCGCTCATTAAGGAGTGTATTTATTACTCCCATAAAATTAAGGAAATATCTAAAGGAACAAACATCCATTAGATTTACAGTTAAGATACCCAGATGCATATGTTGTGCTAGTAAATCAAGTGTATTTTTCTAGCAGCCTTTCAAGGATAGAGGCCAGAAAAATTTCCAGGTGGCCACTTTATTTCTTCTTAGCTTGTTAGAAACAAACTCAACTACATGAAGAGAAAGAGAGATGAGGAGAGGAAGAAAGAGAAAGAGACTGGAGAAAGAAAAGCTACATGAGTGTGAAGCTGAATTTTTTAATTTCTAATGAAAATTTCCCACCTACTAGGGAGCATTTACCTGCAGATTAATTTATTTATCTGTTTTTAAATGATGCTGAAAAGCAGAGCACTGTGGAATGGATATGTTTACTCCCTAATATTGTAAACAAGGAGTGACGTTTGTTGTTTTTTTTTAATGTGGAAAAAGTAAATGGAATTTCAAAGAAAGTAGTCCTCTACCCCCTCATCTTTTCCATTTTCTACATTCTTTTAATCCCTCTTTTAACTTGAAGAAACATTCTGATCTTATTCTGGCTATGGACTAATTCACTGGGCTACATGGGTCTGAAGAACTTTCTCTGGGAAAAGGCAGCATTTTCTGCAGGGTCCTGGGGTTCTTTCTTTGTGTGGAAAGCTGATTCTCTTGACATACATTAGCATTTATTGAGTGTTTCATGAACAGCTGGGGATGCCAAAAGGAGTAAGAGCAGATGCCTCTCTTTTAGTTGCTCACAGTTTTGGTCTCATTTGTTCAGGGATATTAATATATAAACCAGTGCATTTTAAAAAGTGACCTTCTTAGTTTCATCTAGTCTCATTTGTTTGATCTTGTTTTAGATTCACCTGTCCATAGGGTTGAGTCTCTGACTATATCTTTGATGTTAAGGTCCTAAGGTGTTTCATTGATGTTAGCTTCTAGAGATTTTATAGGTTAATGTCTAATATCCAGGCCTTTGGTACATTTTCAAGTTAATTTTGGCTCATGGTGTCAAGTGTTTGTGTAGTTTCATTATTATGTGTGTGGCTGTCCAGTTTTCCCAGCAGTCACAGGACATATATTCCATGGAATAATAATTTCCCATTTAAAAAGGCGATATTGTAACCTTTAGGGCAAAATGATGGAGCTGGAGGTGATTATGCTTAGCAAGATAAAAAAAGGAATTGATAGACAAATACCAATGGTTTCACATGTATGTGGAATATAGATAAATGAAGTAATACAGGAAGAGGAGAAGGAGAAGAAAATATGTCCCAATAAACTTGAGAATTATTGTGGCTGGCTAATGTGTGTGTGTGTGTGTGTGTGTGTGTGTGTGTGTGTGTGTGTGTGTGTGTGTGTAAAATAACTTTGAAGGTAAGAGAGTGTTTAAGGGACCACAGTTAGGGAATCCCTGGATTCCCACACAGATTTTTTTATGACTTTTTTTTTATATATATTTATTTATTTATTCCCTTTTGTTGTCCTTATTGTTTTATTGTTGTAGTTATTATTGTTGTTACTGATGTCATTGTTGTTGGATAGGACAGAGAGAAATGGAGAGAGGAGGGGAAGACAGAGAGGGGAAGATAAGGATAGACACCTGCAGACTTACTTCACCGCCTGTGAAGGGACTGCCCTGCAGGTGGGCAGCCAGGGGCTTGAACCGGGATCCTCACCCCGGTCCTTGAGCTTTGCGCTACGTGCGCTTAATCCGCTGCACTACCGCCCGACTCCTGGATTCCCACACAGATATGATGTGGGAGACTGGGTCATACTACCCTGCCACTCGGGAAAAACTGGTCCTGAAATGAATACATCCTAGAATGTTCCCAGCTGTGATCATGAACTGCAAGATCAGGCTAACAGGGACTCAGAGGTTAGACAGGCTCCTGTGCAAAATATAAATATAGATGGGCCCGGGGTCAGGTCAATGAGGTAAACAGTTAATTTTATTCACAGATTTTCTTCAAGATTGGGAGCTACTTTCTGCCCTAATCCAACTTTCCAGCCCTATTCTCAACTCTGACACCATCTTCCCAGACACTATATTTGTCCACTTCCCTTTTAGCTATCAAACTCAAGTAAAAACTACAAAAGTCATGGTCCCTTAATAGTTATGCAAAGTACTTTCATGCTCCAAAGTCCCAGGTTCAGTATTTGACTACTACAAGCCAGAGCTTAATAGTGCTCTGGCAAAAAGAAAACCAAAAGTATGAATTGGTAGTTTCATTTTTGAAAGGTTAGAAGAAGCTATGCAATCACTTCTCGGTCTTTTGGCTAAGATCAAGTCTAGAAGAAGCTATATAGAGAAGCAAAACTGTTCAGATAGAGCTTGAGTGAGAAATCAGAACTCCAAGGAGTGTATTCTGGAACTATTCAGAGAAGGCACAGGGAGAGAAAGAACAGCCTAGAGATGTATCCGGAAAGGTTTTGACATTACAACAAAGGAGCAGTCAGCAGTGGTGTTTATTGCAGGCAGATGGTTTCTCAAGTGCTTTGAAACCTCCACATTTTGTTCTCTTGGAGTCTAGGAAGAAATAGAAACTACTTCCCCTTGAGGAGACGGTTCCTTCTCTTTTCCCTTTCTCTCTTCTACCTTTTTCATCTTTTCCCCCTAAAGTCATGGTTGCTTCCTGAAATAAATTTGGCATTCCTTTCATTTTCCTTCCCCTCCTCTCTCAAATCACTACAATTCACACACAGTACTTGCATTGCTGCTTCAAAATTAACAAATGCCAGAATTTGACCCACTGTTGACTTTACTTTTAATATAGAGTTTAGGGTGGAGGTAGATAGCATAATAGTTATGCAAACAGACTCATGCCTGAGGCTCCTAAGTCCCAGGTTCAAACCCCCCCCCCCACCATAAGCCAGAGCTGATCAATGCTCTGGTTAATAATAATAATAATAAATTAATATGGTTTATTCTTCTCTGTGGACACAGTTCAAACTTTTGCATTAGAGAAATGTGTTTCTAATTAAACAGTCCCCCCATCCCAACCCTGATTTCATTGCTGTTTAGGAGGGAAGTACCAGGGCTCAGATTGGATTGAAGCCTGTTCAGTGCTTCACAGTCTCTGCCAAAATGATGTATTATTGTTTGAGGAGGAATCCAAATATAACATTCTGATTAAGAGAAGCCAAGCAGTTTTTTTTCTTCTTCTTCTAATTCTCAGATTCATCTAAACTTCCGTTATGTATTTTATATTATTATTTGTTTATTATTTTTACCAGAGACTGCACAGCTCTGAATTACGGTGGTATGAGGGACTGAACCTGGAACTTTGGAGCCTCAGGCAGGAAAGTCTCTTTGTATAATCATTATGCTATCTACCACCACCCTATTTATTTATTTTTAATTGCCACCAGGGTTATCAATGGGGCTCAGTACCCGCACTATGAACACACCACTCCTATTGGACATTCCCCCCTTTTTTCTCTGATTTTTATTTGATAAGACTGAGACAAATTGGGGTGGGGGAGATGAAGAGGATGAGAGAAAGACAGACACCTGCAGATCCGCCTCAGAGCTTATTGGGCCCTCCTCAATCGCTATCGAACAGGCCATGACCGGTGCGCCGCTATGTTCCATCGCTGGGGAGCCAGAGACGACCCGAACTGCCGCTGCAGCTCCAGACTATGACCCACATAGTCAACGACTGCCACCTCTCCAGATTCAAAGGAGGTCTCGAAACTTTACATCAGGCTCCACCTGACGCTGTTGACTGGCTACGGAAGAAGGGCAAACGCTAGAAGAAGAAGAGCTTATAAAGTGTCCCCCCCTGCAGGTGGGAAATGGGGGCTCAAACCTAGGTCCCTGTTCATGGTAATAAATTCTGTGCTCACTGAGTGCGTTACCACCCAGCCCATCTGCTATGTAGCCCATATTATCTCATCTTTATGAGGTGTGGAAGCCAAAGTTTAAAGATGTTAGATAAGCTACCAAACAATACAAAAATTATTATAGGTAATTATATAATAAAAAATCTTGTAGAAATAAAATAAAATAATGTAACAAATAATACTATAGGAGGAACTAAGAGTCAAACCTCAACAATGGTTTCAAAGCCCATGCTTTCAGTTGAAATAAATGAAAAAAAAAAAAAAAAAAACGAAGAAAAAGAAAAGGTAAAAGGGGACTAAAGGACTGAAAAAAGAGGATTAAAAAAGTGGAGTGTGGAGGATCGGGCAGTAGCACAGCGGGTTAAGTGCATGTGGTGCAAACCACAAGGACCGGCATTAGGATCACCGTTCCAATCCCCCGGCTCCTTATCTGCAGGGGAGTTGCTTCACAGGGGGTGAAGCAGGTCTATAGGTGTCTATCTTTCTCTACCCCTTTCTGTCTTCCCCACCTCTCTCTATTTCTCTCTGCCCTGTCCAACAACGAACGACATCAACAACAACAATAATGACCACAACAAGGCTACAACAACAAGGGCAACAAAAGGGGGAGAAAATAGCCTCCAGGAGCAGTGGATTCATGGTGCAGGCACTGAGCCCCACCAATAACCCTGGAGGCAAGAAAAAAAAGTAGAGTATGCAATGGCGAAAAACTGGAAGCATTTCCGCTCAGATCAGGTACTAGACAGGGCTGCCCACTATCACCATTATTATTCAACATCGTGTTGGAAGTTCTTGCCATAGCAATCAGGCAGGAGCAAGGAATTAAAGGGATACAGATTGGAAGAGAAGAAGTCAAACTCTCCCTATTTGCAGATGACATGATAGTATACATAAAAAAACCTAAGGAATCCAGCAAGAAGCTTTTGGAAATCATCAGGCAATACAGTAAGGTGTCAAGCTACAAAATTAACATTCAAAAGTCAGTGGCATTCCTCTATGCAAACACTAAGTTAGAAGAAGATGAAGCCCAGAAATCAATTCCTTTTACTATAGCAACAGAAACAATAAAATATCTAGGAGTAAACCTAACCAAAGAAGTGAAAGACTTATATACTGAAAATTATGAGTCACTACTTAAGGAAATTGAAAATGACACAAAACAGTGGAAAAATATTCCATGTTCATGGGTTGGCAGAACTAACATCATCAAAATGATTATACTACCCAGAGCCATATACAGTTTTAAAGCTATCCCCATCAATATCCCAACCACATTTTTTAGGAGAATAGAACAAATGCTACAAAAGTTTATCTGGAACCAGAAAAGACCTAGAATTGCCAAAATAATCTTGAGAAGAAAGAACAGAACTGGAAGCATCACACTCTTCAATCTCAAATTGTATTGGCATTTACCTTTGCCTACATCTCCTACTGCTTTGAGCTGACTTGAGAAGACGGCATACATGTCTGAAAGAATCCCCCCAGGTAAAGCTAGGGCATAATCTTGCCACAGGAACACACATTCCTGCTGTTTGCACAGCTGTATTTGTTGCCTTTAATGGTAGAGAAGGGAAGCCCTAAGATACTTGGTTTTGGAAAACTTATCATGGTCTGCCTAGAATAAATTAAACCAAAGGCCAGAGATTTCCAGTTACTTCTTTCTAGAGGCCAAGATTCTTCTCTGTTTGATCCCTCTTTTGTTCATGAGAAAGCATTCTAGAAACTACTTCATAAATATTATCATTTAATTTTTAGAGTTGCCCAAGGGAAGTTCCTCTCTAACAAAGTTATTATTTTGCTCTTTTTCAAAAAAAAAAAATTTTAAGTTCTGTTTCTAAATGGGTTATTTGTGACTTTTCCTTGGCCAGATCTGGGTCATTGCTCACTAACACTGTGGACCAGTCTCTTCCTCTGGCCTCTCCCCATAATTCTGGGACTGGTTTTCAGTTTGAAGTTGTTCATGGAAATCCTCCTGGTAGGAAAATATTGTGAGTCAGTACACTTTGGGCCAAGTCCAAGCCCCTGATAATGAAGTCAGTAGTACTTGTGCAAGAAGCAATTTGCCCCATGATAATAATAAGACTGATAAATATAAATGGCTAAATGCATTTCCAAGTCTTGCTTGAAGTGAAATGGATTGCTCTATGTATCCATAACTAATTTACTTGCTATTCATAGAACTCCTTTGACTTGGATATAATTCCCATGAGTAGGCCTTGTTGAAGGACTAAATAGGGGAGAAATATTTATTTATGGCAAATGTGGAGTCTTGATAAGTATAAAAGTATTTCCTCATGTTTCTTGAGCAATCATGTCTTTTGGAACAGAAGAGGCAGTACCTTATCTTAGGTAACTTAATGAACAAGCTGATTTATATTGAGAGTGAAAACACTGGATCACTTAATAAAGTGATGTTATTATTGCAATGAGTAGAAAAATTGTTCATCAATTGCTACTCAAAAAGCTCTTTTGAGGTAGATGCTCTACTCATGTGTTTTTCCCAAACTAAATGGATCCTAAATCAAATTCTGGGAAGTATAAACTACACTAAAAATGATATCTGGCCATAAGAATTACAAGTTTGATCAAATCATTGTTGAACAATATTACTTTTTCTTCCTAGCTATGGTGAGTCTAGAAGGGTTTGTGACAGAAAGTCTTTCTGTAGCTTTGCTTTCAACATGCATTTGTGGTCTTTTTTATTATTATTTCTTTATTGGGGAATTAATGTTGCATTTGTGTTTTAATGATACCTTCTCTGCCAGTAAAAATGTAATTGTAGCACACAGAAAATCAACACATTTCCAGCTTTCTGAGTATATTTGAACTGTCAACAGTGTACTGTCTGACACACATTACTCAACTTCCGCCTTTCATGGCTAACTTGCTTTCTAAAAACAGTCTAATGACATAAGACTCCTACATCCCATCAGACCACGTGAACTAAGAATGACCTGAATGGATAGGGATGCTTTGACCATCTGTCATTGATAGCCATATTGATCAGGACTTGGTGGCAGAGAACACTGTGTGCTAAAGGCAAGGCAGTTTGCAGGCGATGATAACCATCACTGATACCTTTGTGTTGCGTTTGATTTCTCATTGTGTCTTTCCGAACTATGGAACCCTTGGGCAGTAAGTAACCTGTTTTGAAAAGCACACAGCTAGGTCAAAAGGGTACATCAGTCCTCATACATTATTCTCCCAGGTCACATGTCTAAAGAAAGAGCTTTGTCAGATTTTAGTTTGAGAAGTTTCAAGCATACCGGAAGTTATACTTAACACCTAGATTGTTAATACTTTGTCATGCTACCTTTATCTATTTATCTGAACCGTTTCAAACAAAGTTGCAGATATCATGACTGTTCAACTCTAAACACTTCCTAAAAATAAGAACGATTTCTTAGCTATCTATAATACCTTTAACATACTCAGTAAAATTAACCCCCAAATATCATCTAATCACACATTCATACTCAAATTTTTAATTTGTTCTCCTAGTACATATGTCACCACCACCACCCTCCCAAAAAACTAGGTTACATACATGGTTAATGCATTACCT
The DNA here is from genome assembly GCF_950295315.1 of Erinaceus europaeus. Lineage (NCBI taxonomy): Eukaryota > Metazoa > Chordata > Mammalia > Eulipotyphla > Erinaceidae > Erinaceus > Erinaceus europaeus. The sequence continues at coordinate 24,541,178 of NC_080169.1, forward strand.
TTAATTTTTCACCTTTGAATTCAAAGGAGTTCCTTTTTAAAGTTCAAAAACACATGGTAAAAGTGAAAAATAAAGGAAACTATTTACTGATAGCAGTTTCTATTATTAGTAGAAATAGATAATTTAGGTATTTTGTTCAAACACACTCAATTACCTAAAGCAATTTAATAACTGATGAAATTCTCATAAAATTTAAATGTTGTAGTAGGCCTTTGTGACGATTGCTTTTGGAAGAGAATGGGCACAAAGATCTTTTTAAAAAATATACATGGGGGGCCAGGTAGTGTGACACCTGGTTAAACATACACACAACAGCAGGTTCAAGCCCCTGGATCCCTCCTACAGGGGGAAAGCAGTCTGTTGTACTGTGGTAAAGCAGGGTTTCAGGTGTCTCTCCGTCTCTCTCCCTCTCTATTTCTCCCCCTCCCTTCTCAATTTTTTTCTGTCGCTACCCAGTAATAATAACAATAAAAACTATACGTACTAGCAGGATAAACTCTTGCATGTCTGCTTTAGATAAGCCTCAAATTTTATTTTTGACAATAGAAATTGCACGTGTTTAGTGTATGTAATACGATATTTTGACATGTACACTGTGAAAGGATTATCACAATAAGCAAATCTTTCTCTCCCCCTCTGTCTTCCCCTCCTCTCTCCATTTCTCTCTGTCCTATCCATCAACGACAACAACAGCAACTACAACAATAAAACAAAGGCAACAAAAGGGAATAAATAAATATTTAAAAAAAGAAATAAAGAAAAAAAAAGTGGACGCCAGGTGGTGGTGCACGTGGTTGAGCGCATGTGTCACAATGCCCAAGGACCTGGGTTCTAGCCCCTGGTCCCCATTTGCAGGGAGAAAACTTCACGAGTGGTGAGGCAGTACTGCAGGAGTCTCTCTGTCCCTCTCTCTCTACTTCTCTCTCCTCAATTTCTGGCTGTCTCTATCCAATAAATAAATAAAAATAACAAAAAAAATTTTTTAAAGAAAAAAAAGCAAAACAAAGAAAGAAACAAAAAAGGCTTTTTTAAAAAAAGAAATACACAAATCTCTCTGATACCTGTCATAAATGTGAATACAGGCACTTCTGGAGGCGTGGCTATGGAGTAGCAGTAGTTGTGTTTTGCTCTCCCGGGTCAACTAGGAAAAGCAATGAGGATCACAGGGGAACTCAACAAGATAGGACCAGGTCTCTTCAAAAACCCACCAAGCCATAGATGAGTGCAAACACGTGTGGCTTGTGGACAGAGGGTCTGAGGGAGAGATTCCTAGGGCTAAAAGACCATACTCAGGAGTGGCTAGTACTAGTCTGGGAGTTTGCCAGCTGACACATCACTTTGGTCTGAGTTTTACCAACAAAAGGACTGTTGAAAGGAGGAGAAAATCACCTAAGACTCACCAATTTACAACTATGAGTCTCCGTTGTTGTTACCCCTCAGAGGCTGGAAACATAGCAGGGAAACGCTATACTGAAATTGGGGGTGGGGCAGAGAACTGGCAGGATAGAATCTACCCTCCTGGTGGTCCATAGGTGTGGCTGTGAAGCTGGAGCCCTTTCACGTCGTTCTCCTCATAATTGTGAATACATGCTAGTGAGTCAACAGATGAGTTCAATCAACACCTTATAACAGATAGCAGAACAAGTAGCAATATTGAATGAGAAAACTGAGAACAACTGAATTGAACAATCATGCTTAGAGTCAAACAACTAATAAATGGCACCACCAGAAGCCATCTTGGGCTTTCTTATTCCCACAGTAGTGCCTTTTTCTGCTATCGCTTTTTTTTTTTGTTGTTGTTGTTGTTGTTGTAGTTATTATTGTTGTTGTAATTGATGTAGTCAATGTTGGATAGGACAGAGAGAAATGGAGAGAGGAGGGGAAGGCAGAGAGGGGGAGAGAAAGATAGACACCTGCAGACCTGCTTCACTGCCTGTGAAGCAACTCCTCTGCCAGTGGGGATCGGGGCCTTGAACCGGGATCCTTAGAGGCCGGTCCTTGCGGTTTGTGCCATGTGCGCTTAGCCCGCTGCACTACCACTTGACTCCCTTACTAGCACTTTTTAAGGAAAGTCATTTTTTAATTAAATTTTTTATTTATAAAAAGGAAACATTGGTGGTCTGGGAGGTGATGAGGCTTTGGACTCTCAAGCATGAGGTCCCGGGTTCTATCCCCGGGAGCACATGCACCAGAGTGATGTCTGATTCTATCTCTCTCCTCCTATCTTTCTCATAAATAAATAAATCTTAAAAAGAAAGGAAACATTGGCTAAACCAATAGGATAAGAGGATAAGGAGGATAAAGGATAAGAGAGGTACAACTCCACATAACTCCCACCACCTGAACTCTGTATCCCATCCCCTCCCCTGATAGCTTTCCTATTCTTTAACCCCCTGGGTCATTGTGGGATGCAGAAGGTGAGCTTCTGTTAATTGCTTCCCCACTGAACATGGGTGTTGACAGGTCAATCCATACTCCCAGCCTGGCTCTCTCTTTCCCTAATGGGGAAGGGCTCTGGGCAAGTGGAGCTCCAGGACACATTGGTAAGGTTGTCTGTCCAGGGAAGTCTGGTCGGCATCATGCTAGCATCTGGAACCTGGTGGTTGCAAAGAGACTTAACATACAAAGCCAAACAAATTGTTGACCAATAATGGACCTAAAGGCTGGAATAGTGCACATGAAGAGTTGAGGGGGTCCTCCATTTTGTAGATAGCTAATAGGCATATTTCATACAACTCACAGAAAGTCTGAACTTCACCCACTCAAGCAGGAAGGCCTGGAAGCTTCTTCACAGACTGGGTGCCGGTAGCCAACCCCCTCCCGTCTCCCAACCTCCCGTATCTCCAAACTCAGTGGCCAGTCACCTAACTCAAGTTGGACGTGCTAAGATCGACCCAGTCTGGAAAAGAGAAATTTCCCATGAGTGGTCATCCCACTTCCGGTTATCTTGTCCAGCTCCAAAACTCTCTCCCTTTACACTGTCTGAACTGGAAGACGCTTTGAAGAGGGTTAAACCAGGAACAGCTGCTGGCTATGATAACATCACCCCAGAACTCATTCTTAACCTGGGTCCCGCGGCAAAGAAGTGGCTCGCTTCATTCCTGTCCCACATCTTGGAATCTGAGTCTATGCCCAAAGTTTGGCGTCGTGCGAAGATTATAGCGGTTTTGAAACCAAAGAAAGACCCAACACTGGCCGCCAGCTATAGACCAATTTCTCTCCTCTCCGTGTGTTACAAACTCCTTGAGAGGCTGCTTCTGTCACGTATTTCTCATCTTACAGAGAAATTCCTATCACCCGCCCAAGCTGGTTTCCGCCCAGGAAGATCTACCTGTGAACAAGCCCTGGCCCTCTCAACTTACATTGAAAATGGATTCCAGAAGAATTTAAAGACGGGTGCTGTCTTTGTTGATCTCACAGCAGCCTATGACACGGTCTGGCACCGTGGTCTCCTAGCCAAGATCTCAAGATGCCTGCCTCCATGGGTGGCCAACACTATATAGTTTCTTCTCCAAAACGGAAGATTCTGGGTGCATCTGGGTGACAAGTCTAGCAGATGGAGACTTGTCTCAAGTGGCCTCCCCCAGGGCTCTGTTCTGGCTCCTACGCTATCTAATATTTACATCAATGACCTCCCAGAAACTTTTTCAAGGAAGTTCATCTACGCCGATGACATCTGCTGTGCAACTCAGGCATCCAAGTTTGACATCCTCGAGGAAACACTCACGAAAGACATGTCTCTGATATCTGATTACTGTAAAAAATGGCGACTAATCCCTAGCACTGCAAAAACGGTATCATCTGTTTTCCATCTACACCATGCCTCGGCCTTGCGTGAGCTTAATGTGCAGCTTGGCGGTACAAGAATCCGGCATGAAGCCCAGCCAGTCCATCTTGGCGTTACTCTCGATCGCACCCTGTCATTTCACGAATATCTCATAAAAACTGCAGCAAAGGTGGGCGAGAGGAATAACATCATTGCAAGACTGGCCAGCTCCTCATGGGGCGCGAGCGCTTCCACACTACGATCATCATCTCTGGCATTATGCTATTCCACTGCAGAATACTGTGCCCCAGTATGGTTCCGTAGCCCCCATGTCCACTTGGTCGATTCCAAATTATACTCCTCCATGAGGATAATTTCTGGAACCATCCGTTCCACCCCGGTTCCATGGCTGCCAGTTCTTAGCAACATCGCCCTGCCAGATATTCGTCGGGATGCAGCATCATCTAAGTTCATTTCCCACGTCTACGCTTGACCGGACCTGCCAATATACGCGGATATCTTCACCCACCCTGTCCAACGCTTGACGTCTCGTCACCCAATCTGGTCCCCTACGCCTACACTGAACTTCTCTGTTCCAGTCTCTTGGAAACAGAGTTGGCAGTCAGCTGAGGTCAAGAACAAACACCTCATCACAGACCCCTGCAAGCGTCAACCCGGCTTTGACCTAGCACGTTATGATTGGGCCCTCCTCAATCGCTATCGAACAGGCCATGGCCGGTGCACCGCTATGTTCCATTGCTGGGGAGCCAGAGACGACCCGAACTGCCCCTGCGGCTCCAGACAGACTATGACCCACATAGTCAACGACTGCCACCTCTCCAGATTCAAGGGAGGTCTCGAAACTTTACATCAGGCTCAACCTGACGCTGTTGACTGGCTACAGAAGAAGGGCAAACGCTAGAAGAAGAAGGCATATTTCAGTTATATTCTAAAGGGCCTGGGGCTATACTAGTTTTTTTTTTTCTTTCTTCCCCTGAGCCTGAAATATGATATGCAGGTGGATCCACATTATTGTCTGGGGAGATGATGTCATGGCTGGAAAAAGGACCAGAAAGCTGGATCTGGGAAGAGAGTAGCTCCCTAATATGGGAAAGGAATATAAATATTGTTGACTGTAGACCCCATTGATTTGATGTGATCTGGGCTCATATTCAGCTTAGGAGCCTATGTGATCTCTGCATCCCTGTAGATCTGAGCTCACATTCTGTGGTCATGAGTAGGAACATTCCAAGCTGCCCCAATATCAGGACCCATCTTCCTCAGGTGTAGCATAGAGTATGTTATCCATCCTCTCTTCAGAGGATAGGACATTCTCTACCATTGTTGGTCCAAGTTGAGGGCAAGGTCCTATGGGGGCCCATAAAGGGGTCTATTGTGTTGTTCCTGATAGAAATGACCAGTAAAAATGGAGAGAGGGATTTATTCGAGGTCTAGGCCCATCATGTCAGTTTGGGAATCTCAGGACTCCCTGATTAGGGGCCCCAACTGATGGGTGGCTGATAGTGACTAAAGAGTCATTGTTAAAATATGTCAGTTTCTTGCTGAAAGTTATTTGTTTAAAACTCTTATTGTGCTTTAGGGAAATGTCATATTACTGCAATTAAATATTTTATTTTTACACCAGATAACAAACTGGTGCTTCTAATACAGTTTTCTTGATAGCTCTTTTATATGATAATCTTTAGACTAAGTTTAGTCTTAACTGACACACCTTATGCTCCAAGAAATATTTTAAGAATAGAACATTGTGGGAGTCGGGCGGTAGCTCAGCAGGTTAAGTGCAGGTGGCACAAAGCACAAGGACCAGCGTAAGGATCCTGGTTCGAGCCCTGGCTCCCCACCTGCAGGGGAGTTGCTTCACAAGTGGTGAAGCAGGTCTGCAGGTGTCTATCTTTCTCTCCTCCTCTCTGTCTTCCCCTCCTCTCTCCATTTCTCTCTGTCCTATCCAGCAACAATGACATCAATAACAACAAGAATAACTACAAAAATAAAACAACGGGCAACAAAAGGAAATAAATAAATATATTTAAAAAAAGAATAGAGCATTGTTATCAAAGTAAATGTCTACAAAGCAATATGTGCAGTGTGCATTAAAGCTGCTAATTAGATATATTAGTATACATGTTATCTTTATCTAGCTTATGTCCCTCACACTTCACCGAAATGACCATTGAAACTATGATTAATAAAATTGGTTTAGAACCAAAATTCAATAAAAGCAAAGTTAATTACGTGTTTGTAAGAGAATAAACATACACTTAGATCAATATGTAAATTGTGACCTTCAGTGGTCTCTTCTGTCTTCTTTTAAGCCCTTAGTCTTGTAAAGATTAATTTACTACCTAGAACTTCATTCTGTGAAACCACTAAGACTTAGATTGCTAGGTGTTTATGTTTACATATCAATGATATCTGTGTATATACACAAACATATATAGGTCTATCTGTATAGGCATATAGAGATAGTAGATGTAGATTTATTTCGCAGTCTCTACCTTTGTGGGAAAACTCTATTCTGGTAGCAGTGTATAGCAGTTGATGAAGCAGATAAATGCATATCGTTACATTTTAATGAAAGAACAGAGCAATTAAAAAACTTAAGTTCATATCAGTATAATCTAGGCACTATTGCCTGATGCCATGGTTGATCCTGAGGAATGGAAAGTTAAGCAAGAGGGTTAGGGAGACAGAATCATGATTCTGCAAAAAGCCTTTCCAGCCTGAGTCTGAGGTTGCAGGTTCAATCCCCAGCATCACTATCAGCAAGAGTTGAGCAGTGCTCTGGTCTCCAAATGTGTGTGTGTGTGTGTGTGTGTGTGTGTGTCTACCTCCCTCATTAAAATAAATTTTAAAAAATATTTCTTAAAATATTTATTTTTTGTTGCCCTTTTTGTTTTATTGTTGTAGTTATTATTGTTGTTGTTGTCATTGTCATTGGACAAGACAGAAAGAAACAGAGACAGGAGGGAAGACAGAGGAGATGGGGAGAGAAAGATAGATACCTGCAAAACTGCCTTACCGCTTGTGGAGTGACCCCCCTGCAGGTGGGGAGCTGGAGGCTAGAACTCAGATCCTTACACAAGTCCCTGTGCTTTGTGCCAACTGCACTTAACCCGCTGTGCTACCACCCAACTCCCAAAATGTTTTTTTAAAAAGAAAGTTAAGATATTTTCTACCCCTTAAATAGTTAATAATTTAATGGAAGAGATAGTCATTTGTGCAAATAAACAAAAGACAAGTTTATTTGTTCTTAAGCAGATACAAATAAAAGTGGTGGAATGGAAAGTAGACAGAAAGATTCATTCTATCACTATGAAGGTTTCACTGAGAAGGTGACATTTAATCTGATCTTGTGTATAATTTCCACTGGAGAAAATGAAACAGCAAAAGTAGGTGGGAGGAATAACAAGAATAAAGACATAAAACTACAAACTCTCTCTAAGACTTTGTGAAACTGTAGTAATTATTGGTGGTGTCAGGTGGGGAGCACAGAGTCTTGGTGGTGGGTGCAGTGTGGAACCAGACTCCTTTAATCTTATAATCCTGTAAACCACTATTTAGTCACAATTCGTAATAATAATAAAAAGAATAGAGGCTGCGTGGTGGCACACTCAGCTGAGCACACACATTACAGTGCTCAAGGCCCCTGGTTCAAGCCCTCTGTCTCCACTTGCAGTGGGAACTTTTACAAGATGTGTAGCAGTGCTGTAGGTGTCTCTGTCTCTCTCCCTCTCTAGGTCCTCATTCCCTCTCAATTTCTCTCTGTTTTTATCAAAAAATGAATCAAATAAATAAAAGAATAAAGGTATAGAGAATGGAGTATAAGTACAAATGGGGAAGAGTAAGTAACACCTTCCATCACACTACTCAAACAAGTAGTGGAGCAACATATGCCCTGACACCTTCATACCATGATTTTGGGGTAGTTGGCACAATGAACAGTAGATGCATTATGAAAGTCATTGTTATGTTAAGATTAGACGGTAGCAACATGCTTATATGTAGAAATGACTGTGAAGCAAGTAAATTCCTCACTAATTCCAAACAAAATTTACCACCGGTTTAACTTTTCCTTAAATCTGAAAATTTTTGTTATCACTCTAAAGCATATCTTCACAAAAGGAGGAATGATGGACGGAAAGTTAGAGTGGAAAGAGGAAGTAGTTTTAACTTATTGAAATTAAACATTGTTTTTGCAAAAACTCAGAAACATATGATGACCATGTAAGAGCATTGCAAGGAGCTTAAGCTACATTCGTTTTGTGGTAAATTAACTTGCGTATGACCCTCCTGATAACCTCCTTTCCCTAAGTTCATGAAGTGCTTTTCCCTAGCAGGGCTTTTCTAAACACCTGAAAATTGGCTGGAACAAAATTTCCAAATGTTTCTAAAGGTCTTAGGGCACTTTTGAAGAAAAAAAAATCATTTAAACTATTGGGTGATATACAGGCATAAATCAGGCAGTGATCTCGGCTCTTTCTTTGCACTTGAAGCTACCGAACAATTTAATTTGAACTAGTGTAGAAGACTACTGAATTATATTTTTATAAAATCCAGCTGCAGAAGTGAAAAGAGAGATTACTTCTGTTATTGCATTTCACTTGTACATACCCAATTTGTAAAGATAAAATAAATTGCTTACTTCTCAGATAAATTGAGATTATTTTTCTTGGCTGCTTTCCTTGGTTATTTTTCTCTTTTACTTTCTTTTACCAAAGGAAAACTTTCAGTTTTAAGGTTAATATTCTAAGGTCATTTTTCTCTCATTGCAAGTTATATAATAAGGAATAAAGAACTTCTCTAGAGCCCCACCTCCCCAGAGCCCTGCCCCACTAGGGAACGAGAGAGACAGGCTGGGAGTATGGATCAACCTGCCAATGCTCATGTTCAGTGGAGAATCAGTTGCAGAAGCCAGACCTTCCACCTTCTGCACCCCATAATGACCATGGGTCCATACTCCCAGAGAGATAAAGAATAGGGAAGCTATTGAGGGAGGGGATTGGATGTGGAGTTCTGAGGGTGGGAACTGTGTGGAAATGTACCCCTCTTATTCTATAGTCTTGTAAATATTTCCATTTTACAAATAGAAATTAAAAAAAAACAAACTTCTCTGTCCTTAAGGCCATCAATGAACTGAAACTCTTTTGTGTTATGGAGAAATGCTATATTTTGAAAGAACAAATTATTTTCATGATCTTTGTGCTCATTGGCCAAAGCATAGCCCACATAGTGTTCACTCCGAACCCCCTTGCAGTATCATCCTACCCTCCTCTGTATTACTAGGTGACAATGCTTAGTGATTTGGGCCTGTTACATTGAAAATAAATCAATTCCATAAACATTTAGTGCTTCTTCTTCTAGCGTTTGCCCTTCTTCCGTAGCCAGACAACAGCGTCAGGTTGAGCCTGATGTAAAGTTTCGAGACCTCCTTTGAATCTGGAGAGGTGGCAGTCATTGACTATGTGGGTCATAGTCTGTCTGTAGCCGCAGGGGCAGTTCGGGTCGTCTCTGGCTCCCCAGTGATGGAACATAGTGGCGCACTGGCCATGGCCTGTTCGATAGGTACAAAGAAGACACAGATCCTACTATCAAGAAGGAATTTAGCTGACAAACCTAAAATCAGGAGCTAGGCAAGGATGTCCACTCTTATCACTTTAATACAACATAGTCCTAGAAGTCCTCACCATCACAATCAGGCAAGAAAGAGATATCAAAGGAATTCGGATTGGAAAGGAGAAAGTTAAATTAGCATTATTTGCAGATGATATGCTGTTATACCTAAAGGATTCCAAAATATCTGCCAAAAAAAACTACTGGAAATTATCGATAAATTCAGTAAAGTATCAGGTTACAAAATCAGTACTCATAAATCGGTGGCATTTCTTTAAACAAAAGATGGGCAAGAGGAAAGGGAACTCAAGGAAGTGATCTTATTTACAACTGAATCTAAAAAAGATAAAATACCTAGGAATAAACCTAACAAAGGAAGTGAAGGACCTTTTCTATGAAAAGTGTAAGATACTGTTAAAAGAAAATAGAGGATGAAACAAAGAAATGGAAGAATATTCCCTGTTCATGGATTGGAGGAATTCATTAAAATGGCAATTTTAATCAGATGGAGGAAATCATTAAAATGGCAATCCTGCCAAAAGCAATTTATAGATTTAATGCAATCCTTATTAAAATCCCACTGACATATTTCAAAGAAATTGAAGAACTATTCCAAAATTCACGTGGAACTATAAGAATCCATGAATAGCAAAAGCTCTCCTGAGAAAAAAGAAGAAAAATGGGGACATCACAATTCCTGACTTATATAGCAGTAATAGTTAAGATAGTGTGGTATTGGAACAGAAATAGACAGAAATATGGACCAATGAAATGGGATAGAAAACCCAGAATTAAACCCACACATGTATAGACACATGATGTACAATAAAGGGGCCAAAACTCCACAATGAGGAAAAGAAAATGTCTTTAATAAATGGTGTTGTGTGAACTGGACAGCCACATACAGAAATATGAAATTAGACCACCACCTAACACCATGCACCAAAATTAACTCAAAATGAATCAAAGATCTGGATATTAGATCTGAAACTAGGGAAACAAAATCCAAAAATGAACAAATGGGACTATGTCAAATTGAAAAGCTTCTATATGGTGCCAGAAGGTAGCACAGTGAGTTAAGCACACATGGTGCCAAGCACAAGGACTGGAGGAAGGATCACAGTTCAAGCTCCTGGATCCCCACCTGCAGGTGAGTCGCTTCACAAGAGGTGAAGCAAGTCTGCAGGTGTCTATCTTTCTCTCCCCCTCTGTCTTCCCCTCCTTTCTCCATTTCTCTCTGTCCTAACCAGCAACAACTATAGCAATAACAACAAGGGTAACAAAATGGGAAAAAATGGCCTCCAGGAGCAGTGGATTCATAGTGCAGGCACTGAGCCCCAGCAATAACCCTGGAGGGAAAAAAAAAAGAAAGAAAGAGAAAGAAAAGCTTCTATACATCAAAAAGAAAATTCCAGAAGGATAAACAGGAAACCCAGCAAATGGGAAAACATACTTGCATGCTACACTTCAGAATTTATAAAGAACATATATAGCTCAAGAAAAAGAAAGAGAACAGCCCCTCCCCCCAAAAGTGGGCAGAAGATATAAATATATGATTCTCTAAAGAAGAGATATAAATGGCTCACAGACATATGTGGAAATGCTCCAATTCACTCATCATCAGAGAAATGCAAATTAAAACCTCATTAAGATGCCCCCTCACACCTCTGAGGAAGGATTTCATCAATAAAACAATAGAGGATAAGTGTTGGAGAGGATGGAGAGAGAGAGAGAGAGAGAGAGGGAGGGAGACTCTACTACACTGCTGGTGGGAGTGCAAATTGGTGCAGCCATTACAGAGAACAGTATGGAGAATCCTTAAACAAATACAAGTGGAAATACTGTATGATCCAGCACTTCTATTCCTAAGCATCTATCCAAAAGATATAATAACATTGATTAAAAGGGATATATGCACCCCCTATGTTCATAGCAGCTTTATTCACAATTGCAAAAACTTGGAAACAACCAAAATGCCATTTGACAGATGACCGGATAAAGAAAGTTATGGGACATATATTCAGTGTAGTATTACTCAGCAATAAAAAGATAATATTATGTCCTTTGGGAAGAAGTGGATGGAATTAGAGAAGATTATGCTTAGTGAAGCAAGTATGGAGGTAGAGGAAAACTACAGAATTGGTTTTACTCATATGCAGAATATAGGGAATTGAACATAAGAATGTGAAACAAAAATGTTAACCTCTATCTAAGACTGTGGGAGAACTATAGTGGTTATCTATGGGGGTGGGGATGGAGACACAGACCTTTGGTGATGGAAGTGGTAAGGAAAAAAAAATGGCTACAGAAGGAAGAGGAGGAGAAGGAGGAGGAGAAGAAGTGAAGAAGGAGAAGAAGAAGAAGGAAAAGGAGAAGGAGAAGGAGGAGAGAAAGAGGAGGAGGAGAGAAGGAGGAGGAGGAGGAGGAGGAAGAAGAAGAAATCCAGATAAGCATAGAATCATAAGAAAAATCCCATTGAGGAGAATAATGCAAAACATAAAATAACTTTTCTGTCCTGGTGGTGATTGAGTGGGTGGTGTTGAAGTTAGGTCTGAAAATATCCATGGACATTTGCAAAAGCAATATTTAAGGCATTCTAGTTAAGTCCCTCTTGCTTTTCTTGTTCTTTTTTTGAAAAGTGCCCCAGAATGTAAGAAACATGATATGTACAGGAATATGTACAGTGCTTGGGAATAACTGGAGATAAAACCAGCTGCCCAACTATAACTCTGGTTTGATTTTATTCTGTATAAAGCAGCACATCATGAAAGGCTGAGAATATATAAACTTAAGTTGTATCTTTATAGCTTAATTTGCAGATGCCCATTAATTTCTGACCCACAGCAATACAATCTGACCATTTAACAGTGTAGCAGTGGCAAGATAAGTTCAGACTAAAATAAATGATTTCATTACCTGTTTTCAGATTATCCTCAGTTATTGCAGTGTGAAATATATTAACTACAGCCTTTATAGACCTCAGATACAAACATTGTGTTCCTGTTAAGTTAGAGAAATAATTGTAGGTTTAAATAGTTGCAGCAGGAATAAGGAAACTGGCATGTTTTGAAAAAGCAATAAGGTTTCCTTTTTTCTCTTTTTTCTTTTACCAGAGCGCTTGGCTTATAGTAGTGCAAGGGATTGAACCTGGGATGTGGAAGCCTCAGGCATGATAGTTTCTTTGCATAACCAGTATGCTATCTCCCACACCAGCAGTAAGATTTAAAAAAAAACAAACTTCATGGGAGTCTGGCTGTAGCACAGCAGGTTAAGCTCACGTGGCGCAGAGAGCAAGGACAGGCTTAAAGATCTCTGGCTTAAGGAGCCCCTGGCTCCCCAACCGCAAAGAAGTTGCTTCACAGGTAGTGAAGCAGGTCTGTAGGTGTCTATCTTTCTCTCCCTCTCTGTGTCTTCCCCTCCTCTCTCCATTTCTCTCTGTCCTATCCAACGACATCAAAAACAACAACAATAAAAACAACAACAGGGAGTCAATAAAAACAACAACAGGCGGTAGCAGCAGCGGGTTAAGCACACCTGGCGCAAAGCTCAAGGACCAGCCTAAGGATCCAGTTGGAGCCCCTGGCTCCCCACCTGCAGGGGAGTCGCTTCACAAGCGGTGAAGCAGGTCTGCAGGTGTCTCTCTCTCCCCCTCTCTGTCTTCCTCTCCTCTCTCCATTTCTCTCTGTCCTATCCAACATTGACGACATCAATTACAACAACAATAAACAATGGCAACAAAAGGGATAAATAAATAATTCTAAACAACAACAACAATAAAACAATAAGGGCAACGAAAGGGAATCAATAAATAAATATTAAAAGAAAAGCTTCATTCATGCTTCATATTGATTGGGTGCCATTTATTATTAATGCAGTGAAACTATACCTTAACTTAGGCAAAGTAAAGGATGTATTTCCCTCCTTTCTTTTTCTTTCTTTATCAGAGCACTGCTGGGATGCATTGGATCGACCTTCTTGTGGTGCATCCCGTGAGTACCCATTCATTGGGGAAACTGACAATCCTTCCTAGCCGACTGAATCCACATGGATCCCAGTCACTTTCAAAGCCAGCAACAAGCAGCTCCTGACAGCTTTCAACCTGACCTGTTGACTGGCTACGGAAGAAGGGCAAACGCTAGAAGAAGAAGAGCACTGCTCAGTTCTACATTTCAGTGGTGCCAGGGATTTAACATAGGATCTTGGAGCCTCAGACATGAAAATCTTTTGCATGATCATTATGCTATCTCCCTGTCTGTATACATTTCCTTTTAATCCTTACACAAATACTTATAAGAAGGTTCCAGACTACCACACTAAGAATTAGTTAAACCCTTCCTCCTGTCTCCCATGCCACATTATGGATATACAACACAGAGAACAAAATGAACAGAAAACAGTAAATAACTTTATATAGTAATTATATACTGAACATAACGCTACATACAAATACAATATATTACTAAATAGTATTGTATATATTTACTAATTATTGTCGGTGGGAAATGGATAAATATCCTTCCTGTATTCATGAAAACTCTAAAAGCTGTAGAACAAAGAGTTTATTACTTTTATTAAAAGAAGGTTGGGGGCGGGGGTGGGGGGCAGGCTGTGATGTATCTGGTTGAGCGCATATGTTACAAAGCACAAGGACTCAGGTTGGAGACCCTGGCCTCCAACCTGCAGGGGGAAAGCTTCACAAGTGAGAAGCAGTGATGTAGGTTCTCTCTCTCTCTCTCTCTCTCTCTCTCTGTTTCTCTCTTTCTGTTCCCCTCTCTATTTCCCTTCCCATTTGGATTTCTCTCTATCTCTACAAAATAATAAAAGAATTAATTAATTTTAAAAAAAAGATAAGAAAAAGTTTAGGTGTTGGAAGATAGCACACTGTGTAGAACACATATATTGTGATGAACAAGGATGTAGGTTCAAACCTGCAGAGAAGAAGCTCCAAAAGCAGGGGAGCAATGCTGCAGCTGTCTCTCTTTCTCCCTCTTCCTTGTTTTGCTCTCTATTTCTGTCCTATCAAATAAAAGAAAGAAAAAAAAAGTTACTAGGAATGTTGGAGTTGTGTGGCAACCAAGCCCAGAGATAACCCTGAAAGAAAAAGAGGTGAATAAACATTTATACTGAGTTTCACATAGTTTTAAGTGTATTAAAAGAATTTACAATTTATAGCTGTTGTCCTTTATCACCAGTCTAATCAGGCATAAAAAAAAAACATTTTATCTAAATAGTATTCACTGAGTACTTGGCACACTTGGTGCTGTGAAGAATTTCTTGAAATAAATTCAAGTGCAAAAAAGGAATTAATAGAGGAGGTACTGCAGCAGCTTAAGAGCATATGGCACAAAGCACAAGGGCCAGGTCAAGATCCGGGTTCAAGCCTCCCCCCCCACCCCCCCCCCACCCGTTCCCCACCAGCGGGGGTGGGGTGGGTCGCTTCACAAGCCATAAGCAGGTCTGCAGGCATCTATCTTTCTCTCCCCCTCTCTGTATTTCCCTCCTCTCTCAATTTCTCTCTGTCCTATCCAACAACAACCGCAATAGCGACAATACCAACAGCAACAAAATGGAAAACATGGCCACGAGGAGCAGTAGATTCCTAGTGCTGGCACCTAGCCCCAGCGATAATCCTGGAGGCAAAAAAAAAAAAGAAGAAGAAGAAGAAGAAGAAGAAGAAGAAGAAGAAGAAGAAGAAGAAGGAGAAGGAGAAGGAGAAGGAGAAGGAGAAGGAGAAGGAGAAGGAGAAGGAGAAGGAGAAGGAGAAGAAGAAGAAGAAGAAGAAGAAGAAGAAGAAGAAGAAGAAGAAGAAGAAGAAAGAGGAACTAATAGTACATGACACTAGAAAGGAAGATCCATAATCATGTGCAAAAGATGGAAGAAAACATGGGTATTGAGGCTCACAGAAGATTTCCTCAGATGGGTGCTAAGATACAAGAAGGGCCCGTATTACATGAATGATGTTATAAAGTATATGCTGTTGTGTAATTTGTCTTTAGTTTAATGGTATGTCTTATAGACCTTCTCATATTAGTGTATTAAAAAAATCTATTGTCGCCCAGGAAGTTGGACTTACAGGGATGTAGTCCTGAGCCCAAAGTGTAGTATTATGTGAGCCAGAGTGATGCTCTGGTTCTTTCTCTTCTCTTTTGTGAAAATTATATATATATAATAAATGTTATAAATAAATATATGTATATATAAATCTGCCATCCTACTGTCAAAGGAAATGACTTGAGGAGTTTCTAGTTTAGGATTTGCACACATGAGGCCCCAAGTTTTGGTTTTTGATATTAATTTCACCTGTGATGGTCTTCGTTTAGAGACTTTAGCATTGAAAATATTCTATGAACAACATTAAATGTAAGTCTATATTTGAGTATACTAAAGGAACAAAACTATAAACTCTAAATAATAGGTTTGCAGTTAAAACTTTTGGGTAAGACTCTTTTGATATTGTGTATTCAATTATCTATTTTCTTGTAAGATAAAGGTAGAAACTGAAATTACAGCTGGGAAGATAGCATGATGGTTATGAAAAAGTCTCTCATACCTGAGGCTTCAAGGTCCTAGTTCAGTTTCCAGCACCATCATAAATCAGAGCTGAGCAGTGCTCTGTTCTCTCTTTCTCTCTCCCTCTCATTAGAATAAAATAAATAAAATAGTTTTAAAAAAGAAACTAAAATTAGTCATTCCAAACAAATTAGGCATGTATACATGTTCCTGAGTTAGTCAGAGATCTTTCAATGAAAGAAAAAAAAAAGCTATTGGTCTATTGCAATCCTTATTAAAGGAGACAGCAAGTTCTTTTCATCTTCATTTCACTTAAGACCAATTAACAATTTTGGAATATTTTTTCCGAGTATGAAAAAATATGACTAGTCCTATTAACCAGATTTCTAGAGCAATGCAATTTAAAAATTACTTTCAGAATACTTCTAAAAAAGCTGCTTTATTCATTAAAGAGGCACAAGTTTAGCAGGAAAAAAAGTTGAAATTTAAATGCTGGAGAGAATAATTTCGTCTTTGCTGTTTAAGGCTTGTTTTGGAAATGGCCAAGTCACCATATAATGATGGACTATCACACAGATTGCTAAAGGTCAAGCCATAGTGATTCTGACAGTTTACTCCAGAGCTTTGCTTCCAAATAAGCTCTTAAAAAACTGGTGGGTTTTATATTTTTTAATTTCTTTTTTTAATAAAAGCAGATTGTGAAAGACTTTTGAGACTTGGAAAGTACCCTTTTCTGTTTATAGTGTGGGAACTTGCAGGGAATATGTTTATAACTTTCATATTTCTTAGCAGGATAACTTTGATTTCTTGCCTTCTTACTGCTGTGTTTATAGATGAAATAAAGGCATAGACAGAATGAAGGCACAAACACTCACTAACGTAAATGAGAAATACATGGTCATTGAAATCTAAAAGGCAGGGAGGGTTCGATCTTTGGGCTCACCTATAATTTGTGCACCATAAATGTAGAAGGAAGTCAGCAGGGACTTTTTAATGACAGTGCTGTCTATAACAGTATCATCAAGCAAGACATTGGCATAAATCATTGGCACTCTGCAAAGTGTCACTTCTGTCAACCTTCTCGTGATGTGATCTTTAGTCTTTCAAATCCATAGACTGGCATTTGGATCAGCTAAGCATCTTACATCCTGTCTTGCATATTAAAGCTGTTTTAGCCAATACTGAAATGAAGGAATACTGGTTCTAAAATATTTGTAAGCAAATGACCTAATAACTAAGCTTTGCTCTCAGGATAGCTGGCAGTTTCCTGTTTACAAATGCAAATGAAGCTGTTATTCATTTCAGGAAGTTCCCCAGGAAAAAAATTTAAAGAAGCAGTGGGGACTTTCATATCACTTCAAAGGACTTTTAATTAATAAATCTTTTAAGTTCAAAAGCAGCTTTATTTTTGGCTTACATTTAATTCATAAAGTAAATTACTTGTTAAAATGATGGATATGCAACTGGGTGATTTTTATGAAAACAATAGTCACAGCGCTGATACACATAGTAAATTACCCTGGTCTAGATAAAATAAAATCAGTTTGTATCTGTACATAGTAAAGAGGAAAATCTACATGCTTTCCTCAAATCTAATTTGAATTAGTAATACTGTTTTCATATATGGAGCTCAAATCCTATCTTTTTGTCGTTTTTGATTTTTCAGTTAAACTGAAAAATATCTTGAAATGGTTTCAAAACTCTTTTAAGTTTTCATTGTCATTTTCTCCCTCAGCCTTATGCCTGAGCACGGTGTTTTGGAAGGACTACATTTGGCATAGCAAAACTCTAGTTATACTATATCACTGCATCTGCATTAGGGGTTGGAGTTGGCAATACTACAGTTAATTTTATTTCAGTTTCTTTCAGACATATTTATTAGAAAGAGAACACTGGGAGTGCAGAACATTCTTCCTTTCTTCCCAGAGGGAGCAGTCTTAGCACCCACAACCCCACCACTGGTTTAGCAGCCTAGGAATGCCTTGTGTAGACCTGTGTTGTGAGTGAATTTGCAGCGAAGCATTGTCCTCGGAACAATTAAATTCCCCTTTGTCCAATTACCCAAGATCCTAAGAAGAACAGATAAGAATCCTGTATGAACTCTTCAGAATGGCTTAAAAGTCTAATACTCACTGTTTTAACCCAAATGTTGCTCGTAGTCTTATCCTTATCTCTCAGAATCAGAATCCAGCTGATACAGTAATACAACAAGACCAAGAAACTATGGCATATATTCCTTGGGGTCCACTCAACTTCTGGGGGATTTTTGGTAGAAATACCCTCTAAGATGCTATAAGACATTCTCAAAAGTTGCTTTTTTCCTTCTTCTTGCTTATTTTAGTTTTGGCTGCATGCCTATAAAGTGACTGAACACCAGCAGATATTACAAAATATTGACTCCTCTGTTTCCTTAGAATGTGTAGTACTACTGCTTTGTTGAAAGCAAAAAGCAAATTCTGACTTGATAGAAAATAATGAAATCACTGTTTTCCAAAGTCAATTTAGGTAGAAGAATGATTTTGTTGGGTGGGGCATCAAACTCCCCCATTTTAGTTTCAGGGCTGTTAGTGACTCTGTGTATGATTATATATTATGAATTATAAATAACAGAACAGAAAACAAAAAAAAAAAAACCCTGCAAATTAAAATAATCCTCAACCCCCACCCCCTAGCCATGAGACTGACCTTCTTTGAGATTTCATACCAACAGTTCTAGTGCAACATTCCAGTTATTAATTGGGAAGAATCATTTGTGTTTACTGCAGAAGGTGATTATTAAAAGGTTATAAACACTTCGTATAAACAATGTCTCAGCAGCTTGCTGGTTCAGCTCAGACCTGAGTTAACTGTGCAGACTTCTTTGCCCCAGTTCCTAGCCCCTCTCTCACTTCTCTGTATGCTAAGAGAAGCTTCTGAATGCAAGTGGACGGTTAAAAGGCAAGAGGGAAAAGCCCACACATTTCTCTTACTTCTGCAGACAGCAACTCATTCCAGCTATGGTTATACCTTCTATGACATAATGTCCCATATCACCTCTAGGAGTTCTAAATTAGGGCAGAGTGGATGCCCTAATTAGATGCCTCACTGTCCCTCTAGTTTACAAGTTCTATTGTTTGTGCTAGCACTTTCTTCTGATTCAAATATTCTTAGTGACTTGTTTACCTGATTGAAAAACTCTTACAATTTCATATAACTGTAATAGAAAGTATGATAGTTTTACAGTATCTTCCCCCTAGAGAGGATAAAGAAGTAGACAAGATGTTGGAAAGTTGGAAGGACACACATAGAAGGAATAATAGAAGGAGGGAAGGAAGGAGAAAAAGAGGGAAGCCTTCAGGATATTTCTGCTGTTTCTTGATCCTTTCCCCTTGTTTCTAATTAAAATCTTAGTGGTGGCCTAATTGTGAGTTGTGACTTTTTAGCACTGAGGCGGAGGTAGGTCCAGAGTGTAGGTGAAAGAATCTTTCATGGAAGGCGCCCAAGTGAACCCAGATTTGTCTGGAAATAGGACTCCTGAGTTTTTCCATCCAGATTCATACCCCATTCTCATAGTCTGTTTCTACCATCTTATTTCTTTTTGGTTTCTTTGCCTTTGCATCCCCTTTAAACTCCTCACCACTTTTTCTGCTTTTAACAAATAAAGAGGTTTTGTTTCATATTACTTTTGCTTGTTTGTCTGTTTGCTTTGCCATCACGGTTATCATTGAGCCTCAATGTCTACAGGACTCCATCACTCCTAGTGGCCATTTCCTCCTCCCCTCGTTTTTTAAACTGAGAGTAATTATGTGTGTGTGATAAGTATATGAAGAGAGAGGGAGAGGGAGAGAGAGAGAAAGGGAAGGTGAGATACCTGCAGCACTGCTCCACTCTTTGAAAAGATTCCTTCCTTGCAGGTGGGGACCAGGGCCTTGAACTCAGGTCCTCACACATGTGTATGCTCTACCCAATGAGTCACCACCACCTCATCCTCAAAATCAAGTTTTAATTTGAGAATAGTTTAGATTAATAGAAAAAAAATTATAAAGATGGTACAGTATTCCCATATACCTCATACCCAGATTCCTCTATTATTAGCATATTTTATTAATATGGTACACTTATTACAGTTATTAAATGGATTCTAATATTATTAACTAAGGTCTATTTTATTCAGGTTTCCTCAATTTTTAAATAATATCCTTTTGCTATCCCAGGATTCTCTCCAGGACACCACATTATGCTTAATCATGTCTCTTCCTTACATTCTTCTTGGCTGTGCCAGGTTCTCAGACTTCCCTAACTTTTATCTCTTTCTCTCTTTCTTTCTTTCTTTCTTTCTTTCTTTCTTTCTTTCTTTCTTTCTTTCTTTCTTTCTTCTTGTCTCCCTTTCTTTCCTTCTTCTGTCCTTTCTTTTTTTCTTTCCCTTTCTTTCCCTTCCTTCCTTTCTTCCTTTCTTTCCTTCTTTTTAAATTATCTTGACACTTCTGAGAAATAGTGGTGAGATATTCTATACAATTTCTCTCTGTTGGAATTAATCTGACCTGTTTCTCATGATTAGACTGGTATCATGTGTATGCGGAGGAAGACCACAGAGGTGAAGTGCTGTTCTCACCATATCATATCAAGGTCGTATACTATTAAAATAACTTATTTCTCTTGCTATAACTTTCCTCATATGTTCACTGGATTTCTTTACTATAAAACTACTCCCTACACTATATCTCTTGAAAATAATTCAGCTCACATTTAAAGATTAGCACACCTGCTTTGTCGTGTGCAATCCAGGTTCGAGCCTGGCCACCACTGCATTGATGGAAACTTTGTTGCTCTGGTATCTCTCTCTCTCTCTCTCTCTCCTTCTCTATCTTCACTCCTCTCTAATTCTGTTGGTTAACCAGTCATTCTTCAGCACAGGGTTCTAAGTTTCTTTTGCATTCTTTATTCATGAAGATAATCTACATGGCACTCAAATTTAGGAAATAAAAGCAGAATAAATAAATGTTCAAGTCTAGGCTGAGTCACTTTAGAGAATAGAGATTAGGAGATTGGGTCTCCTCAATCTTCTGAGGATGGGGTTGACAAATCCATTTCTTCAGTCACTACATATTCATCATTCTCTTTATTAGCTAGTGGACACAGATAGTCAAGTCAATTATAGGAGCATTTTAAATACACTGTATGAAATTAAGTCTGAAGTGGACTGTACAGACTCATTTTCCTTCATAACATTCTGTTCCTATTAGATTTCAAGCAATACTAGGAAGCCCTAGAGGGAGTAGGAAGATGGTACATATAACTCAATTGTATCACTGGGTGATTGTAGCTATAAGTATAATCTCATTGTTTGAGGCTAGAAGATGAGAGGAGAGTGAGAACAAATTTGAAGCCTTGGGCAGAAAATATTAATAGGTCTTAGTTTTTTAAATTGGCTTAATAAATTCTGTGCTGCTTACTTTTTCTTTGAGCTTGTCACTTATTAATTACTCCATTCTTTTGCTTACAGACTTTGATATTTTTTGCATGTTTTCTTCATTTTCATATTTACTATATGTAGACATAGATATAATATCTGTATTTTCTCCTATGATTCATCATTCTGTAACTGAGTTTGAGGTAGGTGTTTACTTAATATGACTATAGCTTTCTAAAAGTAATAATTCATGTGAATATATCATAATGATTCATATAGTAATTTATCTTGCTTCAAACCTCAATGGAATTGATAGTCTTGAAGAGGAAACTCTAGTCTTCACTTTTAAAATTTAATATTTTATGGTCCAATCGTCTCTTCCTTTCCTTACCTCTGCAGGTAACTGTTTTCATCTAAGCTTTGATCTGAATATTTGTACTTATTATCTGCAAGTGATAATTGTCCAGATAACAGGGAGTCATTGTTTTCACTAAGAATACCTTCTCTTACTTAGGCTTTTAACCTGTTTATAATTCTTGCTTACTGAGATCTGGGTGTTTGAATGATTCCTTCAATATCATATAGAGGACAAAGACATTTTAGTAAGACTAATTTCATGTATCAGATATCTTAGGAGCATTTCACAGTGGAGTTTAAAAATATCTCTTTGCTTGTTTTGTATCTCACATAAAAACAAATCGAGTAATAATATGAAGGCAAACAGAGCATCCAATGATTGGCTGCCTGGTGACAGGGAAGCAGAGGTAAGTAAAAGGGATTTTGGAACAACAGGGATATAGGCCATTCTGACTTGAATGGTCACCTATTCCTGCCCTTGTTAGAAAAATGTCACAAAGTTTAAAAAAATAAATAAATAATTGTATATCATATAGCCAAAAGATCTTATAAGGCATCAAAATGGTGAGGGGAAGAGGCGAAAATCAAATTCATCATCCTTGATTTCCTCTGATGATACAGATTCATATGCTATATAGTTTTATTCACTTTTTTTTGATAGAGAGAGAGAGAATACCTCTCATAGCACCCACGATTTCTTCAATGTGGGTTCAAACCTAGGTCAAGCAAATGGCAAAGCATCACACTATCCAAGTGAGCTATTTCACCCACACTGTAGTATTAATTTAATCATTGTGACTAACCCCTTGATTTTATAAATAGAGAATAGAAGCCATTCAACCTTTTACAAATCACTTAGCGGTAGAGTACGGAGTGGACTGATTTTTAGATCTGCCTGCAATGACTAGACTTCCTTTTGTCATTTGTATTCTGATGTCTGCTACCTCAACAAACTATGAAGAAGATGACATTTTAAGTGGGTGTATGAAATGGCTGCAAAGTGCTAGTGCTACACATTTTCATCACTTCCCACCTTCCTAAACACGAGTGGAAAGGAAGGAGCCATGCCGACATTCTCCGGCTGGCCTCGGACAATGCTGACAGCACACATCAGCCACTCAGCACTTTTGCAAGTAGCAGCGAATGCCCGGCCATTCAACTTTAACCCAGGAAAAGAGGTCAACACAGGAAAGAAATGCATGTCAAAGATTGTGCTGGTGGTCTGCTGGCAGAGATCGTGGTCTGCTGGGAATGGTCATCGTTAGAGATTGTCTTCAGTTCAGTGTCAGCACCCGCTTTGGGGGTAGTAATGCAAGTGCTTATCTGAGAAGGAATGAACTGCACATACCAATTCATCACTGCAAACTAAGGGAAAGAAAATAGTTTTTTTTTTTTAATTTTATCTCTGAGTCCTGAAAAAAAAATTAACATTTTTATCATTTGCTAAGTGTTAAGATACGCTGCTTTGTGTCCTTACAGAAATTGTCTCATTTGATCCTTAAGTAAGCAGAGTTGTGGCCCTGGAGGTGGTACAATGGATAAAGCCTTGGGCTCTCAAGCTTGAGGTCCTGGATTCAATTCCCCACAGCACTTGTACCAGTGTAATGTCTGGTTCTTTCTCTCCTCTTATCTTTCTCATTAACAAATAAATAAAATTTTTTAAAAAATCAGAGTTACGTCTCAATTTTTTTCTAAAGATTAGCTTCCTCCTCTAAAACACCACTTGTTAAAAAGTGCATCCCCGGGGGCAGGGCGGTGGTGCACCAAGTCTGTACTGACAGCAAGGATCCAAGCTCAAGCCCAGGCTCCCCACCTATAGGTGTGTGTGTGTGTGTGGGAGGGGCTCTTCAGTAAAGGTGAAGCAGGTCTGCAGGTATCTATCTTTCTCACCCTCCTCTGTCTCCCCCCCTCCCCATTTCTCTCTGTCCTATCCAACAATGACAACAATAATGACTACAACAATAAAACAAGGGCAACAAAAAGGAACAAATAAATACTTTTTAAAAAAGGAAAAATATTTTGACCTAAGTTTTATTTTTATTTTTAATGTTTATTTATTCTCTTTGTTGCCCTTGTTGTTTTATTGTTGTAGTCATTATTGTTGGATAGGACAGAGAGAAATGGAGAGAGGAGGGAAGACAGAGAGGAGGAGAGAAAGACACCTGCAGACCTGCTTCACCACCTGTGAGGCGAACCTCCCCCTGCCTCCACAGGTGGGGGGGGGCTCAAACCTGGATTCTTATGCTAGCCCTTGCGCTTTGCGCCACCTGTGCTTAACCCATTGCACTACCGCCCAACTCCCTCTGACCTAAGTTTTAAGTTCAAATATGTTGTGTTATTCCACATTTATCTTATCCCACAGTTTATTACCGTGGATGATGAAGATAAAAAAATGTCTTTTGTAATCTCCGCTCCTTGCACACCCAAATGGCTCTACAACTGCATATATGGGAGACTCCAACTCATTTCAATAGCCTCACCACTAGTTCAGACAGCCTTATTATCTCAGGACAGTAAAAGTTATTGATTTGTTAACCGTTTTGTGCATTTTTATGAACCAAATTTTGCAATGCTTCATACTCAATATTATTTGAAATATTTTCAACCAGAAAGTTGATTAAAGGTTGTGGTAAATTCTACAGTAATTTAGATCAAATTCTGTGGTAAATCTGACAGGCATTCCAGGCATTGTGGTACAAAGAGAATTATTAACTGAGAAGCAGCATCTCAAACAACACACCATGATAGAAGACAAAACAAAAATCATTTTAGTGGAGTGCCAGCTACCAATTTTTTACTTTTTTTTTCTTTTTCTTTTACCAGAGCACCACTCAGCTCTGGTTTATGATGGTGTAGGGGATTGAGCTGAGATCTTAGAACCTCAGGTGTGAAAACTCTTTTGCATAACCATTATGCTATCCTGCCCCCCACCCAACTACCAAACCTTTAAAGAGCATTGTATTACTAACATCAATTCCACCATCTGTTAAGAAATAGTTAAGTGCACATATTATCATATTGCAAGAACCTGGGTTCAAGCCTTCGGTTCCCACCTGCAGAGAGAAAGCTTCACAAGCAGTGAAGCAGTGCTGCAGATATCTCCCTGTTTCTGTCTTTCTCTCTCTCCCCCTCCTTATCCCCTTTCTCTCTCAATTTACCTGTCCTGTCAAATTAAATATAAAGTTTAAAATAAAGTTTTAACTATTAAGTATTAATAATTGAGAAAACAATTAATTTTAAAGGATATATCATTAAAATTCAGTTAAATCTAAGTTACTGCACATTATATATCTGAATTCTAGTTATTAATTTCTTACATAGAAATAGGGTATGCATCTAAAAAACCACTGCGTTATAGAAGTGCAGACAAAAGGATCTTTACAGTTCTGTCTCTCACTACTAGTAATATATTTAGAGCTTTATTGAGGAATTGAAAATGGTTAAGTATATTTTAAAAATATTTCTTTGGGAGTCAGGCAATAGCGCAGCGGGTTAAGCGCACATGGTGCAAAGTGCAAGGACCGGTGTAAGGATCCCGGTTCAAGCCCTGTCTCCCCACCTGCAGGGGAGTCCCTTCACAGGTGGTGAAGCAGGTCTGCAGGTGTAACTCTTCCCCTGCTCTCTCTATTTCTCTCTGTCCTGTCCAACCACGACGACATCAGCATCAACAACAACAACAATAAAACAACAAGGGTAACAAAAG
This sequence comes from Erinaceus europaeus, assembly GCF_950295315.1. Taxonomy (NCBI): domain Eukaryota; kingdom Metazoa; phylum Chordata; class Mammalia; order Eulipotyphla; family Erinaceidae; genus Erinaceus; species Erinaceus europaeus. Next base: position 24,566,534 of record NC_080169.1, read on the forward strand.
GGGAAAAAAATAAAAAAATAAATCTAAAATTATATATGTATATATTTTTGTCACTTTTTTGTCATAATTTTTATAAATGTAAATGATTATAGTTACCATTCTTCAGGGAAGAGTATATGTAGGTAACCCGAGTAAATGAATAGTCTTTTCAGACTGTATGTGATTCCTCCACAGTCTTTTTTCTTCACATAGGTTTAAGATTGTGGAGTTAAGCTAAGGAAATGCACTTGCAAAACTTCAACAGCATGATACTTTGAATTTGCAGTGTGAGAAGGCTGCTTTTTCCACACTGCTTTTAAGAAATATTCTGTGCCTACACATACTCAATTAAAATGCCTTCATTTAGGCCAAATCACTTCCTTGTGGTTACATTCCTGGAAGTGCTCTCATTCCTCTGACTGGCATTTCCAGGAATCATGTTGCTGCTCTGGTTGATCAGAAAAAAAAAAAAAAAAAACAGAAGGAAATGGTGAAAGTATTTCTACTAATTGTAATAGCCAGTTAAAGAAAACCTAAGGAAAGTAAATGACAAATGTGTATGCGGAAAGTGAGCTGCTGAATGGGCTTCTTTTGGACAGTTATTTCTCCTAAAAGCACAATTTAGAATCACTCAGTCACCAATCATTTAGTCATTGAACGTTGGAAATTGGAAATCTGTAGGCATGAAATTGCACTGATTCAGTCTCTTCAGGAGCTATAAAATGGGAAATGTTAGAATATGCAGTATACATATACATGGAATATAAAAAGTAAACTATGTAGGCAAAATTCTCCTTCAGTCATTTTTTATTGCCTCCTGAATGGAAGTATTTTTGGCTATGCTATTCTAAACAAAACAACAACAACAGTAAAGAGATTTTTTTTTTTTTTTAGAAAGATCATCACTGAGTGCCCTGCAGTGGTGCACCAGGTTAAGCACACATAGTACAAAGCATAAGGACTTATGCAAAGATCTTGGTTCTAGCTCCCAGATTACAGGTGCTAGAACCATCATTTTATTTATTTATTTTTATTATTAATTTTATTTATTTAAATTTTTTATTATCTTTATTTATTTATTGGATAGGGATTGTCAGAAATGAAGAGGGGAGAGAGAGATAGAGAGACAACTGCAGTCCTGCTTCACCACTCATGAAGCTTTCCCCTTGCAGATGGGGACCGGAGGTTCGAACCAGGGTCCCTGGGCACTGCAGTATGTGCACTCAGCCAGGTGCGCCACCACTTGGCCCCTAGAACCATCATTTTTGTAGATGTTTTACAGTAGAAAATGGTCACTTAAAATCCCACCAGTTTTGAAGTCTGTGTTGACAGAATGTAACTCATATCTGGGACTGTTATTGAGGGTACTCTTAACAGATTCTCGAAGTATAAATAGCTTCCAGAGGCATTCAAGTATAGTAACTGTAAAAATTCTCATCTGTTATTATGTGAGTTTAAAAAATTATTTAGAAAATCAGTCAGTTAAAACTGAATTTTATTTTTTCTCATAAATGACTGATCAATTCAATTTCTAGAAGTACAATAATAATGTACAAAATAGTATATATATACATATATATATATATATATATATATATATATATATATATGAACACATTTACTGCAGCACATACTACCTGAATTTGTAATCTCCAATGCTGAAATCCTAAGTCTTTCTACTGAATTGATTTATTATCTTTTCAGATGATATCATTGGTAATTGAGTCATTCTGCGATAAGGCAGGCAGATTTTAAAATGGAGATTTATGTCTCTATCTTTCAGCTCAGTGCTAACTCTAGGTACAAATATACAGTAGTCTAATTTTACGTATTATTTTTCAACAGTATTGAGATGATCAAAGTGGCAGCTGCTACTGAAAGTTTCTTTGGGGACTTGAGTGATGTAAAATAGTGGACCTAAAATACCAGCTTTTCCACTTAGTTTGCTTCAGTTATGATCTTTATACCCATCTCTCATAGAGAAAAACCAGTTTGTCCTTTTATATGCCCTTTTCGCTTTGTCCTGCTTAGTAAAAGGCTTCAAGTACAAGTTGATGAGGGAAAATATATTTATGTTTGCCACTGACTTTTAAGACAATTTAAAATTAAAATCATGTTTTTCCTCCCTGTTAAAACAAACCTCAGAGAGTTCACCCTCAGGCTTTGACAGTTAACAATTAACAAGGGTTTGAAGAATGCTCTTACTACCATTTTCCCTGGAGAACTTTGTAAGCTTTGCATGTAAATGCAAACAAAATTTTAAGGCTTTTGATCTTGGGGATTTGATGAAATCTCCAAATCTCCAGAGCAAATTTAAGGATTACAGGCTACAACAAGTACACATATGAAAGCATGACAAATTAATAGTAAATATGTACAATTGATCCCAAACAGGAATATGATGGATTTACTTCTTATGATGATAACCTAGTCATTCACTGAAAATAAAACAAAAGTGTAATTGGGGTAGGTGGGAGTGGAAGGAAGATAGCAAAAGTCTGTCTCTCGACAGTATTCAAAGTCATTTATATGCAAAAAGAAGAACACAGCTCACTCAAGACTTCATTTACTTTGATCTTTTTCCTTCCTTCCTTCTTTCCTCCCTTCATTCCTTTCTTTCTTCCTTCCTCCTTTTTTTGTTTTGTTTCTAACCTCATTCTAAACTGAGTGAAATTCAATTCTGATCAGACCTGGGTCACCAGGGAGTTGATATCCTAAAGGCCTTTTTTGTTTCCCTTGTGTCAAGATCTGAGTGAGCTGGTATTTAGCTGCAGGAGCATCGGAAGCCTCTTGCTAAGCAGGACAAAGACCAGGGCTTGTGGAATTACCATACCTCCACATTGTAATTGTCATTCTGAAAGGTGATCTATGCATTCCCTCTCCCACTTGGTAGCAGTGGTAGCAAGTTGACCTGGTCACTCCAGGTTCAAGTGTCATTGATTCGCTGATGATGGACAAGGCTAGACATGAATCTACTTGACATTTCACTCAACAAGCATCTTAGATGTATTATCTAAATCAGTCTTTCTTTTTCTTTACTTTGTTCACAGTTTAGCAACAGTAGCATGCAGGAACATATCACCTTGTTTGCATCTAGTACTGACTCTAAGGAAATAATAAAAAAATTCCCACAGTCTTATGTAGACATCTCACATTCCACAACTATTAGAGAGGTTGATAGAACCATAACAGGCACTAAAAATGAGCAGAAATGGGTGCAGTTGCCTCTAAAGGAAAGAAACAGAAATTAAACCTGGTCCTGTTTCGTTTACACCAGGATTGTTGTTGCTTTCTTTCCTTATGTGTTTTATATAGTATTGAGAAAAAAAACTCAGTGATGAGATGGCTCTTTGCTGTGGTTTCCCATGGGATTTACGCAAATCCTGATCTGTGAAGTTTAGGAAATTTCTTTTAATTCAATAACAACTTCTTGGCCAGGAGAATGCTTTTGTTTCTATTTTGTTACTATCTTCTGTAAGTCTTGGTATCTAAATTGAAGTGAAGACTTGACTTCACTCAGTGGTGGGTAGTAAAAGAGTTATAATCTCAGTAGTGAGATTTATAAGGAGATGATAAAGCAGTTGAGAATAGAATCAGAGAAAAAGCCAGAGTGAACAGAGGGATATTCTCATTGAAATGGTAATCACACTCTTTGGCTTGGATCCATAGGCGACTTCTATGCAACTGGAAAGACTTTGATCTCAAATTCTATACCTAAGCTACTGGCTGACATGATTGATAGCATTCACAGAGCAAAGCAGAACTACAAATAATAATAATAAATTTCATCTACCTGTACACCTTCAATTTAAAAAAAGTACATATAAAGTTTTTCCATGTTGATTTACATTAAGAGGTTTTAAAAGTGATTTTTAAATATTTATTTCCTTTTGTTGCCCTTGTTGTTTTTTTTGTTGTAGTTATTATTGTTGTTGTTATTGATGTTGTCATTGTTAGATAGGACAGAGAGAAATTGAAAGAGGAGGGGAAGACAGAGAGGGAAGAGAAAGAGAGACACCTGCAGACCTGCTTCACCACCTGTGAAGCGACTCCCCTGCAGGTGGGGAGCCCGGGGCTCCAACTAGGATCCTTATGTCGGTCCTTGAGCCACGTGCGCTTAACCCACTGCGCTGCCGCCCAACTCCGTAAAAGTGATTTTTAAAGATTTATTTTACTTGCTTCATATGCTGGAGGGAGAGGAGGAGGGGAGAGAGAGAGAGAGAAGTCAAAGCACCACTTTGGTACATGCAAGTTCTGTGCTTTACCAGCTGAGCTGTTTCCCCAGCTTCTAACAGCATTTTTTTTACACAAGTTATAAATAATATTGTAGGGGACCAAAAATGTAACACCCCAAAATATGTCTTTGACAAAAAGATTGATATCATGGGAGGGGTTCTGAAGGCAAAATGAAGGTACGTAGCCTTTAGAAGATGAGATGAGCTGGTTTGCAGAGAGGATGAAACTTAATTTTTTGCTTCCACTGGTTTCAGTAACTTTTCTTCTTATTATTATTTTCTTATTATTATTATTTTCTTCTTCTTGATGAACAAGATGGAACTTAGGTTACTTTAGCTGACACTGAACTCCTCTGCTAAAGGATTGCATGTCTGTGCCTGAGACCCTGTGGGTAGACACTCAGAACTCTGTGTCTTTCCCAAGTGCATATAGCATGTATACATACTCTTAATACATTTCTCTTTATTTTCCTTTTTCAATCAGCTTCATATTTGTTTGATTATCTGACAAACCTGAAGAATCCAGAGGGTATTCCGCCACACACAATATTATCACCAGTGTTTTCCAGATTGGAGGAAGATTAAAAACATTTCAACATTAAGACTCTCAATTATTTTTTATTTAATTTCCTCTTCAACCTTGGCTAAGAACATTGGTCAAAACTGTCATCTTAAATATGGATGTTCAACAATTCTGCCAATGTAGTGCTGCAGACTTTTAGAGGAATTCATCATGAATGATTAAATTAGAGAAAGGGGTGAGAAAGTTACCATAATGGTTACGCAAAAAGACTCTGATGCCTGAGACCCCAAAGTCCCAGGTTCGATATCGCCACCCCCCCATCCCTCCCACTACCATAAACCAGAACTGAGCAGTGCTCTGATAAAATAAATAAATAAAATAAAATAATTAGAGAACAGAGGTGGACAGACCCCTAGGCAGTAAAGAATGAGCACATCATAGTTTCTGACTTTCCTCTGTGTATGATGAGGTTTACTGCTTGTGACCATAAGGACTTAGGTTCCTTATGGCCTTTTTGCATTCATTCTAGTCATTCTAATCTAAACAGAGAAGAACTTTTTCTGGGGGACTTCTCATACTAACTGCCTTTGATACCAGCAGAACTGAAGTCACTAAGAAGTTTGAGGCCACTGACTGATCAGGCCATTGACTGATAAAGACACGCAAAGAAGAAGTACTCAGGTACTGCTCAGGAATTACAAAGGCATAATCAGGCAAGGGAATAGTATAAAGGTATCACTGTCACCTTTAAGTCTATATTTTTAATTCATAGAGGACCTCTATTACAGCTGTTCAAGAAAGTCATAGGGTGAGCAAATTGCAATAGAAACAAAGTTAGGTTACAAGTTAATAAGTAACAGTTTCTTAGCACTGTTACTGTGGTTTATTGCATTATTTCCTCCAGTAACATTTTTTTTATTCCTTTTTGCCGTCCTAGTTTTTTATTGTTGTAGTTATTATTGTTATTGATGTCATTGTTGTTGGATAGGACAGATAGAAATGGAGACAGGAGGGGAAGACAGAGAGGGGCAGTGACAGACAGACACCTGCAGACCTGCTTCACAGCTTGCGAAGCGACTCCCCTGCAGGTGGGGAATCGGGGGGTTCAAACCGGGATCCTTACGCCGGTCCTTGTGCTTTGTGCCACGTGCACTTAACCGCTGCGCTACTGCCCGACTCCCTCCAGTAACATTTTTTTAAAAAGATTTCATTTATTCATTCTTGAGAAGGTGACATTTACACAAAGACCTGGAGAAAGAAAAGTGGCCCAATAAAGAACCTTCCTGATCAGAGAAGAGCAAATGTGAAGGTTCTTCTTTCCTTAACTTCCATCTTGACCAATGCCTGAAGGTGATAATAGTACACTGAGTGACTATACCAGAAGTCATTTCAGGAATTAGACCTGAGTTTCATCCGTCAGACTTCTATGGAATTGTACTGTCTTCTTTTTGTCCAGTAGAATCCAAAGGGCATATTTTCATTGGGTTTTAGTATGCTTGGTATAGGAATGTGGAAGGGATAATGGCAGAAAATGCACTAACTAGAGTCAAGGATAGTCATTTCCTAGTTAGAAATATCTCATCCTCCCAAACAGTGTACTTGGATAGACCTTTCAGACTTTAAAAATCACAGCAGTGAAGGAATACTTAAGGAAATTAAATCTACCAAACTATCCCACAGCAATGTGTACCTGCATTTTTAGAGGTTGGTTCTGGGGTTGCTAAGGATTGAAAACTGGAAGCTCAGAGCCTCAAGCATGAAAGTCTTTTGCATGACCCTCATGGTATCTTCCTGGCTTATAAAGGTTGGTTTTATTTTTTTTCTTAATTTATTTATTCCTTTTTGTTGCCCTTTTAAAAAATTTTATTGTTGTAGTTATTGATGTTTTCGTTGTTGGATAGGACAGAGAGAAATGGAGAGAGGAGGGGAAGACAGAGAGGGGGGCAGAAAGATAGACACTTCCAGACCTGCTTCTGCAGGTGGGGAGCTGGGGGCTTGAACCGGGATCCTCATCCTTGTACTTTGTGCACTTAACTTGCTGCGCTACCATCTGACCCCCAAAGGTTAGTTCTGAACTGAGAAGAATGGGCCAATATTGCACTGATGAATTGCACTGATGCTTTATTTAATACTGGCATACATATGTTTCCAATGGAATTATGTTTATCCTGCATGTGGACCATTGATGCAAAAACTTGAATCAAAATTTAGGTTCCTTTTATATTCACAATGATATGATTTAGTGAGAACAGAGGATTTTTACAACCACCAGTCCAGTCAGGGAGAGTCACAGGAAAAGCAATTAAGTTCATTTCAACTCAGATGTCTTCTCCCAAAGTGTCAACCCCTCCCCCAACCGTCCTATCTCCCCTAAGGCAAAACAATTCTTGGTGTCTTTAAACTCTAAATTCTGCATTTCTATGATTCCTAACTCGACATGTACACTTAAAAATCAAAACTTAAAGCTGGATTGGGAAGACAGCCAATTCTTGGCCTATTGCACCTGGTTCTTTAAAAGATAATTTATTTATATGTGAGACAAAGAAGACACTGAGAGTGCTCTCTTTAAAAGGAGAAAAACGCTTTTATCTTTTACAGTCATAATCTACAGACAGTAGCAGACGATTTATATGTATAATTTCCCAATTTGATGTAGTAGTTAAACTATTTTATCTGGTCTTTGCAGTGATAGAAAACACACTCCTGTGTAGTTCTTCTATAACAGCAACATAAAGCAGAAGTAGAATATAGACAGATAAAACTGTGTAGTGCTCTCATGATGGTGATTTGACAAGCAATTGCTACATTTCATGTAGAACAGGCAGAGTGCCTGTAGTCCCTTAAAAAATGACATTCTAGTCTAATTAAGGATGCAGGTAAATACTCCAAGCTATTCTGTATGTATGTTCTCTGAAGTCATTTTAATTTTTCAAAGTTATTTTCTCTAAATGAAATCAAGGCACAATTTTCCAATACAATTAGTATTAGACAATACAACATTCTTTCTCTTTAGAAAGTAGATTTTAAAAAGGAATAGTGTATGAATCATTTCCTCAGCTATAATGCTAGTTGCCTCAAAATGATCATATTTATTTATTTATTTATTTATTTATTTATTTATATTTTTACTTAATCAGAACACTGCTCAGCTCTGGCTGATAGTGGTGCTTGGGATTGAAGTTAGGACTGTAGAAGTACGAAAGTCATTTTCAATAACCAGCTCTATTAATGATCACTTTGTAAATAGTTTTTTAAAAATATTTATTTATTTATTCCCTTTTGTTGCCCTTGTTGTTTTATTGTTGTAGTTATTATTGTTGTATTTATTGATGTCATCATTGTTGGGTAGGACAGAGAGAAATGGAGAGAGAAGGGGAAGATAGAGAAGGGGGGAGAAAGATAGACACCTGCAGACCTGCTTCACCGCTTGTGAAGCGACTCCCCTGCAGGTGGGTAGCCGGGGGCTCAAACCCGGATCCTTATGCCGGTCCTTGCGCTTTGTGCCACCCGCGCTTAACCCCGCTACGCTACTACCCAACTCCCTGTAAATTGTTTGAACCGAAGAGCAAAGGACACAAAAGTAAGTATTTTATGGAGAAAAATCTAATTAAAGCAGCTTTAAGTTAACTATCAAATACTAATAGTCTTCACATAAAAGCACTGTACATAATTTATACAAAATCTAGTAGATTTAAAAAAGCTTGTGCTGGGCTGAAGGGTCTGTGAAATTGGGAATGTCCTGAGTATTCCATTATTAGCAATATTTTCATTGCTTTATTTATTTATAAATATAAATTTAATGTGTTGGTTTTACATAGGCATGTCTTATTATTATTATTATTATTATCATTTTTAGCTAGAACACACAAGTACTTCATGCATGCCCTACATTGGAAGATCTTATTGAATATAGGATAGCTTATTCAGGGCCGGGTGGTGGCGCACCTGGTTGAGCACACATGTTAAAGTGCACAAGGACCTGGGTTCAAGCCCTCAGACCCCACCTGCAGGGGGAATGCTTTGCAAGTGGTGAAGCAGTGTTGCAGGTGTCTCTCTGTCTCTCCCTCTCTATCACCCCCTGTCCTCTCAATTTCTGGCTGTCTCTATCCAGTAAAAATAAGTAATATAAGATACCTTATTCTTACATTAGCTACCTTATCATATTATCTCCTTTAATATAAACACTCTTCCATTATATCTTTTTTAACTTCTTTTAAAAATTTTTATTATCAGATATATAGAAAGAGAAATTGAGATAGGAGAGTGAGATAGAGAAGAGAGAGACAGGGAGATACCTGCAGCCCTTTTTAACCACTTGTGAAGTTTTCCCCCTGCAGGTGGGGACCAGGGGCTTGAACTTGGGTCCTTATGCACTGTGATGTGTGTGCTCAAGTAGATGTGCCACCACCTGGCCCCCATTATATCTTTGAAGTAGTACTATGTAAGCAAATGAAGTAGCTAGTATTTAGTCACAGTGGTAAAGAATTAAGCAAAGTAGAAAAGCATAAAGGAATTCTGAATAACTTAAAAATAATCTGTTAGGAAAATTGCTTTCCCCAGTATGCTTATTTTTTTTAATGATTTAAAATTCTTAAAGAAGGTGTGTTAATAAACATTATTTCAGGAGAGGGGAACATAGCTAAGCTGCAGAACACAGGACCTGCATGCTTGTGGTTCCAAGTTTGATTCTTGGCACTGCATTTGCCAGAACTAAATGAACTGTGTTCCAGTTTGGGTCTCTCTCTCATACCTCATAAAAATAAATACATCTTGGGGAGTCCGGAGGTAACACAGAGGGTTAAGTGCAGGTGGCACGAAACGCAAGGAGCGGCATAAGGATCCAGGTTTGAGCCCCCAGCTCCCCACCTGCAGGGGAGTCACTTCACAGGTGGTGAAGCAGGTCTGCAGGTGTCTATCTTTCTCTCCCCCCAATCTGTCTTTCCCTCCTCTCTCCATTTGTCTCTGTCCTATCTAACAATGATGACATCAATAACAACAACAATAATAACTACAACAACAATAAGAAACAAGGGCAACAAAAGGAAAAATAAATAAATAAATATAAAAAAATAAATACATCTTTAAAAACCTATTTGAAGACAGTTGTAAAGAGCAGGTCTACCATCTCTACCTTTCTCCCACCATACCCCGCACTTCCCAATTATTAGAGGAGACTGTTTTTATTTTATTTTATTTTATTTATTTTCCCTTTTGTTGCCCTTGTTTTTTATTGTTGTTGTAGTTATTATTGTTGTTGTTATTGATGCTGTCATTGTTGGATAGGATAGAAAGAAATGGGGAGAGGAGGGGGAGACAGAGAGGGAAAGAGAAAGATGGACACCTGCAGACCTGCTTCACCGCCTATAAAGTGACCCCCTGCAGGTGGGGAGCCTGGGCTCAAACCTGGATCCTTATGCAGGTCCTTGTGCTTCTTGCCAAGTGCGCTTAGCCCGCTGTGCTACCGCCCAACTCCCTAGAGTAGACTTTTTAAAAAAACCATTTAAGAAGTTTTTCTTGGTATTTCATCTTTGTTGTTGTTTTTAAAAGATTATTTATTTTAATGAAAGAGATACAGAGAGAATTGATACAAAGAGAAAGACTAGAGCAATTCTCAGCTGTGGTCTAAGTTAGTGCTAGAGATTGAACCAGGGACCTCAGAGTCTCAGGCACAAAAATCTTTCGTATAACCATTATGCTGTCTCTCTGCCCCCTTCTTGGTCTTTACTTATTTTTTTATGTTTTTAATATTTATTTATTTATGTATGTATTTATTTATTGCCTCCAGGATTATCCCTGGGGCTCAGTATCTACACTATGAATCCGCTGCTCCTGGAGTCCATTTTTCCCATTTTCTTACCCTTGTTGTTGAGCTTGTTGTAGTTGTTATTGTTATTGTTGTCATAGATGTTGTTGTTGTTGGATAGGACAGAGAGAAATGGAGACAGGAAAGGAAGAACAAGAGGGGGAGAGAAAGACATTTGCAGACCTCCTTCACCATTTGCGAAGCAACCTTCTGCAGGTGGGGAGCCGGGGGCTCCAACCAGGATCCTTACGCTGGCCCTTGAGCATTTCACCATGTGCGCTTAACCCACTGCGCTACCGCCCAGCCCCTGTCTTTACTTTTATGCCACTAAATATTCCTCTAAAGTAGTAGATAAATATCCCCCTTATTCATGAAGGGTATGTTCCAAGACCCTCATGAGTTCTGGAAAGCATAGCTAGTACCAAATCATACTGTGATTTTTTTTCTACATATGAATACCTATGATAACATTCAATTTACAAGTTAGGCACAGCACATGCATAACAATAACTACAAATAGACTAGAACAATTATAACAACATATTGTAATGAAAATTATATGAGTGAGATCTCCCTCTTAAAGTATCTGATTAGATACAATATTTTCATCAAAACCCTGAAAAACTAAACAGTGGAGAAGGAGGGACCATTGTACTGATACTTCTTGACATTTTATTTTCGGACTATATACTGTCATTTACCAATGGAAAATTACAAGTGAAGTTTCTTTCCTCTTATTGCCAGTATTCTCATTCTTGCCCACTACATTTCTAGTTACCCCATTTTCCTCATATAATTAAATTGTAATTTTGTTTACCATTCAGAATTGACATTATTATGACTATATAAATGCTTCTCAGTGCTGAACCATGTGATACACTAACCACTTAAAAAATAATACCTCGGGGGTGGGGCGATAGTGCAGTGGGTTAAGCGCACATGGTGCAAAGTGTAAGAACCTGTGAAGGATCCCATTTAGAGCCCCTAGCTCCCCAACTACAGGGGAGTCAATTCACAGGCAGTGAATCTGTGAATCTCTCCCCTTCTCTGCCTCCCCACCTCTCTCGATTTCTCTCTGTCCTATCCAACAACAACAACAGCAATGACAACAATAATAATAACAACAACAAGGGCAACAAAATGGGAAAAAATGGCCTCCAGGAGCAATGGATTCGTAATGAAGGCACCAAGCCCCAGCAATAACCCTGGAGGAAAAACAAAACAAACAAATAAAAAACCTTACACTCTCATCTCAAATATCTGAGACCTTTTATTCCTCCCTTCCCTCCCTCTCAGTGACCTCACTGCTCTAGGCTGATGTTTACAGCTAGAAAGAGTTAAGACAGAGAGAAGGAAAGAAATCATAGTACCAGGGGGCCGGGCAGTGATGCACTGGTTAAGAGCGCTTATTACCAAGAGCAAGGACCCAGATAGTCCAGTAAGAAATTACATGGTCTATCATAGTAAAGAGAAGAGACTGTTACTGTGAGATAACCTATTCCAATAGCAGGTTCTATCACAACATCTTAAAATCTCCTACAGGGAGTCGGGCAGTAGCGCAGTGGGTTAAACGCAGGTGGCACAAAGCGCAAGGACCGGCGTAAGGAAGGACCGGCGTAAGGATCCCAGTTCGAGCCCCCCATTCCCCACCTGCAGGGGAGTCCTTCACAAGCGGTGAAGCAGGTCTGCAGGTGTTGATCTTTCTCTCCCTCTCTGTCTTCCCCTCCTCTCTCAATTTCTCTCTGTCCTATCCAACAACAACGACATCAATCATAACTACAACAATAAAACAACAAGGGCAACAAAAGGGAATAAACAATAAATTAAAAAAATTTTAAAAATCTCCTACAGCATCATATATCACATAGGTCACATAAGTACTAACAGTCCCTGAAGGGCAAAAAGAGGATAAGCAAAGCAAAACAATGTACTGTTTGAGGAGGAGGAGGAGGTGATGAGGGAGTCTGGCTAAGAGAATGAAGGAAACTGATGTGATAAAGAAATTCCTGGGCAGAAGTGCTAGAGACTAGAGGCTATTTACTTGCTTCTTTAATTCTGTTTTCTTTGCTAAGTCCCTTACACTTTGTACTTTGTTTCCTTATCAGTACATTGAAGATTATTTAGTAGTGAATGTAAAACAGGGCTATGCTTGGAGGTAGTCCCATATCCGTAGGCTGACTTTGCAGATGTCAAGATCCGTGGTACCTAGTTAAATTTAAGAACATGTGCTAAAAAGGACCCAGATTCAAGCCCCTGGTCCCCACCTGCAGAGGGAAAGCTTCACAAGTGGTGAAGCTGGGCTGCAGGTGTCTTACTGTCTCTTTCCTCTCTACCCTTCCCCTCTCCATTTCTCTCTAATAATAATAAAAATAAAAGAGTGAGAGAGAGAGAAAGAGAGAGAGAGAGAGAGATGATGATGGGCCTAGACCTCTAATAGATCTCTGTCTCCACCATCACTAGTGACTTTCATCAGGAATGTCATCATCAGCCCCCTTGTAGGCCTCACCAAAACCTTGCTCTCATTGTAGAGCAGCAATGTTAGGAACTGGGAGGTTGGGTCATGCTACTCTGCCACTCCAGGAAGACTAGTCCTTAAGTGAGTGCAGCCTAGAATGTTCTCAACTATGACCATGGAGTGCAAGCTCAGACTGACAGGGACTCAGAAATTGCACAGGCTCTTGTGCTAATATGAATCTACATGAGCACTGGGTCAGATCCATGTGGTAAATAGTTAACTGTATTTATATACTTCTTTCATGTTTGGGAGATACTCTCTGCCCTAATCCAGCTTTTTGGCCCTATTCCCAACTCTGACACCATATTCAAAAAAAAAAAATGAGAGCATGTGGTAAATTATTAGTGTTTTAGGTTTATTCAGTTTATGACTCACTGGATGATCTTGGAAAAGTTCTTTTTTTATTGGTCTCATTCTCCACCTCCTCCTTTACTCTCCTTTCCCAGAGTTCTTTGCTTTAGTGTAATTTATAACTTTCACTTCTTGGTTTTTTTTTTAATCATTTTATCATTTTACTGGAGGATGTTATAATGGCTTACAGTATAGTTGTTGATACATGGGTATAATTTCTCATCTTCTCATAAAAGGTGTCTGCAATAGTTTTGCAATTACAGATGTTTTCATGTGTCTGGAAAGTTTCTCTGGTCCCCTTCCACATCCCAACCACATGCACAGTGAGTTCATTGGCTTATTTAAACTGTAGCAGTACAAGTGCGTGTGTGCATAAGTGCATGCATGCGTGCGTGCGTGCGTGCGTGTGCCTACACTCTGCTATATGTCTAGGGTTGATCTGGCCTTATGCTCTAGCATAATTCAGGTCACCTGCAGCCCTGAATTATTATAAGTGGCTTGGAAAAGGGATGAATGGATGAATGAATGAGTATACATCGTTGTTTACATCAGAAGTGTTTGAGGTCTTTATTTAAAAATCTGGTAAGGTTATGTGACCTGAAATATGCTATAGGAATGTAAGCCTATAGGTATCAATTAGACTGTTATAAAACTGATTTTGTGGGGCTGGGTGGTGGTGCACCTAGTTGAGCGCACATGTTGCAACGCTCAAGGACCAGGGTTGGAGTCCTGGTCCCCACCTGCAGGGGGAAAGCTTTGCAAGTGGTGAAGCATACTGCAGGTGTCTTTCTGTCTCTTCCCTCTCTGTCTCCCCCTTCCTCTTGACTTCTGGCTGTCTCTATCTAATAAATATATAAAGATAATAAAAAACAAAAAAAATTGGTTTTGTTTTCTGATGCAGCTTAAAGTAGAAGTTCCCAAGATCTTTGGGGTGATGTGGATGGTATCTTGCAGCATTAACTCACACTACATTTCTTTTCTTATCATATCTTTGTAAATCTAGCTTTTTGTCTGTTGCTGTGATACACAAGCAAGTATGATGTGAAAATCCGTACAGAATAGGACAAGAAAGTGGTGGTAATTAATCTGATTCCAATGTTTGAGATGTGCTTTACTAAACAGACACACAAATCTCATCAGGAAGCAATGGCTATTCTTTAAGAAATAAAAATGAGTTTCTTTTAATTTGTGTATTTAACAAAACAGCTATTAAGTTGTTAAGACGTAAGTATTTATTAACCATTTAAACATAGTCAATAAATGAGATTATTGGAAATAGTTGGTGGCACACCTGATTGAATGCACCACGTGCAAGGATCAGGGTTCAACCCACTTTTTCCCCCTTTAGCAGGGGGAAAGCTTCATGAGTGGTAAAGCAGTGCTGCAAGTGTTTCTCTCTCTCTCTCTCTCCTCTTTCTTTCCTTCTCTATCTCCCCCTACCCTCTCATTTTTTCTCTATCCAATCAATAAATAAAATATAAGAATAAGTTACTATTTATTGCTTTTGATCTAGGAGCAACACGATGAAGATCAGTAAGACACTTATAGTGCTATGAATTAGAAAAGTCTGAGCAGTTCTGAAGTAGCTAATTCTTTAGAAAAGATTTACTTTACTTTATTTCTATGACCAAGAGAGACCAGAGTACCATTCAGCTCTCAAATATGGTGCTACTGAGGACTGAACCTGGATCTTCTGGAACCTTACTTTGTGAATCCTGGGCTCTCACACATTGTATATCCCCTACACCTTCAAATTGCCTGATTTTATGAAAACTTCCCATCTTAAAGTCATTCCTAGCATATGGTTAATAGGCTGATGACCTGGAAACTAAATGTCATAAGGATAAGAAAGCTAGGGTCTGACTCAGATGCAGGGGGCCATGTGCTCCCAAGGGTAGGGCAGTTTGGCCCTGATTATTGTTACAGAGGACTGTGTTTAAAGCACGTTTCCATAGCCCACTTGGATCACAAATTAGATCACAGTAAGGGATCACTACCTAAAGGTTTTCCTTCTCATTTTCAAATTTAGAATTACATTACTGACTCTTAAGTATATCTACTTCTGGGCCTGGGGAAGTGACTCAGTGGTCAGAGTGCGTGCATTGAGGCCCCGGGTAACAGCGCATGAAGTCACCAAAGACAGACTCAAGTGGAACTCCATGGATGGTAGAGCACAGTTTTGGTGTCTCTTGCTCCCCAACCATTCTCTGCTCATTCTATCTTATAAAATACACAGTAGGCCGGTTGGCATCATGGTAGCATCTGGAACCTGGGGGCTGAAAAAAGAGTTAACATGTAAAGCCAAACAAATTATTGACTAATCATGAACCTAAAGGCTGGAATAGTTCAGATGATGAGTTGGGGGGGGGGTCTCTGTTTTGTAGATAGTTAGCAGGCTTGTTTGGGTTATATTCCAAAGGGCCCAGGACTACACTCATTTGTTTGTTTGTTTGTTTGTCTTTGTTTTTTTCCTGACATCTGATATGCAGATGGATTCAAGTTATTTTCTGGTGGTGGGAATTGTGTGAAGTTGTACCCCTCTTGTCCTATGTCTTTTGTCAGTGTTTCCTTTTATAAATAAAAATTTTTACAAAATACACAGTAGGAGATTTGCTCTGGGGTGGCTCAGAGTGGAGTGTGTGCATATACAAGGCCCTAGGTTTGTGCCTCCACACTGTATTGAAAACAAGAGAAAAGAAAGAGAAAAAGAACAGCTACTTCTCATTGATGGAACAGCCTTACTGGGTCACAAGACAGACTTTCAGCCAAGGGACGGAACAGAAATTTGTTCCTGGCAAGCTATACTGACACTGGGAATACATTTTTGGAAGCAACATTGCTTTTTTTTTTTTTTTGATACAGTTTAACCAGTCCAAATTTATCATTTACTAAGTGTGCAAGAACATGTTTGTGACAATAAGATTTTTGGCATCTTTTAGATAAAGCACCCGTGACTGACCAAAATAGTTTTCTGGAAATCTTTATAAATAAACTCATTTCATCATCAGAAATTTTCTGAAGGCATCTCTCCAACCTTGGTTAATTTTATAAATGACAAAACTCTCCCAGAAAAAAAAAACAATCAAAATGCTGAGAAAAACAAATATACTTTAATATTCATAATATTAAATATCCAAATAATGTCCAGCATACTTGGAAGGTACAATCCAAGGAGACACATATGCAGGTAAATGCTTTCAATATGTCTGTCTGTATATATACATATATATATATATATATATATATATATATATATATATATACTTTATATTAGACTTTTGGACATTAGAAGTGGAATGTATTTCCTCAGCTGAATCAGTGTGGCCAAGAATGTTCATGAAGCACAAGTAGAGTTCAGATCATGTCTCTCATAACTATTTTAGGTTGTTTTTTTTTCCCCTGAGATACCTGTGGTTTCTTGTAACTTATAGTAAACCTGGCATTTTCTCATACTGACTGACATAAAAATTAAAAATTGATGTATTTGTAAAATATCTTGTTATACATTAACATATTTATATACTTACATTGAAAAAAACATTTTTTCACATTTTTAGAAGAAAGGAATCATAATGAAAATAAGGCACATCAAATTTAAAAGATAAGCTCTTTAAAGTCTACTCTTCAACCTGCCAGCTGTGATTGTTGTTAAGTTATTTAATCTTTCTGTTCCTCAGCTTTCTCATTCACAAAGCATTAAAAATTGGGTATGCATGGTATATATCATATCTACCAAAACTGAAAAATTCACAGTTCTTGTACTCAGGGACTCAATATAATATCATAATGTCACATATTTTACTACCTGGATATGTCCTTTCATAAACTTTTTCTTCTTAGTTTATTTTTCTAGAAATTTCTTGCTTAGATTTAGAATAGGATATAAAGCACTACCAGCTACATAAAGACCATGTTATATAAACAGCCATGATGGAATTGAAAGAAGTAAGATGTGTGACTACTGGCAGCAATATTTCTTAATACTTCTGCACAGTCTTGCCACACTCATTGATAAGACTCTCATTACAAGACTAAGTTTTTAAAATTGAAGAAGGAATTACTTACTCAGCAATTTGCAGGGGTAAATGTTCTTGATGCCGCAAATCCTGTCTCTCTATCCCCTCCCCCTCATGTTTCTGTCTGTCACTACTGACCTTCATAGTAACCTCACATCCTTGACAGTTTGCCAACACATAAGAATTAATGCTTTGGGAATAAGTCAGTGGATTCTGAAAGCCTGAAACATTTCTAGACATATTGCAAGCTGGAACCAGTTATACATAGTTGCTGGGTCTTTGAAACAGAGTGCTGCAGAATAAGAGGGACTGCAGAAGCCAGAAAAATATGTCTCAGTTTTCAACAAAGCAATAAACATGTATGAGGAAAGAGTTGCAAATATCAATCACCCAAGCATGCCACACACTAAAGAAAGTACAGGCTGCCTGATGGAACTCAAAGTGATTAAAAAAAAAAATAGCTCATTCTCTATGAATATTTTGAATTGGATTCTGCCACTCTCAGTAAGGGAAAAAAAAAAAAAAAAAAGACTTGGCTTGCACATCCCAGGGGCCTCAAACAGAAAGCTTCAGCTATTTTGAGATTAATCAAGACCACACGATCACTGTGTAGTCTTTTTTTCACTGTGTATGTTTTTTCAGTGATTTGCCTTCTTGGCTTGCCCACTGGGTTTTGCCTGTTTTTCCTCATTCTCGACTGTGTCTTTAGACAGGACTGTCTCTGACAGCAGGCTGAGTAAATCATCAGTTGCATGCTGATGAGCTGGCCTGCCTCCTTTTGCCAGATGAAATCAGGACAGCCCTGGGGTTTAGAAAAAGGAGAGGGTGTTTTGAGCCATGATTTCTGACCTTTCTTCCCCTTTCTTTCATCTGGGACTTTTTCCACTTCTAAACTCTCTTCTATTTTGTTTACAGTTCAGAATGCTTCGTTTTTTTCTGCCAGGAACATAACTGTTGCATTCTCTTGCCGATTTATTTTCTTACTAGTTTCTATTGGTTTTATTTTGTGTTTCTTATAATAAGTAAATGCATAACCATATGAAGATTTTAAGGGCATTCAAAAGTTGGAAATCTGTGTATTGACATTCTGAACCAATATTTAAAAAAATTCAATTTTCATGAAAAAGATGGTAGTAAAGAAAGAAAATCCTATAAATGAGTATTACCCAAAAATATCTTAAGAAACACATTCTAGACCCATGAATATGCTAATGTGCTTTATAAACCTCCCAAAAGAAGATATTTGTATGTTGCATTTCCCAAGCTAATCAGATGTTGGATTCTTATTCCCAGAAGATTGTCAGTACAGTAGCGTTCCTGGGATCACACTCTTGGAACACACTCACAGGCCATTTTAGTTTCTAATTCAGCTCTGTATGTAATGTGGTAATTAATAATCATTTCAAAGAACCACAGACTCCATAACTTTTTGCTATTGTTGTTTACAGAGCTGAGCCTTGTGCATGATTCTACCATTGCTTCCCAATTTTTTCTTCCCATTCTTTTAAAATGTCATCTGTATATAAGTAGACAGACATGGAAAGAGAGAGATAATGGCAGAGAATGAGACAGTGAAAGAGATACCACAGCATTGCTCTACCATCTATGATGCTTCCTCCAGTGTCGTAATGCTGCTAGGTAGTATTGTGGTTTGAACCCAGAATTTTGTTCATGGTAAGGTTGATACGCTACTGGGTGAGCTATCTCCTAGCTCCTCAATATCTTTTATTTTATTTTTTATTGCCTCTATGTTTATTGCTGGGGCAATAGTGTTGGTACTACAAATTCACCACTCCTGGTGGCCACTATTTTTCTTCCTTCCTTCCTTCCTTCCTTCCTTCCTTCCTTCCTTCTTTCCTTCCTTCCTTCCTTCCTTCCTTCCTTCCATTCATTCTTTTTTCTTTCTCTTTCTATTTTACTTGATAAGACAGAGAGAAATTGAGAGGGGAGGGGAAGATAGAGATGGAGAGAAAGATAAATACCTGAAGATCTGCTTCACCTCTAGTGAAGTGTCCCCTCTTATAGATGGGGAACAGGGACTCAAACCTGTGTCCTTGCATATAGTAATGTGGGCAACTGGGTGTTCTAATGCCAACCCACTTGTCACATATCTTCTCAATAATAGTCTTCATATAGGAGGTTTGGCCTGAAAATCGATAAGAATTAGCTGTTGTAATTTGAATATGTTAATTTTCTAAAAAAAAATCCTAGGAATTGAAATCTTTAAGTACCTATTTATATAGGAAACCTTTATTTTTCAATTCTATTTTCATGTTTACCTTATGAACAAGTGTAGCCTTATTGCACACTGGAAACATAATGTAATACTTCTTTAATTATGTATAATAAACAATATACTGTAGTTTTCTATTTATATATAATATGCAATATTATGTCTACACCTGTATATGCAAGCAAAAACCTAGAAAGAGGTGTGACTTGAGCTCAGTTCTTTCCCTCAATCTTATATATTTACTATTTTATGAATAGGAAATACTTGTATACATATTGGATTTTACTTGCCAATATGAATCTTCTGACTTGTCAATATTTCAGAACGTTGCTCTTGGGCCTGGGCCTGTCACATTAACATACAATGAAACCTTCTTTCTCTCCCCAGATATGTTCTGTATCATGACTGTGCCCCAGTCAAGGCCCCAGTCATCAACTTTAAACCTGCAAGGTCACCTGGTCATCTTGTGATTACAACAGCAGCTTTCCTGCTCGTAATTGTCCTACAGCTGTGGCAGGTCAATGAAAAAAAAATGTTCTTTAAACACCATAAGCATCTGATTGTGCAATACCTAAATGAGTGTCATTGATTATTCACACTGCTGGCTGGTCAAAGCTGGGGAAGTAATTAGGGCTTTTTGTGTGGATTATCCACTGAGAAAAGGTCAAATAACTACAAACAGAGCCAGCAGAGAGGAGCCACCAAGGACCCTAGCATCCATGATCAGTTAAGAAATGCTAAAGCAAGGCTTAATAATGATGTGCTTATGCCAGGTTCTACAGAATGTGATCATTCTGTCATAGAAATCCAATGAAGCATGAATGATGGCTACTTTTTCCCTGGAAGCTCTGCTTCAAGTCCCTGGTGTCCATCAAACAGGTTTGTCAGGGAAACTAGACTGAGAAGAATTTTAAAAGCAGGACTTCCCCTGTGCAGCTCCCTACCCTTAAAATAAAATAAAGACTTTAGCTAGCAACTGTTCTTTCCTGTCTTCTCTTTTGAAGTATCACAGCAATGTTGCTTTTCATATATATATATTGCTATGACAGCCTATCAAATGTTCTGTTATGGAGACCCAGCAGCATTCATGTGCTTGATTGAAATTAAAATCTTTGGGGGCAAGTCTCTTTGAGCCACAGTTCCGCTTATAGTGACACTATGCTGAAAGTGTGGTTCAGCCTACTGAAGAATTTTTCTTTTTGTCCAGGTTTAACATGTTTCTTCTAAGTTCTTTTAGTCATCACTTAGAACTAGGTTCCATTCTCAGTAGTACTTGAAAACTAAGGTTAAATTTTCTTGTGTCAGTAGTTAAAACAATTGGTATCTATTAAAGATATCCCATGCAAGTCAGAAATTTCATCTGGTACAAATAAAATAGGTGAAAGTCAAGTCTGAGGCACCAGGGAAATAATTTTTTGGAAATTAAAGTAGGTAGTTGGGGTTGACCATCTGAAACATTCAGCGGTTAATTCCTAACTCTTTTAGAATTATATCAACGTAACAGGGGAAGTGATGGTTAATCATTGAGAGCATCAATTGTTATGCTGGTCCAAATTCTGATTATATACTATTTTGTGATAATGGGTTAATTACACATTCTGATCTTTAGCAGAGGGAAATAAGATTTTTTTTAAAAAGATTTTATTTATTTTTATTTAGTTAGTTTGGATAGAGGCAGAGAGAAGTCGAGAAGGAAGGAGGAAATAGAGAGGGACAGGGACAAAGAAACACCAGCAGCACTATTTCACTGCTCATAATGCTTCTCCCTGCAGTCGGGGGGACTGGGAGGCTTGAACCTGGATTTTTACATATTGGAACATGTACACTCAACCAGGTATGCCAGTACCCACCCTTGGGAAATTGGAATTTTAAGAGTAATACTTCATCAGAAGCCAGTAAAACAGCATGCCAGAGATGGTTTGTCCAAAGAAAAAAGAGCTCTAAAAACCACCTTGTCCTTGTAGAATGCAGACCTGCCAGTGCACACAAGCTATAACCAGTGACTTTGACATGGGACAGATTCTTGGACAAAACTGCTGGGTTGGAAGTTGACTTTCCTGTCTCTCCAGTCTATCCCTACCCTACTTATTTTAAGTCTGAGCCCTTAGAATCTATATGAATGAGGCATTTTGATTATGGCACAAGAAGGATCCATTCTCTAAAACTAGAAAGGAGCTCATTTAAGGACTAATAGTTGAATTTCAGGCACAGTAAGGAAAATGGTTTGGAGTAAGTACTCTGAACTCATCTCCCTAGATGGTACCTCTCTTTTCTCCTATCCTGTTATGTCCTCTCCTCTCTTCTCCTCTCTCCTCTCCTCTCCTCTCCTCTCCTCTCCTCTCCTCTCCTCTCCTCTCCTCTCCTCTCCTCTTTCACTTCCCTCCCTTCCTTTCTCCCTCCTCTCTCTTTCTCTCTTCCTTTATCTCTCTCTCTTCTCTCTCTCTCTCTCTCTCTCCTCTCTCTTTCTCCTCTTCACCAGGGCTATCTCTGTGGTTCGGTGCCTGCATGAGGATTCTATTACTCTGGGCACCATTTTTCTCCCTTTTCCTGTGATAGAGGTTGAGAGAGATAAATAGGAAAAAGAGAGAAATAGAGAGAAATGACATCTACAGCATTGCTTTACCTCTTGTGAGGCTTCCATCTTCCCTCCCCTGCAAGTGGGGACCAAGGACTTGAACCTCTGTCCTTGTATATGATAATGTGTGTATTTTACCAGGTGCACTACTACCTGACCTCTCTTTAAGTTGCTTTTCTGTAGCACCATGGTCTCTTGCATGAGCAATTCCACTGCTTCCAGGCAATTTAAAATATATATAATTAAAGTTAAATTTATAGAAAGAGATTGATTGGGAAGAAGTAGAAGAGGGAGAGAATGACACCACAACATCGTTCCACCATGCATACACCTTCTCCCAGTGATAGTGCCATGCTGCTCTCATAAGGTGCCAGTGCTCAAGGTTGGGGCTTCAAATTTGTTAAGTCATGCACCCTACCCAGTGAGCTATCTCTCGGCCCCACTCCTTCCTTATTTACATTCAATAACCTGGAATGAAACCCTCCTGATTTCACACAAAGAACTGAAATGAGAAGAAATTATATAATAGTCTGTAAAGTGTCACCATAGTGAAGTTGAACAACCCATATCTAGCTACCAGAAGCCTAGAAGAGACAGGGCAAAATGTTGCTAAAGTGCCCATGTGTTTCTGATTCTGAAATGTTATTATTATTTTTTAATTCTCCAAGTTCTGAATGATAGAGTTGTTAAGACTTGTCTGCTATTCTATACTAATACCCTTTTATTGATCATTTAAATAAGGGATTATCTTGTTTTCCTTTTTAGACAGAGGATTAGTTGTTGCAAAGCAAAGATGGAGTATACAGAGGCGCTGAATGTTAGATTGTCCAACTGACATTGCAGTGACACTTTTTCATGTTTTGGAAGATAAGAATTTCCATCATTCAACAATATGGATAAAACATGGAAACGATAGTGTTTAAATGATAAGGATGTGTAAAATTATGAGTCAGATTGCCAATATATCTAATTGTGTCAGTGTTTCTTTGGTTCCTAGGCAAGATAAAAAAATTATATTTCTTGTTTGCATTGCTGTGACTCATGAAGAGATTGCTGCCCTCGACAAAAAACAGTTAAGGGAGAGTAACAGATGGGTGTGTGTGTGGGGGGGCATAATTTGTCTAATTATTCAGCCCTAGCATTAATGGTAACAATTCGGCAAAGTGATTCTCTTTTTTTTCTTTTTTATAAAAAGGAAACATTGACAAAACTATAGGATAAGAGGGGTACAATTCCACACAATTTCCACCATCAGAACTCTGTATCCCATCCCCTCCCCTGATAGCTTTACTATTCTTAATCCCTCTGGAAGTATGGACCCAGGGTCATTATGGGGTACAGAAGGTGGAAGGTCTGGCTTCTGTAATTACTTCCCCGTTGAACATGGGTTTTGACAGGTCAATCCATACTCCCAGCCTGTCTCTCTCTTTCCCTAATGGGGCAGGGCTCTGGGGATGTAGGGTTCCAGGACACAGTGGTGGGGCTGTCTGTCCAGGGAAGTTGTTTACCATCCAGGAGGAGGTGAAACTCTTGCATATGATCAAAGATGGCAAGAAAATTGTGGAGGTTGCCTGCCATTACAACTTGGATGAGTCTATCATTCACTCCATCGGTAAAGATGAAAAGAATATTTGCACAGGAATGTTCCTACTCATGACCACAGAATTCGAGTTTGTACCTACAGGGATGCAGAGGTCACATAGGCTCCTATGCTGAATATGGGCCCCAGGTCAGATCAAATCGATGGGGTTTACAGTCAATAATATTTATACACCTTTCCCATATTTGGGAGCTACTCTCTTCCCTGATCCAGCTTTCTAGTCCTCATTCCAGCCATGACATAATCTTCCCAGACAGTAACTTGGGTGCACCTGCATATCAAATGTCAGGCTCAACCCCCTTGGAATATACCTAAAACAGATCTACTAGCTTTTTCCAAAACAGTGATCCCAAATATTCATCTGCAATATTCTTGCCTTTAGGTTCATGTTTAGTCAACAATTTGTTCTGCTTTATATGTTCACTCTCTTTCAGCCACAAGGAAGATGCTACCATGATGTCAACCGGGCTTCCCAGGGCAGACAACACCACCAGTGTCCTGGAACCCCGCTTCCCCAGAGCTCTGCTCCACTAGGGAAAGAGAGAGACAGGGTGGGAGTATGGATTGACCTGTCAACACCCATGTTCAGCAGGGAAGCAATTACAGAAGCCAGTCCTTCTACCTTCTGCACCCCATAATCTTCTTCTTCTTCTAGCGTTTGCCCTTCTTCCGTAGCCAGTCACAGAGTCAGGTTGAGCCTGATGTCTGCTTGTTGCTGGCTTTGAAAGTGACTGGGATCCATGTGGATTCAGTCGGCTAGGAAGGATCGTCAGTTTCCCCAATAAATGGGTACTCATGGGATGCACCACGAGAAGGTCGATCCAATGCATCCCTGCACCCCGTAATGACCTGGGTCCATACTTCCAGAGGATTAAAGAATAGGAAAGCTATCAGGTGAGGGAATGGGATACAAAATTCTGGTGGTGGGAATTGCACCCCTCTTATCCTATAGTCTTGTCAGTGTTTCCATTTTATAAATAAAAATTTTAAAAAGGGAGGGGGAGTTAGGCGGTAGTGCAGTGGGTTAAGCACAGGTGGAGCAAAGCACAAGGACCAGTGTAAGGATCCCAGGTGAGCCACCAGCTTCCCACCTCAGTGGAGTTGCTTCACAGGCGGTGAAGCAGGTCTCCAGGTGTCTCTCTTTCTCTCCCTCTCTCTGTCTTCCCCTCCTCTCTCCATTTCTCTCCGTCCTATCCAACAACAATGACATCAATAACAATAATAAGTACAACAATAAAACAACAAGGGCAACAAAAGGGAATAAATAAATAATTAAAAAAGAACATCTATGCAATATGCAGTGGCTACTGTCTCAACAAGGAAGAAAAGCTAAAAGGGTGTTATTTCATGTCTAGAGGGCTCTAGTAATATAAAAAATGTATTTAGAAGGTTGAAAACAGATTTTTAATGCTCTGACTATGAAAATATTCAATTTTGAAATAAAGAAACCTACTTCATGGAAATTCATTTACCACAGTAGAGTCTGGAACTCATTAACCATAATCAACAAAGGATGACTGTATTAGTCATTTAGTCCTATGATGACTTAAAGCAAGACTTTTCCCCCCAGCCTTTAAGGGGCCCATGGGGTTGAACACATGTTACCATGAGGAAGAACTTAGGTTCAAGCGAGGGGATGGGGGAAGCATCATGAACAGTGAAACAGGGCTGTAGGACTGTAGGTGTCTTTCTCTCTTGCTTTCCTCTTTTCTTTTCTTTTTTTCTCTTCTTTTCCTTTTCTTTTCTTTTCCTTTCTTTTCTTTCCTCTGCTTCCAGGGTTATTGCTGGGAGTCGGTGCTTGCACTACAAATCCACAGCTCCTGGTGACTTTATCCCCCCATGGGACAGAGAGAAATTGAGAGGGGAAGGGAAGATGGGGGGGGGGGGGTGAAAGAAAGATACCTGCAGACCTGCTTCTCTGCCTGTGAAATGACCACCCTGTAGATGGGGAGACCGGGGGCTCAAACCGGGATCTTTGCGCTGATTCTTGTGCTTTGTACTATGTGCGATTAACCTAGTGCACCACCGCCCAACCCTTTCTCTCTTCTGTTCTGTCTTCCTCACCTCCCATAATTTCTCTCTATCCTGTAAAAAAATAAAATAAAAAGGAAAAATGGCCCCCAGTAGTGGTGGATTCATGGTGTGGCCACTGAGTCCCAGAAATAACCCTGGTGGCAATAAAAAAGAAAGAGAAAAGAAAGGAAGAAGGAAGGAAGCAAGGAGAGAGAGAGAGAGAGAGAGAGAAAGGAAGGGAGGAAGGGGTTCAGGTCCTGGAACATGATGGCAGAGGACCTAGTGGGGGTTGTATTGTTATATGGAAAACTGGAAATGTTATGCATGTAAAACTATTGTGCTTACTGTTGACTGTAAAACATTAACCCCTCAATAAAGAAATAAAAAGAAAGAAAAAAGTGTACAATTAGTGGTTTTAGTGGTGTAACTACTATCATTATGTAGTTTCAGAACATTTTTATCATCCAAAAAGGAAACTTTACATCTATTAGCAGGACTTTTCCATTTTCCCTCCTTCCATCTTTTGATAACTACCAATTTATTTTCTGTCTTTATGGATTTGCCTATACTGGACATTTTATATGAATGAACTCATATCAACTATGGTCTTCTGTGTTGGACTTCTTTAACATAACATACTTCCAGAGTTGACCCTTGTTAGAGTACTTTGTACACCAGTACTTTGTTCCACTATTATCCCAATTTTATTGCTGCAAAATATATATAATAAAATGTATTATGTTAACAATTTTTATTACTGATTTAATATTGATTTACAGAATTATAAGATAAAAGGAGTGTAATTTTGCACTGTTCCCACCACCAGAGTTCTGTGTCCCCATTCCTTCCATTGGAAACTGCATAAGTTACCCCAAGGTCACAGATATGGATTGACTATTGTTTCTATAACTATCTGTTTCTATAATTAACTATTGTTTCTATAACTGTTTCTATAACTAACTATTGTATCTATAACTATATATATAACTATATATACATATATATTTGCCCGTTTTTTCCTATGGCATTGGATTCTCTTTCTTTCTAAGTCACACCTAAACCTATTACTATTTCTTTTTTATTTTATTTTCCCTTTTTGTTGCCCTTGTTGTCTTATTGTTGTTGTAGTTATTATTGTTGTTATTGATGCCGTCGTTGTTACATAGGACAGAGAGAAATGGAGAGAGGAAGGGAAGACAGAGAGGGGGAGAGAAAGATAGACACCTGCAGACCTGCTTCACCTCCTGTGGAGCAACTCCCCTGCAGGTGGGGAGTCAGGGGCTTGAACCGGGATCCTTACTCTGGTCCTTGTGTTTTGCGCCACATGCACTTAACCCACTGCGTTACCACCTGACTCCCCACCTATTACTATTTCTAAATGTCTTTCCTTTTTTCCTCTTCTCTCTCTAGGTCCTGATGGAATTGGAGATTAGAGTGCCCTGGTCATCTTCCTCTAACAACCCCCCCCCCCCCGGGTATATGGACCAAAATTCTTTTGGGGGATGCAGAGGGTGGGAGTTCTGGCTTCTGTAACTGTTTCTTTGTTGGACTTGGGTATTGGCAGATTGATCCATATCCCCAGCGTATTCCTACCTCTCCCTAGTGGGGCAAATCTCTGATGTTAATGATTTTTTAAATTAGAGTGAGAGGAGAAAAGGCAGGGAGAGAAAGCTAGAAATGGAGATATTATTTTGCCATTTATGATATTGTATTTCTGTGGTACCAAGGATCAAACTAAGGACTTCAGGCATGAAAAGCATGTGCTATACCTCTAAGCTATTTCCCCAGTATTTCAGTAATATTAAGTCTATTCATATTTTGTTGCAACTGTCACTACTATCAATCTCTAGAGCTCTTTTCATCTTGCAAAACTGAAACTCTAAATAATAACTTCCTTGTAGACAGTATATAGTGAGATCAGTTTTTAAAAATCTATTTCACCAATCTTCATCTTCTGATTGGTGTTAAGTTAGAGATATGAAATAAGTAAAGGACTGTACTAGAACACTTTTGGGGAGCCAGGCAGTTCTAGGCAAGGACCCAGGTTCAAGCTCCCGATCCTCACCGGTGGTGCAGGGAGTAGGGGAAGTTGCATGAGCAGTGAAACAGTGCTGTGGGTCTCCTCTCTCTCTTTCTCTCTCTCTCTCTCTTTCTTCTTTCCTTCCTTATAAAATTCTGTTTCTATCAAAAAAAAAAAAAAAAAGCTAAAACACCTTTATTGTAAGAGAAGAAGTTCAACTCTTTTGTAGAGATCTAAGCAAATGAGACTTCATATTTCTTACCTAGAATAGAGTCTGGAAGAAAACAGATACTTGTGTTGACCTGATGATTTGGGGGTCAATGTCTTTGTGATTTCATTGGATAGAATATAGCTGTTGTGGCTTCAGCTACCACATTTGTGTTCTGGCCAGACGAAAATTTTTTTCCTTGTTAAGTTTTGTCTCTCTATTCAGGGAAATAGTCTTTCCTAATGGACTTTATAAAAAAAGATTTACTGATTTATTTATCTGTTTATTATGAAAGAGGAGAGACCAGGGTGTCTTTTAGCTCCTGCATGAAGTAGCACCAGGGATTGAACCTGCAGTTGCTAAGGCCCAAGCACATAAATTCTGTACTCAGGCTGAGAAATACCCTTAATCCTTACTGAAGGACTTAAGGTATATATCTCACTGGTCGGGACTGGGTCTGTGTCCAGTCTTTGGACAACCATGAAGAAGAGGTAGAAGATTATTATACCTAATTTTGTTAAAATCATTTTTTTGGAGATTAATGGTTTATAGTACCAGTGTTGAAACACAGGTACAAATTTTCATTTTCCCATGACAGTTGTCTGCAACTATCCTCAAGTGAGATCCTTTTCTGTCATCATGTACCAGGATCCCACTGTCTGCTCCACCCCCTTCTGTTTCCCTCCCTCTCAAAGTCCTTTGCTTTGGTACAATACACCATACTATGATTTAGAGCAGTTGCAGTTCAATCTTTGTGGTTGCAATAGAGTCCTTATCTTCCTGAAATCAAGGGGCCTGTGCTAACAAGAAACAAATAACTGTTACTTAGAAAAGATTTGCTGTCTGGAGTACATAGCAGTGGATACAAAATTGGCTGCACACCCAGATTGTGATGGGAAGACTCCTGGAAGTTTAGAGCACCAAGAACCCTTAGCACTTGGTCATTTTAATCTAGAAAAGTGTTCCTGAACAATCTTGTGATCTAATGCTTTCATTGCAGCCCTAGGCAACTTTTAAAATTTTAATCTTTTATTGCCACAAGAGTTATTTACACTGAGGTTTGGTTCTAGCACTACAAATCCAAGGTAGCTGGCAACTTTTGTTTTCCTTTTTTATTATTTTCCCTTTCTATTTTTACTAGATAGGACAGAAAGAAATTGAGAAGGGCGAGAGGGGGAGAGAGAAAGATACCTGAAGACCTGCTTCACCTCTAGTAGTTCAAATCCTTGTCCTTGTGCATGATAATGTATTTGCTCAACCAGGTGCCCCACTTGCATGCCCCACTTCCCCGCCCCACTGTGTGGCACTTTTATTCCTCACTGTGAATTAAAAAAAATGGGATTCAAAAAATGGGATTCAGGGACTGGGTGGTAGTGTACCTGGTTCAGTGCACATGTTACAATGTGCAAAAACCCAGGTTCAAGCCCCCAGCCCCCACCTGCAGAGGGGAAAGCTTCACAGTGGTGAAGCAGGGCTGTAGGTGTCTCTCTATCTCTCACCTTCTCTACCTCCCCCTTCCCTCTCCATTTCTGACTGCCTCTATCCAATAAATAAGTAAAGATAGTAAAAAAAAAAAATTAAAAGAAAAGGGAATCTTCAGACTATCTTGGGTGGACTCTTACCCTTCTTTCCATTCTGTGTGTGTGTGTGTGTGTGTGTGTGTGTGTGTGTGTGTGTGTGAGTGTGTGTGTGCGTGTTTCCAGAGCATCATATAGACCTAAGGGGGAAAAAAAACCCTAATTGTTAACATATTTCAGACTCTTTATTTTATGTTATCTTCCTAAAAGCCTGTTGAATTAGATAGATGCTCTTACTATCATCTTTACTTATAGTAGAGAAGCTATAAATTGAAATCCCAGAAAGTGGGGGGACTGCTCCAACCCTCTGCTTAGGCAATACCAGCCCATCAGTTTGTTTTTCTATATCTTTTAAAATAGTATTTCTCAACACCCAACCAAAAAGAGGTGTGTACTCCTATGTTCATAGCAGCACAATTCATAATAGCTAAAACCTGGAAGCAACCCAGGTGTCCAACAACAGATGAGTGGCTGAGAAAGCTGTGGTATATATACACAATGGAATACTATGCAACTATCAAGAACAATGAACCCACCTTCTCTGACCCATCTTGGACAGAGCTAGAAGGAATTATGTTAAGTGAACTAAGTCAGAAAGATAAAGATGAGTATGGGATGATCCCACTCATCAACAGAAGCTGACTTAGAAGATCTGAAAGGGAAACTAAAAGCAGGACCTGATCAAATTGTAAGTAGGGCACCAAAGTAAAAACCCAGTGGTGAGGGGTAGACATGTAGCTTCCTGGGCCAGTGGGGGGTGGGAGTGAGCGGGAGGGATGGGTCACAGTCCTTTGGTGGTGGGAATGGTGTTTATGTACACACCTAGCAAAATGTAGACATATAAATCAGTAGTTAATTAATATGAGAGGGGGAAAATCAATTGTATGTCTCAAAGTTTCTCAAAAGACAAACTGAATCTTTTTAATATATAGGCTACGTATTTGATATGCGGACTCTCTCAAAAGCCTAGACCAAGTAGATTAGAAGCTTCCAATAGCACAGCTATATACAAGATACTGGGTACTGTACAGCAAACCATAACAAAGGGACTTTTCAAAGTTAACCCAATTAACAAATAATGTGATAATAATATTAACTATTGATTGTCTTTTTGAACCCTAAGACAGCAGGAACCTCACATCTTCACTATAGAGCCCCTACTTCCCCCAGTCCTGGAACTCTTGGATAGGGCCCACTTTCCCGTATGCATCTCCCAATCCAAACCAAATAATATTGCATCCGCCGATCACAACCTAACCAAAGCAACGATTGCCATCTCAACATGCTTCACCTCAGACTGTATCCAGAGACTTCACGTGTGGAATGACAACCCTTCAGCTTCATTACTCTGGTGAGACCTTTCCTTTAATAGTACACTCTAACTTCATCTCAGGTAGTTCACTTTCTAACAAAGTCCCATAACCTAGATATACAACAGTTTCTGTGAGAGAGAGCTTATGTGCACACGTATCCATAAACTACTGCAAAATATATACCTGAAAGCAGGATTACACTAGAGTTTGCAGTGAGTACCTCCCTAACACTTCCTCTCCACTATTCCAAGCTTGGGATCCATGATTGCTCAACAAATTGTTTGGCTTCATATGTTAACTCTCTTTTCAATCACCAGGTTCCAGATGCCACCAGGATGCTGGCTAGGCTTCCCTGGATTGAAGACCCCACCAATGTGTCCTGGAGCTCAGCTTCCCCAGAGACACACCCTACTAGGGAAAGAGAGAGGCAGACTGGGAGTATGGACCGACCAGTCAACGCCCATGTTCAGCGGGGAAGCAATTACAGAAGCCAGACCTTCTACCTTCTGCAACCCTCAACGACCCTGGGTCCATGCTCCCAGAGAGATAGAGAATGGGAAAGCTACCATGGGAGGGGGTGGGTTATGGGGATTGGGTGGTGGGAATTGTGTGGAGTTGTACCCCTCCTACCTTATGCTTTTGTTCACTAATCCTTTCTTAAATAAAAAATTTAAAAATTAAAAAAAAAGTATTTCTCGTAATATATTAGAAGAGGTGACTAAGTTAGTATAAACTGATCAGAGTCACACCAACTAACTGGGAAGTGATGAGGTCAAGGCTTAAGTGCAGGCTATGCTCTAAAGAAATGCATTTAGCTACTTAAGCTTTTCAAATACAAAGTAAATAAAATAGAGACTGGGAAGACTAGTCTAACTACCTAGTATGACGTGTTAATCCTTATAGATGGACTATGTTTATTTACTGAGGATATTCTGAAGCCATAATGCTCCAATTCAATAGTAATAAATACGAAAGTCTTCAAATTCTGAGGGATACTGGTGAAACAATTATCTGGGTGACAAGCAGGTTTTTGTGACTTCCTCCAATAAGCACCACCACATTAACAGACACACAATCTCTTTTTCTTGTCTTTTCTTTATCTTTTCTTTCTTTCTTTCTTTCTTTCTTTCTTTCTTTCTTTCTTTCTTTCTTTTTTTCTTTCTTTCTTTCTTTCTTTCTTTCTTTCTTTCTTTCTTTCCCCCAGTGTTATTGCTGGGGCTTGGTGCCTGCAATACAAATCTACTGCTCCTGTGGCCATTTTTTCAATTTTTTGGATAGGCCAGAGAGAAATTGAGAGGGGAGGGGACGATAGGAAGAGAGAAAGATGGACACCTGCAGACCTGTTTCAAGGCTTGTGAAGGGACCCACCTGAGTAGGGGCGGGGCAAGGGAGTAGGGATGAGCCGGGGCTCCAACCAGGATTCTTGTGCTGGGTCTTGCATTTAGTACTATGTGTGCTTAATCCGGTGCACTACCTCCCGGCCACCCCCCACCACATTAACTCTCAAAGAAATGTTTATGATCGTTCATTTCTATCTTCTTTGTCAGAAGCTTTTGAACTTATTAGAACTTGGTCTGTAGAAAGGAATAAAAACACGAGAATCTCATGTGAACTTGAAAACCCAGTTTCTTAAAAGTGGCGGAAAATAAAAGCACTTCTATGTTTTTGCCCTCATTTAGTTTCTTGAAGGTCTTCGTTGAAGTTGACAAGCGCTTTCTGAATAGCAAGTGACCTTGACAAAACCTGGCTTTGCTTTGCAGATATTTTAAAGTTATTGCAGTCAAATGGACATACCTGATTGAGATTTTTTTCACACCCAATTCTCTACTGTTTATTTTGACTTGCATAACTTGCTTGCATTAGCTTGCACTGATTCTAACTGCCAATGGAGCATTCTGAAGTAATTTTTTTTTATGGCACCCTCACACAAAAAGGTACTTCATGACATGATTTCATGGTCAAGTTAGTCCACTGAGACCTAAAAGGATTACTATTTATTCAAGATTGAGCTGGAGGAAGTTTCACTGAGCACTGTCCTTCCAATACCACGCATTTAACTACACTTTATCATCACATACCAATATCATTAATAAATGTCCCTGTGCATAAAGATTATGGAAGGGGAGTCCTGTGGTGGTTTACATGGTCGAGTGTACACATTACCATGTGCAGGGATCTGGGCTGAATATTCTGCTTCCCATCTGTAGGGGGGAAGCTTCACGAATAGTGAAGCAGTGTTGTTCCCTCTCTATTTCCTCTTTCAATCTCAGTTTCTCTATCAAAAAAAAAAAAGGAAAGAAAGAAAAGAAAAATATGAGTGGCCTCTAGGAGTAGTTCAAATCCCCAGCACTCATGTTAACCCTAATGGCAATTTGAAAGAATATGGAAGAGTTCTTTCTTTTTCCTTTACCAGAAAATCTGAAAGTTGAAGATTTTGTCAGATCATACACGATTTTTAAAAAATTTAAAAAAAAATTATGATTTTGTTTTTGATGGTTTACTGATTTGGGAATAAACAAGCAGCCTGTTTGAGGGGAGCGGATTTCTTAATATTTCATCTTGCACTGAAATACTATTACTGTCCCATCCTGTTCAAGTCCTATAGTAGTTCTTTGTTCTGAAGGGAACTGGGAGCACTGAGCGTCATCTCAGAGGGTGTGTATTTGTCTGTTCTCTACAGTCTCAATTTTTTACCCTTGTTCATAGATTACTTTTCTTCACGGAGGAAGTACATTTGACTTTCCCACATATATTTAAACAACTTTTGTTCCATATGCAAAGAGTGGCACATGACTTAGCATAAAAATTTCTATTTTGCATGCTTACACACCCAAGTATGCAAAGCCTAGTTCCATAGCTAACAGAACAAACAATAAATGCTTTTGTCAAAGGGTTACTTATTGGGGCTTATCTATTAAAAGAAACATGTCATTACTGCTGCAGATCTGAACTGGCCTAGACATGCTACATGAGTTATGAACCATCTTAATGATGATAATGCACAGAAGTTCATCATTATAAAGGGTTTTAATTTGAAAAACTTTTTCCTCCAGGTGTTTTCAATCGTAATAAATTGGTGTACAACATAGCCAATATTATTAGCAAGGTAATAAAAAGAAAATATAGTGTATATCTTCTTTTACAACTAGTCCTTAAGTACAGAATCTATTCATACTTTAACTAGCTATATAGTGATTACTGGTTAGGATGTTTGCTTCTGGAGAGAGAGAGTAATTTGTAATATGTGAAGAGAGGTTTATTGAACTGGCAGAATTTAATTCACAGATTGGGCTAGAGAGATAGCTCACTGTGTAGGGCATTGTTTTGCCATGCACATGATCCATCTTCCAACTCTGGCACCAAGTAGGAGGGGCCATGGCACCAGGGAAGGATCTGATGCTGTAATCTGTCTCTGAGTAAAGAAGTGGACTGGGAGGGGAGTCGGGCTGTAGCGCAGCGGGTTAAGCGCAGGTGGTGCAAAGCACAAGGACCGGCATAAGGATCCCGGTTCGAACCCCGGCTCCCCACCTGCAGGGGAGTCGCTTCACAGGCGGTGAAGCAGGTCTGCAGGTGTCTATCTTTCTCTCCCCCTCTCTGTCTTCCCCTCCTCTCTCCGTTTCTCTCTGTCCTATCCAACAACGACGACAACAACAATAATAACTACAACAATAAAACAACAAGGGCAACAAAAGGGAATAAATAAATAAAATAAAATATTAAAAAAAAAAAAAGAAGTGGACTGGGAGAAACCACAATGTGGGAAACCCCTGGCTTAGAAAGAAAAAAAAAAGATTTTTTAAAATTCTCTATAGTCATCTAAAACTGGAGTGTGATGCCATTTGTGAAGATACTAAACATCATGAATATATGAAAAACTACTGAGTTGTACATATTATTATTTATTATTAAGGAACATTCATTCTATGAGAGGGCACACACACACATGAAGAGAGAGAGAGAGAGAATGAGAGAGAGAGAGGGGCGGGGAGAGAGAGGAGAAGACTACTACTCTGGCATAAGCAGTATGTGGTCTCATACATGAAAAACCTTCACTTCACCCACTGAGCCATTTCCCTGGGCATATGTGGGATATATTCAGTGATACAATAATTTTATCTCAGCAAGTTTATTTAAAAATCTCTTGGGGTTGGAAAGATGGGGTTGCATAATGGTTATGCAAAAGACTTTCATATCTGGGGTTCTGATATGCCAGGTTTGATCCTCAATATTACCACAAGCCAGAATTAAACATTGCTCTGGTATCTCTCATCTCTCTCTACCTCTCTCCCCTCCTCTCTCTTTCTCTCTCTATATTCTTCTCTCTCTCGCTCATAAAAATGAAATATTAAAAAATATTTCTTCATTCCATACAATGAAAGTCATTATTTTTAACTGGTGTCTCTTATTCTATTTCTTCCCTCTGATCTCTATTAATTCTGTTTATGTGCACCACTACAAAATTTTACTATACTTTATTGATCTATTTATTGGATAGAGACAGAGAGAAATTGATATGGAAACGGGAGGCAGAGAGGGAGAGAAACACCTGCAGTACTGCTTCAGTACTCATGAAGCTTCTCCCCTGCAGGTGGGGACCAGGGACTTGAACCCAAGTCCTTGTACATTGTAATACATGTGCTCTACTAGGTGCACCATCACCCTGCCCCTCCTCTACAATTTTGTACTCACAGTTGATAATGCACTCATTGGCTATTTGGGATACGTATATGTATATGTATATGTATATGTATATGTATATGTATATGTATATGTATATGTATATGTATATGTATATGTATATGTATATGTATATGTATATGTATATGTATATGTATATATATCCTTTTCATCATTTCTTAGTATTTAAAATGGTTTGCTTAATTCTTTCATTTCCTCACTCACACCCATTAAGACAGAATTACTTTAGAGTAATTACTGAGTGTAGTGATTCTCAGCTGGGAGTAGTGGAACATTTGTCAACACATGTAGATATTTATATTGTCACAATTTTTACAAGGCCTATGCTAATAGCATCTAAATGGTATATAGCAATGATATTGCTATACATCGTACAACATACAGAGTAGCCCTCCCCAGCAAAGAATTATCTGTCCCCAAATGTCAGTAGTGCTAAGGTTGAGAAGCTTATTTTAGAGAAAATGGCTAACATGCAGTGGACTTGTATTATTTTGCTCTGTGAATAAATTAAGACATAGCTTAGTTATCCCAAAATCCAAATATATATATATATATTTGTATTACCACCAGGATTATCATTGTAGTTAGGTGCCTGCAAAATGAATCACCAGTGACTACTTTCTCTTCCTTTTCCTTTCTTTTTCTTTTTTCTTTCGTTCATTTTTTGGTTCTTTCTTTTATATATATATAGAGATAAAATTGATAGGGAAGGGGAGAGAAGAGAGAAAAAGAGACATCTGCACCCCATCCCTGCGGGTAGGGACCAGGGACTTGAAACTGGTTCCTTGCTCACAGTAACATATGAACTCTACCATGTACATCATCACCCAGCCCCTTCTCCTCATTTGATTCTGCCTTTATATGGGTGACACAGATGACATTTCCCTTCTTGCTAGTGAGCATTAAGTGGTAGCAAGTGAGTAGATTTCTCCTATTTTCCTTGCCATATACTTTTTGATTTGTAGAAAGAATATCTTTTTGTCAAAAGTTGAAAAATAAGAACAGAAGGGAAAACACAGAACAGAACTTGGACTGAATTTGGTGTATTGTACCAAAGTAAAGGACTCTAGGGCAGGGTGGGAGGGGAGTGTTTAGGTCCTGGAACATAATGAGGGAGAAGGACTTAGGTGGGCGTTAGTGTGTTATGTGGAAAACCGAGAAATGGTACAGATGTACCAACTACTGTATTTAACTGTCAACTGTAAACCATTACCCTCCAAGAAGAAAAGAAATAATGTCTCTTTGTATCCCATTATCTAAATACCCAGCCTAATTTATCTCTACATTTGTACAACACCTTAAATAACCTGAGTGTCTATTATCTTATCATACCTGCACAATTATCATGCGGGACAAGCAGGACAAGAATGATTTTTTTTCTAGCATTATGAAACCGAGGAACCAACAGGTCATAAGTTTTCCAATTCCATATTTCAGGTTGTTAATGAAGTTGACACTAGACTCCAAATGCCCTTCTCACTGAATCACCACAGGCAACATGTATAATTAAGGCCTTAGGCTCTGATTTCATGCAGACCTAAGATTTTTATTAGTTTCTGTGTGGCTTAGGATGAGTTAACCTTTTAATATCCATATTTTGTTCTGGGGAAAATGGAAACTTTTTTCTTGAAATAGACGTTTTTATAGCAGGACTTTTTTTTTTTTTTTTTTTTTTTTCCTACAGTGCTATTGCAGGGGAGAAGGAAATAATACATGTAAAACATCTTGGACATAGCTCTTTCAGTCCTTAAACTCCATCATTCTTCTTCTCCATAACCAAGAGGGGACATTTTAAAAAATAAGGAATTTTGGAGGGCTCTAGCATTGTGACTATTGTCAGAGAGACAGTGAAATTCTTTTAGTTATGTCACTGCTGTTACAACTGTAACATTTATTGGTAATATTTCACTTTAGAGACCATGTATAGACTGTTTTCTGCCATATTTCATCCTATTTTGTACTACAAAAGAACCTATAAGTCATTCATTCAAAAATGAATTGAAAGTAGCAAATATGAAAGCTCTGTGAGTATCATGAGACATGTCATGGGGCAATATCTGCCTCTAGTCACGTCTGACAGTTTCCTTGAGGGAATCAAAATGAGGAAGAAAGAACCCATGTTTCTACTAATTGTCTTCAAAGGTCATGCTTGAAATGTTTTGGATATTCTTTTTTTTTTTTTTTTGTTTTGGATATTCTTACTTAATTAAGTTCTAATCATACCATTTTGGGATTTAACAGAGAACAATGCATCCACTTAGCAGGAATATAGATTAAACATATGATAAAGATTATCTCTCATCTGATGTTAGAAAATGAACAAGATGTAAGATGACATAATTCTCCACTGTGCTTCAAATAATTTCCTTTTGTTTTGTCCTCTCTAACTCCTTTCCAAATCCACTAGTCTCCATGTAGTTCCATTCCATTTAGTTCTTTCTCAACCACAAATGTACTAAATACCTTTTGTTGCCTTTTTCTATCTTGAACTCTTTGCAGGGGTCTCTACTTCTCACAATTAAAGACATGCCCATTCTCCAAAGGGAAGCTGGTTCTGAAATGAGTGCAGCCTAGAGTGTTCCTAGCTATGACCATGGACTGCAAACTCAGACTGACAGTGATGCAGAAGTCACACAAGCTCCTGTGTTAAATATGAATAGACATAGGCGCTAGGTCAGATTGGTGGGGGTTACAATTAACAGTATTTATATACCTTCCCCATATTTGGGAGCTACTGTCTGCCCTGATTCAGCTTTCTAGTCCTATTCTCAACTCTGACACTATTTTCCCAGACAATACTTTTAGCCCACCTGCATATTAGCTATTGGGCTTAGGCAAAAATTAATAAAGTCATGAGCCCCTTGGAATATACCTAAAATAGGCTTCCTAGCTTTTTCTAACATGGAGACCCCAAATCTCTTCTGCTATATTCTTACCTGTAAGTTGCTGATTATTAAAGTTTCTCTGCTTTATATCTTAATGCTTTTCATTTTTTCAAATTTATTTATAAAATGGAAATACTGACAAGACTATAGGATAAGACGGGTACAATTCCATACAATTCCCACCACCAGAGCTCCATATCCCATCCTCTCCCTTGAAAGTTTTCTTATTCTTTATCTTTCTGGGATCATGGACCCACAATCATTATGGACTGCAGAAGGTGGAAGGTCTGGCTTCTGTAATTGCTTCTTTACTGAACATGAATATTGGCAGGTTGATTTTCTCAAGAACAAAAAGCCCAGGCCCAGACATCTTTACTATTTCATTCTATAAGACTTTTGAAGAACTAACCCTGATTCTCCTCAAACTATTCTAGAAAATTGAAGAGGGGCAAACACTACCAAACACATCAGGTGAACATCACTTTGATCTCCAAAGCAGGTAAGAACCTTACCGGAAAAGAAAACTATGTCCCTTATGAACATTGATGCAAAGATCCTGAACAAAATCTTGGCAAACAAAATCCTACAACCTATCAAGAGAATAATTCACCAAAACCATGAGGGATTCATCCCTGGGAAACAGGGATGGTTCAACACCATAAATCAATCAATGTAATTCATATCAACAAAAAGAAAGATAAAAATCTCATGGTAATATCAGTTGATGCCTAAAATCTATTTGACAAGATCCAATACCCACTTATGATAAAGACTCTTCAGAAACTGGTAATAAAAGGCCCGTTCCTCAATGTAATAAAGATAATTTATGGCAAATCCACAACTAAAATCATTCTCAAAGCTTTCAGCTTTCCCCCTAAAATCTAGAACCAGACAAAGATGTCCACTATCTTTACTGTTATTCAGCATAGTTCTTGAGGTCCTTGCCACTACAATCAGACAAGAAAGAGATATCAAATGCATAGGCTCGAAAAGAAGAAATAAAATGATCACAATTTGCTGATGACATGATATTATACTTAGAGAACCCCAAAGACTCCTGCAAATATTAATAAGTTCAGTAAACTAGCAAGAAACAAAATCAATATACACTAATTTGCATACAAACACTGGGTCAGAGGAAAGGGGAATAAAAGGCTCAATTCCATTTACAATTGGGCCCCAAAAGTAAAATGCCTTAGGGTGAGTCTCATCAAGGAGGTAAAAGACCTTTACAATGAAAACTATAATACATTGCCAAAAGAAATAGAGAAGGACATTTCTTGTTCCTGTATTGGAAGAAGAAACATTATTAAAATGGGCATTCTACCAAAAGCAATTGATAGTTTCAATGCAATCCCTATCAAAATTCCAATGGCAGTTTTCAAGCAAATTGAACAACTTATCCAAAGATTTGTGTGGAATCACAAAAAGCCATGAATTGCCAAAACACATCTGAGAAAAAAAGAAAAAATATTAAGGTGTCACACTCTCCAATTTCAATTTATACTACAGAGCAATAGTAATCAAAACAGTATGGTACTGGAATAAAAATGGACACTTGGATCAGTGAAGCATAATAGAAATCTCAGAAATGAGCCCACACATACAACCACCTAATATATGACAAAAGGGCTCAAACTAGTGGAGTAAAAAAGGTCTCTTCCACAGAGGTGCTGGAAAAATTGAACAACTACATATAGAAAAGTGAAACTAGACTACCATCTAACATGATGCATTGAGGACAAATGAAAATAGATCAAAACTCTAAAATTTATAGAAGAAAATGTCAGTGAAACTTTGCAGAACCTTCACATCAAAGATGTGTTTGGAGACTTGACCTCCCTGGGCATGGGAAATGAAAACAAGAGTAAATAAATGGGATTATATGAAACTGAAACTTCTATACATCAAAAACAAACTGGACAAGGATAGCCAGGCAACTGAGTAATGGGAGATATTTGCACATCACACATGAGACAAGTGACTGATATCAAACATCCGTACAGAACTGGTACAGATCTACATAAGGGGCAAAAATAACCCAATATGAAAGTGGGTCAGGAGTCGGGTGGTAGCGCAGCGGTTAAGTGCATGTGGTGCAAAGCACAAGGACCAGTGAAAGGATCCCAGTTTGAGCCCCCAGCTCCTCACCTGCAGGGGAGTTGCTTCACAGGTGGTGAAGCAGGTCTGCAGGTGTCTATCTTTCTCTCCCCTTCTCTGTCTTCCCCTCCTCTCTCCATTTCTCTCTGTCCTATCCAACAACGAATTGCGTCAACAAGGGCAATAATAATAACCACAATGAAGCTACAACAAGGGCAACAAAAGGGGGGAAAAATGGCCTCCAGGAGCGGTGGATTCATGGTGCAGGCACCGAGCCCAGCAATAACCCTGGAGGAGGAAGAAAAAAAAAAAAAAAAAGAATGTGTCTTACTGGGAGTCAGGCGGTAGCTTAGTGGGTTAAGCGCACGTGGTGCGAAGCAACTACCAGGATTCGGGTTCCAGCACCCAGCTCCTCACCTGCAGGGGAGTCGCTTCATAAGTGGTGAAGCAGGTCTGCAGGTGTCTATCTTTCTCTCCCCCTCTCTGTCGTCTCCTCCTCTCTCCATGTCTCTCTGTCCTATCCAACAACAACAAGAACAATACTAACTACAACAATAAAACAAGGGCAATAAAAGGGAATAATAATAATAATAATAATATAAGAGAATGTGTCTTACTTACCTAGTGTTCCTAGCGCAGAGTGCGATGTCTCATACAGAAAACCTACATACCTTCTTATATTTGGCAAGTGATACAGTGTTTGTGACAGTGTCATCCAAAACTCAGTTGCTGGACAGCTGTGATACATAATAACAATCACCTGCTTCACACTGTTTCTTCATAAGAAACAAAATGTTCTTCATTGCTTGTGGCTGCCCAACAGTTTGTGAAAGTATTGCCCTTGCCTGTAATATCCAGCCAAAGACAGACTTTTCTTAATATTTCCAAGGAAAGGGAAGATAATTTGTTTTGTGGAGACTTACATCTGTTAAGCATGTATGCTCAACCAGGTGTGTCGCCACCCAGTCCAACTTATATCTATGTAAAAGGTATATTTAATCTAATTTTTGAATATCTCAAGCATCCTGAAAGTAAATATCAAAAATATTAGGTCTTCAGATATAAAATGAGCACTATGAATACAGTACAAATGTATTTGCAGAGAGCTGGATGACAGACAAGTGGATCAGAACAAAGTGTTGTTAATGATTCCCCCAGATGCTTTAAGAAGAGTGCCAAAGATCAATAGAGCTACAGAACACTAACCCCTTTTGAAAGTGTGAGCATCCTGGATTTTATTTATTTAAGATTTGTCGTATGCTTTGCATACGACAAAGATTGATACAATCGAATTATATTTTGAGAATCTAATGGAAGAGAATAACATCATCATCTCTGAGAAAGCAATTTTCTTCGCTTTACTAGCCAAGCTTTATCTCTTAACCACTTTGACCAATAAAGTGTACACACACACACACACACACACACACACACACACATTTGTGTGTGCATATATACGTAGAGAGAAAGAGACAGAGAAAGAGCGACACACAGACACACAGAAAGAAACTGAGAATGAAAGAGACCACGGCACCAAAGATTTCTTCAGTGTGGTGAAGCTGGGTTTGAACCTGGGTTGTTCACATGACAAAGCAGCACATTATCTAAGTGAGGTATTTTGCTGGTCCTGGTATATATTTTTTTAACTTTCTGGAGACAAATTCATCCATTATCAGGCCACAATAGTGGAAATAGCTGGAGAAAGAAAAGAAAACTCAATAACTCCTCTTTCATCAAAATAATACCAGTGAGTCTCATTTTAACAAAACCCTAGGGCATAATATCACCTAACAAGTAACTGATACTCAGTAAATGTTCTTTAAATGGATGGATAAAAATCTAAATTTATGAAATATATCAATGATGGTATAATAGTTTACCCTCTCAGAAGATTTATTTGTGTGTTTTATTTAGAGTGTTGACTCTTTTACACTCTTTTACATAGTTCTTTTACACTAGTACTAAGAGATAAGAACGTGAGCTTTTTCTTTTGAAGTTACTTAGTCCTTTTTCTCCATCAGCAAGGATATAACTACTACCTGACCAGCTTCTCACTTTACCTCTCATACATATGATGAAAGAGAGGGCTTCCAGTTCCTTCATTTCCATAAGTTCTAATATCTAATTTCTTAAAGTAAAAACCCTTGGAACCAGCATGATTGATAGATTTAAAATGTGCTGTAATGTATTATGACTTAGCATGCATAGCTTTCTCTTCAACATCTGTATTCTGATTTGTAGTCTAATAAACCTGCCCGCAGCAGATGGCATGTGCATAGTTGTTCTGAGGTACAATACATCAACACAGCATTTCTAAACACAGAGCAATAATGTATTCAATTAAGGGAGGAAATAAAACATCGAGCCATTTCTTACAATAAATCTTTTACTAAGCTCCCCACATCACATGTTTGCTGAGGAAATAATACATGTCATTCAGAC
The DNA here is from genome assembly GCF_950295315.1 of Erinaceus europaeus. NCBI lineage: Eukaryota > Metazoa > Chordata > Mammalia > Eulipotyphla > Erinaceidae > Erinaceus > Erinaceus europaeus. The sequence continues at coordinate 24,609,620 of NC_080169.1, forward strand.
TAAGGGTTATTGTAGACTGCTGAGGGAAACATGAAATTCTGGAGGGTTCAGCAGTCCTGTGAAATCCTGTAACATGGAAAGTGTACAAATTAGAAAAGGATGTAATATGTGACTAATGATACCTCCTGGGATACCTTGGGAACCCATATTTACTGTTATGATCACTAGATTCATTTAAGCTATAGGAGTTGAAAAGCAATACTCTCCTAAGTGAAAAACACCTCTGAGTTCATTAGATGTGGTTGTAATTTAAGCTCTAAAGGCTTTTTTCCTTGCTGTCATTCTTCATATTTCTGGAAATGTGGTAGTTGAGCTCCTAATAAAAGTAGTCTACATCATGACCATATAATCTACAGTTCCTGGAAAGCACATTTACACCTCCACATCTGTAGGTAGAGTCAGGCCTGAACAGAAACTTAATTCATCCCAGATGTCATTCAAAAGAATGTTCTTAGTATTTTCTAGTGAGTGGATGTGTATCACAGTCAATAGTATGAACATGCAACCCAGGCCCTCTAAATGCACATGTCAGAAATTCTCTTTATACACCATGCTGAGGGCAAGCTTAATTAAATGCCACAAAGTAACACCCAGTCCCTCAATTCCAATCCTATTTGTGTTGAGGGAATCTAATCTGATAGTATTTAGATAGATGATTCAAGGCTTTTCTGTCTTAAGCATCTTAGTAAGAATCTTTTTTTTTTTTTTGTAGATAAGTTTTGATATTAACTCAAACTAAATCTTTTGTAGAGTGAGAGGTGAAAAGCAAATGACAGTAGAAATTATATAAAGTACAGCAGCACATTTTGTTGTAAAGTGCTTGATTTTTCAAATAGGCATTTATCTTTATTTTTCTACTTCTAAATATATATATAACAGTGGAAGGGGTGGGGGCAAGCAGCGGGTTAAGCACACATAGTACGAAGCACAAGGACCAGTGCAAAGAGCCGGTCCGAGCCCTGGGCTCCCCACCTCCGGGGCGGTGGGGGTGGGGATCACTTCACAAGCAGAGAAGCAGGTCTGCAGATGTCTATCCTTCTTTCCCCCTCTCTGTCTTGCTCTCTGTCCTATTCAACAACAACAACAGTAGCAACCCAATAACAGCAATAGCAGCAGCAGCAACAACAATGGGGAAAAAATGAAACAGTGGAATGAAAGGGAACCAAAGAGATAATTCACTTGATGGGTCATATGCTTTGCCCTGTGTGCAGTCCAGGCTCCCGCCCCAGTATCACATGGGAATTGCTAGGGCACTGGAAGAAAGGCTAGTGCTGTTATGTCTCACAGTTTCTCTTTGTTAGTCTCTGTCTCTTTCTCTGTGAAGAGAAATCCAGTCCTGGATTGGTGAAAATATGTATGCAAGAGAGAGATTAGGGTAGCAAATGCCAACCAACTCAAAGGGATGACCCTGGATGGCATGCATCTCTTTGACAATGTAATCGGATACCTTTCTCTATTTTTTCCTTATGTTAAAAATAAATTAAGAGGCCGGGTGGTAGCGCACCTGGTTGAGCGCACGTTACAGTGCTCAAAGACTTGGGTTCGAACCCCCAGTCCCCACCTGCAGGGGGAAAGCTTCATGAGTGATGAAGTAGGGCTGCAGGTGTCTCTCTGTCTCTCTCCCTCTCTACCACCCTCTCCCCTCTTGATTTCTGGCTGCATCTAATAATTCAATAAAGCTAATAAAAAATGAAAATAATAAAAAATTAAAAATTAATATAACCTAGTCAATCTAAAGAATCCACTATGAAAAAGAACCCCTTCAGTACAAAAGGGAGGTAACAACGTACATAGAAAATTACTTTACCATTGTAACTTGATACATATTGACCCTGGTACTGATAAACTCCACTGTTGTACATATTAATTTAGGAATTTTAAGACAACCATACAGGACTTGCTTTGTTAATCTGGAAACTAAATGTAAGTCCAACAAAAGGACATCTTTTTCAGAGAAAAAAGCTTGATGAGAACAAAATCGCAGGAGATCAAATAGTAACACCAGACAGTTGGAATAGCAGATATATTCCCCTTAGAACAAAATATCTTCCATTCTGTTTTTTCCAAAATCATTTTATGAACATGTTGTAGATTACACAGGACACCAACCTTACTGCTTAGAGAACAAAAAGACAGAGCTGACAGATGTAGTTATTTGCCAGACGCAACCATGTGAATTTATAAATATTTTACAAGTGCAGCTTTCAAAAGAGCGACTTTTACTGCCATATTACTGCAGCTTGTAAATTTATAGCCTGGGCAGTTGTGAGTTATGAATGTCTAGTATTCAAGGCTAGTGCCAAGAACATGGTTTATGTTTTGAAATTCTTTTTTATTTTTTCTCCTCTGAACACAGAGTTTTGGCTGTTGGATCTGCATTATAATTCAGCCACACATGTGGTACAAGGCTTTATAAATACATCACTTCCCATTCTCAGCTGCTAGACTCACAAATACACTCATTACAACGTACTCCATGTGACAGAAAGATCTCAGAGCACAAAGGTATCTTTAAAGAATAGAGAATTAATAACAGTAGAAGCAGTAGCGGCATGACTCCATGCCTATGGCCAGACTCATAATATGTGAACTAAAATTAAAAATATACACCAGAATTTGAAGAAATCTAGAGTTGTGTGATTTGGGGCATCAAAGCACCCGGTACATGTCTGGAAAGACTTCTTGACCAAACTAAGCTGGTGCAACTCTTCCTTGTAAACTTGTCAGCTCTCTTTCCTACAGATCATATCCAAAGTGAAGCAGCCTTTCTAGGAATTCACTTAGAGGAAATAAAATCAAATATGTGAGGAGAGATAACTTGCTTGGTAAAGCACAGGTCTTCCTATGGGAGCCCCAACACCACATAAGAACACCATAGCACTGGGGGAAGCTCCACAGACGACGGAATAATGCTGTGGCATCTATCCCTCTTTCTTTTTTAAAAAATTTTATTTATTTATTTTCCCTTTTCTGCCCTTGTTTTTATTGTTGTTGTAGTTATTATTGTTGTTCGTTGTTGGATAGGACAGAGAGAAATGGAGAGAGGAGGGGAAGACAGAGAGGGAGAGAAAGATAGACACCTGTAGACTTGCTTCACTGCCTGTGAATCGACTCCCCTGCAGGTGGGGAGCTGGAGGCTCGAACCCAGATACTTATGCCGGTCCTTGCGCTAGGTGTGCTTAACCCGCTGCGCTACAGCCCAACTCCCTCCTCTTTCTGTCTTTTTCTCCTTTCCCTCCCACCTGAAATGAAAAAGGAGTCAGCCAGTCCAGCAGCAGTGGAATGACATATACATGAGGCTCCACTGCTAAAAAAATTAATGAATATATATATATAAATCAAGAAAGAAGAGCAGACTTCTCTGACCTTAAGTAAATAAAAGCATAAATGAAATCTTAATGTGACCTATCTTGGGCTGCATGTACGAAGGGCCTCTTCTCCATCTTCTGCTTCTGCCTCTGCCTCTGCTTCTCCTCCTCCTCCTCCTCCTCCTCCTTCTCCTCCTTCTCCTTCTCCTCCATCACCTCTTCCTCCACCACATCCTCCTCCTCCTCCTCCTCCTTCTTCTTCTTTTCTAAGATGTTATGATGTAGGCTGTATTGTTGACTATCTATGGAAGTCGGTTATATGCCCTGACCTTTCTGCCTTTTACTCTGTAGCTCTCTTATCTTGATTCCGTCACTTTATTTCTCAGGCTCTCTATTCTCTCCTATATTTATATTTGTCCTATATCACTGCAACATATTTTTCCAGCTATGAAAATAGTTCCAAATGCATGTGCGCCAAACCTATGTATATGCTGATAAACAATAGAATTTGTTGCTCCTCAGTGTGTACAATTTTTATATTTAATCTCTGGTGACAGAATTTTCCACCACTTCACACCTTTTATTTACCATCTCTTGCTCTATCAAAATGTATTATTCTCAAAAGTATTAATTTGGATGGCAAAACTTAAACAACAGAGAACTTGCATTCTTAAAAATTTTATAATTAGTCCAGTGAGTAAAACTCTTTTGAATTATCAGAGCTATATAAATAAATAAATAAATAAATAAGCAATCAAACAATGCCTGTTTATTCTGGGATTTAATCCTTCTTAGGCCCCTGATCTGATTAATCACACAGTAGGCAGCAAGCTAGCCCTGATTAGATGACCTGACACATTTCAATAGAATGGACTACTTACTGCCTGTGGAAATGATACACACACACACATAAACCCCAAGTAATTATCATAGAAAATACTTTTTTAATGGCTTTAAAGATAACTTCAGTCTTAAGAGTAAGATCCTGTCAAGCCCAAATCTTTCTTCTTTTATTTGCTTCAAACCTAAGGGATCAAAGTAGTCAAATGCTTCCTATAGTTACTGAGGGAAAATTCAGCTTTAAAATCCCTTTAGTCTTTTTTTTTTTTTATCTTGTCATCTTAGACAACAGCAACTTTAAAGAGCCCTAGTAGAATGATAGCTAGAGGTCCATGATCTGTATGATCTCATATATTCCGTGTTTTCCTTTTCTTTTTCCCATTATATTTTCCTTCCCTCTTTCTTTTCTTTCCTTTCCCCCTCCCTCTCCCATTCCCTCCTTCCTTTCTTTAAGACACACACACACACACACACACACACACACACACACACGACATAGAACTGAAACTTCTAATGTGGTGGGGGGCTGGGCTCAAAATTGGCTTGTGCTCATGGTAAAGCAATACACTAATACACTATCCAATATTTTATTTTTATTCTTCCCTGAAGTAAAAACCCAAGAGAATAATTAGCTATTTATACTCTTCCCAAACAGTCAAATACTCACATGATAAGTGGAATGTGATGATAAAAAATGTTTAATTTTGTGTCTTCCACTTCTTATGAGAGCGTTTTCTCTGTGTGTGTGCACATGACAAAGAGTGAGAGAGAGAGAGAGAGAAATATGTCAGAATATGACTCCAGTACATGCAGTACTGAGACTGAACCAAGAAGCTCAGACATGCAAGTTTGAAGCTTCCTTGGACTAGTCTATGGTTCCATACATGCTTCTCCCATGTTACTCTTAGGTATGAACCCAGGGACTTGTACCAGGTAAATTGTACACTCTACCAGGTGAGCTATCTCCCAATCTATGTTCCTCCTCTTTTAATTACATTTCTCTCACTTTTCTTTTTTTCTGGCTCTGGGAGAACTTGGCTTTGCAGTAGATTGTTTGGTTGCCTTACTGAACATTGACTTTTTAAAATTATGCTATTGGGCTCTCCTCTCCTCTCCCGGATCAACTAGGAATACCAAAGGAGACCACCTGGACCGAAACAAGACAGGACTAGAATGACCACAGGAACCCAGTAAATCACCCGTGAGTACAAACACGCGTGGCTGGTGACAGAGAGGAGAGAGGGGCCTAAGGAGAGATTAAGTGAATGCTAACAGTTCGACAGTTTGTCAGTGGAGACAACATCTCCAGTCTGCTCCACCAACAAGGGGACAGCTGAAGGGAGGAAAGGACTCCCCAGAGACTCACCAAGTGCAACTCTGAGTCTCCATTGCTACTACCCTCAGAATCTGGAGCAGCAACAGGGAGGGACACCAGGGGACAGAGATCTAACCGGGAAACTCAGGAGAAGACCTATACCTCGGTGGCATAGCTGAGGGGCTGTGAAAGTCTCTTTGCATAACCACTGGATTATCTCTGCCACACCCTGCTTTATCTCTTGGTCAGGAGTCAGTGATTAAGCTAAGAAGCCTATTGATAGTTTAAAAGCCCTCAGGCTCCCATAACCTACAGGGAAGAAAAAAAAAAAAGAGGCTTTTACACCACTGAGCTCCAACTCAGGGATTGAAAAAACTGTTAACTTCCACCATGGTAAAACCTTTAACTAAATTACTTAGACACAAGTCAATCCAGGCAATAGTGATCAATAATTTGAAAAGTACTGATAAAGGGAACTCATAACATAAAATTATGCTATTGGATTAAGATTGCAAGAAAATTTACTAAAACTACACATTTATCATGGCAGCTATTAAATAGTTAACTGGACTGCATTTCTTTAGATCTTGGAAAGTTTAGCTCTGTTTCAGTTTCTTTCTTTTGTTTAATTTTATTTATTTATTTGACAGGAACAACCAGAAATTGAGAGGTAAAGGGGTGGCAGAGAGGGAGAGAGACAGAGACTGCTGTAGCCCTGCTTCACCACTCTCAAAACTTTCCCCATGCAAGTGGGGGTGGGGTCTTGAACCACAGGTCCTTCCACATTGTAATATGTGCTCAACCAGGTGTACCACCACATGGTCCCTCTTTTTTGAGTTTCTATGTGAGAATCTCATACTAAAAATCATTTAGTTATTTTTTGCTATTTGAAATGTAATTGATGGAAATTGTCCTGTTCAGTTAGAAAATACCTCAGAACATTAGAAATAGACCTGCCCTATCACCCAACAAACCTCCTCACAGGGATCTATCCAAGGAAAGCAAAAACACCTATTCAGAGAGATCTACACACACCTATGTTCATAACAGCACTATTTGTAATAGTCCAAACACAGGAGTAACCTAGATGCCCAATGACAGTTTAGTCATTAAGAAAGTTGTGGAACAAACACACAATGAGTATTATTCAGCTGTTACAAATGAAGTCATCTCCTTTGTTTCATCTTGGATGAACTTGAAGGAATTATGCTAATTGAGACAAGTCAGAAGGAAAAGGTTGAATACCAGTTATAATTTATTGGGGGGACTGAATATATAATGAGGGAAAGCCAAAAACAAAAGGGTTAAAGTTGGACTAGATATGAACTGCTGCAGCAAAGTCAAGACTCTGTGTGTGTGTTGTGTGTGTGTGTAGTGTGTGTGTGAGTGTGTGAGTGTGTGTGTAGTGTGTGTGTGTGTGTGTAGTGTGTATGTGAGTGTGTGTGAGTGTGTGTGTGTGTGTGTGAGAGTGTGTGCGAGCGTGTGTGTGTGTGTGTGTGTGTGTGTGTGTGTGTGTGTGTGTAGTGAGTAGTGAGTACCCAATGCATGATGGTGGAGGAAGAGGATCTAAGTTGGTGGTAGAATTGTTGTACAGGCATCTACTAGAGATGATGAGAAATTTTACCCATGTGACAACTTTCTTGTAAATCATTATATCCATTTAAAAACAAATAAACAAACAAATAAATAATAAACAATATGAAGGACAAAAATTATCATAGTTTGTAAGGAATGGTTTATCACTTGCTAACTTTGTTTTTTGTCATTACTGAGGCTTCCTTGTTCTCTCTGACTTTTTAAGGCAGACAGACTGACTGACTCACTCACTCACTCACTCACTCACTCACTCACTCACTCACTCACTCACTCACTGAGATGGAAAGACAACTGAAGCTTTCCCCAGTGCACATGATTATGGCCATGGCCATTCAGGTACATTTCCAGGTGAACTATGCTGCTTGCCTCCACTAAGGAACTTTTATACCTCTTTCTTTTTGTTAAAAAATAACTAATTTTTCTAAGAAACACAGCTTGCCTTAAGATGGTAATAGCTGAGGGGAGTGGTGCTATACGTGTCTCTTCTCTCTCTTTGTCTCTGAAGTTAAAAGGGGAAAATTTTGCCAGGAGTGAAATTCCAGTTACCCCCCACCACGCACACACACACACACACACTATTTCTGTATATCATAGGAGGAAAGAGATCAAGTTTGGAAAATGGAATTGTGTTTTGATGAAAGCATCTTAAGGCTTCTGCATTCTTAAATCCATCAAAGAGTCACTTACTTCTCTTACAAACCTGTAATGATGGCACAGTTGCACATAATGTTTTGTAATTTTCTTTGGTCAGAAGAGAGAAAAATGAAAGAAGTAAATAAGCACATGAACCTCGTAATGCCCACCCAATATTTCCTAATAGCCCCCTGAAATGGCAAACTTAAATGATCTAGCTTACTGAGAACCATGACAATATTTGAGGGGATGAGTTTCCAGTCATAAACAGCACAAATAATGAGGTTATTTCTACTGCTCTGCATAACCTGCAATTGTTAGCTACAATTCCCTGCAATGCATTTCTGCACTCAAACAGATCTGAAATAGTGTGCTTAGTGCATCTATACCCCTAGCCCATTTCCTCATCTAATTGTATAAAACACCTTATGAACATGTTTATAAGCATAGAACTCAAGTAAAAAAATTTGACCTTGTTTCACTGAACCCTCAAGTTCATATCCTGTCCTTTCAACATAATTTTTCTATCCTTGATCTTCAAAGCTGTAATTTGCTTTAGAATAAACTTTACTTGGAAATATATGGTTTAAACCAAGAAGTGTTTTAAATCAAGATGCATTTTCATATACATGTTATTAAGAATGATAGATTGAAAAATCAACTTAAGTACATGAAAGATTATCTTGTGAAGTGGTTAGTGAAATGAATGTATGGTAAACACACTCTTATCTCAAGGGTAAACTTTTTACCAATTTTCCACTGGCAGCTTAGTCAGTAAAAGGTTTTTTTTTACTTCATATCAGGTCCATCAATACTGTAGCCGTTAATTCAATGTCTGATGTTTCTGCTTGGGAATATTTAAATGACCTCTTAACGAGGTTTTCTCCTTGTTGCCAAATCATTTTGTTCATTGCTATGAGAGTAATTGTCCTTAAGTTCTCATTCCTTAATTTAGAAACATGAACCATTTTCTTATAGCCTATGGAACAAAGGCCCAGCTCTTTTCTTAGTATTCAAGGCTCTTGACTAGCAGACAGCATATCTGTTTCCCACCTTCATCTTAACAAAACAATTCAGAGGAGAGATTAACTCTCACTCAGCTCCAGAGTCTCTCTCTCTCTTTTTTTAAATCTAGAAATGACTGGATGAAGGTGCTGAGAGCTTTACATAAGGGAGAAGTTATCTTAATTTAAGTCAATGAAGACATCACGTTGTTAATGGATCTGAGAATTATGTGTAATTTTAATCTGGAAGTTCTAGTACCATTACATACCTACTCTGCAATTTAGAATTAGAAATTATGTACTGAGAGTAGTTTATATGCCAGACATTTGCACATACTATTGTTTCATAACCTTCAAAATAAGGTAGCAAGTTTTCAGACAAAGAAGCTGAATTTAGAAAAGGAAAAAAAAATGTCCTAAACTTTATGATTGGTCAGAGTAACTAGAATTTGACCAGCTGTCTCTTGAAACCACAGTCTCTGTTGTTTCCTCTTTACCACAGTTCTAGCTGAAGCTCACTGTGGTGCTGTTTTGGATTTTATGACATCTATATGACGAAGAGTTTGAGAGGTAACAGAACACAGTACATCATTTTCCTTCCCTCTCTGTTTCTTTCTCTTTCTTTCTTTCTTTCGGGTAGAGATAGAAAGGCAGAGATAGGGTGGGGGTATAGCATAATGGTTATGCAAAGAGACTTTTATGCCTGAGGCTCTCAAGTCCCAGGTTCAATCCCCCACACCACCATAAGCCAGAGCTAAGCAGTGGTTAAAAAAAAAAAAAAGAAAAAGAAAAGAAAGAAAGGCAGAAATAAAGAGAGAGATAGAGAAAGAAAGAAAGAAAGAAAGAAAGAAAGAAAGAAAGAAAGAAAGAAAGAAAGAAAGAAAGAAAGATGAAACTACAGGACCAAAATTTCCTTCAATCCAGTGGGGCAAGGCTCAAACCTAGGTTATGCACATGGCAAAGCCGCACAGTACCCACTGAACTATTTCACTCTCCTCTCCCTTTCTTCCTTCCTTCCTTCCTTCCTTCCTTCCTTCCTTCCTTCCTCCCTTCTTTCCTTCCTTTTTCCTTTCTTTCTTCCTTCCTTCCTTTCTTTCTTTCTTTCTTTCTTTCTACCTCCACTCTCTTTCTAGAATTACAGTACTCTAGAGATTTATCTTCAGTATATTAGGTTTTGAACTGTTTTTTTTTTTCATTGTGTCAGAACTACATATTACATGACGGCAAAAAGGCTTTTTTTCTTTCTTTCTTGGCACTGTTTTATGACACTGTTGGTGAAGATTAACTTGAAGTAATATGGAACATAAAGCACTTCTAATAGTCAAAGTTCACAGAATTTAATGCATTTAGTAGTGTTGCTCATGATGTCAAAAGCAGGAATGAACTACTATCCACGTATTTAAAAGATTTCTGACATTAATGCTTATTTTATGTCAAGAATTTCTGAAGTTTTAAAAAGATTTTAACGTGTTTGTTGTCTATAGAAATAATTGAACTCTCCCTTAGGCCTTCAGTTAATTGCAAAGAATCCTTTTTCTTGCTGGTTACCAGATAGCCATGCCTTAGATGACAAAACTTTTGTGAAGAACTCTGTGTAAGTAGAGAACACTTGATCATAAAAATATTGGGTCTTATCTTCAATGAAATTAATCCAATTACAAAGAAGACTAAGGCAAGTATAAACCTATGGGACTACATCAAATTAAATAGCTTCTGCACAGCAAAAGAAACCACTACCCAAACCAAGAGAACCTTCACAGAATGGGAGGAGATCTTTACATGCCATACATCAGACAACATTTTAATAACCAAAATATATAAAGAGCTTGCCAAAATCAATAACAAGAAAACAAATGACCCCATCCAAAAATGAGGAGAGGTCATAGACAGAATATTCACCACAGAAGAGTCCAAAGGCTGAGAAACATATGAAAAAATGCTTCAAGTCTTTGATTGTCAGGGAAATGCAAATAAAGACAACAATGAGATATCACTACTTCACTCCTGTAAGAATGTCATACATCAGAAAAGGTAGCAGCAACAAATGCTGGAAAGGTTGTGGGGACAAAGGAACCCTCCTGCACTGCTGGTGGGAATGTCAATTAGTCCAACCTCTGTGGAGAACAGTCTGAAGAACTCTCAGAAGGCTAGAAATGGACCTACCCTTGGACCCTGCAATTCCTCTCCTGGAGATATAACCTAAGGAAGCCAACACATCCATCCAAAAAGATCTATGTACACATATGTTCTTAGCAGCACAATCCATAATAGCCAAAACCTGGAAGCAACCCAGGTGTCCAACAACAGATGAGTGGTTGAGCAAGTTGTGGTATATATACACAATGGAATACTACTCAACTATTAAAAATGGTGACTTCACCATTTCCAGCTGATCTTGGATGAACCTTGAAAAGAGCATGTTAAGTGAAATAAGTCAGAAACAGAAGGATGAATATGGGATGATTTCACTCTCAGGCAGAAGTTGAAAAACAAGATCAGAAGAGAAAACACAAGTAGAACCTGAACTGGAATTGGCGTATTGCACCAAAGTAAAAGACTCTGGGGTGGGTGGGGGGAGCATACAGGTCCAAAACGGATGACCAAAAAGGACCTAGTGGGGGTTGTATTGTTATATGGAAACCTGGGAAATGTTATGCATGTACAAAGTATTTAGTGTTGAATGTAAAACATTAATTCCCCAATAAAGAAATTTAAAAAAGAAAGATTGGGTCTTAAGAAACATATAAGCACTGTAGGTGTATTATAAAAATATTTAGCTTGTCGATGTTTCAAGCATATTCAGTTTACAGACTGAGTTTGAATTCTGTGTTTCTAGGCCAAAAAAATAAATGTTTTTTTTTTTTCGAGATGGATCTCTCATATGTATCATTTCATTGCTCTTGGGCAAACTGTTTAATTCTCGTAGAGAGAGAGGGAGAGACATGACAACACCAGAGATTCCCCCAGTGCTGTGACACTCTTATTTGGTATAAGAGTTCAAGAGATTGAACTTGGATTTTGTGAATGATAAAGCAGATGCCTTACCTAGTGAGTTATGTCTTGGTTCCCTCAAAATATTTTTTAATTTTATTTATTGGGGGATTAACAATTTACAGTTGACAGTAAAATGCAATACTTTGTACATGCATAACATTTCCCAGTTTTCCACATAACAATTCACCCCCCACTATGTCTTCCTGTGCCATCATGATCCAGGACCTGAGCCCTCCCCCACAAAAAAAATCTTTTTAGTAAAGAAGCCAAGCGGTGACATACCCAGTAGTGTGCACATGTTACCATGGACAAGGACCCATGTGCAAAAACTGTAGGGGGAAAGGAAGCTTCACAAACACTAGAGCAGTGCTTCAGGTCTCTCTCTCTCTCTCTCTCTCTCCCTCTCTCTCTCTCTCACCCTTCCCATTTCTTTCTGTTTCTATTAAGGGGGGAAAAAAGCCACCAAGAGTGCTGGAATTCTGTAGACACTGAGCCCTAGTAATAACTCCTATGGTAAGTGTATCTGTATATACACATATATGCATGTATGTATGTGCGTGTATGTGTGCTGTACTTTTTTAAAAAAAAATAAAAAAAATTTTCCCTTTGACTGTGGATTCACTACTCCAAGCTGACTTTTTTTTCAGATATAAAGAGAGAGAGAGATATCATGGAAGAGAAGAAAAAATACCAAAGCACAAAAAATTCTTCTAGTGTGGTTGAGGCTGGACTTAAATCTGGCTTGTGTGCATTACAAAATACGGTCTAAAATTTCACCCTGTTTGCGAGTCAACTTGCCTTCCAGTTTCATGAACGCTGGCAGATAATTCTGGGTCATTCTGCAAGGGCAATTAATTACTTGCAGCACTAGAAGTAGCCAGAGTGGAGACATCTGAGCCAAACCCAAGTCTCAGTTTTTTTTTTTTTAATTTTTTATTTAAGAAAGGATTAATGAACAAAAACATAAGGTAGGAGGGGTGCAACTCCACACAATTCCCACCACCCAATCTCCATAATCCACCGCCTCCCCTGATAGCTTTCCCATTCTCTAGCCCTCTGGGAGCATGGACCCAGGGTCATTGAGGGTTGCAGAAGGTAGAAGGTCTGGCTTCTGTAATTGCTTCCCCGCTGAACATGGGCGTTGACTGGTCGGTCCATACTCCCAGTCTGCCTCTCTCTTTCCCTAGTAAGGTGTGTCTCTGGGGAAGCGGAGCTCCAGGACACATTGGTGGGGTCTTCAATCCAGGGAAGCCTGGCCAGCATCCTGGTGGCATCTGGAACCTGGTGATTGAAAAGAGAGTTAACATACTAAGCCAAACAATTTGTTGAGCAACCAAGTCTCAGTTTTTTCTGGGCAAAGTGAAGAGGATTAACTGATACCTGTGCACACAGTAGTGGAGTATGGAGGTTAAAGAGCCCTGAGTTTCAAGAGCTCCATTTTCCAAAGCTGAAAGTAAACCTTTGCTCCTAAGGAAGATATTCATCCTCTCAACTGGATGACTGCTTCACACACATCACATAAAAGATAGTTCTGAACATAGGCAGTTAGAACTTCAGCTTTTAAGATTTGCAGAAATGTGAAAAATCTATGGAGAATTGTCTCCTAATTCAATTTCTGGGATTCTAAGATACTTTAGTGCATATTACTAGCTTGAGACTGGGTAGAATTAGAAAATATGGCTTATGGTTTGAGAGGTCCTGTTCCTCAATTGATTATTTTATCATTATCCACTTTACTCTTTTTGTCCAAGATTTAAGACTGCAGCACTGGAAAAAATATATCTATATAGTGAAATATGTGTGTGTGTGTGTGTGTGTGTGTGTGTGTGTGTGTGTGTTTGTATAGAGCTTTAGGGGAGGAATTGCCAGAATGTATGGTAGTTCAAGAAAAAGGGAAAGATATATTCCATGAAAATAAATAAGTAATGAAAAAGAAGTGGAAAATGGCAAGCTTCTAACAAAAGAGGGAGGCAGAGAGAATTCCCAGAACCATGGCAAGGGGAGCCACACAGTGGCTGGTATTTAGTAGTCTAGAAAACAGTTAGTTCAGATTATAATTGAAGGATCAGGGAATCCATGGAGAAGTCACTAAAAAACAAATAAAATGGACAGATTGTACAAGGTGTTTGACAGCACTAAGTGGAGTTCTCAATTCTAACATAGACTTTTAGAATGGATTAGTGACTGGTATGTTGAAAATATAGCAACTAATAAAGTATAAATTACTAAAAAAAATAAGTTGTACAAGAAATGTGATTAAATCTAATTGCTATTATAATAAATTTTGATTACTTATATCTCTTGTACAACTTTTTATTTCCTAAGGAATATTAAACAATTGAGCTATAGAGAATATTACAAATAGATCCATAATTATGTCAAGCTCAACTTTGGGCTTAATCTAAAAGTATGCTGTAATTATGTTGGGATGAAAGAAAAAGTGTTGTTTGGGGAAGTGTATATGTGTGTGTTTGGTGGACTGTACATGAGGATATGTTAGGAAAGATTACTCCTTATCTCCCACTGAAGAAATTATATAGATAATTTGAATATTTAGAATATCAAGAAATAACTAGAAACACGTTATTTATAAAATTATATAAACACCCAAAGAAACAGCTAAAAGAATTGAATAAAGAAACAAGAATAAGGGCCAGGGGGGAGGGGTCATTGGCTAGGGGACTGCATTTTGTCATGTTTTACTTTTTAAATGATGTGCATGTATTGCTTTGATCAAAACGAGAATTGACTTTAACATGTAATGCACTAATTGGCCCTTTGCCAGTTAAATATTTAACAGAGATTAGTTGAATTGAATGTGATGGTGCTTTGCTGAATAAAGCACCACATATCAGAGAGCAGAAGGTGATGCTATTAGGAGAGGTGAGACATATATTTCCAGCTATTCTGCAATTTGTTTCTAGGACCAACCCTGGATAGATTTTTTTTTTTTTTTGATCTCACATCATAAAAGCTATGTTAGTTACAGCATTAATCACACTTAGAAGTAGTATTAGCTTGCTTTGGACACTGTGGTCTATACAGCAAGACACTACTTCAACACAATAAATCATTTCAGTCAGATAAGTTAGTCCCTCTGTGTGTTTGCTGAATGCCTAACTCAGAACCCAGGGCTACTCTGATTCACTGAGGACTATTGCTGAATTTCTCATTGAATACATGTATGAATAGGAGATAGAAGCAATGACTTTCTCTCTCCCTTATGTTTCCATAGGTCTGTAAAAGTTAAATCACCAATCTCCTGGGTAAGGATGATGTCCAATTCAACATTCTGAATTGCATCTAGCAATTGTTATTGCTCAATAAATATTATGGTTGTAATGTTTGTAGGACTGGAATGCTTGCAGCTGAAACACAACTGTCACCAGTTGTATGGAAATTAGTTTGAACAGCTGTTATGTCTCTAGCTGATTCTCAAGTGTTGAACTAGTGTTGGGCTGCTCATCGTGTGGTACTGCCACAGGACAATCCAGCTAATGTGCATTTTAGAGCGCCATGATGATAGCTGCCCCTTCTGCTTTACACATTATATGCAGTCTTTATAACCTGTACTAATGAGCTGGGAGATGCATGGTAGGAAAGAAAGAGTGGTGTCAGAAAATTCTATGCTATTAGAATTGCCAACTTTCCATATCATCCCTCTCTCTCTCTCTTTTTTTTTTCCTCCAGGGTTATTGCTGTGGCTTGGTGCTTGCACTAGGAATCCACTGCTCCTGTGGGCATTTTTAATTTTTTGGATAGGACAGAGAGAAATTAAGAGAGGAGGGGGAAGATAGTGGGGTCAGGGGAGAAGAAAAGATAGATACCCTCAGACCTGCTTCACCACTTGTGAAGCATCCCCTCACTTTTGGGGAGCACCCCCCACTTGTGAAGTATTTCTCCACTTGTGGGGAGCCAGGGGGCTCAAACTAGGATAGTTGCTCGGGTCCTTGCACTTTGTAGTATGTCCACTTGACCCGGTCACCACTGCTCAACCCCCTTCTGCTTATTCTTGAAGGAGGCTGAGCAGCATAAAACACATTGCTAGACACTATGGATATAGACTTATAAAGATACCCCCACATCTCAAGGAGTTTATAGTTTTGACAGAGGTGTAATTATTAATTATAATAACAGTTGGGTTGCAAATCATTGTCTGGAATTGAAGATTCTGATTTCAATTCCTTCTTTCTGTGTGGGTTTAAATAAGCTAATCTTATAGGTCTCCTCAATATAATGGAATGATAACAATCATGATTAAATTGTTTATGCAGAAAACTGTCTAGCATGTAATAAGACCTTAATAATAGTAGTAATAACAATAAACATATTAAACTTTACTATAAACAAGAAAGACGTCACTGGAGAAAAGTGGAAGGACTTCCTACTTATGATACTGGGATAAAGCTGATTAAGAAAGTGGTAGTTAAGCTAAGCCCTAGAATTAGGGAAAGAAGGGAGAGGATAAGATTTTAACATTTCAGACTCTGGAAATGATAAGGACAATGGTACAGACATGGACAGTTTTAATTTACTTAGGGATAAGATGTGTGTGTGTGTGTGTGTGTGTGTGTGTTTGTGTTTGTGTGTACACACTGTAACGAAAGACAATGCTGAAAAGTGAAATTAATTTGTTACAGGGAGAGCTCATGTTCCCCCAATTGATATGGAGGACTTGTCTATATTAGTATAGAAGTCATTAATTCAAGGTTATTACCCTTTACAGGCTACTATAAAACCAAAAGACATTGATTGTATGAAAATGGGATTTTATTGCCTTAGAGAAGGCGAAAAACATTCAGAAAGAAATGTCCATGATAGGGCCCAGGCAGTGGCACACCTGGCTGAGTGCACACACTATAGAGGTGTCCATGATAACTGCTTCCCCCAGCTCCAGTCATTATCTCTCCCCTTGCAGGTCCAGCTCTCACATGTTCTGTGTTCAGCTCAGCTCTCAGCTCAGCTCAGCACCACACTCTCAGTTCCAACTGCATCTCCTTCTCCATACTGTTTCTTCCCTGCTGCTACTGGTTCCCTTGTCATTCTTCCTCTACTCTTGTTATTTATGACCCATAGTCAAAGGTCAGTCCTTTCCTGTGCAGTCATTTGCCTTGCACTCTTCTGTTAGGGTACTTCTTCCTTTCTTTATTGCTTGGTACCAGGACATCTGGGAAATGTAGTTTTTCTATATCAAGTTACACACCTTAAATTTTTAGGATCATGAAATAAAGTTAGCAGCCTAATATTGAAGCTGGGGGTGTAGATCCACCTGCTAACATCCATGTCCAGGAAAGAAGCAATTATAGGAGCCAGAACTCCCATCTTCTGCACCCCAAAAAAGACTTTTGTAATCCTGGGAGAATTATTTCCTTATTAGCAAACCTGCAACCCACAAGGAAGGCCTAGTTTACAAAAGAAAAGAACAAGTTTTGTTTTGGAAATTGGTGACAATTAAACTTTTTTTCCAGAAAAAAACAACACCTTAAATCAATGGTTATATAAAAGTTAACGTTTTGAGTGACTTCAAAGGCAGTAGTAACATAAGAAAAATTTGAGTTTCAAGTGGCCGCCTATGTGCCATGCCAAGAAGTCATATAATACAGAATGAATTATGTGATATGCTTTCAGCACAGGAATCCATTAGCAATATTAACATGCCAGACACTCTCTACAACCTCACACTGTAGCAGGCGCAAGTGTAGTATCTGAGGTATGATTACTGGTGATTTAGCAACTATTCTTTTTCATGTTTGTGTTTAGCTTTGCATTTGCTAGAATTACCTTCTTTGCATATTTGAAGAATTGGTTACTGGTTTATCTCTAAAGCATGCCTAAAGAACTGCTATTGAATATTTACACAATGCTGAATTTGGTTAGAAAGTAAGGAAATTGAATTTAGAACAATATCTCCTGGGTTTGAGCATTGGTGTACCCTGCAGAGCACTGATGTTAGAATAATATCTCCCTTTTGCATGGCAACACTTTTCTCCCTACCCATAAATTCATCCTGGGATATAACCTGGAATTCAGTGGGCATTTTATATCCCTCAGACTGAAAGCAAGGGAAATAACACTTTACAAATCTTTATGCTAATTACTATAGTCCCAGTTTAGAGAGTCTTTTTTCTTTCTTTTAAACTAGGTTTGCTTTATGAGGATTGAATCTTGGACTTCAGAGTCTCAGGCATGAAAATCTTTTGCATAACCATATGCTCTCTCCCCACCCGCAACCCTAGGATGATTTCTGTTGTAACCTTGAATTCTGAAGGTTATGGGAAGATGAACTGGTCAGGAGTCTGGACGAAAGTTTAATAGAGCTGAGTGGTAAGGTATGACTGTTAAAGAGCATATGTACACTTTCAATCAGTCCTCGAAGATGAAATATAACAATCAAAATATAACAAATCAAATATAAGTATATATAGCAAAATACATCAGTCAAAGATTTTCCCTACTGTCTTACAAAGCATCTTTTTCTCCCCCATATATTTCTAAGGTTAATAAAAAATCATCTGGTATTTGTCAAAGAATCTTTCATTGTGAAATTTTCTTTGCTGGATGCTTCAATACTAGTGTTATTGGGCCTCATTCATTCATCTACTCATTCATCCATTCAATATTTTAGTCTGCTTTCTGTATGTCAGGCACTATATTTGATGATGTACCATTAGGTAATGAGGTAGATGAAATGTCTGCCATCATAGAACTTAAATTCTGTTGAAGGAAAGCAAATCATAAATAGATAAATAAAAAATTTCAATAGTAATGCACTGTGAACAAGTAAAAGAAGATAAGGTAAGAGATAGTGACTAAAGGAGAAACTGCTTTTGATAGGGGAGTTCAGCAATGGCTAATCACTGGAGGTAACAGTTGAGCAAACCTGAATAAAGATAAGGAACTAGTTACTTGGGAGCTGATGAAGAGGTAGTTAATTAAAAGGTTGAGTATAGGGAGTCGGGCAGTAGTGCAGCGGGTTAAGCGCAGGTGGCACAAAGCACAGGGACCAGAATAAGGATCCCAGTTCAACTCCCCCGGCAGGGGAGTTGCTTCACAGTTGGTGAAGCACGTCTACAGGTGTCTATCTTTCTCTCCCCCTCTCTGTCTTCCCCTCCTCTCTCCATTTCTCTCTGTCCTATCCAATAACAACATCGATAACAACAATAATAATAACTACAATAATAAAGCAAGGGCAACAAAAGGGAATGAATAAATAAATAAGTGTTAAAAAATAAAATAATAATAATAAATTTAAAAAAAGAAGTTGAATATCATTGATACAGGGAACTAGTTACTGCATAAAGATGGATGAAAAGTTTGCAGTAAAAATAAAAAAATAATAATAAATTTGAAAAATGAAGTTAAATATCATTGATTCAGGGAACTAGTTACTGCATAAGGATGGATGAAAAGAGTGCAGTTGATATATATTTAAAAGAGTGAACAGTTTCAAATTAGTTTTCACACTCTTAGGAAAAGTAAGGAGTAGTAAAACAACAAATGTCTTTTCCCATTTTTAGATAAACAAAGTTTAAAATCACTCTATTAGCTCTCTGTGGTTTACATTTGGATTGTAACGAGAGAGCAAAAGAGAAAGAGGAAAAGAGAAAGAGAGAGAGAGAGAGAGAGAAGGAGGGAGGGAGAGAGAGAGAGAGAAAAGGAGGTAAAATAGAATCTTGCTTAATTTGCCCTAAGTAGGTTCTTGTAATGTAAGGAATCTGTATGTTGACCAAAATAGATTAAAATAATGCATGGGGCAGCAATATGACTGAAAAGAGAAACTTAGACTCTCACTCTCTTAAAATATATGTTATTTTTCTGAGTTTAAGTCACATGAACATTTCTACATAATTAGAATGAGTTTGAATTTAGCATATCACATTTCTAGATGTAATTTTATGTTACTAGTGTTCTGTTTTAACATGTAATAATTTTAAAAGCTTTACATCATCATCAAATATTGTTGTACTATAATTTATAAATCCATTGAAAGGCTTTTTTTGTTAATGATATGGTTATTGATTTTCTGATGAATCTGGCTGGTTCTATGAATAACTCTTACCTAGCTTGAGTGTGGAATATATACTTGGCTGGTGAGTATAATAATCAATATATGTTAGCTGGAATTATTACTGTTAATATTGTAGCAGCACATTCCAACTATATATCTGATAGTTTCAGACTTGATATGTACTTAATAATTAACCAAGCACTTGGAGGACTCTGTTCCCAGTAAAGTTATCTGCAAACTCCTCAAATATGAAAGGTTTGAGTGCAAGAGCATCCAGAATGCAAAAGTACCTGGATATGTTGACTCCAAATCTGGATGTAAAGAATCAGTAACTTACTGAAATAGTGGTTGTTTTAGATGCTGGGTTTAGATTAGAATATTACCTATTCAGTGGGAAGACAATGTGACAAATAGTATTATTCTGCCTAGCACTAGATATGGAAAACTTGAGAATATGATCTGGCTTAAAAATAGCACCTGGGCAAGAGACTGGCATACTTTAACGATGACTCTTTAATTCACTATCAGGCCACTCCATCATCTGGGGCCCTAGTCGAGGAGTCCTGAGATTCCCAAAAGGACATTATGGGCCTAGACCTCTCTCCATTGTTACTGGTCATCTCTATCAGGAACAACACAACAGACCCCTTTGTGCGCCCCCATAGGACCTTGTCCTCAACATGGTTCAACAATGGTAGAGAATGTCCCATCCTCCGAAGGAAAGGCTGGACAACATACTCTATCTTCCACCTGAGAAAGATGTGTCCTGAAATTGGGGCAGCTTGAAATGTTCCAACACATGACCACAGAATGTGAGCTCTAATCTACAGGGATGCAGCGGTCACAGGGGCTCCTAAGCTGAATATGGGCCCCAGATCAGATCAAATCAATGGGGTTTATAATCAACAATATTTATACACCTTTCCCATATTTGGGAGCTACTCTCTTCCCTGATCCAGCTTTCTGGTCCTTTTTCCAGCCATGGCATCATCTCCCCAGACAACAACTTGGGTCCACCTGCATATCAGATGACAGGCTCAGAAAAAAACAAAAAACCACTATATAGTCAAAGGCCCTTTGGAATATAACTAAAATAGGCCTACTAATTATCTACAAAATGGAGACCCACCCACTCTTCATCTGCACTATTCCAACCTTTAGGTTCATAATTAGTTAACAACTTGTTTGGCTTTATATGTTAACTCTTCTTTCAGCTACCAGGTTCCAGATGCTTCTGTGATGCCAACAGGACTTCCCTGGGCAGATGACCCCACCAATGTGTCCTGGAGCCTCGCTTCCCCAGAGCCCTTTCCCACCAGGGAAAGAGAGAGAGAAAGGCTTGGAGTATGGATTGACCTGTCAACACCCATGTTCAGCAGGGAAGCAATTACAGAAGCCAGACCTTCCACCTTCTGCATCCCATAATGTTCCTTGGTTCATGCTTCCAGAGGGATAAAGAATAGGAAAGCTATCAGTGGAGGGGATGGGATATGGAGTTCTGGTGGTGGGAATTGTGGGGAGTTTCACCCCTCTTATTCTATGATTTTTGTCAGTGTTTCCTTTTTATAAATAAAAATTATTTAAAAAATAGCACCTGGTACAAGAACAATAGAGAACAATGATGTCAACAACCAATAACCAAGTAATAGGGATCTGACACTTGTAGGACATCTACTTATTTTTTTTTCCACCAAGGCTATCACTGGGACTTGGTGCCTGCATGACTCCACAATACCCTGTGGCCATTATCTTCTTTTTAGTAGAGGGTGAGAGTAACAGAGAGAGAGGAACTTGCACCACTGCTTTGGTAATGTGCTTGCATAAGCCACCCCCCAGCTTCAGGACATCATCTTTATTTCCTGCAAGATTTATGAGTTATTATTCTTCAGACGTTCTGAAATGTCAACTCAACCTTCTTCTGTTCTTCATCTTTAGTGTTGTTTTCTTTGCATTTTCGATATTCAGTGTATCCTCTATGGGGCTTCAGTGTCATGGAAAGCTTATCTTCCTTCCAACTTCAGCATCGCTTTATTGAGGCAATGTAGATTTAATAGTGTGTTTTTTTCATAAGAATTCGTTTCCACATTTTCTAGCACACTCCACCTTCCACTAAAACTATGATTTTGTTCCACCGTAGGAACTTCGGTCCAACTGTTCCCTTGTGTTCCTTCTTCCTTCCTCCTAAGTCCCTAAATCTGCGGTGATACAGTCTATTGACATCACCCTGTGTTCTTTTTCTTTCTTTCTTTCTTAGATCTCAGCTATAAGTGAGATGATCCGATATATGTCCTCCTTTTGTCTTATTTTGCTCAACTTGATTCCCTACAGTTCAATGTATTTAACAAACAATATATATTTTTTCTTCATTGGAACTCAACCACTCTGGGACAACTTTTTCAGGTAGATAGAAACAGAGACAGAGAGGGAAAAGATAGCACAGAACTGAAGCTTCTTGTAGTGTGGTGGGGTAAATCGTTTAATATTGCTTCTTGGATATCCCCCAAATAACCAAATTTGCTATTAGCCTTCTAGATATTTATCAAAAAGTTTCACTTCTCATTCAGACACTACCTTGCAGAAAACTTTGAAAATAAATAGAATAAATACAACTTCAGTCCTGTAAATTTTGATGTAGAGAATTAAATTTAATAGAAATTTTGAAAACCTGCTTCTATATTTTTACTAGAGTAGTTAGATTTTTTGTTTTATTTTATTTTATTTTTATATATATTTTATTTGTTAGTGATTTAATATTTATTTACAAAATTAAATGCCAACCAGGATATAATTCCATACCATTCCCACCACCATAGCTCTGAATTCCCAGTCCCTCTATTGTAAGCTACAGCAGTTTTCCTAAGGTTGCAGATGTGGGTTAACTATTATTTCTACAACTAGCTGTCTACATTTGTATATAATTGCTCCCCCCTCCTTTTTTTTTTTTTTAACAAAGCTTCTGCCTTCTCTTCCTTTCTAAGCTACACATAGCCCTATTACTATATCCAAATGTCCCTCTCTTTTTTTCTCTTCTCTTTCTGAGTCCTGATGGAGCTGGAATTCAAAGCCCTTTTATCCTCTTACTCCTATCCTTTTCCTCCACTGTAAGCATGGATCAAAATTATTTTGGGAGTGAAGAAGGTAGGAGTAGAACAGAGTTATTTAGTTGAACAAAAAAGGCATCCCTTTTTCTTATTCATAAGTTTTTCTAAACTATAAAGCCTATCCTAAGTTGCTTTTGTAGAAGTCAAGTGTAAAAATAAGGAAATTATCAGCAGGAAAAGATACTCTAAATACATTTTGGTAAGAATTGTGGTCATGACTTGGCAGCAATCTCCCTAACAATTAGGGAAGATTGTTTGGGATACTAGCTGGTTGGTTTGCTTTTTTTCAATGGTAGTACAGTACTATAACTTTATTATTTATTTATTTATTAATTTTTTTATATACCCTAGTCAAGAAGGATCTTACAATTGATACAGTTCAGGACATGGTATGAGAAATTTAAAAATTTTACTGGAGACAGTCTAACAAGATAGAAGTATGACTATGTATGTAAATATCAGTATGTATACTGTGAAAAATGACATTTGTGGAGCTTTTTAATTTTTTTTTAAATTTTTTAAAAATGTATTTCTTTATTGGGGAATTAATGTTTTACATTTAACAGTAAATACAATAGTTTGTACATGCATAACATTCCCCAGTTTCCCATTTAACAATACAACCCCCACTATGCCATTTAGTACTATAACTTTAATCACTCTATAAGCTTTATCTAGTTTCTAGATAACTCTATGAAGTACTGTCACAGTTAAAATCAGGATTCAACCTTGCAGAATTAGAACAGTTCTACACTAGAGATGCTTTTTTGTCTCTCAAGTAATAATACATAGCTTGTCACAATGGCCACTGAGATACCACAGAGATTTTGCAATATGATGTGAAACTGAAGACTCTCTCAAATACAGTCTCCAGTGTGCTATGCCTTCTATTAGTGGATACTTTCATTAGTCTCCATAAATGTTGGCTAATGAGTCCCAACTGACACATCTATAGAAAGGATACCAGTCAAAGAAAATTGTTGGATGGCCAGAATAGTAGGTTGGTATTCGATGCTCATCAAGTTTATAGTATTTTTTTTTAATGAGCAATTATCAGTAGGCTTTATTTTCCCCCCAATTAGTGTGAATGTACAGGTCAGTGGCTAAAACATATTACTACAAGGCAGAAAGTTTAAGCTGAACTCTATGGACTTACTGCCAGTGCCATGCCATCTCCCATGTCATGCACCTGGCAAGACATGAGGCCTACCCAGTGAGTTATTTCTCTGCTTCACTGTTACTTTTTTCTTTTTAAAAACATTTATTTATTCCCTTTTGTTGTCCTTGTTTTTTTTTTTTTTAATTGTTGTTAGGACAGAGAGAAATGGGGAGAAGAGGGGAAGACAGAGGGAGAGAAAGACACCTGCAGACCTGCTTCACAACCTGTGAAGTGAGTTACTTTTCTTTTAATGAATATAAACCCATTTCTGAACTTCTTGGCATATATAAATCACAGATGTGGACTGATTTCCCCACTATCTGGAGTTTGAAACAGATAGCTTATTTCCAAGTTCAGAAATTACCACAAGGTTTATCAAACCCAAACAGAGAAAACAAAAAATAGACTTTACAACAGAAAAACACTTACCCAGGAGAGATGAGCAAAGGTGCTAGCTACATATGACGCATAGACAGTAAAAGTTTTTTTTTCTTCAAATCCTCTAGCATTTTAGAGTTTATTCTATCGCTTTTCAGCAAGAAGTAAACCCAGACTGTAGCAGAGTACTGCTCATTCCCTGACCTGTTCGCCTTTCTTCCAGACCAACACAGTGTTTTAACTGAGTGTGTGACCACCCCAAATAAACACTTCCCAGATCCATTTGAGTTACTATTAACATGTAACTAACCTTGATCAAAGAATTGTAAGTACAGTTGTCCTGTTTGAGAAACTTCCTCAAGAGAAGGCTGGTGTCATGCTTTTTTGATACTCCCTGTTTTCCAGTCTGAAACACAGCTGCTTCCATCTTAGACAATGAAACTGAAACTTCACATCTATGAAGGAATCAGAGAAAAGAGTCAGGAGATCGGT
Organism: Erinaceus europaeus; assembly: GCF_950295315.1. Taxonomy (NCBI): domain Eukaryota; kingdom Metazoa; phylum Chordata; class Mammalia; order Eulipotyphla; family Erinaceidae; genus Erinaceus; species Erinaceus europaeus. The sequence goes on from NC_080169.1 coordinate 24,634,448, forward strand.
ACATGGAGCCCCATGCCATCCCTAGATTTTCTGATTGAAAATTAAAATTAAGATACCTATAACACAGCCTCACTGCCTGTCAAGTTTTTCTCCTCTAGAGAGTTTAAATCAGAGTCCTTACACACTGTAATGTATGAATTCTACCAGGCGCACCACTGTCCAGCCCTTTAGGTCTGTATTTTATAAAACATACCATAAATAATTTACTAAGCTTGTCTTAGGTGAGGAAATAAAATGAAGTGATTTTAATTTATGAACTGTAGTTCTTATTTAATTTTTGAACATTGAAATATTGGCACTAGTATAAGACTTCATCTTAGTTTGTTGCTTTTTCTTAGCGAACCTAGATTATCAGGAATCATGTGTTTTGATGTGTTAACTAATGTCATTGTGGCAAAAATTTACATTACATACATACATAACGTCATAATGTTTACCTTATGCCTATTCAATGTTAAATTTCATTATATCTCAGTAAGGCTGGAATAAGGCCAGGGATCGAACTTAGGACCTCATGCTTTGGAGTCCAGACCTTTATCACTGCGCAACCTCCCAGACCATAGGGTTGTTTATTTTTTTTAACTTTTTATTTATTTGTTTATTCCTTTTTGTTGCCCTTGTTGTTCTGTTGTAGTTACTGTTGTTATTGATGTTGTCATTGTTGGTTAGGACACAGAGAAATGGAGAGACGAGGGGAAGACAGAGAGGAGGAGAGAAAGACAGACACCTGCAGACCTGCTTCACTGCCTGTGAAGCTACGCCCCTGCAGGTGGGGAGCCAGGAGTTTGAACAGGGATCCTTATGCAGGTCCTTGCACTTCGCGCCACTTGCGCTTAACCCACTGCGCTACCGCCCAACTCCTCTCATTGTTTATTCTTAAATGTACCTACCCAGATAAGTTGTTTTTTCTAGATTATTTTTTTATCCACCTAAAGCTGAGACATACAAATGAAGGTCAAAAAGGGGAAGGGGAAAGTAATGTATGAAAATAGTAATAAATAGTTGAAATTATAGACAAATGTATCAATGTTTAAACGTCTTATAATTTTCCCCCTTGTTTGCTTAGTGTGACACAATAGGAAAAAAAAAGCAAGAATTTGTTTGAGCCTTTCCAAATTTATTTAATTTTACTATTATTGGTCTTAGAGTAGTCATTTGTAAAGCAAGACAGTTTAATATTGACAACTTTGAAAGTCACTGAAAAAAATTAAATGGCAATTTAATGTTAACAGCTGCTTATGGTTATCAAATCCATCAAAGCCCTTCATGAATATATTAGGCACAAACCCACTGAATTACTGTTACTGAAGACAGTTTGATATTTTAAATTGCCTAGTGAGGATGGATGTACTATAAGAAGAAGAGCCCTGATCACAGTTTACTATTTTGTTTATACATATAGAAAGACTCATTTTTTAATTATCTAGTATTCAAAAACCTGTTAATACATTAAAATAGTTTCATCTATTGAAACCCATGTTTTAAAAAAACAGTTATAAAACAAAACAAAAATAAAATACAATTCCTGCAATAAAAATAATTCATAGAGACAAGGGTAGAGAAAATTGAGTAAATAGTTCACACTGAGACAACAATAATTCAGTCTAAATGTGAGTCCTTCAAAACAAGGTTGCCATTCTCTTTAGTTTCATTCTTCCAGACAAGTAGATTTTCATTAAACATTGGTAAGGATGTTGTGGGGAACAGAGCTATCCTAAAGAAAGAGCAGGCCATACAGCATAAAATATGCCCATGAACAATTTGCTTGTTTTAGATGACTATTTCTGAAACCATATGTTGGAAGCCCTGGTCTCTCCTCCACTCTCAGGGTATTTTAAATTCCCAAGTACTCTCTTAGTTTTCATAAAACAATTCTCAAAATCAATTTACACGTTTTCATTATACAGATAGTAGTTAATTTTATCTCTTAGTATTATAATCTCCACATTTTATATTCAATACTCACTAAAGGGTGCAAGGCTAATTGACTAATTCCACAGAGAATGAAGTTACTTTTTTTTTTAATTTTTTTTTAATATTTATTTTATTTTTTCCCTTTTGTTGCCCTTGTTGTTTTATTGTTGTAGTTATTATTGTTGTTGTTGTTGTTGGATAGGACAGAGAGAAATGGAGAGAGGGAGGGGAAGACAGAGAGGAGGAGAGAAAGATAGACACCTGCAGACCTGCTTCACCGCCTGTGAAGCGACTCCCCTGCAGGTGGGGAGCGGGGGTTCGAACCAGGATCCTTATGCCGGTCTTTGTGCTTTGCGCCACCTGCGCTTAGCCCGCTGAACTACAGCCCGACTCCCATGAAGTTATTTTTAACAGAGTTTATTAAAATAACTTGCATTTACATTAAGAATTTTCCAGGATTTCCAGTTTTACAATTTTTTTTAAATAATTTATTTCTTTATTGGGGAATTAATGCTTTACATTCAACAGTAAATACAATAGTTTGTACATGCATAACATTCCCCAGATTCCCATTTAACAATACAACCCCCACTATGTCATTCATCATCTTTCATGGACCTGTATTCTCCCCACCCACCCACCCCAGAGTCTTTTACTTTGGTGTAATACTCCAATTCCATTTCAGGTTCGACTTGTGTTTTATTTTCTAATCTTGTTTTTCAACTTCGGCCTGAGAGTGAGATCATCCCATATTCATCCTTCTGTTTCTGACTTATTTTACTCAACATGATTTTTTCAAGGTCCATCCAAGATCGGCTGAAAACGGTGAAGTCACCATTTTTTACAGCTGAGTAGTATTCCATTGTGTATATAGACCACAACTTGCTCAGCCACTCATCTGTTGTTGGACACCTGGGTTGCTTCCAGGTTTTGGCTATTACAAATTGTGCTGCCAAGAACATATGTGTACACAGATCTTTTTGGATGGATGTGTTGGCTTCCTTAGGATATATCCCCAGGAGGGGAATTGCAGGGTCATAGGGTAGGTCCATTTCTAGCCTTCTGACAGTTCTCCAGACTGTTCTCCACAGAGGTTGGACCAACTGACATTCCCACCAGCAGTGTAGGAGGGTTCCTTTGACCCCACACCCTCTCCAGCATTTGCTGCTGTTACCTTTTCTGATGTATGACATTCTCACAGGAGTGAAGTGATATCTCATTGTTGTCTTGATTTGCATTTCTCTGACAATCAGAGACTTGGAGCATTTTTTCATGTGTTTCTAGGCCTTTTGGATCTCTTCTGTGGTGAATATTCTGTCCAAGTCCTCCCCCCATTTTTGGATGGGGTTATTTGTTGTCTTGTTGTTGAGTCTGGCAAGCTCTTTATATATATTGGTTATTAAACTCTTATCTGATGTATGGCATGTAAAGATCTTCTCCCATTCTGTGAGGGGTCTCTTGGTTTGGGTAGTGGTTTCTTTTGCTGTGAAGAAGCTTTTTAATTTGATGTAGTCCCATAGGTTTATACTTGCCTTAGTCTTCCTTGTAATTGGATTCGTTTCATTGAAAATGTCTTTAAAATTTATGCGGAAAAAAATTCTGCCAATATTTTCCAATAGTTTCTGGTCTAACATCCAAGTCCTTGATCCACTTGGAATTTACTTTTGTATTTGGTGAAATACAGTGATTCAGTTTCATTCTTCTGCAAGTTTTACAATTAGAGTTCTACTACTTACACAGAAACTCTGCCATAGGAGATAGGAAATATTTCTGAATGCCACACAAGACATTCACTCCAAGAAACCAGATCCCAGTGGCTTTTCTTTTCCTTTCTCTATTATTTGACACAGAAAAATTGAGAGGGAAGGAGAAAGAGAGAGAAAGAAGAGAGAAGGACAGATACCTGTAGTACTACATCACCATTTGTGAAGATTCCCTCCTATAGGTGGGGACCAGGACTTTGAGCCCAAGTCATTAGGCATGTGCTCAGCAGGTGCACCACTGCCTGCTCCTTCTCTAATCCACTCTAATCTCGTCAGTAATGTAAATATAAACTTCATGCCTTGGTAGCCTGTCAACTTGTATTTCCTAGAATTTCCTTCTCTGGCTGTTTCTACTTAAGGTCACAACAGAGGGTTTTGGGGTTTTTTTGTTTCTTTGTTTTTGTTCTTGCTTTATTATTATTATTATTTTTTTTATGAGAGGGAGCCATGCACCACAATACTGCTCGTTTCTACCATATGCAGTGACAGGGCCCAAATCCAGCCACTCATACATTAAGTCCTGTAGTTCTACTGCCAAGCTCTCTCCTCAGCCCTACATAAGAGATTTTCCCCTAAAATTCTATCATTTAAATTTAGGAGCTTAAATATTTCCTCAGTCTAGACTGGTTTGACGAGTCAGCTATTCTAATACTTGGGTTAAGAATACTGTGGTTTGGGAGTCCAGTGATAGCACAGCGGGTTAAGCGCATGTGGCACGCAAAGCGCAAGGACTGGCTAAAAGGATACTGGTTCCAGCCCCCTGCTCCCCACTTGAAGGGGGGTCGCTTCACAGGTGGTGAAGCAGGTCTGTAGGTGTCTGTCTTTCTCCCTCCTCTGTCTTCCCCCTCCTTTCTCCATTTCTCTCTGTCCTATCCAACAACGACATCAATAACAACAATAACTACAACAATAAAACAACAAGGGCAACAAAAGGGAATAAATAAATAAATATTAAAAAAAGAATACTATGGTTTAGGATGAAAAATAAAAAAAAAAACACTATATAAAATAAGCAATTGGGGGAGTCGGGCTGTAGCGCAGTGGGTTAAGCGCAGGTGGCGCCACGCAAAGCACAAGGACCAGCTGAAAGGTCCCGGTTCAAGCCCCCGGCTCCCTACCTGCAGGGGAGTCACTTCACAGGCGGTGAAGCAGGTCTGCAGGTGTCTTTCTCTCCCCCTCTCTGTCTTCCCCCTCCTCTCCATTTCTCTCTGTTTTATCCAACAACAACAATAATAACGACAACAGTAAAACAACAAGGGTAACGAAAGGGAATAAATAAATAAAATAAATATTAAAAAAAAAGAAGCAATTGAAATTCTGTTCTTATTGTAATCAGTAGATGACTAGATAAAGAAACTATGGGATACAGACTTAATAAATATGAAAATATGACATTGTGGGCAGGGGAGACAGCATAATGTTTATGCAAAGAAACTCTCTGGCCTAAGCCTCCAAAGTCCCAGATTCAATGCAATAATTCAGAGCTGAGCAGTTCTCTGGAGGAAGGAGGAGGAGGAAGAAGAGGAGGAGGAGGAGGAAGAAGAAAAATAAAGAGGAAGAGGAGGAGAAGTAGGTGAGTAAGAAGGGAAGGAGAAGGAGAAAAAAAAATTCTGCCTTTCAGGACACAATGAATGGTTTTTACTGGAGGTAATTAATGTTAAATGAGATGAGTCAGGAAGTGAACCACAACTACTGAACTTGTATTCATATGTGGGATATTTTATTTTTTAAATTATGCTTACACTACTTTCCCCATAATTGGGAGCTACTCTCTTTCCTGATTCGGCTTTCTAGTCCTATTTCCAACTCTGACACCATCTTTCTAGACAGTGCCTTTGGTCCACCTGCAAGTTAACAGTCAGGCTCAGGCAAAAATTAATGAAGTCATGGGCCCCTTGGAATATACCTAAAATAGATCTACTCTATACATCCCAAATCTCATCAGCTATAGTCGTACCTTTAGATTCCTGATTATTAAACGGTTTGTTCTGCTTTTTATCTTAACACTTTTTCAGCCATCAAGTTGCAGATGCTACCATGATGCTAACCTGACTTCACTGGATAAATGACCTCACTGATGTGCCCTGGAACCCTACCTTCCCAGACCCTTGCCCCACTAGGGAAAGATAGAAACAGGCTGGGGGTATGGATTGACCTGCCAATGCCCATGTCCAGCAAAGAAGCGATGACAAAAGTCAGACCCTCCACCTTCTGTACCCCATAATGATCCTGGGTCTATGCTTCCAGAGGGATAAAGAATATAAAAAATTTCCAATGGAGGGGATGGGATGTGGAACTCTGGTGGTGGGAATTGTACCCCTCTTATCCTATGGTTTTGTTGCTATTTTTTATTTTATAAATATTTTTTAAAAAGCAAAGAAAGGGGAGTCAGGCTGTAGCGCAGCGGGTTAAGCGCAGGTGGCACAAAGCACAAGGACCGGCATAAGGATCCCGGTTTGAACCCCGGCTCCCCACCTGCAGGGGAGTCCCTTCACAGGCGGTGAAGCAGGTCTGCAGGTGTCTATCTTTCTCTCCTCCTCTCTGTCTTCCCCTCCTCTCTCCATTTCTCTCTGTCCTGTCCAACAATGACAACAACAATAATAACTACAACAATAAAACAACAAGGGCAACAAAAGGGAATAAATAAATAAATAAAATAAATATTTAAAAAAAAAAGCAAAGAAAGAAATTTGGACTACTAGAATCTGGCATGAACATACATCTGCCTAGATCCCTTTAATAAATTTTTGTGTTATTTGCAGAAATGACTAGAACAATTAATGGATCCTATGTTGTCTGGGATTTTTTTTCCCCCCAAGGAATCTCCAGACTCTTTTCCACATGTATTAGGCCAACTTAAATTCCCACCAACTGTGCAAAAAGGCTCCTTCTCTATAGATTCTGACAATTTCTTAAAATAAGATGATTAAGGACTGGAAAAAAATAGCTCATTTGAATAGTCTGCCAGCCAGGTTCAAGCATTGCAGCAAGTGTTGGTTCTGTGCTATCTTAAACTCTCTCTGTCTTTGTTCCTATCTGAAAAAGTTATCCTGGAATAGTGAAATCCTGGCAGTGACAAAAAGCTGAGAGAAGAAAAGGAAAACAGAAAGATAATTAAGTTTCCCTCATTAATCGACTCTTCACAAAAATACTTTTATATAGCATGTACATTCTTTAAATATTGCAACCAATCCTCTCAAACCCTGCATCTTCTCTCCAGACCACTAAAGCTTTCCCCACTGTTTAAAGAAACATTTATATATTACTCTAAATCCTTTATTACTATTTCAGTATACTCATGGCATCTTTAGGAGTAGCTTTTCATTTCCAGAACAATTTTTATTTCAAGAAACATGAATTGTTTATTCATACAAGGCAACTCTTCATCTGTTCAAGTTTTGTCATGAGATTGCAGCAGCCCAGTCACATCTTTCATTTCTTTTTTTTAAATTAATTTAAAAAATTTTAAAAATATTTATTTATTTTCCCTTTTGTTGCCCTTGATATTTAACATTGTTATGGTTATTGATGTTGTTGTTGTTGTATAGGACAGAGAGAAATAGAGAGAGGAGGGGAAGACAGAGAGGGGGAGAGATAGACAGACACCTGCAGACCTGCTTCACGTGAAGAGACTCCCCTGCAGGTGGGGAGCCAGGGGCTCGAACCGGGATCCTCATGCCTGTCCTTGAGCCTTGCGCCACGTGAGCTTAACCCGCTGCGCCACCGCCCGACTCCCTTAAATTAATTTTTAAAAGATTTGTTAAACTTCATTTAATTTGATAAGACAGAAAGAAATAGAGAGGAAGGGGGATAGAGAAGGAGAGAGACAGAGAGACACCTGCAGACCTGCTTCATTTTTGAATCTGTTTCCTTACGTTTGGTAATGTGTGCACCTAACCAGATGAAACACTGCCTGGCCCCTTCACATCTTCCATTTCTAGTTCTCTTGCTATTTCTGTCATACAGTTACTTCTTCTACTGATGAAATTTTGCATGCCTCAAAGGCATCTATGAATGTGAAATAAACTTCTTGAAAACTCCTGTAAATGTTGCTATTTGACTTCCTCCCATGAATTATAAATGTTCTTAATGGTCAACCGTCTCCATTTACTTTGCTCAAATTCATTAGAGGAATCACTATGCAGGTATAACCTTATGAACCGTATTTCCTAAATAAAAAGTCTTGAAAGTTGAAATGATTCCAGGATCTATAGGCTGTAGAATGAATGATGTTGTGTTAGCAGACATGAAAACAACATAAATTTCCTTGTACATTCCCACCAGCGTCCTTGTGTTACTAGGTGCATTGTTGATGAACAATAATATTTTGAATGGTTTTCTGAACAGCAGTTGTGAACAGTGGGCTTTACATGTTCAGTAAACCATGTGCAAATAAATGTGCTGTCATTTAGGCTTTGTTGTTACATTTTATAGAGCACAGTGTAGACTTAGCATACTTCTTCAGAGACCTAGGGTTTTCTTACTGGTAAGTGAGTACAGACTTCAATTTAAAGCCACCAGTCTTATTATCTCCTTCTTCTTCTTCTAGCGTTTGCCCTTCTTCTGTAGCCAGTCAACAGCGTCAGGTTGAGCCTGATGTAAAGTTTCGAGACCTCCTTTGAATCTGGAGAGGTGGCAGTCATTGACTATGTGGGTCATAGTCTGTCTGGAGCCGCAGGGGCAGTTCAGGTCGTCTCTGGCTCCCCAGCGATGGAACATAGCGGTGCACCGGCCATGGCCTGTTCAATAGCGATTGAGGAGGGCCCAATCATAACGTGCTAGGTCAAAGCCGGGTTGACGCTTGCAGGGGTCTGTGATGAGGTGTTTGTTCTTGACCTCAGCTGACTGCCAACTCTGTTTCCAAGAGACTGGAACAGAGAAGTTCAGTGTAGGCGTAGGGGACCAGATTGGGTGACGAGACGTCAAGCGTTGGACAGGGTGGGTGAAGACATCCGTGTATATTGGCAGGTCCAGTCAAGTGTAGACGTGGGAAATGAACTTAGATGATGCCGCATCCCGACGAATATCTGGCAGGGCGATGTTACTAAGAACTGGCAGCCATGGAACTGGGGTGGAACGGATGGTTCCAGAAATTATCCTCATGGAGGAATATAATTTGGAATCGACCAAGTGGACATGGGGGCTACAGAACCATACTGGGGCACAGTATTCTGCAGTGGAATAGCATAATGCCAGAGATGATGATCCTAGTGTGGAAGCGCTCGCGCCCCATGAGGAGCTGGCCAGTCTTGCAATGATGTGATTCCTCGCGCCCACCTTTGCTGCAGTTTTTATGAGATGTTTGTGAAATGACAGGGTGCGATCGAGACAAGATGTATAGTTAGCACGTCTCCCACGAGGAATGGCTTGGGAAGCTGCTTTGAAGATGGCTTGGCGGAAGCGCCTGTAGGAATCTTCAGAGGGGATAGAGTTAATTGGAATTGCAGGAATAGATTTGTTGGTAAGATCACTGAACAGACACCAGTTTGCTTTCCGAAAGTTCCATCTTAGTTTCTTCGAGCACAGAATCAGTGGGAGCTGGAGACCAATGTGGATGATAGCTGGGCGGTGATGACTGTGTGGGAAGATCTTGAGAACTTGTCTCATAGCGGGAAAGGCTTGGCCATTGACTGTGCTAATCCAGCACAGGTCGGGTGATGAGTCTTTATTCCATCTAGCACTGTGAAAAGAGCCTGGCTGTTTGGGATCGTATAATAGGGAGAGGTCATTCGCTGAAGCCCAGTCGGCTAAGATAGAGGCATCAGCACGAGTGGAGGAATATCCCCAGTCTTGGTGATGACTATTAAAGTCTCCAACGTAAACAGCTGGGTGATTCGCGCAAGGCAGGACCTCATTATCTCCTAAGAAGGGTCATCTTTTCTTTGGAGGTTTTGAAAGCAGGCATTGACTTCTCTTCAGCTATCGAAGTACAAAATGATGTATTCTTCCAATAAAAGGTTGTTTTGCCTACATTGAAAACCCATTATTCACTGTAACCACCTGTATCAATGATCTCAGCTCATCTTTTGGATGACTCACTGTCTCACTTTATATTTTTATATTATAGAGAAGACCTTTTTCCCTTAAACCTCATAAACCAGTCTTTGTTAGCTCTAACATGTTCTTCTGCAGCTTTCTTTTTAAAAATTTTTTAAAATATTTATTTTCCCTTTTGTTGTTTTTCATTGTTGTTGTAATTACTGTTGTTATTGATGTCATCGTTGTTGGATAGGACAGAGAGAAATAGAGAGAGGAGGGGAAGAGAAAGATAGACATCTTTAGACCTTCTTCATTGCCTGTGAAGCAACTCCCATGTAGGTGGGGAGCCGGGAGCTCAAACCGGGATCCTTACGCCAGTCCTTGTGCTTGGTGCCACGTGCACTTAACCCATTGTACTACTGCCTGACTCCCTCTTCTGCAGCTTTCTTACCTCTCTCAGCCTTCATAAAATTGAAGGGCTAATATACAAATTTAATGCAATACTCATCAAAGTTCCACCAAGCTTCTTTAAGAGAATAGAACATAAACTACAATCATTTATCTGGAACAAAAAAAAAAAGACCTAGAATTGCCAAAACAACCTTGAGGAAAAATAAAACAGAAATGGAGGCATCACACTCCCAGATCTCAAACTATATTATAAGGCCATCATCATCAAAACAGCCTGGTACTGGGACAAAAATAGGCACACAGACCAGTGGAACATAATTGAAAACCCAGAACTAAACCCCCACACCTCTGGGCATCTAATCTTTGATAAGGGGGCCCAAAGGATTAAATGGAAAAAGGAGGCTCTCTTCAATAAATGGTGCTGAGAAAACTGGATTGAAACATGCAGAAGAATGAAACTGGACCACCTTATTTCACCAGAAACAAAAATCAACTCCAAATGGATCAAGGACCTGGATGTTAGACCAGAAACTATCAAATACTTAGAGGAAAACATTGGTGGAACACTTTCCCACCTAAACCTCAAGGACATCTTTAATGATACAAACCCAATTGCAAGGAAGACTAAAGCAGAAACAAATCAATGGGACTACATCAAATTGAAAAGCTTCTACACAACCAAAGAAACTATTACACAAACAAGGAGACCACTCACAGAATGGGAGGAGATCTTCACAAGAGACTAATCACCAAAATATACAAAGAGCTCAGCAAACTTAGCAACAAAAAGGCAAATGACCCCATCCAAAAATGGGAAGAGGATATGAACAAGACATTCACTTCAGAGGAGATCCAAAAGGCTAACAAACATATGAAAAACTGCTCTAGGTCGCTGACTGTCAGAGAAATGCAAATTAAGACAACATTGAGATACTACCTCACTCCTGTAAGAATGGCATACATCAAAAAGGACAGCAGCAACAAATGCTGGAGAGGCTGTGGGGACAGAGGAACCCTTCTGCACTGCTTGTGAGAATGTAAACTGGTCCAACCTCTGTGGAGAGCAGTCTGGAGAACTCTCACAAGGCTAGACATGAACCTTCCATATGACCCAGTAATTCCTCTCTTGGGGATATACCCCAAGGACTCCATAACACCCAACCAAAACGATATTTGTACACCTATGTTCATAGCAGCACAATTCGTAATAGCTAAAACCTAGAAGCAAGACAGGTGCCCAACAACAAATGAGTGGCTGAGAAAGCTGTGGTATATATACACAATGGAATACTATGCAGCTATTAAGAACAATGAGCCCGGGAGTCAGGCGGTAGCGCAGCGGGTTAAGCGCAGGTGGCGCAAAGCACAAGGACGGGCGTAAGGATCCCCCGGTTCAAGCCCCCGGCTCCCCACCTGCAGGGGAGTCGCTTCACAGGTGGTGAAGCAGGTCTGCAGGTGTCTGTCTTTCTCTCTCCCTGTCTCCCCCTCCTCTCTCCATTTCTCTCTGTCCAATCCAACAACGAAGGCATCAATAACAACAACAATAATGACTACAACAATAAAACAACAAGGGCAAAAACAAAGGGAAAATAAATAAATAAATATTAAAAAAAAAAAGAACAATGAGCCCACCTTCTCTGACCCTTCTTGGACAGAACTAGAAGGAATTATGTTAAGTGAGCTAACTCAGAAAGATAAAGACGAGTATTGGATTCTTCTTCTAGCGTTTGCCCTTCTTCCGTAGCCAGTCAACAGCGTCAGGTTGAGCCTGATGTAAAGTTTCGAGACCTCCTTTGAATCTGGAGAGGTGGCAGTCGTTGACTATGTGGGTCATAGTCTGTCTGGAGCCGCAGGGGCAGTTCGGGTCGTCTCTGGCTCCCCAGCGATGGAACATAGCGGCGCACCGGCCATGGCCTGTTCGATAGCGATTGAGGAGGGCCCAATCATAACGTGCTAGGTCAAAGCCGGGTTGACGCTTGCAGGGGTCTGTGATGAGGTGTTTGTTCTTGACCTCAGCTGACTGCCAACTCTGTTTCCAAGAGACTGGAACAGAGAAGTTCAGTGTAGGCGTAGGGGACCAGATTGGGTGACGAGACGTCAAGCGTTGAACAGGGTGGGCGAAGATATCCGCGTATATTGGCAGGTCCGGTCAAGCGTAGACGTGGGAAATGAACTTAGATGATGCCGCATCCCGACGAATATCTGGCGGGGCGATGTTGCTAAGAACTGGCAGCCATGGAACCGGGGTTGAACGGATGGTTCCAGAAATTATCCTCATGGAGGAATATGATTTGGAATCGACCAAGTGGACATGGGGGCTACAGAACCATACTGGGGCACAGTATTCTGCAGTGGAATAGCATAATGCCAGAGATGATGATCCTAGTGTGGAAGCGCTCGCGCCCCATGAGGAGCTGGCCAGTCTTGCAATGATGTGATTCCTCGCGCCCACCTTTGCTGCAGTTTTTATGAGATGTTTGTGAAATGACAGAGTGCGATCGAGAGTAACGCCAAGATAGACTGGCTGGGCTTCATGCCGGATTCATGCCGAGTATTGGATGATCCCACTCATCAACAGAAGTTGAGAAAGAAGAACAGAAAGGGAAACTAAAAGCAGGATTTGACTAAATCTGGAGTAGGGCACCAAAGTTAAAACCCTGGGGGGAAGGTGAGGGTGGATATTCGCCTTTGCGGGGTGGTGGAGAGAGGTGGTGGTGGGGGGATGGGACACAGTCTTTTGGTTGTGGGAATGGTGTTTATGTACACTCCTATTAATTTGTAGTAATATAAATCTCTAATTATATGAGAGGGGAAAATTGATTGTATGCCTCAAACATTTTAAAGCACAGACTGAGTCTTTTTCATACATAGGCTGAGTCTTTGATATGTTGACTCTCTCAAAAGCCTAGACCAGAGAGAACAGAAGCAACTGGTGACACAACTATATACAAATGGTGTCAAAGGACATAAATTATGGTGATATTGGGTATTATACAGCAAATCCTAACAAAAGGATTTTTCAAAGTTAACCCTATTACCAAACAATGTGATTATAACAATAACTATTGTCTTCTTGAACCCTAAGACAGTAGGAACCTCACATTTCCACTATAGAGCCTTTATTTCCCCCAGTCCTGGAACCTTAGGGTGGGGCACACTTTCCTGCATACTTCTCTTAATTCATACCAATTAATATTGCATCCGCCAATCCCACCCTAATCAATGCACCAAGTACCACCTCAGCATGCTTCACTTCAGAATGTGTCCAGAGACTCCAGGTGTGGAATGACAACCCTTCAACTTCATAACTCGGGTGAGACCTTTCCTTTCATAGGATTCTCTAATTCCATTCCAGGCAGTTCACTTCCTAACAAAGTCCCCAAACCTACATATAGACTAAGTCCTGTGAGATAGAGCCTATGTTCACTCGTATCCATAAACTAGGGCAAAATATATACCTGAAAGCAAAAGTACACAATAGTCTGCAGTGAGTACCCACCAACACTTCATCTGCATTATTCTAGCCTTTAGGTCCATGATTGTTCAACAATTTGTTTGGCTTTGTATGCTAACTCTCTTTTCAGCCACCAGGGTCCAGATGCCAGCATTATGCCTACCAGACTTCCCTGGACAGACGACCTCACCAATGTGTCCTGGAGCTCCACTACCCCAGAGACCCACCCTACTAGGAAAGAGAGAGGCAGACTGGGAGTATGGATTGACCAGTCAACGCCCATGTTCGGCGGGGAAGCAATTACAGAAGCCAGACCTTCCACCTTATGCATCCCACAATGACCTTGGGTCCATGCTCCCAGAGGGATAGAGAATAGGAAAGCTATCAGGGGATAGGATGGGATATGGATATCTGGTGGTGGGAATTGTATGGAGTTGTACCCCTCTTGTCCTATGGTTTTGTTAATGTCTCCTTTTTAAAATAAATAAATAAAAAGTAAAAAAAAAATTGAAGGGCTAAGGGCCAGGTGGTGGTGGTGTTCATGGTTAAGCGCACACAGTACTAAGAGGTGACTGACATAAGGATCCTGGTGCAGACCCTGGGCTCTCCACCTGCAGGGGGGACACTTCATAAGTGGTGAAGCGGGTCTACAGGTGTCTATTTTTCTCTCTTCCTCATGTCTCTCCCTCCTCTCTCAACTTCTCTGTTCAATCCAATAAAATGGAAATTAAAAAAAAAAGTCCACCAGGAGCAGTGGAATCATAGTGCCTGCACCAAGCCCCAGTGTTACCTGTAGACAATAAATAAATACATTGAAGGGTAGAGTTCTGTTCTGGATTAGGCTTCGGTCTGTGGGAATAGTGTGCCTGGTTCTATCTTCTTTCCAGTTTACTAAAACTTGTTTCCCTTTCTTGCCATTTATGTGCTCACTAGAGTGGCACATCTAGTTTCTTTCAAAAACTTTTCCTTTGCATTCACAACTTATTTAAAAGGTCTAAGAGGATTGACTACTACTTTTTGGCTTATTTTGATTTTGAGCATGACTTCCTCACTAGAGTTTAATCCTTTCTTAGTTTTTGATTGAAAGATGAGCCATTTTTCCTCTCACCCGAATACTTTGAGATTATGAAGTGGCCTAATTTCAATATTGTTGTGTCTCAGATATCAGGGAGGCCTAAGGGGGTGAGGGGAAAGAGAAATGAAGGGATGACCAGAGTAGTCAGAATTCAGGTTTATCAGTTAAGTCTTAAATAGGCATGACTTGTGATGCCAAAAACAATGAAAATATGGACATCAAAGATAAATGACCACACATAGTCATAACAGGTGTAATAATAATAAAGTCTGAAATATTTCATGAATTAACAAAATATGACACAGAGACATGCAATGAGAATACATTGCTGAAAAAACGATATTGATTTACACAGCCCAAAGCTTAAATTAATTAAAAAAAATAGACAGAAAATGCCTATGTCTAGTGGAGTAGCAATTACAGAAACCAGACCTTCCACCTTCTGCACCCCATAATAATCCTGGGTCCATGCTCCCAGAGTGATAAAGTATAGGAAAGCTTCCAACAGAGGAGATGGGATATGGAACTCTGGTGGTGGGAGTTGTATGGAATTGTACCCCTCTTATCCTGTGGTCTTACTGATCATTATTAAATCAGTAAAATTTAAAAAAACCCACATCATCTGTAATGATGCATAATAAAGGTAAGTACAATAAAAGAAAATATGCTTGTACTGTTTAAGTTGCTAAGTTTGTTATACAGTAACAGATAAGCCATATTGAAGTATAAATATAATCTTTCTTCCATATATGAATGAAGATCAAACAAAAGAGAGGAAGAGAACAATAATTGATGTAAGAAAACCTTTTTAATGCTCACTTAAATCCTTGTAAACCTAGGCCAGTAAGTAAATACTTGTTCAGCTAATATTAATTTGAAATACAAAATGGGGTTAGATTTTAAAACATGCACACACACACACACACACACACACATCATGGAAAAGTCATGATGCATTTTTGCACAAAAAAACATGGACAAAAATATAATTTTTATGGTAAATATATGTTTATATAATACAAACAATATATATCTATATGTATGAGGCAAATCAAATTATGAGATTTTTTTCCCCACAGTCTAGTATTTTTTTTTTAGTAGCTCAGAATAAGTGAGCTACTACCTCTTTCTAGTTGAGATTTAAAGTTTTATTTATTATTCTTTTTTTTTTTACTTAGTATGACTAGCTGAAGGAATATAAATTATGATTTGATTTCCTTCCTGAGGTTTTTTTTTTTAAATATAGAATCATGAGAAATAAGGATATATTTGTTCTAGCCTCTCTTTATTTCTCTTTCTATACTGTAATCAATTTCAGTAACTTTAACAATAAACAGTAAAAATGATAGAGTATACAAAGCATTGCACAAGAGAATCTATCACGAACCTGTGTGTCAGAATGGTTTCCTAAATAGGGGAAATGTGTTTCATACAAAAAGTCCGTTTTATGTTATTACGTTTTTTTCATTTGGACTACTAGATGCTATATATTTTAAGCCTATCTTAATAGTTCTCTGTTTCTCACTAACAAGAATGACTTGTCATAATGAACAGTGTAGACACTGTCTATTTGATCTACTCCAGGAAGCTGTCTATTTGATACAAGAGTAAATCACCTCAATTTTTTTGTTGAATAAATGTAATATAAATAAATAAGAAACAAGAATAAAAACAGTCTGGTCAGTTCTATCAGAAGGAAACAAAGGATAAGACCATTTGGAGGCCTGGTTTAGTGAAAAATGTGACAAGAAAAGGAATTATTGTGATAATTATAAAGAGAGGAAAAAAACCTCACATAAAATGTCCATATAATAGATTTTTCCTTCTTTAGGAAGAAATGTTCACATTTTAATAACAATAACTTACAATTCCTTGAAGTTGGATGATCTAAATTGTAAAATGACCCTTTCTTTACTTTTATCTCTACCAAAAAGTATAATTTTCGGCATTTTTCTACTACAAGTTATCATATTTCTAAATCTGAACAGGAACTTCAGATTTTATTTTAGGAAACGGATTTGCTTTGGAGGTGTCCCTTTTGTTAGGTTGCATGCTTTACTTAAATTGTCAAGATTTTGGTCCTATTTTTTGTTTTGTTTTAAGAGGCAAGACATGGACTCCAGGGAGTTCTAATGTTCCCATTTATTATTAGTGTTTCTATATCTTAGAGATTTACACAAAAATGAGACTGCATTTGACCACTTTTTTTTACTACTAATGTCTGAGCTTTCTTTTTTAATGAAATTGCAATAGAGTCATTATTTTACATCAGGTTATGGATCCATTGTGGGGAGAAAGTTATGACAAATTCTGTTCTTCAGGGAGTGGGGAGTAGTAAAGTGATTCTCATAATCAAATCTCAGAATGTCTAAAATCGCAATCACCCACTGGGCTTAGCAGACTGAATCAGAATCTCTGGGAGAGGGCCTTGATCATCCACGTTTAATAGGCTAAGTGACTCTAAAGAGAACTAAATTATAAGTAATCTAGTGATGGTTGGAGGGTAGAGTAATAAACAATTTATATACATTGTGACTAGAGTCATAAGAATACATCTAAAATACAATAGCAACAGCAGGAAAGATGTTTCTGTAGGTAGTGCCTTTTTTTTATCCTATTACATACCTATCTGGGCAGTTTTTGTGAGGTGTCGTTCTGCCTAATGATCACCTCGCTACCTATACTTATCAAATCAGTCATTCACCTACCTACCTACTTAAAAAAAAAAACAAACACAATTTTATAGATGCCAGGCCTGTCTTTTGGAGTAAATTGTAAGTGTCTCAGCTGGTAGCATGCAGGACTTGCGTGTCTGAGGCGCCTGGTAAGATCCCAGGCTCTGCATGTGCCAGAGTGCACTTTGGTTTCTCTCTAAATCCTATCTCACTATGAAGTAAATCTTTAGAAAGATTTTGAGATAGAGGACACTCAATAAGAATTTTAAAATATTTTAGTGACATAGATACAGAAAGGTGCAGGGTGAGATTCACTGCTCAGCTGCGGTTTACGGTGGTGCTGAGGATTGAACCTGGGATCTCAGCATCTCAGGCACAAAAGCCATTTATATGATCACTGTTATTTCCCCAGCCTCACTCAAAAAGAATCTGTTGACGAAATGATCAGTTATGAGAGAAGAGATTTTATAATTCTGTTCTATTAATTGCCACCGGCAATTTTCTTGTTGATCCTTATGGACAGTGCGTTTAATTACGTCTTTTTAAAGCAGAAGAACAGTGCCTAGAATGCCACATTCTTGGTCACTAGTTGGGCCAATGACCCCCAAGAAGCCGAATTAGGTGAGATAATGAGCAGGCCAGGGAGGACGCTCTAGGGAGCAGCTCCAGGCTGACGTCCCTGGAAGGACTGGCGGAAGAAAGGACTTTAGTTACCTTCCTTCCATGAGACAAAGAAGGTAACGAAAGAGTAGGACACTCAAGCACTCCTTATGGGTTACAGCGCGAGGTGTTCAACCGCGGTAGCGCTGACCACAGGCCAGAAAGACTCGTTACCCGAAAAGCTTAAGGATCAATTTTCCCGGATCCTGGAGAAAGGGTCACTAATAGCATTGGCACCAGTACCCAAAATGGCGGCACCGGACTTCATACGCGGGGTCAGCCCACGCAGCCGCGATCCTCTCCCTTCTCACCGGCGGCTCCTCCTCCCGCGAGATGACGTGAGGTGGGCGTGGCCTGTCCCGCGGCTCTCCAGAGGCCAGGGAAAAATTGAGGAAGACACATGCGCAGTTGAACCCATCCGCACGCCTCCCCGCCCCCCCCGTCCCGCCCCCCGACCTGCCAAGGAGGGGCTGGGCTGAGAACCCAGCTGCTGCTGGCTGGGGCTTCCGAGACTTCCTTGTTGGGAGTCCCTGCCTGGTCGCAGCCGGACTCGTGTAGCCTCGCTGTCCTTTCTGGGACCGCTAGCCCCGTGTGTAGGTAGCAGCGGCAACCCCGGTCCGTCGCTCTCCCTTTCAGCATAGATCCTTCCCTGCACTCTCTAACATGCCCAACCCCAGCAGCACCTCCTGTCCCAACCCCCTCCCCGAGGAAATTAGGAACCTGTTGGCAGGTAATGAGCGGGAAGGGGGTGGGCGAGGCTGCCCGGGCGGGGGCGCGGGGACGGCGAGCCGGTGGGGACAGAAGCGCTGAGATGCTCCCCGCGGTCCCCGCGTCTCCTGGTCGGTGGGGGCGGGACAGGGATGGGGAAGAGGGGAGTTTGCCTTGAGACAGGGAGAGGGCGTGTCTCTCGATTTCTGGAATCCGGGCCTGATAGATAGATTAGCCCTTATTGATGAGCTTGTACACGATTGGGGTCAGAACAGTTTTGTATGCACCGTGAAGGCTGCGCGCGCGCGCGCGCGCGCGTGTGGGTGCGTGTGTGTGTGCGTGTGTGTAGAGGGGGCGGGGAGGAAGGAGAGATAATGAACGCAGACGCGAGAATTGGGGAGACAGCAGGAGTCCAAAGAAGTACTTTGGTAGACTAAGAGCGGAGAATGGTGTATGAAGAGATGCTGAGATATGTCCAAACTACCGGTGTTAGTTAGCGTTTATGGGACGAGAGGGCTTGTCATTTAAAAAAAAAAACTTGGATTTCTTCTTGAATCTTCGGCTCACTCATATGAAAGACTTTCAAAGAGTCTGATTCTCAAATGGCCACTTGTCTTCAGCCTGAGCAACACATTCACACAAAAAAGGAAGGGTGTGTTAAAGTCCAGCTTCCTGTGTCACACGATCAAAGTACGTCTTTTTTGCACCCTCATCTTCCCCTTTTCACTTCTAAGTTGTCATTTACAGGAACTTATTTCAGAACTTAAAGATGAAGTTCTGCTTGTACATAAATGTACTGGACATGGAGATATGCGGTTTTCACTTAGTGCCAATAAGGTTTTTCTCTTTCCAAATAAGTTTGAAAATTTGTATTTTTAGGGCAGCACAAATCTTACCTTTCCTGATGCTCTGGCTTTCTTAACCATCATTCAGTCTATCATGCATACATCAGAATTTTGGCAACTGAATTTTGATGATTTTAATTTAGGTGTCAAGTATTTGTTAGTATTGGTCATGAATAATTCAGAGAGTCTCTTAGATGCTTGTGTCACAAGTGCTTAATCTTATAAAAAACATATAAAATGTGATATTTGAAACAGTAAGTTACTGTTACAGCATCATGGGACCAGATATCCTATAGGCTATTGCATTATGAATATGCTAGAGGAAATAATATCAGTTGTGTATTATTGCAAACTTGGGTTTGTGTGAACATGATTACAGTGTGATGGATGCCTTTGTGGGAGGACAGTATTCTAAGAAATGCTTGTCATTAATGAGAAATACTATAGAAAATATTGAAAGCTCTATGAAGACTGGCTTAGGACAACTTTGAGTTTCACACAAGCACTAATTTTATCTTAGTACAATTAACATTTGCATTGTGGCAATTGCTGGAATTGTTTGTTTAGAACTATTACTTTATAACCAGATCAGAAGAGTGCTTGCCAGTACTCCAAAATAAGATGTTTCTCTTTTCATTTTAATTTTAAGAAATAAAATATAGGTCTCTGAATACATGTTTTTAAAGTTTGACAGCTCCCATAGTTGACACTTACCTCGGCTATTTGGATCTATACACATTTACAGAGGGTATGCTATTTAGGTTATAAGACCCTTGATTCTCTGAGTCCCATAGATTTAAAGTATTTTAGGTGACCCTTATATGTAGACACCAGATTAACTGAAAACTCAGAATTACCTGATGTGAAATTATCTGGCAGGGCTAACTCCTTACATATATTTTATCCATCTCTCTAGTCAGTACTTCAGCCACATCTTTTGACATTTCAGTATTTTCACATTATTATAGCAAATTTAATATGTATATTAAAGCATTCAATATAAAAACAAGTACAAAAACTTGGTGATTGTAAATTTCACTTGCACTATTTTGAAATATTTCCAAAAATTATGGATACGAGGAAACACATATTTTTAGGGCAACGACACAAGTGAGCCGATGTTTTCCAGTTTTCTTTTAAAATTTAACTAAGAGAATTATGAACTTTTAAATGCTTGGTTATAATTAAGGTTGTTTTTTTTAAGCTGGAGTTTTTAAGAATAAATGCTTTTATCTTTTTTTTTTGCTTTTTTCCTCTAAATTCTGTTGGGATTATGTATGTTGATTTGCATAATTTAAGTATGTTTGGTAACAATAAATGGCTAAGTTTAAAATTACTAAGATTTCAGAGGAAGAATTAGTGTTGGCTTGAATTGTAGAGTTATTGCTTTCTTAGTACTTGCTTGGAAATTGCGAAGGAGCTGCTGGTAGAGATTGTTGTGGCTGACAGTTGAACACTTCTAGAAAGGATGGTACCACATTGAAATGTCAGGTAGAGAAGTTAAGAAATTAGGTTGGACATGTTAAACCCTTACCTTCGGAAAAAAAACAAAAGGAAGTTAAGAGATATTGCCTGCTAAAATGACATTGCTTATCTATTTTCCTTTGTGTTTCATGTGCCTGTTATCTAAATCACTGTATGTTTTATACATTAAATATCTGATTAAGATACTCATATATATATTCCTCCCAATTTTTAAATCTTTATTTATTTATTGGATAAAGACAGCCAGAAATTGAGAGGGGAGGGGGAGACACAGAGACACCTGCAGCCCTGCTTCACCACTCAAAGCTTTCCCCCTGCAGTTGGCGACCAATTTTTTTATTTTCTTTCTGACTATAGTAGTTTTAGACTTCTTTTTCAGTATTTGTCTTCCATCTTCTCATTTACCTTTAAACAAACAAACAAATAAACAAACACTGTAGAAATGTCAAAACCTGGGGGATGGGTGGTAGCGCAACGGGTTAAGCGCACATGTGGTGAAGCGCAAGGACTGGCGTAAGGATCCCGGTCCGGTCCGAGATCCCAGCTCTCCACCTGCTGCGGAGTCGCTTCACAAGCGGTGAAACAGGTCTGCAGGTGTCTTTCTCTCCCTCTCTCTGTCTTCCCCTCCTCTCTCTATTTCTCTCTGTCCTATCCAACACAACTATATCAATAACAGTAACAATAATAACTACAACAATGAAACAAGGAATAAGTAAATATTAAAAAAAGATAAAAAAAGACATGCAAAAACCATGGACTATCATTCTTAATTCAGATTTAATAATACTTCTTTGCAAAGTGACTAGTCTGACTTATTTATTTATACTCCCATGGATTCAGTTTATTAAATCATTAATTCCTATACGTTTAATAACAATGTTGAATTATTTCTTTGTTTTATAAATAGAAGAAATTTACTGTGTGTGTGTGTGAGATTAAAAGCAGCATTTCAGCTGCCATATGCAATGCAGGCAGTCTTTCATTTTTTTATAACAATAGAAGAACAGGTTTAACCAGATTAAAATAAAATAATAATTCCAAATCTTGTACATTGAATCTTCTCCCACATCCTGCTGTTTTGACAAAGGTTAATAGCAAAAATATTTTGATTTATGTGAATTTATCCTGTAGGCAGGCAAGAAGGTGAGAAGAACTAGATCCACCCCTCTTCACTTGTGATAAAACATCACTCTGTGTATAGTGATGTTAGTGGTTTGTAAACAGGTGTTCTCACTCATTTGGTTTTTTTTTTTGGGGGGGGAGGAAAACTGGTAGTGGGGCGATAGCGCAGCAGGTTAAGCGCAAATGGCGCAAAGCACAAGGACCTGCGTCGGCATAAGGATCCCAGTTCAAGCCCCCGGCTCTCCACCTGTGCAGGGAGTCACGTCACAAGTGGTGAAGCAGGTCTGCAGGTGTCTGTCTTTCTCTCCCCCTCTGTCTTCCCCTCCTCTCTCCATTTCTCTGTCCTATCCAACGACATCAATAACAACAATAACTACAACAATAAAACAAGGCAACAAAAGGGAATCAATAAATAAATTAAAAAAGGAAAACTATAGAAGCATGTTATTTTCTTTTTATTAAATTAAAAAAAATAGTGTTCAAAGAATAGTGGTTGTCAGTGCTCTGAAAAAATGAACAAGCTAAGCCAGGTCAGTCATGAACAAAATGACTATATGGTTTTCAAGTGAGCCTGAGATTTTGCTCACGTGTAGTTCTTATTAGAAATATTTTACATTTTACTCTATTGAGGATTTCCATATTTTTTTCTTCATACATTCATAACCAATAGCCATTTTAGGAGCACTACATTAATGATACAACTCAGCTGGATTTGAGAGAGAATTTTTTCAAAGCTGACAGTAATAAGACTGATTTCCATCGTTTTCAAAGTCCCATTTATAATGTGGTCAAGATTTTGGTTTTATTTTTTTCCTCTGAAATGTATTTATGGTCTATGTAGTTTCCCATAACTTTCTTCTAGGGCATTGCTTGAGTCTTAGAGGAAAGAGTGCCACCTACTGAGTCACCAATAGTCACCTACTTCTTTAGCACCTGGATTTTCCTGCAGAGCAAAAACTACTCTGCTCTATTTTTTTTTTTTTTTGCAGTAATAACTAATGAGCACACAGTTGAACATCTGGCTTCAGAATGAAATCAGTCTATGCTTTTATACTACTAACATTGTCTGCTGGAAGTAGGAGTATATGTGTATACATTAAGGTACCAGAACTGTGTAGTTTCTTAGTTGGGTTAAGTAACAGGATAATTAGGATTTGATGTTAGTGAAATTATTGCCTCTCTTGAACATATAGTAGCTTACTTTTTCTTCAGGGAGGATATTTGCCTAACTTGCTTCCCATTTAAAGTATTTTCATGGCAAGTTACTAAACAAGGCTCAAAATAGTACACAGTTTTTATAGTCATTCTTAATGGAATTATTCTTTTTTTTCCTCCTTTTCTTTAACAAGGAATCTAAATGTACTAAAGTATGAACACTATATTAAAAAATTCCAAATGGGTTTATCTCTGCGTTGTCAGCATTAAAGTATTACTAGCAAAACGATACAAAGTATTACTAGCAAAACGATACAAATAACAGAACAGGAAAATCCTCTGATGATTTGAAACACAGTTCAGTTGTCTCTCATAAATTTAAGATTAAGTGTCATATATGGGTGATAAAAGTGGCATAGGCTAGTTTTTATATACTCATTATTCACTTAGTTTGTCTTTTCCAATTAAAGCCAAGTCTATCTTTTTCATTTCAGTGAGTTTACATTTCGTTTTCAATCACGTTCTGAACTCATTACAATAGATGCTGTTTAACAGTGAATATAGTGTAAATTCTAGACTAATCTGTTATTCACTGCAGCTTCTTTAGAAATGCATGCTAACACTATTTTTATTATTCGAAGGTGCCATTAATCAAGAGCCATCCTTTAGAGGTGAAAGAAGTTCTTCCCTGTCTTTCAACAGTTCAGTTTTCTATCAAAATAAATTATTAACCCCCAAGGCCAATTAAAAAATTGTCAGATGATTGGATTGTACGATTGCAAGATTAGGTGTGTAGTGTGTGTGTGTGTGTGTGTGTGTGTGTGTGTGTGTGTGTGTGTTAGAGGAAGAGACTACAACACTATCAAAGCTTTTTCTATGTGGTGAGGGTCAGGCTCAAAAGTGGGTCATATATATGGCAAAGCAACATATTACCCAAGTGAGCTATTTTGTTGGCTTTGAGAACATCTTGTATGTCTTCATGTATCTTTCTTATTCAAAAAGTCCACTTTCAACATAACCCATAAGTGCTTAAGCATGCTAGGTAATCAAGAGGAAGGCATTGATTAGAACAATCAATAGCTTTTCAATTAGCCATTTTCTAACTTTGGGCATTTGGCTCCATTGATCTACTTAGGCCCATTTCAATAGATTTTTCTCTTTATGCCACTGTGTGTGGATTAGACTGTAACTCTCTCATAGGAGGGAAAAAAAACCCACACATATTTGACCTCCCCCATGCCAACTTAAATTATAGGTTAGGCTTCTTACCACATGAATTTTGGTGATGGCAACTTTATGAATGCAAAGTGAAACTGGGCCCATTTCATGAAGCAGAGAAAGATATGGAATTAAGTAATTAAGCCATTTGGAGCGAGGTGTGAGTGGCTTTACATTTATTTCATTGATCTGAGCAAATGGTAGGGTATTCTGGCCAGTTCTTGCTTTCCTTTCTGTACAGTGAAGGCCATCAGAAGCTGTGTGTATCTGCTGATTTAGGGAGGTATTGGGTGGTGATGGGAGGAATGAAGCAAGACATCAGTTGTTATCTTTGTTACTTGTTTTCATCATACAGCTGCAAGTCATATTCCAGGCTGTTTTGCCGGTGTAAGGTAGTGAGGGCAAGTGGTCAGACCTGGGCTCTCTTCATGAGTGTGAATCTGTGCTATGTACTCAGCTTCTAGGAGTCTATTGTTTATCATTTATAAGATTTTAAAAAACTTTTGAGTGTGGTTTTTACCTTTTTGATCCATCTGGAAGTTGGTGGTAACATCAACTTTATGCACTAGATGTGTTAGTTACCTGTCCTATTCACTCAGAACTCTGGGGAAGATAGTGGTCATATGTACAGAAGAAGAAAGAAAGGAAGGGAAAAAAAAAGGTGGGGAGCACCATTTGGTGTGTTTGCCTCTTAGGAGTTGTGATGGATGTTGAGAGTCTTCTAACTTAAACTGCTTTTAACTTAAATTGCATGATGCTCTCTGGTAATTTTGTTTTGTTTTGAGACTTTAATATTTATTTATGGCAGTAATTTCAAATCAGCTATTTTTAGGACACTCTCCCCAGATCGTTACAATTGTACCAGGAGATTGTCAACAGATTGCTTTTGACAGTGTTTAAAGTTTAAGAATAGCAAAAATCAACACCCCATCTGTATACATTCGCTGGTATAACTTTTTCTTGGGTTGATGATTTGAACACCGAGGCTGTTAGAAACAGGACTAATTCTGGAGCTAAATGCCTGCTGCACAGAACTGTAGTCTTTCTAGTAGAGGGCAGAGCTGGGCGAGTTAAACCTGGTGAGTTGGAGACACCCTCGAACTGCACTTTTTCAGGCACTGCTGGCCAGGTGAACACCCTCAAGCTTCTCTCCCAGTTGCAAATGCTGCTGTGAGTGGGGGACTCCTCCCTCTGAAGAAGAGGATTCTAACCAACCAGGCCAAGGGCCATCCAGGAGGCAGGGCGACTTTTTCTTGTAATCTGATTATAGCTGTTCCCGATTTGCTGTTGTCTGGAATTAGTGAAATCTACATATTAACCTAGGGACACGACCCCTCCTGGAAAGTAGAAGGGGGCTAGTTTAACGTTTGCAGGGCTATTCAAAGCACAATAAAAAGCTTCAAATATCTTTTTCAACCAGCCAGAGGAGAGTTTGATTTGCCCAGGACTTTTATTGCTTGCTTTTGAAATATTACCCTTAGCCCGAACTACAAAGCCGCAGATCCAGCCCCATTTGTCTAGCTAGGGCACTGTCCTAAACCCAGTGCTTGCTGTTTAAAGCTCTGATGGAAAGGAGCCCTGGGGATTTAACACACAGAGGGCAGAGACCAAGTATCTCCCAGTAAAGTCCTGGTAACTTGCTTTCTGGCTGTTTTTGCGCTGGGAGAACTGGGACGGAGCTTTGCGCAGAGACTTGCTGAAGGCGATTGTACAACTTGTCCGGAGATACCTCGCCTGGAATAAGCTGGATTCGTTGGATTCAAAAACCACACAGGCACAGTGTGGCTTTTAGGAAATAATGCAGACCTCAACAAACAAACAAACAAACAAAAAAACAAAAAAACAAGCGAGTCTGTAGGCATTGACTAAGATAATTGCAGGAACTTCTAAGTTTCTAATTTATTTGCCTTTTTTTTTTTTTTTTTTCCCAAGTAGTTCCTCCTTCCAATGGAGAGGATTGGACACGGAACTCTGGTAGTGGGAATTGTATAGAATTCAATTCCCTCTTATCCCACAATTTTGTCGATCATTACTAAATGACTAGTTGAAAAAAAGTACTTACTATACTCTCCGTGTTCCTTTTGAGAAATAATTAAAAATTATGTTTATTAAACTTTTTTAGTTTCCTTAAGCCTCTCTTCTGGATAAGTTTAAGAATAAATAAATGTAAAAGACCGCTTTAAATATATAAATCTTTTTTTCTGCCCAAGCTGTGAGTGTCTCACTCCCCATCAGTAAACACTGGAAAACAGCAGGCATTCTGCAGTTTCGTGCCTTTTCAGCAAGTATTTTATCAGAAAAGATTTGCATGGATCAGTACTTAGTTATTTTTTGAACTGCTAGGAAATACATTTCAGCTTTTTCCTTTCTTTCTCTCTTCTTCTTCTTTTTAGTTTTTCTAGAACTGAAGTGACCTTGTAATTCATTTTGTTATTGCTTCCGGAGATAGAAAATAGATCCCGTTTGTTTAAACCTGGATTGTATAATGAAAATGTAAAATAGGCAATTAAATACTGGTGGATGAGGGAATTAAAGACGAACAGTGAGGGAAATGACATTAAGTAGACTATTCACCAGTGATTGTGCCTGTGATTCTCCCAAGTACTGAGTTCAGTTGGAAGAAAGAATTAGTAGTAGAGTAACAGTTTCTCTTTCTACTTTCTTAGTAGATTTATTGTAACCATCTGGGAGAAAACAGTGGTCTTCCATTTCAGCTAATATATGAGTGTGCAAAGATTACTTGCTCCTCTGGGTACAAAACTTAAAGACTTTGGATGAGAACATCTTTTCATGTTTCATTATTTTAAACTCACTTTAAAGAAATCTGTTCAGTTTGCACCAACACTGGGTTATGCTGTTATTTACTTATTTATTTATTATGTCTTCCTTTTCATATCATGGACAGCTTAAGGAAAGAGAAGCTCTGACATCTTGCCTTCATTTCATTTTGATATTTACTTTTAATATTAGTCATTAATGGGCTTCTAATCAGAAAGCTATTCAGAGATTAAATTTTAATTATTTCATTGTCATTGATTTAGTGAAAATTGCTTTTATGCATTCATCACAAATGTGTGGAATAACAGTTTAATCAGCTTTGTTCATTAGATCAAGATTCTTTCATAATCAAGAATTTTAGATCAATTACAACATCTTCAAATAATAGTCCTTTGTTAATTATAAGTACAGTTGAAACACTTAATTATCTTGCTTTGAATTAATTACATGTAATTCTATTGTATGTTTTGATACAGCTTTTTTTTTTTCAGTGAGAGGTGACAGTTCAATTAAGTAAAAGTAAAACATACACCTATCTCTTTGATGAGTGAATGATTTACTGTCATACATCAGGACTTACAGTTTTCTCTATACTAGATATCTCAAAGTGGGTCTTGAAATTTTCAAAGTAAACTATTTAAAATTGTACAATATTTCATGAGCAATGAGATGGGGCTGTTATAAAGTAAACTCCTTAAGGATTTGTTGAAATTTTAACAAGAACTAGAAACCATATAATTTGGTCATATCCTATAAGTTTTTAAAAAGTGGTTATGTGGAAATGCTATGTGAAGAAATTTTATCTCTTGATTATTCTATTTGAAAGAACTAGTGGATGAGTCCCCCTCCCACTACTTCCTACATCTAAATCAATATTTCCAGGTGATAATTACAAGTCAGGAAGCAAGATGACACAAAACCACACAGCTGGTTATCTTCATTTATCTGAGATGCTTGATCAGAGTGGGAGGGGCAGGTAGAAAGGAGGAGGGCTTGATTTGGGAATCGTGGTTAGAAAAGGATTTATGGTTCTTGTAAATCTTTAAACATTATTCATATTTGAAAGTGTATTACACTGGAAAAAAAAGAGGCTCTTGCCAGAGACATTAGCTCATATTGATAAAATACTGTGAATGACCTGTTCAAACAGGGACTTATAGGGTATTATAAAATGATAGTACCACATATGTGAAAACTCTGTGCTTGCTTTTATTTAAGAGAATTTGTTTTATGGGACACCATAGTTTATTAGAACTTGTGGGCTTCTTCCTGCTTTAATGATGCCAAACATTCAGATAGCATTTGCTGTGCTAGCATAAGTAGAGCATACAAATTTTATTAGCTAAGTGGTGAACAAATTTGTCCAGCTTAGTATCTGAAACATACTTCAATTGTTATGCTTTGAATTGATAGATAACTATAATAGATTGCACAGATATTAACATTTACGGGTAGAAGCAATCATTGTCTTATTTGTCTTCCTAAAAAAATGTTCTTGGGGGGGGGCGGCGGTAGCACAGCGGGTTAAGCGCACATGGTGCAAAAAAAAATGTTCTTTCCTACAATTTGTGTCCTTTTTCTTATATTTCATGGTTTAGATGTTGAAACATTTGTAGCGGACATACTGAGAGGAGAAAATTTATCCAAGAAAGCAAAGGAAAAGAGAGAATCCCTTATTAAGAAGATAAAAGATGTAAAGTCTATGTAAGTCATTTACTTTGTTTTTGTTACTAATTCTTTACACAGAAGCAATTACAGTATTTTAATAAGGAATTGTGTTCTAATCTGGGTGGGAGTGGAGGTGAGGGTGGCATGGAGCTTTGGACTTAATATCGTAAGTTTGAGGGTTTGATCCCTGGTATCACATGTGCCAGAGTGATGGATGCTTTGGTCCTCTGCTTTTCTTCCCCTCATGTTAAAAAATAAATATTTTTAAAAAAAGGTTATTCTGAAATTAAATTTATAGCCTAACATAATTTTTAAAACTATTTTTAAGGGACAAAAATATTCCCACTATCATGGTTTTTAAAATCAGACATGCTTATCATAATATTCTTTTTTTTTAAATGAAGGTTTTGGATCATATATATTTTGTCAAAGTACTATATTAATTTTTATCTGCTTGTTTTGACTATCTGGGGGGATATATTTGGCTTAAATGATAGCTACAGATAAGTTAAGGATTTTAATATAAATATAGAAACGATCTCATACTGAATAAGTCTGTTAATTGTCAGTAAGGGAATAAATGCAATATAAATTGTAACTATTGGAGATATATCCTAATTTTACCATTATTATTTAGGACTTTAATACCTTTTTAAAAAATAAATTCTTAAGTCTTTTGAAATTGTCATTTCTGAATAGGAAATAGCTTTTTTTTTCTCAACATAGATCTTAAAAAGGATTTGAATTTTTATCACTGATCAGGCCTCATTTTGTTTGGTTAGCCCTCATTTAATAAATCTTTTTTTCTACTTTATTTTGCAGATATATTCAGGAATTTCAAGACAAAGGTAAAATTTCACGTTTTTCCCTTGTAGATTTTCATTAGGACAATTAATTTGTATTGAAAGTTGATAGCTGGATTTAATAATTTTTATTTCTGTATGTATACTTAAGACTTTCAAGATGAGAGTGCTAGCTCCCCCTGCTGAGAAGAAAATTAAAAAGCATACCCAGAGTCTATTCTGCATAGTCTTCTGAAGCAGAGCTCTTCTGTACTTCATAGTCTTAACATTCTGAGTTTCTTAGTGACAGAAATATGTTAGGAAATGTCTAAACCTTCGTTACACATGGGATAATTTGATAAAATAGGAGTGATACGAGACCATTTAATACTACAGAGATGATGTTAATAGTTATGGTGGAAGCAGGAGAGTCTGGCAGTGTTCAGAGGTTATGTTTCTATAGGGTAACTGTTTAAAAGATAGTACAGATCTTTGAGAACATAAGGAAAGCCTTTCCCCCCAAATGGTTCTTATTATCCTTGTGATTCTTTTGATATGAACAAGTGTGTGTTATAGGAATGTTCAAAATGGGATCAATTTTCTTTTCCCAAGGATGTGTGTGGGGGTGGGGGTGGGGGGAGTATGTGAGGTAGCTTGTCATCTTTTACATTTGCAGGTAGCTTGTCATCTTTTACATTTGAGAGACAGCTGCTTAGCATACTAAGAACTGGACCAGGAAAGGCATGGGAAGCTCCATCTACTTCATGTCTGTAAAGGAAACTGGGTGTACACCGGTCCTTACTTCCATGATGGGTTATGTGGATGCTGGTGTGAGGGTCACAACATGAGGTCAAATAACCCATGTGGAGCTGTGCTTTGGGTTTGGGGGAGCATAGTCTATATCGCGTCTTCTAACTGTGGTTACTACCACAGAGTAATTTATATTTCTGCTAACTGATAAGTGAGAGGATAATGATAGTCAGTAAAACTTATACTTAAGCAGATAACCTAAAAAATCAGACTGTGAAGAGACCACAGTTTTCTTTTTACTTTTTAACCATCAAAATCAGTGTGATTGGAGGGAGAAAGAGGACTTTTTTCTATATTAAAATTTTAATGCTATTAAATAAAGAGAAGGAAAGGAAATCCCCCCTCCCTACAAGTGCCTGTTTATTTGTAGTCTATATAACAAATCCTACACTGTGGGTTGCTTAAATCATATTGCGTATTACATAGATGATTACAGAAACAGTGAATTAATATATTTCAATTATGATAGCTTTTTAAAAAAATTTTTTTATTAATTTTATTTTTTGAGAGAGATGCAGAGAGAGAGAAACAGAAACACCAGAGCACTGCTCAGCTCTGGTTTATGGTGGTGCGGGGGATGGAACCTGGGACTTAGGAGCCTCAGGCATGAAAGTTCGTTTGAATAACCATTATGCTGTCTCTCCCACCCTATGATAGCTTTTATAGAGAGGAAATTTAGGTATCAGAGTCTTACTCTCTTCTTAAAAGGTATGTTTTGTTCCAGTGACTGCTTATTGAGCTCTCATTTTGTCTTAAACATTAAAGTTTTTAAGCTAAGAAAGCATGATAACATGAAGTCATTGTATAATTGCATATGATTCAATAATGGGGTAGGAACTTTCCCTTTGGTATTCTGGTTTAACACTTGTTCAGGTGTGTGGATATTAAAATTGCATTACTGAGACACATTCTTTCTCTCTAAAGATAATGGAAGTTTATATGATATTTGATAGAAATTAAAGAAAAATGAGCCTGAAGTAAGAGTTCAAATAATATAGAATTCAGAGATTCCCCATAATAATTTTTCTTCTGAATAAGTCCTTTGTAGCTCAATCCTCTTGTATCCTATTAACTAATTATCAAAAAGACTCAAAAGTAAGCCTCTGGAGATACTAGGTATATATATATATATATATACCTTAGAGAAATGTGTGAAGCAGAGCAATTTTATGCCAGTGTACCTGCCAAGTATATTCTGCTTTGTTCTAAAAATACTATTTCCTATATTTTGTTGGGAATAGTAAATGGAAGTCAGTATAGACTTAATTGCACAAATGTGTTCAAGATACTTTTTATCATAAAAATGGGACTATATTATCAGATCCTTATACTGAGTAAGTTCACATGAGTATATTTTCGTAGTGTTTTTTTTTTTGTTTGTTTGTTTTATTTTTACTTACATTTGCCTACTGTAGTTTTAGATGATCTTCTTCCAAGGTAAGGAATCTCCTTTGGATGTTTTCCTTCTTCTTCTTCTATGGTTTTCCTGTTCTTCCTTCCCCCACCAGCACTTCTACTCCTCCAACCGGTGCCCCCTTCTCCCCTGCCTTTCCAGGTCAATATGGGGTCATAATTAAGTGAGCAGAGGCTGTTTTTATATTTCTGTTTCACATGGCCTTAAAAAAGTTACAGTTAAGTAACAGTCTAGTGTCATGACTAGGAGAAAAAAAGGACTAGGTAGAGAGTTTTAAATAAATTAATTTAGCCCTATTCATTTCTAGTAAATTATCGGTTTCTCTCATGAACACAGATGACTATCATCCTTCCTTCCTTCCCATATCTCCTCCACCCCTTATACTTTAGCAATTTCCTTCCTTTCCTGAGATTTAACAACACAGACTTTAAGGCTTGAGGTATGCCAGTTCTGAAAATAGAATTGATATAATTATTGAAACACTAAGCAGCATAGATCTTAGGAGATTAATTTTTTTTTCTGTTGTGAGAATAATTTGAATTGGTAGAAACATTATTATTATTATTATTATTATTATTATTATTATTATTATTATTTGGGGGGTAGTAACTCCTAGATATTGAAGCTTGTCCATTAAAGTAATTCTCAACTTCTTATTTATATTCCTTTCTATACCAACTTCTCTTTTTATATGTTTAATTATTAAGACCCACATTTGATATCTTAGCATACACAAGTCTAGATTTTCCAGGTAGAACTGCCTTTAAAATGAATTAACTGTTGTTTTTCTAAATTCCTTAATATTCTTTGTACTTAAAAAAGATTTGAATCTAAGTAATTAAAACCAATTTTTTTTCTAGTCTAGCTCTTATTTCTTATTCAAAGTGTGTCCTGTTTTGAATAGCATTCCTTCTTTGTTGGATATTCCAGAGTAGCTGTCAAATTCTAGTTTCCTTTTCTGCATTTGCAGTATAGCTCACTAATTTAGCAGTATTGCTGGAGTCTGTGGAGCTTGTATGAAAGTGAAATCTGAGCCTAGGCTTCATGCACTAAAATTGTGCTAATTTTAGAACTTAAAAAAAAAAGTGGCACCATGGTCACATTTGTGACACTGCTGTTCCCAGAGCAATTTTTCCCTTCTTTTTATTTCAAAGAGACAGGGAAAGCTACCACAGCACCACTCTACCACTGATGGAGCTTCTTCTCTCAGTGTTTTGGTGCATCCCGTGAGTACCCATTCATTGGAGAAACTGATGATCCTTCCTAGCCGACTGAATCCACATGGATCCCAGTCACTTTCAAAGCCATTTAACTGGCTACGGAAGAAGGGCAAACGCTAGAAGAAGTGTTTTGGTACTTTCATATAGCACTGGGGCTCAAACTAAAGCCTCATATTTAGTAAGGCATGTGCTTTACTGAGAGAAGCTCTCTCTCAGCTTTAATTTTAAGAACTATCTTAAATTGCAACTATCTTATAATTCTTCATTGCCACAAAGTAAGCTCACAAGTCATGTGTGACTTCAAAAAAAAAAAATATATATATGCTATGAAAATGTATTACTAGTTGTGTAAAGACTTTTATTGACTGAGTGTAAAGACAGGATTTTATAATATATATATAGCATATGATACATTTATTACATGTATTGATGCCATTATGCTAGTTTTGTGATTTCTAGTGGTGATTTAATTAGGATTATCTCATTATAGACTGATAAAGATAATGTGCTATGTGCATTTAACCTGGAGCTTCACTGCCTGGCCCCTGATTAAGATAATGTGAAGATACCTATGCCAGATAGTAGGTGCACTTACTCATTAGATTCAATTTCACTTATCAAGAGCATTTATGTTGATTTGGATTTTTAGTCGTTTTCAAATAATTTCTGAAGAAATTAAAAATCACTGAAAAGAAAACGATTAAAAAGGGGTAAGACATTGAAAGATATTTCTGAAGAATAATTTTCAGAATTGTAAGGTATTAGTGTCCACAGCTTTCAAAAAATGTAATTACTGTTCACATTTTCTCTTTTATATTTCCTCTAATTGTAAACTGTTAGTTTAATGTTTTTTCTTTAAGACTCCAATGATATTGTTAAATATGCATAGATTTAGTTAGCAATTTCTCTTAACCTCATTTGTATTATTAACTTTATTAGTGGAGCAAACTAATATATTTTCTTATTAGAAGAACTGTTAGATAAGGGATACATTTGAGTGTGTTATAATAGAATCCTTAAAACCACAGAAAAGCCAAAAGTCTAGATGATGTTTAGTTTCTTTCCCCTTCCTATATCCTTCTTAACATAGTGTACACTCACTTGAGCGTTATCTCTCCAGTGAAATCTGAGCAACTTGCAGCTTTCTTCACCCCTCCTATCTCCAGCTTCATACAGACGTGTTAAACATGTTTGATATGGAACCTGTAGTAAGTGGACTGTATTTCAGAGGTGGTGTTTGAGAAATGATGTGCTTATTTTGAAATTGTCTTTTACAATAAAAAAGAGATATAAAGAGAATTTTCTTGTTTTTTTGTGGCTTAAGTTTTTTGAAGTTTTCAGAATTAAGCTATAGATTCTTTTAAATGACAAATTAAATATTTGTTTCTCTTAACGTAGCTCTGTATTATTACTTGAGAAATTAGTTTGACATGTGAATTGAGTAGAAAATTAGAAATTAATTTGTTTTTGCTTTCACTCAAGTAATTCCCTGCCTAAGTTGTTTGTGTGTACTATATAAGAGGGAATTGTTATCATAAATTTAAACTGTATTGTTTAGTTTATCGCTTCCTGATTGTGTTTCAAATATGGCTTGCTTTTGACAAAACAAACAAATTGGTGATAGAGATCATGATTTAAATTGCTGTTGGCCTTTGTCTCTTTGCATTTAGCAAATGTTAAAGGATGACAAACCATATAAAAAAAG
This sequence comes from Erinaceus europaeus, assembly GCF_950295315.1. Classification (NCBI taxonomy): domain Eukaryota; kingdom Metazoa; phylum Chordata; class Mammalia; order Eulipotyphla; family Erinaceidae; genus Erinaceus; species Erinaceus europaeus. The sequence continues at coordinate 24,669,289 of NC_080169.1, forward strand.
GACAATAATGATTTGAATCCAGCTATATGAATTTATAAATGTTTTTCAGAGAGATATGCAACTGTGGTATGATTAAGCATTGATTTGACTATGATATTTAAGTTGCCACTGAAATGGTAGGAAGGGAAGTCTTGGCTCATTATTTTTTTAGGCTGTTAACTTTGTATCGTTAATTAAACTTTTGAAAGTTGTGGGGTAAATCAAATGCTTTTCTAGGGAAACAAGAAACAGTATTAATGAGCAACAACCCCATAATTATCCTTGTGAGTACATAACAGGGACACATTCATGTCTTTTCTTTGCACAATAACTTCTACAAAGAAGTATTTTTAAACTGATCATTAATTTTATGACCACAGAAATGAGATGCAAAATTTATGCTGTTGTCATTGGCACAGACTCAAGGCACCGCAGACATTATATGTGATTGTAATAGAACACTTGCCAACTAATGATTCTGTAGACATTTCATTTGAGCATGCTTTTCTTTTAGATGTCTGATTAGGCTGTAATGCTTTCAATTATGTCTGTAAATTGTATTGGATACATTTACCTGATCCCATTGTTGATTTGAAGTTCAGTTTTATATTACATAAACACAAGTTGAACACATTTTCCTTTTAATTTTATAGAAGTCTTTGCAGGTATAGCTTCAAATACTAGGTCCCTAGGGAGGGAAAATGCTTTGTACTACTCAACAGCGACCCCTGTGTTCAATTAAATCTTGTAATACAGCCAGTAGTGTGTGTGTGGTGGTGGTGGGGGGAGAGTAGTAATGGAGGTGGGGGGAGGGGGAAGATTATATCATTATTAGAACAGTCAAATGAGAAGGCCATATTGAAAAGTAACATAGCCCTTGAACTTCAGGCAGGTTATAATAAAGGAAGTAGTCTTGTATATATACCTCAGAGATTTTTCTTCTTTACTTTCTGTAAAGTAAAGGTTTAAAAGGGGGGAATGAAGAAGTCAGATCAGTGGCACTACTTAATTTATTTTTGTCTTAGATAAATATATAAATGTCACACCATTTAAATGAATTTTAAACAAAGTACTGTTCTTGACACATCTGGAAGACAAATTCCTTTTAGTTTATAATCCAAAAAGTTATTTTCTAAACAAACAAACCCTGGCCTTTAAGATGTCAGTAACCAATTTCTATAGAGTATTCTTAACTCATATATTATTAACTTTGGAGCTTTCATATCATTTTGCCCTATATAAGTACAAATTGTCATATGCATGTATTTATGGCATAGAAGTAAGGATATTATCAAAGGAAAAGAAAGTAATTCTGATTTTCAGAATTTCATAAATTTGAATTTAAAAAAATATTTATTATTTATTCCCTTTTGTTGCCCTTGTTGTTTTATTGTTGTAGTTCTTATTGTTGTTGTGACTGATGCCATTGCTGGATAGGACAGAGAGAAATGGAGAGAGGAGGGGAAGACAGAGAGGGGGAGAGAAAGATAGACACCTGCAGACCTGCTTCACCACCTTTGAAGCGCTTGCTCTACAGGTGGGGAGCTGGGGGGCTTGAATCGGGATCTTTCCATCGGTCCTTGCGCTTTGCGCCACGTGCGCGGAGCCCGCTGCACCACCACCGGACTCCCTTAATTTTTTTCTCTTGTTTATTTTCACAAGAACTTAAAAGATCTAAACATCTGTTTACTTTCAGAATCCTTTCTGTGTATTTACTGGTTATTACTATTTTTCTATTCAGAGCAGTATAGCATGTTAAATGCTGGTGAAGTATCTTAATTTCATATTTTAATTATTATTAAAAAATTTATTATATTTATTTATTGGATAGAGACAGCCAGAAATTGAGAGGAAGGGGAGATAGAAAGACAGAGAGACACCTGCAGCACTGTTTTACCACTTGCAAAGCTTTCGCCCTGCAGGACCAGGGGCTTGAACCCAGGTCCTTTCGTATGGTAACATGTGCACTTAACCAGGTGCGCCACCACCCGACCCCAATAATTTCATTTTTGACAACAAGATTTGTTTTATGATTCATGATGTAAAATATGCCATTTGGGACCTGGTAGTGGTGCCCCTGGTTGAGTGCACATGCTACAGTGCGCAAGGACCTGGGTTCAAGTCAGTAGTCCCCACCTTCAGGGGGAAAGCTTCACTAGTGGTGAAGCAGGGCTGCAGGTGTCTCTCTTAGGCTCGCCCTCTCTACCTCTCCTCCCCCCTCAATTTTTGGTGGTCTCTATCTAATAAATAAGTAAAGATAATAAAAAACTTTAAAAAAGAAAAGTTATGCCATGAAAACTCTTCTAAGAGTATAATACTAAGGGAAATGGAGAGATTTTTAAAAAACCTTTATTACTGTGTATTCCATGAACTGTCACTTCCAGTTCAAACGTAAAAAACCTTTATTACTGTGTATTCCATGAACTGTCACTTCCAGTTCAAACGTAATTTTACTAGTGCTTTATGAGGTTCTCTCTCTTACCTCAGACATACAATTAGAGTGCTCTTCTTACTGTAAGAGATACATTGTATGATCACTCAGTTTTCTGAAAAGTACTTTAAAGAGCTTGAGAGAAAGAGAAATTAAGACCTCAAGAGTGGGTAGTATTTGTATATGGTCCTTGGAATATTAATGGAGACTAAGCATCCCTAGATAGTACAGCTAGTGATGCGGTCACTAAAGACTGCTAGCAAGATAGTTCTGTCTGTCCATATCCTGCAGTGTCTTGATGGGAGAGATCACCCTATCTTTACTTTCAGGATAAGGACAATAAATGTTGAAGAGATAGCAAAATTATAAAGAAATACAGATGTACAATTACTTTGGCAGTTTTGTTTTGGAAAAGACTATTTCCTCTATCAGAAGGAAGGTGGGAAATAGGGTGCTGTACATCAAATTGATGGGGTGACCAGTATCCTTCGTCTGGGTAAGATTACTACCTATGGTCTCAATATAATATTATAGATAGTCTACAATTCTTGGAGGGATATTTTATTCACCACCTGATCAGTTTCATTGTAAGTTGTTAGCAGGTAGCATGCATTGTTAACAGATAATTGATTTAGTATTAAGTATGCCACTTCTTTGTTGTGGAATCTTGATGAAAAAATGAGTCTAATATGTATCTGTGCTAATAAATAATAGATTTACTTTTTAAAAAAACAGTGATCCTAAGTGAGTATGTGGAAAAATCCATACCACAAAATTTTATTGTGAGGGTTAAAAGACTAAACCAACCAACCAACCCATGACCAACCTAGTATTTGGAAATCATGCACAAAACTGACCAGTTTAATATATCACTGAATGATAATTGAATATCTCAAGTTTTGAAATCACCTTGTTAGACTTTAGAAGGTTTATATGGGTTTTAAAGCACTTTTATCTATGAAGGATTCCTGCTCTTGGAAAATATAACAGTATTTTCAGTTGATCCTAACATGTCCTGTGAATTTTAATGGAAATATGAAATGTTCATATGACATTGAATAACCAACTTTTAATTATATTTTTTCAAATTATTGAGTAGGTCAGTGGAATTAATGGATTATTTTCTCTGTTGTGTTTTTCATGCTTTGTTGCTGTTGTCATTGTTATTGGGTTTATTAATTTTGTTTTAGACAAAATACTTTGTTTTACCCTGCTTATGTTGTCTGTAGTCATATCTGTAGAGATCATCGTGATTTTGGAACTCATATCCTTTTGTACAAGAAATTTTGTTTTTCATATATGACCTGGATATACATTAAAAAGACCTGTTTTTTTCCCTAGCTTAAAAAAGTTCTCTTTGTTTTTCCCTGACTTTGACTGAATTTAACAGTAAAATTACTGCTTTCAACAAAGAACATTCAAAAGTAGTTGATAAACTACAGAAAACACTTTTTAGATTTAATTTATTTATAAAATAAAAAATAGAAAATACTGACAAAACCATAGGATACGACGGGTAAAATTACATACATTTCCTACCAGCAGAGTTCCATATCCATCTCCTCTACTAGAAGCTTTCCTGTTCTTTATTTCTCTGGGAGCATGGACCCAGGATTATTATGGGGTGCAGGAGGTGGGAGGTCTGGCTTCTGTAATTGCTTCTCCACTGGACATGAGCATTGGTAGGTTGAGCCATACTCCCAGCCTGTTTCTGTCTTTTCCTAGTAGGGCAGGGCTCTGGAGAGATGGCATTCCAGGGTACATTGGTGAGGTTGTCTGCCTGGGGGAGTCAGGTTGGCATCCTGGTAGCATCTACAACTTGGTGGCTGAAAAAGCATTAAGATGTAAAGAAGAACAACTTGTTTAATAACCTGGAAGCTAAAGGCAAGAATGTAACATATGAGATTTGGGGTCTCCATTTTGGAAAAAGTTAGTAGGTCTAGTTTAGTTATATTTCAAGGGGCCCAGGACTTTACTAATTTTTGCCTGAGCCTGACAGCTAACATGCAGGTGGGCCAAAGGTATTATCTGGGGAGATGGTGTCAAGGTTGGAAATAGGACTAGAACGCTGGATCAAGGAAGAGAGTAGCTCCCAAATCTGGGAAAAGTAGAAGACACTTTTCTTATTATTTTTTTAGGTGATACAGAAGATGGAGATGAATATGATGACCCTTTTGCTGGGCCTGCAGACACCATTTCATTAGCTTCAGAAAGATATGATAAAGATGATGAAGCCCCCTCTGATGGTATGTGACATTTTGTTGTTTTTTTTTTTTTTCCCTGTAGAATATACCTCGACACTTTAATGTTAAACAATGTAATGTGTAGAAGTGATGGTCTTGTCAGAGAGCAAATAAACACAGAGGCTTCAGTTAACTTACTTTTAGCAGAACCGTTTAAGGAACAGAAGAGCTCTCTCTAGTGGTATTGCCAAGTATGTAGTTCTTTCTTTTCCTGGAAATTTTCTTTCACTAGAATTTTTAGGAATGCTTACATTATCATGTGATTGTCACTGGCAAAGTTTGTTGGTTAATTTAACATTATCAGATTCTTGCTTAATTTTACTGTGCTGCTTAATGACTTGTTTTATTATTTACTTTATAAATAATAAAAAGGCTTTTGATCTGTTTCTTTTCCTGAAAACTTCAGATAAAATGAGTTCATAAAATATTTAAGTATTCCTATATTGCCATTTCATACTGAGACGGGTTTTCATCAAATGTTTCTTTTAATACACATTTCTGTTTTTCTGGTCGCTGCCTAAAAAGTCCCACATCATATAGCAATATTATAGTGTTTTGTATTAATGGAATTAGTAATAAAGTTGATTGTTTATCTTGTAGTGATTTTTATAAACTCGCCAAAGTTATGAAGCTTGTTATTAGTGTAGCATTTTCTTTTTCTGTTATAGCCAGTTGAGTGCCTCAGTGTTGTAGAGACTCTGTAATGGGAATAAATACTTATAAATCAAGAATGTGTATCGATAAATTAGCTATGCATGTTAATTTGTGATGCTCAAAGTTTCACATAGACGTAGAAATGAATAATGCCCTCTGCCACTATATGATGATCAAACTGTGCAGTGCCATCTCTGAATACAATTGCTGAATGAAAATATGCTTCTTGCAACAGAGCACTCCACATTTTATGTTATCCAGATTATTCCCTCTGGAAGCATAAATTGCTTTTATGAGGTATAAAATTATGTCTATTGTAGAACAGGGATAAGTCAAGTACATGCATAAGTGATAAACATCCTAACCACTGATTCAGAACAACACAATATTTTTTTTTATTTAACTTTGTACAGAGTAAAGCAATAATACTTATATCCATTTTATGTTAAACTTTACATTTTGGTCAACATTTCTATTTCTGAAGGAAGAGGTTTCTTTCTTTTATATTCCCCTTTATTTTTTTAGATGTGACCAGGCCTGTTCAAGGTGGGATGGCTATAGGCTTTCCTTTATTTTTTTAAAAGGTATACATTTCTTTTCAGTCACACTTGTTTTCAGAACCAGAGCATTATATTTTCTGACCTTATTGTTATAAATATTTCCTCTGGAACCTTTTTTGTAATTGATAAATATATATTGCCAGGCAAAACAGTGAAATATTTGAGTGAGACTACTTTTCAAACTCATTACAATGATTATTTTTTGCTTCTTAGTGAAATGTTAGTAGGAGTGAGTATGCATATGTGTATGTATGTAGAACATATAAACTCTTTTATAGATAATAAGCACACAAATATATATACAAAATATATCAACAAAATATAAATCTCAGCTTCTTAATATAAGCATTTGATGTATGAGATTATTATGCACATTTTTTAAAATTTGCACTGAAAGAAATCCAGCTAGTATCTATACAAACCAGTGAATTGTTATTAAACTATAGTTCATTTGCATGGCTGTTACATTTCTTACTTATGAGTAAGTAAATGCCATGTATGCTTTTGCAACCAAATATAGAAGTGCATCCATAATATGAAAAAATAATAATATGAAAAATATTTATCATTAAAAGATTATCAAAACTTGAATATTGTTTAATAATTTATATTTGCATACAGTATTATAATTTTTGTTAAATGTTGCATTTTTATAAGCTTTTATGTAACATGCAGTGAAATGAAAATTTAATAGTTATTTAATTCTTATATAGAAATCATACTATTTTGATAGTTTTATATTTTCTTTTAAGAGTACTATAAATTGATTTTAAAATATCACTTCATGCTTAAATTTCTAGTCTGAAATATTATCTAGTCACATTAGATATTCTCCCTGCGACTTAGATATTGTATTTGTTCTCTTTGTGGAATAAATTTTCCTTCATTATGTGACCACAGGCTAATGATTTATTAATTATAAAATGATAATGTCTTTAACAGTAAGTATAACTAAATTAGTACAGGTCACCAAAAGGCCTTTTGTCAGATCAGATTGTTGTTTTGTCCTTTTGACTTTTACCTTATGGTAGGCACTAACAAAGTATGTGAACTTTGATGGATTATAAGCTCTAAACATGATATGTATTTTTCATAATGCTAATGTAATTTTCAAGGTACTAGAAAGGTCAAACCTGCCTATCTCTGTGTGCATTCTAAGTCTGTCTTTTCCTTTAATATTTCTTTTTCTCTGTTCCTCTGGTTCAAAAGTTCACTCAGTTCCCAAATGGCTACCTAATTTTCCAGTTATTCCCTCAAGCCATATGTGTTTTGGTTTCTTTATGGTTTATTAGGTACCATAGGAAAGTAGCATAAGTTATATCTTCTAATGAAATTCAAGCACACTTCAGTGATGCTTCGACTTGATTGCTGGTAGCAATTAAATCACAGCTAAGGAGAATAATGCATAATCTCACAAGATCCAGACACCTATAGAAATGGAAGGGGGATGAGAACAGAAAACAGAAACGAAGTCTCCAAAACCTGCCAGACACACTGTTTCTAATTTCCCCCTCCCCCTCTTTTTTTTTATTGGCCAGCTGCCTGATTGATAGCAAAATCATAACTTGCTGCATGCTAACAGGCAGAGTTCACTTGTAGGTTATTGTGAGCTGATAAAGGGTTAGATGGGGTTTTGATTTTCGCATTGGACCTTGGTACACCAGATTAATGAAATTTCAATGAGCGACTAGAGTAGCCACAGCTTTGTCAGAGAAACAGATGGAGATTCTATAGTCATGTCTACTCATTAATACTAGTTGCCTGAAAGGTGTGCTGCTTCTCTATACAAAAGAGTTGATATAATTGATTTTTGAGTGGTACATTAAAAAAAAAGGACCTTATTGATGACTAGAATTGTAACATATATGATGACAGATTATTGTGTAGCTTGTAGCATAAAAATATTGTACTGTAATTTTTTTGAAACTTTGTTTTTTGAGGAAAAATATATCTTAATACCAATAACAAAAAGAGAAGAAAAATGACATACTAAATTAACTTTTACGGAAGATTACGAGCCTGCATTTTATTTACGAATGCTTACATAACTACTATTTCATTGTTATATAAAAATATATATTAAAACATCATACTTACCAGGTTTGTTTATATCAACTCTGTGCTTAATTTTTTTCTGGAAAATTTGAAGCAAATCATAATGATTTCCTGCATTATTGCAGATAGCTGCTAGAAGTTTTATGCTACTGTGTAACAGGATATATCAAAACTTTATTATAAATGGTGCATAATAGTAATTAGATCAAATTAGAGATAATGAAACTCAAAACCTTAAAAAAGAATGTTGGATAGTGTACACATAATAGAGTGTTTGGGCTCTAATGTGTTAGACGCATGGTCACCTTTAGACACAATATAATGACATGGGTTTCCATTTTTCTTTTCTGAAATCATTTGTCACTCATTTTTGTCATTTGTGAAAGAAAGCTTCTAACTATATAGCATTGCAGAATGTCCCTGAGGTAAGGTGAAAGGATTCAGTCAGCTAGGAGACATATATCGGCCCTGCTCATCAATGATAGGTCGAAGGATCCCAGTGGACATCTGTTACAAATCTGATTCAGTCCTTGACCATAATCACTTTGTGGATAAAAACCTGGGGTCTCAAGGGTGTGATTATAGGAGAGTTGAAATGAAAGTAAAGGTACAAAAATATTCATATATTGCTCTGGTATCTTCCTAACAAAGATTTTTCAAGTATTACAGTCTACTGAAAACAGCATTATTAAAAAAAAAAATTTAAAAACGTAGTTTTTAGCAACCTTGGGAATTTTCTCTGTTAGAGAGTTTCCAGGGCAATATTTGTATATAGTCTTATATTTTCATATGTTTCAAGTTGTGAATGTACAGTTTAAAAACTGAAAAACAGGGCTGGCCAAATAATTGGCCTGTGTAGTGCACCTGTTTTCTCATGCACAGGGGTTTGAGCCTGATCCATACAGAGCTGGAGGAAGCCTTGGTGCTATGATTTCTGTTCCCTCTCTGCCTCTGTCTCTTGGCATCTGAAAAAAATCAGTGATAACAAAAAACAGTTGAAAAACAAAGGATCTTTCAGATAATAGACAGGACTATTTGAATTGAGAGCAAGTGGCACAGCGGCTTGATACAGGATTCCAGCTAGAGTGCTTCCTTCCTCTAAGACAAATACCTGATGGGTGACTGTGCTGGTAGCTGGGTAGCATCTTCAACGAGTGTGGTATTGAAGTAGACTCCCTCATATTTTTTCTTCATTATTCCCTCTAACTGACTCAAAACTACCCTGTTAAGGAGACATTGTTAGTATTTGGCTACTGTGAAAAAAGAGAATCAGAATGGTTTTTGGTTTATTCAACTCACAAATAACAAACTTCAAGTCCTTTGAGCCATGTACCTAAAAATTAGACTATGCTGGGAGTCAGGAGGTAGCCCAGTGGGTTAAGCGCACATGGCGCAAAGCGCAAGGACCAGCGGAAGGATCCCGTTTGAACCCCTGGCTCCCCACCTGCAGGGGAGTCGCTTCACAGGCAGTGAAGCAGGTCTGCAGGTGTCTCTCTCTCCTTCTCTGTCTTCCCCTCCTCTCTCCATTTCTCTCTGTCCTATCCAACAACAACTACAACAATGAAATAATAAGGGCAACAAAAGGGAATAAATAAATATAAAAAATATTTAAAAAAATTAGACTATGCTGACCAGGTGGTGGTGCAGCTGGTAGAACACACACCTTAATATGTTCAAGAACTCATGCTCAAGACCCTGGCTCCCATCTGCAGGGGTGTGGGGGTGGAAGTGGGCCTTCACAAGTGGTGAAACAGTGCTACAGGGGTCTCTCTTTGTCTCTCCCTCTCTGTTTTCCCCTCTCCTCTCAACTGCTGTCTGTACTATCAAACAAAACAAAGGGGGCCAGGGGAGAAGGAAAAATTGGCCACTGGAAGTGGTGAATTTGCAGTGCAGTCACCAAATCCCAGCAGTGACCCTGGTGGTAATTAAAACGATATCTCTCTCTCTCTCTCTCTCTCTCCTAATTATAAGATACATGCATTATAATAAAAATAAAAAGCAAGGTGGTTGAATAGGTCAGGTGGATAGTATGTTGCTTTGCCATCTGCATGACCCAGGTTTGAGCCTGGCCTCCCACTGCACTGAAAGAAATTTTGCTGCTGTAGTCTCTCTTTCTCTCCACCTTTTCTCTGTCTAGAGGGGGAAAAAGTGAACAGGAGTGTATAAAATAAAAAATAAGAAATCTCTATTCACCCTAGCCCATGATTCTGCTTTCTACAGCTTTTATAGTTACTCTTAATAACTTTTGGCATCATACTTCTAGTTTTTTTTTTTGTTGTTGTTGTTATTGTTGTTGAATTAACCTTAAACAATGTGTTGACTTCTTCTATAATTATTTATTCTTCAGACTTCTTCTGCTGTTTCTGACTTTCAATTTTTTAAATTTTTATTTCTGGTTATTTTTGTGTTTGCTTTTGACTTAAATAATGTTCTTTCGTTGTGTGTGAGCATTAGCCAGTTTCTTTTCATCTCTTTGTTATAAAATATGAGGAAATTAGTGCCTCTAGCCATTCATCTCCCTTCTCATTCTTCAATTTCACTTTTGTTAATTGTAGTACTGTTAAGGTTACTGACATTTGTATTGGGTTCTTTGACTCTAAAGTTTCCTGTGCTTTGCTTACAAGTAGATTTTTAAAGTTTGGTTACTGATCTTCCTAAAGTGCCTGGGGAACCTTGATTATTGATAGATGCTTATGAATGAAGGACCTAGACTAATTAAGTAATTTCTGTGGTCTTTTTTTTATGAAAAGTGTTGTATGGATGTACGTCTGTATGTATGTGTATATATTTTTAACCAAGTCACTGCTCAGCTCTAGTTTATGGTGATGCTGGGGATTAAATCTGGGGCTTAGGAGCCTCAGGCATGAAAGTCATTTGTATGACTGTTATGCTGTCTCTGTGGTCCACAGAAAGGTATTACCTTTGAATGAGAAATTTTGACTGGGGGTTGAAAGTCAAGTGCCAAGGGTCTTAGAGATAACAGAACACTTTAGTAAGGAGCAATGAGACAGACTGGAACCCCTTCAGTTGCCAAAGTAAGTTAAGATACCATTCAAGGCGAAGTTGGATACATTAATTTAATTTAATTTAATTGCAGGCTTTCATGTCCATCTTTAGTTGTTTGTTGTTGAGGTGGGGGAGGTCTGGGGCTCTTTCTTCTCATCTCTCTAGTTCTTCAGATAGGGGATCCGTATATTGTTTAGAGAGTAAAATTTAGGATGTAGTTCTAAC